>NC_139232.1:76066939-77266939 GCF_977018435.1 Lepisma saccharinum
CAACGTTGAAACGTTTCGGTAAACGTTCTTATACGTTCTTAAACGTTTCAACGTTTATATAAGAACGATAAAAAAACGTACTGTGATACTCATCTTCACGATTAGTCAAACGTAGTATTCATTTGCTGTACATATTTTCCGTCCTTAAATTCTAATAGTAACAAAAACCTTCCATCTCTCATTTTATATTTAATTCTGTGTAAATCACATGCCTGGAAGCTTGCGTGTATCACCCTCACTGTTTATTCAGATTTTGACCTTAACTATTGATCATGTATTTTTTTATTGCATATTTCCCATGTCAACACAAAATATATATTTTCTCTTGGATTAATTTTAACAATGATGATGAAAATTAGAGAAAGAGTAGAGAGAGAGAGAGTCCTCCTCCGTAGCTGAGCGAATTACGGCGTTCACTCGTCTTGAGATTGTTCGCTGCGAGACGGCATAGGTTCGAATCCGGCTCTGGTCGGAATTTATTCGGCCTACGTATAGGGCCGGTAGCAACCCACCATCGTGAGAAAATTGGGGGGGGGCTATGAGTGACTGGTGTAAGCTGGTTTCAGATATCTTCTATAACGGCTGAGGGTTCGTCGTGCTGACCAAGATCACCTCGTTGCCAGTTAAAGATAACTCTAGGTAGGATTCCCCATCCAAATTTTTGTTTCGTGTTCATGGCGATGGTGGTGCCCAATGCTGCAACTTTTTCTCCCAAAGAAGCATCTCTGCTCATGACCCTCCTGAAAGCAGCATGCTCCAATTTCTTGTCTGCTTCGTGACGTGCATCCAAATTCGTGTGCGTGTTGTAAGCAATATCGTGATTTTTGCATGCCGCGTCCAACGGATTCACACTCTTGTCTCCTCTCTCCAATCTTTTCTCAAGTTTGGTACCCGGTCCGCAGTATTGGTAGCCAGGTAAATATATCTCGAAAGGTAACTTGTTGATGATGTCGTTCACGAGTCCCTTTCCTTCGGCAACGTTCCAGAATCTCGGAGGCAGCGTGTTGATAATTTTGATCAGGTAGCCGATACCTTTGTCGTCGTTTACGATAAAATTGAAAAGTTTGCCAACATTGTAATTGGAGTGTGATGTTACCCCTACAAATTTTACTTCACAATGGAGGTTGTTGACACTCATCGAAACACACGCCCCAGAAGACGACTGGTGGATGGATAGTTGTGTATGCCAGCCGCCAGTTGGGCCTACGATCAGTTTAGTTGTTTTAAATTGTGAGTGTGTGTGTGTGTGAATTGAAACACTACAATTTCTTACCAAATAGTAATATATCGACGTCTTGTAATCAGTGTGTCCTATTCCGAGTTCCAGTCAGGTCGCATAATCAATATTTCAGATTCCATTTTAAACATATCCCGAGTCGCGATTAGCCTATGTATGCAAAAAGTGATGTTAAAACAAACTCTTGACCTCAATAATACAAGTTGTGTATTTTCTTTCAGCTGTGGTTCCCTCTTTTTTTTGCAAGAAATAACAAATTAACCTAATCATTAACTCAACAAATAAAAAATGCATCTCTAAATTAATTAATAAAAACTGTTATTACACCCAAACCTCTATTTTATCGCAAATGTAAATAAAATATCATCTCACGTAGTGAAAACAATGTGAAAATTGTTCTAGTAAGTGATATATGATTGTCAAACACATACATGAATACATTATGTTACAGATTCCACCGATGTAGTTTCCGGTAAAATAATTATGATGAAATTACTTTCCGGTTCTCGTCGGTAAAACCTTTGATCGCACACCGGACACGTTTCAATATTATTGTAAGATTGAAGTTCATAGCTGGATAATGGGAGCATTTGGTTTCAATTCGCGTAAGAGGCTGCCAATAGTCTCAACCTCTTCAACTATCTTTTCAAAAAAATGTTTGATTACGTCTGGTCCTCGGTAAACATACGGTTCATCTATCCTATCCTGTCGCACAACAACAATATCCGAAACTCGAGGCTTCGTGCAGTGTTGTGGAAGAAAATTCGGGGATGAAGAATATACATGACTTGATTTATTTATTTCTTCTCTTGTTTTTTCTGAGGGCATATGCGAGTCTTATTCAAGAACTGGAATGATTGTGCCTTTCGAATCAAATTTATGGAGGGGTAGAGAGAGGGCCAATATAGACAGGTTAGAAACAAGTCATGTTATGATGATAGCCGTCGCCATTTCAGAGTGGCAAATGTTTAACATTAATTGTTGAATTTTATTTTAAGCTAGGCATATTAACTTCGTCAATTTTATCAAAACAACCATTATTCATCCTCATCGTTGCCATTAGCCAAAATAGCCTCCCTTCTTTCCCCCCCCCCCCCCCCAATTTTCGTAGTGATCTCCGATTGCACTTGGCTTTTGTAGATTAACAAAAATCATCTGAAGTTTGAACACGTCATACAGGTGCAAGCTGCTTTTGTAATTGTTCTCATCGATTATTCAAAGTGTCTAATTTTCGCATATTCAAATACACACAAGTAGAGGGGGTTCATGCCACATTAGTAATTTTAAATTGTATTCTCAGAGCCATGCACACATTTCCTAACATTGTTGCCTTGTAGTCGATGAGTTGTGCAGGTACAGCTGTGAAGTTGTTAATAAGACCCAACACAGACAAGTCACCCAACATTGCTTTTCAACATAGATTTTTAACTAGAAAATTGTTATGATTACAGTACACCCATATCAGTATACAATAACATGGTGCCATTTTTTCTGTTTCTGTTGCCAACAAAAAAACAAATCTACAGACCACAGGTTCGAGAAATAAAACATTAACTATATTTTGCATACATGTAGGTACGCCCCGCGAGGTGTGTTATTGGAAGACTCAATACATGTGAGCAGTGGAGTAAATTTTTTTTCTTTTATTTTGATGTCCATGCATTTATCTGAACCCCTTGTCCAACCAAAACAAAAACTCCGATCCCATCTGGAGACTGCAAAAACTAATATGTATGTTTATTCAGAAAAACCATCCATGGACAATACCGTTGCGCCCTCCATATGCATTTTCCTTGTTGGCTGAACGCAAAGATGCCCGAGACTGCTTTCAAAATTGCTTTCAGCCTCGCATCACCATACACCCGTTTTCTACAATTCTATTAGCCTACTATTATTATCTAAAACTATTTCATCACACACAATCAAAAAAATAAAAAAAATAACATTTCTCTCCTTCACTCGCTTTTAGCCATCGTCCAGTGTCCTTCTAGATAGCAGGTGAATCGTGACTAGCAAAAGTATTGAAATCGAAATATGAATTATCCGTTATAACCCCCCCTCCTCTTTTTTTTCTCTCCCCTTCTTTACATGCACGCTCAATGACATTAAAATAAGCAAAAAACATACCGCTATGCTTAAAAAAAAAATCCATTGTACAACTCTATAGGTCGAGGTTCATAAGCCTCATACATCTCATGCGAGGGACTGCATATCTTGTTTGCAGTTTATAGTGGCATCATATTTCTTCACTCGGGAGACTTGCAAGACAGCTCATTACTAGATCTGTTTTGTGGATATGAGAATGCTTGCTATCAGTAATAAAATATTTATGCTGTTTAACCTAACAGCTGAGGGGGCCGGGGCATTCCACATTTACCTTTGCTAGTGCAATAAATATCAATATTTTTAAGTTATGCAATAATTTTTGACATTATATTCATGTCCATTTCCAAAACTAGATTTATATACACAAACAACTCGCTCTTGCAATATATTATCTATTGTGAAAAATTCTCGCATGTTCGCAAAACAGGAAATACGCGTCATAGCTTCCGTGAATCAAGCACAAGGTTACTGGAGCACGCAAAATACCGTATGCCAAGAATTAAATATTCCAAATGCAGGCATCATGCACAAATAGAATAATCAGGTTGAATTTACAGTCTAAAACCACCATGTTCTGGCAGCAAGTATCAAAAACATGTGGTTAGGAGATTTTGATAGAGAGTGAGTAAAATAGTTGTTGCAAGTTACCTTTTAAAACCCAGTACATGTGTAGGAATATATTGCATATAAGCTGTCTCACTCTCTCCGTATGTGTGTCAGGTGGTCGTGTCGATCGTTAGTTGTATGTCACAGCTTAACCGTACTAGGTAATATTTTTACATGAGGTAAGTTGGCATACTCTGCAAGAGTATATGTTTCAAGCTTCTAGCTGTAAAAAATTAGCTTTAGCCTATTTGCAAAGTGTAAGTTTGGCTCGTCGAAAGCAACTCAAACAGTGTTGCCAGCTGTAGGTTAATTTTCCCCCGTTATACAATTACAAGAGGTGAGTTGCTTATACCCTATCTGGAAGATGTGTCCATGGCTTATGTCGTAGGTTAATTTAGTTTGCAATAAATCTTGTGTGTTGGCCCTTACAAGTAATATAGCTGCCTTTCTGCCTTTGAGTCACCTGTAAGGCTATATGTAGGTGGGCAAGTAAGGTTAGTTTAGTTTACGATAGATCGACCTGTCATGCTATGTACTATTTTCTGCTTTTTGAGTTACCTGTAAAACTATATGTGGGTGGGTGAGTGAGGTTAGTTTAGTTCACAATAGATCGCACTTTGAATTTGCTCACACTCTCTCTGTCTGTGTGTCGTGTCGATCGCTAGTTGTATGTTACAGCTTAACCCGAACTAGGTAATATTAACTGTACTTCAAAAAATAAAATTGTGTGTATCTCATGTCAAACTAGAAATAAAAAAAATCAAACATTAAGCATTCATGCAGATTAATTAAGCCGTAAATTCAAAATTTTGGCCTCCACACAAATTGCATTACATACATACATACATGTGGAAAAAACAAAAGTATGCATGTTTTTTCACCCGTGGCATTTACAAGAGCCCCCTGTAAGTAAGACTAATCGGGGCTAAACCTACAGTTTCAAAAACCACTTGTGCAAGTATCGAATCCTTGAATACCACTGCACCATAAGGGAGAAGATCCGGTAAGAAGAGGGTGGGGGTAGAAAGCTGGAAACATTAACACCGCTATTGCCAGTTAGTATCTTCTTCATCTTATTGCATACTTATCATCTTATAGAAGATTACGCCGTCAACTTGTAACTTGTAGGTTAGCCTCGCCTGTGAAAATATCATATGTTTAAAAAACAAGAGGTTTGTGAAGCAACTAGTCAGTGTTGCCAACTCCTATTGGTAGGTTAGTTTCGCCTGTGAAAAATCACATGGTGAAATTTTCTTGGGGTGGGTTGAGCCCCACTAAGCCCCACTTTTCGAGCTTAGAACCGAGTTGATTGGTCTACTACACAGTACAGTCGATTTCAAATACCGCTACAATACAATTTTTGCAACATGAGGAGAAAAACATTATAGCAGAAGGCCCAAAACATCATAGAAGAGGTCCCGTTAGGTCGTAGCAGGGGCCAGGGATTTCCTTAACAAAAATAAATTTTGATTATCACACACACACACACATTGTAGAAGATCACACATGAGAGTTTTAAAAAAACAAAACACATCGTGGCAGATTACGCTGAGAGCACAAGGTCGTGGTAGATTACACTGAGGGGGGCTTACAGTAAAAAAAAACAGCCTCCTTATAGGAAAATATCATAAGTCATTTCAAAAGTAGGTCAAAAAAACAAGTTAGCATAAGAGCAAAATTTGCAGAAGATAAAAAATAGCTTAAAAAAATAATATCAGAGTTTTTTCTGTTCATTTTTTCTCTCATTGTAGGTTAGTTTAGTGCATAAAACATCGTAAAATAAAAAAAATAAAAAAATAAGTTAGCATAAGAGCAACATTTAAAATAGAATAAAAAATAGTTTAAAAAGTAATGCCAGAGCTTTTTCTGTCCATTTTTCTCTCATTGTAGGCTAGTTTAGTGCGTAAAACATCATAAAATAAAAAATAGATCAAAAAATAAGTTAGCATAAGAGCAACATTTGCAGAAGATAAAAAATAGCTTAAAAAATAATGTCAGAGCTTTTTCTGTCCATTTTTTTTCTCTCATTGTAGATTAGTTTAGTACGTAAAACAGATTACGCTGAGAGCAGAAGCCTATTAGCAGGTCGTAGTAGATTACACTAAGAGAGCTTACAGTAAAAAAACAGCCTCCTTATAGGAAAATATCGTAAGTCATTTCAAATGTAGGTCAAAAAACAAGTTAGCATAAAAGCAACATTTTGAAATAAGATAAAAAATAGCTTAAAAAGTAATGTCAGAGCTTTTTCTGTCCATTTTTCTCTCATTGTAGGTTAGTTTATACCCAAAAACAAAAACCTTGGTGATTTTTTCGAGTGAGGTGTTGGCAACACTGCAAAAAAATAGGGCTCATGCCTTACGAGAGCAAACCGTTAACATACACCGTAAAAAGCTACGCCTCGCCCTGAGTTGGCAACACTGCGAGAAAATGAGGCTCATGCCTTACGAGTGCAAACCATTAACATACACCGTAAAAGGCTACGCCTCGCTCGAGCTGGCAACACTGCAAGAAAATGAGGCTCGGTGAGATTCGCAGTATTGCCAGCTTTTTGCTTTAAATTAGGTTAGACCGAGATAAAAACCTTGGTGATTTTTTCGAGTAAGGGGTTGGCAACACTGCGAGCCTCACCGAGCCTCATTTTCGGGCGTGGAACCGGGGACACTGTACTACTGCCAACAGGTCGGTTCGGAAAGCAAGCAAGGCATCGTCAAGCATGTCTCGAGCTTTGACGACCTCTTCGCTGGATATCTTGACGTACTTGGGAAGCGTGGCGCCAGGTTTCCTCCTGTTGTAGCCGAACACGTTGGTTGGCATGTTATAGCGCATTTCTTTCTTTCCCACTACTTAAGACTATTTTATTAATTTTTCCTCTTCTTGCTTCGAGAAAAAGGTCTCGCAGACATTTTTACTGGTAAAGATTTTCTTTTGAAGCCCTTTTTTCCCTTGCGTAATTAACCAGAACAGAAAAGATGGTCATCGGTAGAGGAAATGCTGGAATTTGTATTGTTTCTTTGTTTTCGAAAGCATACTTCATCCCCTGAAGAGCACTCGTTTTGATTTGTTAGCTAAATTTAGCTTGCGGCTCAAACAATGCATGATAGAATAAATGTTGCCAACTCACTAGGTTAGTTTAACTCGTAAAAATATTGTGGTGAAATGTTGATGGCAGAGCTGGCAACGCTGACAGTGAGGCACCGTGAACTCTTGTAATATACAGCGTAAACGACATGTTGCCAACTCACTAGGTTAGTTTAACTCGTAAAATATTGTGGTGAAATGTTGATGGCAGAGTTGCCAACGCTGACAGCGAGGCACCGTCAATATACAGCGTAAACGGCTACGCAGAGTTGGCAACGCTGGCAGTGAGGCACCGTGAATATACAGCGTAAACGGCTACGCAGAGTTGGCAACGCTGGCAAGAGGCACCGTGAATATACAGCGTAAACGGCTACGCAGAGTTGGCAACGCTGACAGTTACCTGCGTTAGGTTTGGAAAAAACCGTGAAAGGGGGTTATTATTTTGGACTGTTTGGAAAATAACCGTGAAGGTACTGATCTATAGGTGCTTTCCCGTGAAGGTACTGGGTTAACCGTGAAGGTACTGCTCTATAGGTGATTTCCCGTGAAGGTACTGGGTTAACCGTGAAAGGTAGTTGTTATTTTGGACTGTTTGGAAAATAACCGTGAAGGTACTGATCTATAGGTGCTTTCCCGTGAAGGTACTGGGTTAACCGTGAAGGTACTGCTCTATAGGTGCTTTCCCGTGAAGGTTAAAATATACAGCGTAAAAGGCTACGGTTCACTACTGCCCTATAGGTGCTTTCCCGCGAAGGTACTGGGTTAACCGTGAAGGTACTAGAAAGACCGTGAAAGGTAGTTGTTATTTTGGGCTGTTTGGAAAATAACCGTGAAGGTACTGCCCTATAGGTGCTTTCCCGTGAAGGTACCTTAAAATATACAGCGTAAAAGGCTACGATTCGTCCAAAATTACCGTGAAAGTAGTGCCCTATAGGTGTTTTCCGGTGAAGGTACTGGGTTAACCGTGAAGGTACTAGAAAGACCGTGAAAGGTAGTTGTTATTTTGGGCTGTTTGGAAAATAACCGTGAAGGTAGTGCCCTATAGGTGCTTTCCCGTGAAGGTATCTTAAAATATACAGCGTAAAAGGCTACGATTCGCTACTACCCTATAGGCGCTTTCCCGTGAAGGTATCTTAAAATATACAGCGTAAAAGGCTACGATTCGCCCTAAATTACCGTGAAGGTAGTGCCCTATAGGTGTTTTCCGGTGAAGGTACTGGGTTAACCGTGAAGGTACTACCCTATAGGTGATTTCGGGGGTTAACCGTGAAGGTACTACCCTATAGGTGATTTCCCGTGAAGGTACCTTAAAATATACAGCGTAAAAGGCTACGAATCTTCCGGATGAGTCAGCTCCGCCATTTTCCCACTACTTTCATTATAAGAAAATGTAGTGAAGAATAATTTTTACATATTAGTAAAAAAAAAATGATATTTGAAGCTTTCAAATTAGGTATACAAGGTACAGTCATTAAATAACAGGAATTGTATTATAACTTTTTAGAAGGATACATACAGAAATGTTTTTTGCCTTAATTTTCGACATAGTCGCCATGCTTTTCAACACACTTGGTCCACCTGTCCACAAGCTTGCGGATGCACTCCACAAAAAAAACTTTTTGGCATGGCGTGTAACCATCTTTGCACCGCCTCGATCACCTCGTTGTCATCTGCAAACTTCTGACCACGGAAATGTTTTTTCAAAGGTCCAAACAGTGAAAATCCGATGGCGTCAAGTCGGGACTGTATGATGGATGTTTCAACACCTCAAATTTCAGATCACGTATTGTATCCATAGTATGTACAGCCGTATGGGGGCGGGCGTTGTGGTGGAGCAGCAATACTCCATTTGAGAGAAATCCCCGACGTTTTGATCGTATGGCAGGCTTCAACTTGCTTATCAACATGTCACTGTATCGAGCACTATTCACAGTTTGACCCTTCTCCTGGAAGTGCACCAATATAGGGCCATTGACATCCCATTAAATCGTTAGCTGCACTTTCCCAGCGGTTGCCTGTGTCTTGATTTTTTTCTTGACCGGAGACGTTGGGTGCTTCCACTCCATCGATTGTCTCTTACTCTCTGGTTCATAATGGTGCACCCAGGACTCGTCTCCTGTCACAATTCGATGAAGAAAAGCATCTCCTTCACGAGCATAACGGTCCAAGTGCTCCTGAGAGATTGTCTGCCGCGCACGCTTATGAACACTCGACAGATGCTTTCGTACCCATCGGTTACACACTTTCCTATAGCCAAGGTCATAATGGATGATATTGAATGCAGATCCATGACTAATGTTGAATTCCACGGCAATTTCATCAACAGTGACTTCGCCTGTTGGCACAGATTCGCTGGTCGATCTGCTGTTTCACTGTCTCAGTTCCCACGCAAACTGTTCTCTCACTCCGCTGTTCATCACTCACATTTTGTTTTCCGTTTTTTAATCTTTCCACCCATTCGTACACTCTCCCCTTACTTAAACACTTGTCTCCATACTGAACCTTCATTCTGCTGTAGATTTCAGAAGGTTTCACTCCCTCTGACCACAAAAAACGAATAACACTTCGTTGCTCTTCTTTTGGTGCAGGTCGACAGCGGAGCGGCTAAGTTGCATGTACTACTGCGCAGGCGCAAACTGCTTGATCGTCCCGGTATTTCTAAGGAACCATTTTGTGTCCAGTGAAACAATTTTTCGTTGTGCATCAATCTCCCTGAAAGTTATAATAAAATTCCTGTTATTTAATGACTGTACCTACTAAAGCACGCAAACCGAGGACTCAATATTATTTACGTGGACAATAGGCACCATTGACGCCAACAGTGTTTCAAAAGCAACAGATCCCATTGCAGTAGCTCTGATAGAGACAACTCAATTCAGGTAAAAACAGCGGAATCGAAAAATCAGGCGAAACCAAGGTTTGCTCGGTAACTCAGTTGGTAGAGAACTGGACGGTATGCCACAGACCCGGGTTCGAGTCCTGGTCGAGCCTGCATTCTTCGCTGAAATTTCTTCGAAGCATATCGTACGTTCATTTATATTCACACATTGCATTAGAGATGTTTACTTTTGCGCATAAGGAAAAACAAAAAGACTGACTTTGAAAAGAAACCGTTCAAATGCATTGTCTTTAAATGTCCCGCAAGCAGATACCAGCATCCGAGATTGTTTTCAACATAAAAAGCAAAAATGGTTTGTACATTCAGGAGTAAATTGTCATTATTACGGTTGTTTCGAAAATTTCTAAAACTTACAATCTATCCTGAAAAACAAACTTTCATCGTGTATTGCCACATGAGTGTTACCATTACAATGACTTTTCTGCCAGTCAATTACATTAATTTTGGCCCTATTATAATAACCCCATCGCAACAACAAATTTGTCTTGACTGTATATGGAAATGAGTGATTCCCGTGCTAATATATATTTCATCTTTGGATCTTACAATTAGAGATCAAAATATGCTTTGCTTTGGGTGTGGTTATCTATTATAGTTTTCAATGTCCAAAAATTTATGGGGTTTCCGTGTTACAGCATGCTTTTTCTCGTGAATGTACGTCAAGTTCTTGTTTTACAAATGAGACTGAAAGTGCATATGGCTTCGGATGACTGTCAAAAATTGCGAATTTATCCTTGTCATTTGCACAATCACTGTACTCACCCACGCGATGCCTCCTGGAGAGTCTGGATCTCTGGCGACGAACTTTCCGAAGGCGACCGGGGCTGCGTTTCCTAGGTCTCTCGCTGGGACTGAAAAGGAAAACGACTCTTAAACAGACACACTTGACACTAAAAAAGCCTGGCACAAGTTTAAGTCTATTTCACGTTCAGATGGGCTGATCGGGACTGGATCAATCTTAAATCCATTTTCAACAATCATAAATTTTATTGAACAGCTTCTTGCCGATGGTGATATCAATACCGAAAAATTAAGGCACTGAAAGACGTGAAGAACATAGGATAATTAATACACATGCTGCTAACATACTATTAAGAATTCTGAATAAAATGAAATTGAAGAAAATTTTGCAGTCGAACGATGTGGCTTTAGAAGATGTACCCTACAGGGACCGGGGGATTAGGGATGTAATAGAATGCTGGAGAAATGTTTCTAGAAGAAAGACAATGTGTGTGTGTTGTGGTGTCCGTTTCATTGGCCTAGAAAAAGCATTTCACAATGTATGGTGGAAGAAACTCGTTGATATATTGAAAAAGAAAAGAGTAAATTGTGTTACCAACCAAGATTATATGTTCCTAAAATACCATCTTTTGGTCCCAAACCATGGATTGGCAAGGCATCAGTTACGAAACTTTAAATTATGACCCTGCGAATGAAATTTAATCTCTTGTCCCTTGAAATTAGTATTCGGGAAGACTTATTTACATAGCGGATGTTTTCGACAACAGACTGGCGCATGGCCACGATCTCGTAATGGGAGACGTGGCCCTATAGGAGGGGGTTACGACTCCTCTTTTGTCGTGAGAGAAGTGTTTTTCCATGTTTTTGGATATCCAGCTTTTTTCACCGTAGATTTCGGTGATCAACTCGTGTACCTCAGTGACAGAAGGCTATGAAGAAAACCAACTTAATCCTTATTTTTCTTGGTTTGGAGAGTCCAGGTGCTCAGCAGTAGTGGACACAGGATATTTTTTCTGGGGGTAGAGGCCAATCTTCGATAAGAAAACAATGTGAAGGGAACCTTGGAGGGGGAAAATGAAATAACAACTTGCAATTTATCTACCTGTTTATATTTGGAGTTCCGACATTTCCGACACCGTCATTTGCGACACTAGGGCAAAAACTGGTTTTTTCCCGTCATAAGCGACACTGCTTGGATTTTGCCCTACGATTTCTAATTTGTTTACCAGAATTAGCGACATTTGCGTACGTGCAGCAGCAATAGCGTCTCTGAAGAAAATATTTCCCGAGGCTCAGATCAGTGGTTGCACTTTAACCAATGTTTGTGGCGAAAGGTGCAGGACTGACAAACGATTACAAAACAGATCCAGACTAGGGATGGCCAAACGGATCCGGATCCGAGAGTTTCGTATCTCAATCCCACATTATAATATTACCACACCTTAAAAGGTATTATGATCTTCGATTACAAAGAAATTTTTCATTAGTTAGTCCTACAAGATAATTTTGGCAGGTGTATAAACGGGTCCAAAGGAAGAAATACGTGTTTTTTTGTTTCGGCTAAAAAACTGTTTTAGGGGGCAAACCCCCCTCAAATGTCAAAATGAGGACAAATTGACGTGGGGATCTGACCCCTGTGTCCCTCTCCGATTTCCATGAAATTTGGCAGGTGTATAGAGGGGGTGTATAGAGGGGCCCTATGCCCCCTGTTTCTTCCTATGCCATATTTACGTGGTTTCGGGGTCAGATCCCCACATCAATTTCTCCTCATCTTGACATTTGAGGGGGCGGGTTGCCTCTAAAACAGTTTTTTAGCTGAAACACAAAAACACGTACTTCTTCCTTTGGGTCCCTCCATACACCTGCCAAATTTCATGGAAATCGGAGTGGGACACAGGGGTCAGATCCCCGCGTCAATTTGTCTTCATCTTGACATTTGAGGGGGATTTTGCCCCTAAAACCGTTTTTTTTTTTTTTTAGCTGAAACAGAAAAACACGTATTTCTTCCTTTGGGTCCCTCCATACACCTGCCAAATTTCATGGAAATCGGAGGGGGATACAGGGGTCAATTCCCACTTCAATTTGTCCTCATCTTGACATTTGAGGGGGGGGGGGTTGCCTCCTAAAACATTTTTTTAGCGGAACCAAAAAAAAAAAACACGTATTTCTTCCTTTGGGCCCCTCTATACACCTGTCAAGTTTCATGGAAATCGGAGGGGGACACTTAGATAACCTCCCTTGTAAGTGGCTGTGTGTGATGGAAGATGCGCCAAATCACGACATATTGAGAAAACTTTTGGATTATTTCGTTGAACAGTGGATGAACAACTCTGTTTTCGACATTTCCATGTGGAACTGCTCCCAAAGCGGCACAGGACTAACAATGCAGTCGAGGGATGGAACCATACAGTTAATGTATTGACGGAAAAGTCAAGTCCTAACGTGTACCAATTAGTGAAGACTTTAAAATTAGAAGCTGTGTACAACGACTACTTATGTGAGAGGAAGGCCTTGAATCTTAAAGGGAAATGTAGACGACGTCAGTACATTGCATTAGATGATAGAATACAAAGAGTGTTTGCCGACTATGAAATGCATAGAGATCTTAAGCGCTTTTTGAGGGGAACGGCGTACGTTCAGAAATTAGAATGAAAATAGTAAGATGTTGGTTCAACTACAAGAGAAACGCCGCATTCTACATGTCTACATTGACAAGGGATTGCAGTCTGCTCCTATACTGACAAGGGATCTAAACAATCCGTCATTGACAAAGGTACATCCAGCTTTTAAACACCAAGCTTCCATGATGCCAGTGTGAAGGAAAACTAATAAAGGTTTTAAAAACACACACAAGCTTCCATGATGCAGCCAGTCCTAAGCCTGGATAAAGCGTGACGGGAAGCTATTTACACTTTGTGTCGCATATGACGGTGTCGCAACTGTCATGGAATATATTTTCCATACAGTGTCCCATGTGACGGCAGAAATGCTAGTGTCGCATATGACGGTGTCGCAAAAGTCGTGGATTCTTTATATTTATATTAATTGTGATAAATTATTATTTTTGAACAAACCATTGACACAATTTGCTATATATATTCAATTGAAAGAGTCTGGGCGAGATATTACCTAGGCCACATTTATTTTCACATCGCACTTGCAAAGCATTTCGAATGGAATGATATGATGAACAGTTACAGGCAAGACATTATCAAGACAGTAAGTCTTGAAGCTTTCCTGCCGACGAATGATTAAAACATTTTCTCGGGCTATCGACCAGGTGAGTTGTGGAAACCACCTGGTCGATAGCCCGAGAGAATCTTTTCATTATCAAGACAGTTTCTTTTTTTCCCGATGGGTTAGACTTCGAAGTACGAGTGGCAGAAGAAATTCATGGATTTATTTAGACTGTATTTCTTACAAGTACAAATGTAGCTTAGCACTATCTCCTTCCGACCCCTTGAATTGAAACATTGACCATTCAAAACTGTATCCCTTATGATGGTGCGCGTCTCGGCCTTTTTTTTAAAATTATATTTCAAACTTATTTTGGTTTGAATATCTTAGTAGTAATAGCAGAGTTGCAGCAGCCCGTACGGATTTGGTCCAAAATGTTTTTTTTACACTATTATTTGGTCACAGTGACCAATTTCAGCCTAAAAAACGTAGCATGATTTTCAAGATCAGCACTCGATGGCGCAGTGATAGCGTCGTCGCCTTGTAATGAAGGGGTCCCGGATTCGATAACCGGTGGAGGCACATAGTGGTTCGGATCCCACATTAAACTTGTTGTTGTTGAGTTAGTGTTTTAAGTCCACTTTATGCACAGTAAGGCTAATCGGGACTGGACCTACAGTTTAAAGTGGGATCCGAACCACTTGTGCCTCCACCGGGTATCGAACCCGGGACCCCTTGATTACAAGGCAATGACGCTACCACTGCGCCATGGGGGAGGCCCTCCACATTAAACTGTAGGTCCAGTCCCGATTAGCCTTACTGTGCACAAAACACCAACTTCACCAATCAACTCAAGATCAGCACTGGCTGCATCATATTTTTGTAGTTTCTAGTTTCATATTTAGTAACTACTTGCTTGTATTTTGTAAACATCTTCAATGTATTGGGAGGGGCGCCAGTGAGTGTGCGCCTGCCTATGTAATTGGTGCTAGGAGGAACTCGTTCCTTCTTTTGTTTTGTGCGGACTTCTTGTTTCAAACATAATTTTGCAGCTTGCAGTAGAGACATGTAAAGCTAGAATACCGTAAGAGAGAATGACGTTCATTTGTCACCTTTGAAACCGTTGATCTGCAAACAGAAGGTCTGTGAAGAATTAGCATTGACTAACGGTAACCTACTCAACACAACGCCAAGAATAGGAGAAGCTAATAGTACCAAACCGTCGTAAGTTTTCCTACACGGAAACACGTCTCGTGAAATGTAGAAAAGAGTCAAACGTAAACATACACGTGCATTAAGTTTTTTTTTATTATTGAGAACGAAAGCAATGCAATTTGAAAAGCAAAAGGACACAATTTGAGCAGCGTATAGAGAGAACAAGTATATGGAGGATACATTAAAAAGTGAAAGTAGGAATCAATTTGTAATTTTTGGTTATTTTTATGTAGCTTTTTCTACTTCTCAACTGATGGATACTCCTATTGTACCATCAAATGGAATTTATAATGTTATCATTCACATTAATTTTACGTAGATAACATGCTTTTATATTCTCATTAAAATCTTTATATTTTTATTGGCAGTCAAATGGAGCGATCAAATCACTCACAATTTCTTACAGCTTTGATCGAACCCGGAAACTTTGTGGTCTGTTTGGCCTTCAAATAATCAGTCAAAAATAGTCATTGTTATAATAAACATATCACTGAATTTAAGGTTTTGAGCCAATTTGTGAAGAAATGGAGAGTAAACAAAAGTTAACTTTTGCTACACTATGAACTTTGTTGGTTATCTCAAGGTTTCGACTCATCTTTCAAAACTGAGCGACTACATAAGATTACTTCCTGTGAACCAGCAGTGATCCTAGTAAAATCAACAGACATTTACCCAACTAAATATGCTCAACTTCTATCTTCAAGGAGAGCTTGTTTCAATTTTCAAGATCAAGACAAATGATTGTATTGAACCACCGGCAAAGGATTGTCCGAGAACATATCGCAAATGGCAAATTTATAAGATCTGCTTCATAATTCCCGTGAATATTTTCCTGTTTCTGATGCAACAAAAAAACAGATTAAGAGATCCATTTTGTTACGTTCCAAGCTTCAGTTTGGAGCATGAAGACACTGAATAACCCACACTGAACGTCTTTTCAGCAGTTCATTCAGCTTCGTGCCAAATTACAAACGTAACTGGAATATGATACATATTCGAATCAAATGTGCGGGTTACCTGAGCCATTTGGGAACATTTCGAAGTTTAACCTGGTAGAGGTATGGACGATAGAGATCGACAGGGTACATAAGAGCTTGGACCTACTGCGGATCTGAGCACAAGCTCATAACAACTAAGCCGGCACTTGCATAGATTCTCTTGATGTGTCGCGTTAGTAGAGCTAATAGCTAAAAATGTCCTGGAGTAGGTTCTGTTGGCTTTCCACCGAAGTTTCCGGGTTCGAGTCCCGGCCTCGGCATAGGCGTTCGTTGTATCAATTTCATCTAGCTATACTCATTACTCAGCGCCGGCGTTACGATTACTCAAAGGTGGCAAAAGCGAGGCTAAATAGCAAAAATATTTTCATTTGTTCTTCGCTTGGTTCCTTCTAGTTTCATTTTTAGTAACTACTTGCTTGTTGTGCTACGCTGTAACACTCTTACTCCTTTGATTTCATCATAATTTATATAATCTTTCAAATTAATATATTAAAAATATTTCAATATACAACAGAAAAAAACTGGCAAACTATTAGAATCAAATTAACATTCATTTAATTTTTAACGTATGATCTTTAAACTTCAAGAATTACGTCATACCGGAAACATTAATTATCTTGCTAAATTTAAGTATTATACAAATTTATTTACAAGTTTCTTACAAATTTTACACAAACAGACAAGGGTGTAACAATGTCGAGTTAATATTTATGGAACCATAAGGGCTCACAGCAACAAAGGAAGGCAGTTCGTAGAAATACCCACGGATATTTCTATGAACTCACATCCTTATCTTGCAGTTGAAGATAAAGTTCCATCCGGATTTCTGGCCTTAATTACAAAGAGTTTCCGTAACTATCGAATAGGGTTCTTGATGCCGCTTGCTTATGTGGAAAATCGTTTTCTGCTCTCTTGTATTTTATAAAACAAGCGTAGAAACAGTTTGGTAAACAAAAGTTAGAAATCAGAACGTATGTTTCAGCTAATATGTTCGATATTGCGAGACTTGTATGTGAAATGCAGTACCAGCCTTTTTTTATTAAAATAATATTCAATATATTATTATTATCAATAAAATTGCAGTATTTTTGTAATTTTAAATGAAACCTTGATTAACAACTAAATTAATATTTGATGCACTGTTACACTTCAAATACATACTTATATAAGATCTGTGGAATGTAATAACGAAAATAATTGAGGAGGTTCCTTGTTAGGAAGTGAAGAGGAAGGAAAAGCAATTCTCACACAGGCAAAGTGGATGTTCTACGTTCCTAAAAAATGTGAATTACCATTAGTTCAATTACGTACTTCCAGGAACAAACCCTTTGTCCAGTGAGTATCCATGCATTTCGTGAGGGGAGATATGATGATGGCAGGGGCGCCGACTTGTCAAAATTATTGGGGGGCCTCTGATCACTGAAATAAATGAATGAATGACTCACTCCCTCCCTTTTTTAAAAATAAAAATTACGTCTTCGTATAGCAGTTTTTAAGCAGCTATTATGTTCCTCATGCAAATTAAATGTAACATGAAAAACGTTTAGAAAATGTTTTAAAGTCTCTTTATGTCTTTTGTGTCTGCTCATTTGTTTTTTTAGATAACAATTAACATTTTTATTGAATAGTGCGTATTTACATTAACGGACCAACCAAACAGTTTTATCCCGGCCTTGGTAGCCAAGCGTGTTGGGTGGTCGACTCAACTCGCTTTGATCCAGAAGTCTCGGGTTCGAGTCCCGGCGAGGGCATGGGTGTGTTTTAATGTCCGCAACAGACATGTGATGGGTTGCAAATAACCTATAAAGTAACGAATATTTACAATATTTAACAGTTTTATTTAATTATTTACATAAATGCTAACATACTGCAAGAAAATAGTTTTACTCTTTTGTTCTTGCTACAATATTTTACTTTTCAAATTTAATTTTGCAATAACAAAAAAAAATAGGATGTACACTAAGATATAAATTGACATACACAACAAAAACATATGAACATGATTTGAAAATAAAGCAAAAGTTGCTCTACGCAGTGGGTTTTTTTTTTATTAACTCATTAACGAGCGGTCTCAGATCCAAATTATCAAGCACAGTTTGATGTATGTGGAGTACCGCTAAGCTGCTTAGTGACGTTGCCGGGGCAATTCTGGCTAATCAACGAGGCTAGGTTTGTCCTCTGCGCATTTTTGCCAGGACTGCTCAAAACACATTCGCTTTCCTTGAAAGATGTCAGTCAAGTATTTTAGTTTTGATTCCACTTCTGTAGCACCAATGCGTGGAGATTGAATCTTACAGTTTACCTCTTCTATTGGATCCATCACATGGCAGTAGAGGGAGAGAAAGAAAAATGTCTTGAAGTGAAGCATTGTCTCCAGGTATCCAGCAGATTTTAATGCTGGTCAGTAGAATCTTCTTCAGAAAATTTCTCAAGTAGTTCCTTAAGGCTCGTCTGGACCTTTGGCATGCAAATGAGCGAATTTTTTAAAATTTTTCCTCTCCATTCGAAAAACTTCTTGGATATTTCAAAATATGAAACATTACATCAGCTTAGAATTCCTTCTAGAGCATTGACGTGAATTTTCGTGTAGTTTTTCTTTCATTGTTGTCTAGATATTATCAATAGTTTAATAGACTTATGTAATCACAAAACTATTGATAATATCTAGACAACAATGAATTCTAAGCTGATGTAATGTTTCATATTTTGAAATATCCAAGAAGTTTTTCGAATGGAGAGGAAACTTTGAAAAAAATCGCCCATTTGCATGCCAAAGGTCCAGCCGAGCCTTAAGATCTGTTGCATACTAGAGGCTCTCAACGTCCACCGACGAGGGCAAACTGGTCGCAGTTAAGTATGGCCAGCTTTCTCATTCACATCAATAATATTCCTAAATATTTGCATTCTTTTAGGGGATTCCCAAACAGTCTTTAACAAGTCGTTGGCTAAATTCATTATGTCTCTGATTAATATATGTATAATAGTAAATAATAATTATATACTTAGTATATAGTAATAAGTCATGTGTTTTGCTGTCTCCGGTCATAGTCCCACAAAGTTGATGGTTTAGCGGTCTCAGCCCCCCAAAGTTGATGGTCTAGAACATTTCGAATGTGTATTTAAAGTTAAGTTCATGTGGCACAATTCAGACTAAACTTTATAAGAGAAGAAAAATAATACATTAGATCCTCTTAAGCAAAATTATTTAGGGGGCTCTGCCCCCACATCATTAACTTTGAGGGGGCTCGAGCCCCCCTAAGTCCCATGGAGTCGGCGCCTATGGATGATGGTAGGGAAGGGGAACGCACGCCCTTTACCACCTCCCAGAAAAGTTCTGTGTGAACAATTGAGAAGCTAAAAGAAAAATAAACCACAAATGACCTAATATTACGAACAAGGAATAGTTTCGAAATTTTGTCTAATAAACGCTGAAAAACTGACATTATTTTCCCATATATCCTAAGAAGAGAAAGGCTGGAAGAACAATGAAAAAGGGACGATTGATTGATTTGGTTTATTTTACTTCGCTTTTCTGCCACTTTTGGCTAATCGCGAAGATGAGGATGAGTGATGAAGGGACACTCACAAAGAACCCATGCTCAGGCTGGGATTCGAACCCGGGATTCCTGGCGTCGTACTACGTTGTAGCAAATGTTTACTGAATATTGCATATCAAGACTAGATTAATATCTACACGAATATTGGTGAAGCAATATGAAATAATAATAACATTATAAAAATACACTTAATTTAACAGCGTTCGCAAAAGTTATTTGTGTGATTCGGCGATATTGTTGAATTTCATTAATGTATTAGTCTATAAATGATGTTATTCCATAACATCATATCCACAAAATGCGGATGTGTGTGTGTGTGTGTTTGGTATTTCTGCTTTCACATGAATCTCAGGATAGTTTTATACCAGGTGGTTATAATTAAAGTGACGGTGTTCAGAGTGGTACAGCACGGGCTGTAATGAGAGTAGCAGTCTGAAACTTCGTAGATATGCTAATGAAGCAATGCGCTCGCGAATTATGCAAAAAAAAATTAGTTCCAATTCTCGCCACCAGGATAAAAATGGCGCTGTAAGCAGTCAAAACTTGGTATAATTACAGGGAAAACACTATAAATCGCAGAAAACAATACTCTTTGTAATAAAATATCGCTACAATTTCACTATTCGAATTACATGAACATTACTAAAGGAAAAAGCAACAAGCGTCACCAACAACAACCAAGGAGCTCACACAATGGTTAGGCAATGTCACCGACTTTGACGTCATAGTTACGGAAAATTCCACGTTTTGACTGCTTACAGCACCATTTTTTACCCTGGTGGCGAGAATTGGATTTTTTTTTTTTTTTTGCATAATTCGCGAGCGCATTGCTTCATTAGCATATCTACGAAGTTTCAGACTGCTACTCTCATTACATCCCGTGCTATACCACTCTGAACACCGTCACTTTAATTATAACCACCTGGTACCATAAATGTAATTTTGAAAACATTATACGTAATTTTGCTGAGAACAGAAGGAAACGGGACCACTGGTACTAAGAGGAGTGGTAGTCGACCCACGGGGGGTAACTTAGGGCCTAACTTTGGGGAAGGGGGCAAAATCGAATTTGAGGCTAAACTTGGGGGGAGGGGGCAGAATCGAAAAGTTTCCCACCCCCTAAAAGCAGTGTCTACTGTCTAGGCCTATTTTATTAAATAACTGCTACATTTGAGAAATCCTAAAAATCGCTATTTCTTTGCCCCAGGGGTTAAGTTGTAAATTTTAACAAATCTGAAAATTTTGTCATAAGTTACACCTACGGGTCATATATACTGGAAATAGGGCTCTCGTTTCAAATTAGTAAAAGAGGATAACCAAGGTACAAGATCGATAAATTGGGGGTAAGAGCAGGAACCAGAAGAGAACTTCATGTTTCCATGTTCTAACATTTTAGCTCTTATCAGCTAATTTTTGGAATTCTCAACATTTCTGTGGTCACTAAGCATCGTGAGGACAATTGTGGAATTATGAAAAGAAGTTGTAGTGGAGCCTGACCTCACATGTAAGAAAACAATTTACTTGATGCTCTGATCACGCGTCGCTCAATGAAAAGCTTGTAGGCCTTGGTGCTCAAAGGGGTAAAATCTGAGGAATAAATGATTCCAAGAGTTTTCAAAATATCACAAATGACTTTTTTACATGACAAGTCATCTAAAATTTCTCCTTTCAACTTTCAGAGATTTTTCTTAAACAAGGTGAATCCAATTTAATAACAAAATAATAATTATGCATTTCAATATGTATTAACCTTTGGCAACGTAGAAAATAACTAACAGGAATAACAGTTGTGCTCTAGTGGATCGAGAAGAGGAGTCTCCAAAGACATAGTTATAATTGACAATGCAATAATAGTTTATTATTAGCTTACAATCATAATAATAATTGTTTTTGATTATTATATCTACAATAATTCTGACATGAGAGAGAGAGAGGGGAAAACATACTTACACACGCAACCCCACTTCTTCCTCCGGTTCAATGTCCACCCACTCGTCACTCAGATCGCAGTCTTTGATGTTTTGCAGTGTATTCAGTTGGTATGTATTCAACTCATGGCATACATCCTCTGAAAAAGAGAATGAGGCAATGTATGGATTACGCGTAAATAAATTGTACACGTTAACATTAATTTATTTTGCATTTAGAATTCTTCGACATTAAGCAAAATTAGCTGCCACTGTCCATTTCTTATATCGTAATGCTCTCAATTTCTGGGTATCGGAGCATGGTGTTGATCTCATCTTCTCCACAAATGGCCGAGATTGTGAAGGTGTAGGGCACTACTTCCCCAAACCCTATATTCCTACACGGCAATGGCCCCTCCAGTTGTTGATACCAAAAATGCCCAGTAAAGTTGGGCCTCACCTATAACGTCGTGACTATCGCTGTCACCATGTAATCAAAGGGTGCTGGGTTCGATCTTCAATGGAGGCATATTGTGTATTGGTTTGCATCCTACTCTAAACTGTAGATACAGTCCCGATCAGCTTATCTTAGCATAAAGTGGACGTATAGCTACAATGAACGTATGAACAACGATCGAGAGAAGATGGCTATTCCGCCACTGGCATGGAGACAGCTACGTCACCGCGGCCTGGTGTGGAAGCTGGGTGGCTGAATCTCGAGTTCATCCCGAGGGCCGGCACGTGTCCTCGTGACTGAGCCAACCAATCTTCTCTCTTCCTTTCGGCGTCGGCTGGATTTTTCAGCGGAAGAAAAAAGAAACGAATGCGTCAGCGCAGAAGGAATTCGCGATCGTCACGTCGCACTGTATTTGTCATCATCTTTCCACTTGGAGCGCACTTCCTTCCACCACACAGCATAATGACACTGTTCCTTCTTTTTTATATATATGTACACAAAAAAGACATGATTAAATATGTAAAAATAGTCTGTTCATGATCAACTTGTTCCTGTTTTTCTTCTCATCATATATGGATGACCTTTTCAACTTCACTTAATCCTCGTAGAGCATCTGTTGTTGGGCCCTGTCCCTGTGTGTTTTTGTGATTCTCCTTTCATCAAATTCATTACGATTATGTTACCAATCATCCTCATCGTCGTGATTAGCCATCCACATGAGGGAGAGGAGCGACGTAAAATAACTAAATCAAACAATCAATCTTCTCACCATACACATTTATTTATTTATGGAGAATATTTATATTACCGGCATATGTATTTCGGAATGCATTTATGAAGGGTGTAATTCTTTTCTGGAATTACCAAATTCTTACGAAATACAGAAGCCATTCCTTTCAGTGACTTACTCAAATACTCAATACCTCTAACAACAACCTCTAATATTCCCAAAATTTTCACGATCCCGCCACCGGGAAATGTCTCACTAATGCCTAATTCATGGTCATTTTTGCTACAAATGTGCCAACCCGCTCCACCTTCCCAGTTTTATAATTCTGGACAAACCACTGACTCCTTTGCATTTACAAATGGCGTATTTCCGTTCAAACTTGTCACATGTCGACGACAAGAGGAAGTTGTGTTTTTCTTTCTTTCTTCCGGTGGTTTAACCGCTCATGGAAGGAACCAACACGTGGTACATTAGCAATGTGATTCACTTTGCTCTTCGCGATAGATGCAAAATTGTACAGATTGCTGCCGACAATTTCAGCCGCCATACTCAACCATGAAGAAGCATCTGGCTAATACTTGCTTTTTGTTGTGATTTCTAGGGGAATTATTACACATTAAACATTGGAATAAAAGGCACATGATATGACGCAACATTTTGCAAATTTATATCAGAACCTGAATAATAAGTGAATAAATGACACTGTCGTCCTTTGTTTACTTTTTAAAGAAAAATATGAAGTAAATTTTCTAAATTACTTCATTAGCTTCTTTAAAATTGAAAAATATTCAAACTTAATTTATGAAATAACATTTTATCACAAAGGTAGCTTTCATTTTAGTGTGTAAACCTAATGAATGTAGGGAACCAGTGTGTGCGTATTGCAAGGAAATGATATGTTATCAGAAAGGTGGCGTTGCGAATACAGGAAGCGATAGGACTGCTTCTTTGTTCCTCATTGATTTAGTTTACCGTCGCAGTTTGTCCACATCGAATACGTACAGTTCTATTTCATGTCAAAAGGTTATCTTAAAATTATCGAAGTAAGAGTGGAAGATCTGAATTACGTAAACTGATAGTCTCTTTGGCTAATGGCCAACATTATGTCGTGCATAAATATAAAAAAAAATAGGAAAAAAAAAGGTTTACTAGTAAGGAACGTTGCTTTTTATGCAGCTAACAATGAATCTTATTAGCAAAAGACTTTATTGAGCCTAGTGGGCCAAGGTTGCTGATAAATGAAAAGATAATTCACCCTCTATCAGGGACGTCGTTAGGGGGGGGGGGCACGCGGGGGCACTGGCCCCGGCAAACGTCCACGTGGGCCCGGGAAACTGTTCTGTATTTGCTGGAAATTTTACTTTGATGACAAATATTGCAAAATAATTCTTCAGTAAATTTTGCTTGCAGTTTGAAACACTTCTTCAATTTTCAGTAGCACAAACCCAAGCAAGGTATTTCTTTCCTACTTCCCTGTTTCTTGCTTGTTGAACACAAACAGATGTATTGGGAGGGGATGCAGTTAATGGTTTTGTGGTCCGCCCCAGTCAGGGAAGTCAGAGACCTATTGAAAATGCACTTTTCCTCCCTGCTGCACACCAGATCCAGGATCCCCCAAAACCCGCACTTTCTCTTCATCTGGCCCTGCACTGGCACCATGGGTGCCGAAAAGACGACACAAACAGGAAGATTTAGCTACGGGTGGCTAGAACTTTCTGGGTTAATTATTTTATGGTTCAGAAAAGATATCCCCATGCATTTCAAATTCCAAGAACAGAATTCTATTACTTGTACCTTTTTCGGCGCGGGAATGAATGACATAGCGGTTCTTCTCACATGCACTCAACCCTCCTGCTAATGACCTGCCCTGCAAGGAGGGAAAGACCACTTCCTGAAAATTCGGAGAAACATGGAAGCGGTCGGTTCATCTGTTGATTTGGTGGACAGTTGATATCTGTCAGATAGTTTGAAGTAGGATTTGTGGTCCGAGCGGTGTAAACTTCTGTAAACGCGAGTAGATAGCATCACGAAGTGTTTGTGATCTCATTTTCCTACATCGGGAGTACAATGTCGAATGACTAGCTGCCCGATTGTCTTCCTCTGGAAACAATGGATCAGGATCGACTGATCGACCAAATATCCAACATATTGGCATTCTAAAAGAGAGTCTGACTACCACACAAGATCCTGGGTTCGACTCCCAAAGTAGTTGATCTCGTGTATAATGAAGAATAAACCACGTTTCAATTAAGGAAGGAAACTAAGTATGTAGCAATTGTTTTTACAGCCGTCTGCAGGCTCTATAAGTATTATGTTACAAAATTTGTATATATTTTTGACTTTCTGTGATTTTTCTTCATTTAGCCTCCACCTGCAAATGTGGAAGCTGTTGCTGCTTAGGTGGCTAGGTTGGCTAGATATACAAATATGATTAATCCCTAGTCATACAGCGAATAATACTTATAATATAATCATGAGTTATGGAGAAGCAAATAACTTTTCAAGCATTTTCTGTTTCTATTTGTTGTGCAGTGGTTAACAAGGTGCATTACGATGCCAGGGGTCCTGGATTCGAATCCCGGACTGGGCGTGTGTTCTTTATGATGGGCCTCTCATCAATTTCACATCACTCATTTTCATCTTCATCTTCACGATTAGCCAAAAAGTGTCAGAAAAGCGATGTAAAATAAACCAATTAATCATTTATATTTTTCTATATTACGTCGCTTTTCTACCTCTTGGGTTAAATGCGACGATGAGGATGAATGATGAGCCGAAGGAATAGCGATGGGACAGACATGATACAACCATACCTTTACAATGTCAGAACCTTGGACCTCTGGTTTCGTAGCGTGTTATACTCACGTCAGTGGAATTCTTAGGAAGAATAACTGTAAAAGTAGGGTGAAAAGAAGCAAAGTCGTACAATGCATAAAAAGCTATGTTTAGCTCTTCTAAAACCTTCCAATTATCGAGTTTGTTTTAAGTCCACTGTATGCACAGTAAGGCTAATCGGGGATCCGAACCACTATGTGCCTCCACCGGGTATCGAACCCGGGACCCCTTGATTGCAAGGCGGCGACGCTACCACTGCGTCATCGAGGAGGCCGAAAAAAACTTACAATTAGTCAATAAAATTGATATTGAGGGACAAGGCCTGTGAAGAGTTCTTTCATTCGGTTGCACATGGTCATCACATCCAGTCCCATAGTTTCGAGAGCAAAATTTGCTTCCATATCGCTTTCAAGTACTTCCCAAATTGTCCTCACAATGTTGGAACAGCACAGAAATTTTGGAACTAATACAAGCAGGCACATAACCAGGGAAGGGGCTCGGGGGCTGCATTCCTTTCCCGAAATCCTACAAATATCTGATTTTAATAATGTGTAGTAGTAATTAAATTTACTTCATTAACAGGATTAAATATCTTGTATATGGTAAGTTGCGATATACCATATAGAAATTCATCTTCAGCGCATTTACTCCTCCCCCCAACCTTTTCGTCTTTAGATTTCGGCTGCCGATAAGCTATAAGCCCCTTCCGAAATCAAATTCTGGCTACCGGCCTGACCACCAGGAATCGAACCTTGAACCTTTCGATTGATTGATTAATTGAACTGGTGTTTTAAGTCCACTTTATGCACAGTAAGGCTAATCGGGAGTGAACTTACAGTTTAAAGTGAGATCCGAACAACCATGTGCCTCCATCGGGAATCGAACCCGGGCAGGTTCTTGAACCTGCCGAACCAAAGACGAGAGCGTAATCATTTGAGCGTGTGGGAACTTTGTTTTATCCAGTGCAATCATATATTCAGTTTTCTACACACAAATAAGATTAATTTTAAGAAATTAGACGTGTGCATATAAATTCTTATCGTCATAATTTCCAAAGTGAACAATCAGATGCCATAGAAACTTGGGCCAGTCCTTTGGAATAGTGCTTAACGCGGTCGCCTTGAACTAAGAGATACCGGATTCGATTCCGGTATGAACTGTATACATGAGATGCCTAGCTTGAACTCATTACGCACACATTTCATATGTGCACTGTTGCCAATACTTGTAAACCTGGTTCCAGCACTTTATATCTAAAACCACGGAAAAGGGTTTTATCTACTTCATTTTCTTCCAGCAAATTTACAAATCTAAAGACTAATAACATTGTTCTTGGTGTATCAGCCATAAAGCTAATGAGTTCATTCTGCATTTAGTTTCCCGAATAATGGCTGTGAATTTCACGAGAGTATATCCTTTCCAATTTATTGATTGATTGAGTTGGTGTTTTTAAGTCCACTTTATACACAGTAAGGCTAATCGGGACTGGTTCTACAGTGTAAAGTGGGATCCGAACCACTATGAGCATCCACCGGGTATCGAACCCTAACCCCTTGATTACAAGGCGACGATGCTACCATGCGCCATCGAGGAGGCCCTTGCTCCTTTTCTTTCCAAGACTATATATAATGTATGTATACAGTATAGGCCTATATGGTGTATAAATAGTTTGTTAATTTATAATAGTTTGATAGAAAAAATCTTACGTTTGCCCCCCCCCCCAAACTGATCAACCTAGCTATGTCCCTGCCCTCTATTCCATACATTTTAGATATTTGCTTTGTAAAATAATAATAATATTGTGTAAAGCTGAAAACTAGTAGAAAGTTTCAGAAGTGCGTTCCTGGATTTGTAGAAAATCACAGATTCATCGTAACTTCGATCCCCATTATCGGCGAAAAATGAATTTTCCTTGTCCGAAGACGAGAAAAGAGGTGCTCTCTCGAAATGCAGCGTTAGAATTGATAAAAGCAGAAGCACTAGACAATGGATAATGTCCATTTAGCATTGCATGCTAACAGGACCATTGTCACCAACATTCAGAGAAGTATTAATACTAAAAGTCCACAAAAAGTACCATGTTTACGTCACCCAAATATGGCGGATTCAAAATGGCGGCCAGCAAACTGCGCCTATTGTTTTATACAGGGTGGCCCACCGGAAATCGTACCAAAGATAACGCCGATAGTAAAAATGTAGGGTAGGAACAAAAAATTATATTGAGGGCTGTGCAATACAGACATACGGCGAATTGATAAGCCAAACATCATGTTTATAAACTAACACCAAACACTATGTTGCAGCTTTGGAGGCCTTCCCAGAAGCTTTCGCGGGGAATGGAATCAATTTCTGGCACATACGGTGGAGCGATCTGAAGCAAAGTATGTTATTGCTATAATGGTCTATATACAAGAAGCTTTCGATAACTTTACAAAACATTAAAAACAGAAAATTATCTGGGCACCATATACGTATATAGCTAATAGATTTATTGATTATTGCTCTATCAGAAAAGTAAACTTTAAAACGACTACTGTAACAATAATAACATTCTAACTAAAGGCTGCTCACAAGGATCCATGCTTGTAGGACATCACCATCTTTAAAGAAAGAAGCTAAGTATTAACTTACACAAAACAAAAGCTTTAACCAACTCATAACTACTAAAAAGAGAAACATTCACCTTATAATAATATTGTAAAATAGTAACCAATTAACTTCCCAATTTCAGAAAAGGTCTGACTCGGATACCAGAACACGTCGAAGGTATAAAATTTTAACATCTCATGGGCTGTTCTGGATGTAGAACAAGTCGTAGTTATACAATTTTAACATTTCATGCCATATAGATTATATTACTTTCTGTTTTCATGCAACTAATATAGAAAGAAATGGAACACAACAAAAAAAAAGGGGGGCAACCAAAATTCGGAGGAAACTGACGCCCTGGTATTTATTTATAGGCACAAGGGCATCAAGCGCATACACCTGAATGAATGGGGACGGATGTGAGATACATCAGTGGGTCACCCACTTTAAAAAAATTGGAGTCAGAAAGTCTGGACTCTAGCATTACTTTCGGTTTCCTTCGCTTGTCACTTTGATCCGATTGTCATTTGTCCCACAAATGTTTGCATTTGTTTGTTCAAGTCAAAGTTCATTTTAAGTCCACTGCATGCACGAGAGACTAATCGTAAGTAAAAAAAAAATCAGTAAAACCCAAACCACTATATGCCTCCAAGGGGTATCGAACAGAAGCACCTTGATTATGAGGCGACAGCGTTAGAACTACGCCATCGGAGAGGCCTTCATCCTGTATTAAATTTATTCATTCAACTTCTTGCGTTTACATATCTTTAGGAGACGAGTGCCTAAACAGGAAAGAACATGTTGCTTCGTTGCCACTGTTCGTAAGTAGGAAAAGGCCTTCCATTAGCGAAGTGTTTGCGGAGGCCAATCTTCAGACGAATCGATAATTTGAAAGAAGCTTTGAGTCTTCTCCAATTTCATGAAACGGCGTAACAGTTTCGACAAAACCATCAACTTCATGTTTGACTAGTAGCATTCTCAAGCAGTGTGTGTGTGTGTGTGTGTGTGTGGCTCTCTCATGTTTAAAAATAAAACAGCCGAAAGATGAGGCAAATTGTAGAGGCGACCAAAAAATGGAGGCATAGCCTTCATGAAATTATCGGGTACGTTACTGATTTTGGCAACATTATGAACTTGTGTTAATCTTATATGATAGTTAAATCCCGATTTGCCTTAATACATACACAGAAATAAAATAAAAAACAATCAAGAAAGCAAGATGTTCCTGCCACAGCATCACCTTCTCAAACTGGAGAAAGCCGAATGGCTTGTTCTAGTCACGTGAGCGACGTCATCATCTGTAGGCGAGACATCCGCCATATTTGATTTATTTGGTGGAAGTAATGTTGGATCGTTTTTAGCGTATGTGGAATTGCAAAGCAATTTTAAGAACTGCAACGAAGTATAAGTGAAGTTGGAGCGTACAAGAAATATGGTCTATAAGTGTTGTGTTCTCAATTGTAGAAGAAATTATGATGAGAATAGTAAAACTAATCTATTTAGATTTCCTCAAGATGTTACTGAAAGACAGAAATGGATATGGGCAATTCCACGTAATTTTGACCCTATGATGAACTCCAGGGTAAGTAACACAGACTTTATACTTATAAATAAATGAGAGATAGTTTAGTTCATAATGTAAAGATTTAATGTGCACGAAATACGCATCTAACAAACTTTCAGATTTGGTCAGTTTTACTTGTTTCTTGCAAATCATTCTTGATCACCAGTATCGAGTTGGTAAATCTAACCAAGCTAATTTCTTTAGAAATGCCAAATTTAACTTCAATTACTATATTTGGTTAACGTTACATAGTTGTTTATCGATGCAAAATGAATTGTTCAACGTTATAAAACATTGTTACATCTACCAAAGCAGTCTTTTTCGATAACATGTTCGTCATCGAGAATTCTATACAAATTTTTAGTTTCAAAGTATGCTTAAGGAGAGAAAACTATAGAACTGAGCAAAATTGAAAAATATGCACATTTATATTCTTATTTTTAGCCCGCTTTTCTGCCTCTTTAGGTTAATCGGAGATAATGGAAGGCAAGTTGATATTTAGGTTATGCATTGAAATACAATATACATTGTGTAACAACAAGCAATTTGTTGGAATATTTTCTTGTATAATTATACAAGAATATATTGTTTATGTTTCAAATAAACGTTTTCACACAAAAAACCATACTTTTTACCGAGCTATGTGAATAAGCAAACATAGTCATTTCGTTTAACTTTCTTTTTCTTGAATATATTTAATCATATTCTTTACTTGCATGTGTATAAATCATTTTGGCTCTACAAACTTTTATGTGACAGTATTTTTTTGGTATTCCTAAACAAAATGATTTAGAAATCTTTACTGATGTTTGGTTATTGCAAAGAAATAAATCGCCAAACTGTCAACCTAACCTTTTTCATTAGTCTAATCTTTTATTCTCTGTACCAACCGTAACCTGAATCCGTCTTGTAAAAAGTATTGGTTCAAATTTTTAAAAAAATGTTTAACTACTAGTATTGAGACTTGCTGATGTCATGTTTGATTGTTGTTATTTAGCGTCGCTTTTCCACAATTTTTGGTTAATGGCGACGATGAGGACGAATGACGATATGATGAAATTGATGTAGCACTCACAAAGAACATTTGTGCCCCGGTCGGATTCGAACCCCGGATGCCCTGGCGTTGTAGCGTGCTGTGCTAACCTCTCAGCCAGCGAGTCGATTCTGATGTTAGGTGATCTCGATGAGAGAATATTATTTTCCTTTCAACAAAAGTTTTACACGTCTACTTGAGGACAGATTAAGTAACTAAATACTGTACATGTGTATTGTGAATAGGATGTCCATCATATCTGTCTTCTGGAACGTAATATGAAGAGGCGCGAGAATGTCCAGAAAAGAAGAAAGAAAAGAGGGAGGCAGAAGCTTTAAGAAGAGCAATTGCAGACAGTTTAGGGACAAAAAAGAGTATGACGCAAATCACACATTTTCGACCTTAAGTGAACTGAAGGATCAGATTAACAAAATCCATCTTTCTTTGCAGTGGGGATATTTTGCAGAAGGAAAGTTTTATTATTTTCTTATCCCTCAACCTCTCTGAAAAGCCCCATGCAGTTAAGTATGTTGTTGTAAATGACTCACTTTCTTTGTCAATGTTTTATCGTGGAGTTGAAATTAATGAGAAGAGATTTTCACGTAAGGTATCAACTACACATGTTATTGAAGATGCAATACACTTCCTGGAAATGTTCGACAGTGTAGAATCAGCATGGAATATTGGTGATGTTTTGGAAGCCATTGAAATCCTTCTGGACAATGTAAAAGAGACTGTACATGAAAGCAGTGTGTCAGTGCTTCATTTTATAAAATCACCAATACGGCTGTTAAATGTTCGTAAAGAACAGCTGAGACATGATTCTGAGATTATTGTTTTCTCATCGTTGTTAAATTTTATGTCTCCATGTGCATAAAGGTTCGTCCGTGATTCAGGATATTTTATTTTACTCCATGCAAATACTTTGAAGAAATTATGTTCAGATATCCATGCAAGTCCAATCGCAGAGCAAAGTGAAGGTAATTTTCTAATGCATATGCAAGAGAAAGTGGCTCACCTTAAAGACCATGAGTTGTACTGCTCATTGATATTGGATGAAATCCATATCAAATCCTACATCGATTATAAGGGAGGTACAATTGTTGGCACTGCAAATGATAGTTCTGAAGCTGCAAAAACTGCTCACGTATTTATGATTAACAGTGTGCTCTCTAAGCACAAGGAAGTTGTACATATATTACCCGTGAAAACTTTAACTGCTGACTCATTGCATTGCGTAATTAAGAATGTCATATTGGGGCTTGAAAATTTAGGTATTAAGATTATATCTGTTGTTTCAGATAACAGATAAATAGGAAAGCTACGTCCATGTTTAATGTTGAACATAAACAGAACTTTGTGTATATTCACCCATGTGATAAGAAGAGGACTTTGTTTTGTCTTGTGGACACTGTGCACTTATTTAAGTGTATAGAAACAACTGGATCAATCAGAAAAATGAAAATGTGAGTGGTTTTCCCAGATTTTGAAATCCTGTGTGATATTCATGTTGCATCATTCGCAACTTTAAGAACACTCTTTAGTATGGAAAGTGATAATATCCTAAAATATGCTCATAATTTATCATTAAAATTTCTGTGGCCAACTTCCCTAGAAAGACAAAACGCGAAACTAGTTGCTCAAGTTTTCAACCATATGATAATTGAAGGTTTAAAGCAACAAGGGACAAAACTCAATTTGCCGAACTATGAAGACACTGCAGAGTTCATTAAGATTATTTTAAACTGGTGGGAAGTAGTTTATGTCAAGTCTCCATGGAATAGGTGCGAGGTTAAGAAACATTTTACAGTATCCTCTGACAAACGAAGCCTCAGATGAGAGACTCTTGTACCTACATAAATTCCTTGATTGGTTGGAAAAGTGGGAAGGTTTGAACATCTCGTCAGGAAAACTCACTAGAGAAACTTCCAGTGCCCTGAAAATAACCACACATGAGCTAATTGAAATAACCATATATTGTACAGAAGAGTTAGGAATGCAATACCTTTTGCCAGAAAAATTTCAATCAGACACACTTGAAGCGAGATTTCGCCAATACCGACAGTTGACTGGTGCGCAGTACAACGTATCTCTCAGTCAGATTTTTGAGACGGAACAAAAACTGCGTCTTGCCAGCAGAATGAAGTTGAAACTGAAGTCACTAGGATATGGTGACATCTTTGCAAATCAAATTGACGAGTATGGTACATCTGAATTGGCCCTGGCAGTTACAGACTTGGCTATGTTTCAGAGTTTGAAAATTTGTGCTGCGGATATTGTGGAAGCGAAGAGAGATCTTCCTATTTTGATGTACCTGCAGGGTATTGCTCTTACATTGCAAGAAAAAAATTGACGTGTGATGACTGCAGCAACATTCTAGTATTGGACAAGATTATGCAATATCTTCCAAACGATTCATTGGATTTTATAAAAAGTTTGGATAGAGGTGGATTGTTGTGTCCTCCAGAGGTGGTTGTGGATATTGTGCTGATCAATTATGTTGTTGTCAAAAAACTGATAAGCCGTGAATATGAAGTGGAATTCTTGAAAGCAGTAAACCAGCGGGAAGTGGCATTCAATCTCAGTCTTGTGAAGTTGAGAGAAGATGAAGATAAGTGGTGGGTAAGCTGCAATAATAGACACGAATGCGAAAAGTTTTGAGAATAATTTTGTGGTCCTCAACGAATGCTTTGTTAAATAATTATTGTAAAAAAGTAAATAACTTTGTTGAAGGCCGATACAAAAGAAGGAAACTCTCCACACTCTAAACTTCTTTGCTGTTTGCCTTATTTAATTGTTGAAAAAATAATTGAACGTTTGTACTACAAAGTGCCATGTGTCGTCGTCTTTTCATGAACGGAAAGACAATGAAATAATAATAATAATAATAATAATAATAATGAAAGTGCTAGCGATGCTTCTGTGAGTTTATTAATTGGTTAGGCAACTAGGCGAATTCCCTCTGAACGTAACATGCGGGGTTTAACTTATTCTATTTGTTTTTACTTTTTCTTCTTACAAAAACTGTAACGAGTTTTATGTAAAACTTAAAAATATTACCGATAATATATCACAAATACACGCATTTTTTAAAAATTTTCCACCAGGAAGTTTGAACGATTTTCAACATGAATTTGTGTGATATTGGGGATTTTTGTGTGGTGGCCGAAGTTGCTTCTTGAACGAAGAATGTTGGTGTAAATATTTAATATTTTCTTCTCTCTCTTCTAACTATATTTACGGTGAGGATAAATGTTCAAATATAACTTCCTCTGAGCTTCCAGTCCTTCCAAAAGAGAAACAAATGAACTTAAATTCTCTACGATAAAATATTGTCTTCCTTGTACAGTGTTAAGATGATCGCCTCCAGATGATGACGTCAGTCTGAGCGTTGCGGCCTGAGCCTCTAAGACGGTCTTGGCCACAGACGGCCTCTGCATGTTATGGCTTTTTCCTTTTACTGGCGCTGTAACTGTTATACTGCAAAACACGAAAATGCGAGCCTCACGGTCACGCGTAGCCATGTTGGACTGACGCTCTTTCCCCTGGGATTACAATATTTTATATTTTTCTCTAAATATATGAAATGACAGAAAAGAAGAACAGAAACTCTTAACGAATGAATAAAACATTTAAAATACTGAGCAGAAATTGTAACACGGATTTTTTAAAAACCATGAAAGTTTATTTTTTTTAATTTTATGCTAAATCATGTATCACCTTTTCAGAAGTTGGATATTGTCCAAGATTATAAACTAAAACCAGACCTACGCACTACTTTCTTGTCAAACTTATCTAATCCCCTTATTTTCTCTCTTTTTGTAACGTGTGAAAGTGGGCTTCATTTCTTTTCGCATTATCTATGGCCCTTTATAATGCTTTCAACAGTCGATCTCTCAACGACATGAGTCCGCAGTCAACTTTGGAATTTGTTTGAAATTAATAGTATTTTCCACTACGTTTGTAAAAAGCCATACACATATGCAACAATACTCTTCTTTGTTTATTGGGGTGGTGCTTGACGAATCGCTTTCCTCGTTGCTGTGGCGTACAAGGGATATTTTCATTGTCATCAGTACTATTAGCGTCACTCATGGTAATAGTTTGAAGCACTTTACTGACATCAACTGAAAGAACTGCACCCCTACATGTCGAGGAGGCTACAAATGCGACAACGCCGCCTGGCGAAGGGGAAAGAGGAGAGCGGGGAGGTGGTTAACCTTGAAGCTCGCATTTTCGTGTCCCCCAGTATAGTGTTTTTTGCGCTGCTGGGATGTTTTCGGCACTGAAGGAATTTACGTTTGGATGCGAGGGAGATGTGGTAAATATAAAGAAGCATCGAACCCTTGCAAAGTGGATAGCGCTTCTGCGCTGAAGTAGACGACACGAGTGTATCGGCAACAGTTTTCAAGTCACTCGACATGGAGTAGCAGGAAGCGGTAATTGTCCTAAACAAAGGATAAAACAGGCAAATGATCAAAAACGTGCACCCTAATGATGACTTCTAAGAACTTACCTGTTGATGAATGAGGAGCAGGGTTCAAATGCTGACTTTCATAAAGGCTGTTGGTCCACTCGTATGCAGTTGCTGCCGAAGCAATCGACTCGTACCCATTGACGTTGCTCTCGGTGTCCCTGGTGTCGTCGTACAGGCTGTTGTTCTCCATGTTGGTCGAAATGCTGTAGACGCTTTGGTAGTCGCCCTGAGGGGTCTCTCCTTCGCAGTCGTCGTACCGAGCCTCCTCGCTGGACTTCAACGAGTACACAGATTCGGCCGTACCGATGTCATCGTAACCAGAAGTTCGAATTGACGCGTAATCGTTCAGCGACGGTGGTCGAATGTCCTCGTACCCGTCCAGGGACGGAGACTGCACGCTACATTTGTATTCCGTATAGAATATCGAATTGCCTGGTGAATCGATGTAACTGTCTGACGTTGGACACGCGTCGTGGTAAACAATTTCCGCTTGCTTACTTGCATCGATGGAGACATCCTTGCTGGACTTCAACGTGGAGATGCTATAGTTCCAGAGAAACGAGGGATTTGGCTTACTTGCAATGCCCGAGTCGGCTGTCGTAAGACATTGACTAGAGAATGGCCTGCTTGTGAATTGTTCTTTTCCATCCGAAGCAGGAACTATTTCCCTCTCACACTCCTTGGATGGTGCATCACCTCTTCTGCATTCATTCGGACTAGTGGAGTTCCGTTCCAACATCTCTATAATTTTCTTAACGTTATTCTCCTTCGTGCGTGCTAGAGAAGTAATCGGCACCTTTTCCTTCACTTGTGGTTTTTGCGAGAGTTCCTTAGATTTTCCATAATTTAGCTCACTATCGCCTTTCGTATAGCCTGCACAGGCTTTGTCAACTGACTTCCGCAAAATTTTCCCGTAATTGGGGGTGCCTGGAGAATTAGCAACGGGTTTACTCTTCATTGTCTTTTTCTCCTGCATAGCTATGTATCTGCACATCCTTACGACCTCCTCCTTCCTCCCCAGCTGTATGGCACTCGCTATATCAGCAAGCGGAACTTCCAATTTCTTCTCGTTCCTGCTAAGACTATGTCTTCCGGTAGAGTCTTTTGGCTCAGGGGATTCCGCATTTTGCAAGTAAAGAGCGTTAAATTTGGAAGTGAGCGCGGCCACTTTATTTGAAGTTAAAGTCATTGGAACTCGGGAACCTCTGCGCCTTAACGGTTCGCGCTTGCGTATCCTAAAGCTTACTTTTCTCGGAGGAATCTCTCTAGGAGCTTGCATACTCTGAACTCTTTTCCCGTCTTTGGCCACACTTGCAGAAGATGATGTTACGTTTTCATTTTCACTCGTGATCCGTGCAACACCTGAAGCCCGTACATTTTGGCTTGACAAATTACTTTTTGTAGTGATGATACTGCTCTTGTTATTTGGTTTAGGGTCTGAAGAAGTACTTTCAACAGATACCTTATCACCCCTCACGTCTTCCGGTGGAGCTTGCGGAATTTTGCCCACTTGGAATGGCTTAGAACTACTCACATTTTTCGAACCCTCTAAAAGAACATTATCAGTCTTATCATCTTCGAAATTGGCCGTTTTAGTCTTTTCGACGAAACTTGGCAATGGCATGACTGGCCCACTTCTGCCCTGGACACCCCTTAGACTGAACAGGAAACTCTTGTTGACTCCGACAGTCGAAACGACTTTTCCTCGTCCACCAAACGACGATTCCAATGATCCCTCGGATTTATGAACATCAGAAGACAACGAGAGGCCTCTTTCGAGAGAATGAGCAAACTGAATAGCAGTGGCACCCAAACGGCCCTGCTCCCTTCCCAGGGAGTATGACTTCTGGTTCTTCAACGAGTGTAGGGCGGAAGTGTTCGCGGTCACCGGGAAGCTTGATCTCTTCCCTGCGTTCACTGGAGAAGCCTTCTCCGGGTCCATCTTCTCCGTTTTGGCCATAGCTTCAATGTGGGGCGTCTCCAAGGAACATGGAAAGTCAGTCTATGACGGCGTGCATGGGTTTTCTTGCTTTCAACGCACTGGACCCTGAAACGAAGATCGAAACGTGATACATCACATTTCTACACAGAAAATATGCAAGAAATACAAATGCAAAATGACAGTCATTTTAATAAATCAACAGAATGTATTATTGTAGTTAGGGATTATATATGGTTATCACCATTTAAATATCTGAGATTGTTGGGAGCAAATGTGACGATTTTTAGACCATTGGTCAAATGGAAGTGCTAACCTTTGTCGTGTTTTTTTTTTTATAAGTACACTATACACTCGTCTGCACGAATTTCACGGGACCCCGCCCGTTTCGGATAATCCGAAATATATTGTATTAAACATGTATTGTAATTAAGAATATAGGAATATGACAAAAACAGTAGAATAATGTTATTACTAGAGTTACAGTATATATGACGTATACAATGTTACGAGGGGTGACTGAAAACGTTTTATCCTAACCATGACGTAGGAGTGGGAGGGGATTAAACGTATATCATCATCAATCTTTCATGTGATTATAGTTTTCGCCACATGTCCATCAATTGACTTTTACTTTGGTGTGAATAGAGGGTTTCATCTTGTATGTGTAAATAGACATTCACATATTTTATGATGCCATTATCTGTTAAAAATAGGGTTCCAGCGACGTGCTTTGAGTTTAACAAAGATCAAATAGTCGAGGAAGCCATAACAAGTAAGGTAGGTGCGCAAGAAGTTCAAATTCACACTCATTCACTTTGGCCATGGCTGGCTGTTCATTGCTAAACTTTTCCGGTGGCGGCGCCACCCCTGTTGTGTCCCTAAATAATTTCGTTCGTCATTTGGTTGTCCTAAGCTTTACATTGGAGCGCGATGGGTTGGCTATTCAAACTTTATTTTCAACGAAGGTTAGAGTTTCTCGTGTAAATCGATAATAAAAATGGATTTAGTAAAGCTTTAAGATTATGTAGCAAGTTATAAAGTTTCAGAAAATTACATTCTCCTGAACCTATGAATTAATATATTAAAGCGCAACGGTAGGGCAGCTCAAACGGGCTAAATATAGTATGTTTATGCACAAAGACCACTAAACGTGACGTCATTTGGGTCGTCCCTAGCTGCCATGGGTCGATAATACAAAAATTTAGATTTTTACACCACGCTTTATGTTTTCTTTCTGGTTGCGAGTATGTGTAATTCGACGGCGGAATAGGAATCGGAGAAACTCCAAAAATTATGAAGGAAAAATGTAGTAAGTGCGTAAGCGCATGATATTTATTATTATACACAATGGCACTATGCTCTATCCGATAACTTAATATTAACGTATTCACTGTATTGAGCATTTTCCCTTCGTATTTTCGTCCTTTGGGGGGGGGGGGGGGTAACAACAATTTTAAAATTATACTTCCTGTAAATAAGAAAGCTCTAGATGGCGGCGATTAGGTTCCAAAACCGAGGGCAAAGACAATATATATATTGCCCTTTGTAGATATGATTTAGCATAGTGCGAGGGCAAAAATGGCGAAAAGTGTGGGGGAGGAGGCAACTGCTTCCCCTCGCCCCCCTAATCGCCGCCACTGTCTAGAGTTTACGAGGCATGAAACAGAAGATAAAATATTTTTTTAATAACTATTTTTCTCGATAAATGTGTACAGTACATATAAAACAGAGGACCATATTTACTATCACGTAAAAAAAGAGTCTGTTATTAATAACAACTATAAAAATAACAGTACAGTCGCGCGGAATTATTATGTATTATTCTTTACCGGATTCACAACAATAAAGCACTTAAATTGTGAAAATTACAAGTGACGTAAACAAGTGCTGTACAAATTTTAAGGCTTTTTTGAGTTCGGATATCTTTTCTGTTGTTGACGATCATCTTTTCAAAAACCTTACTTTTACAGCACTGATTATTCAACTATCATGGTCAGACATAATTTCTGAGGTTAAGATAAAATTAGACTTGCAATTTAATGTAATAGCAGCACATTCCGCAACAAATTTCCCATGTATTTAAATGGGAGAATAATTGTCCATCAAAAGCGTGGGGACATAACAGGGGTGCTGCCACCTACACTAGTTTGCTTTGACCAGACCCATAGCGGAGGCAAAAGCTGGTGCATTATCGGCATTAAGCAACGTCACTTTCTTCAGTATTTCTCGCCTTTCTTTCTTTGAGTCCCCCAGTTTGTCCAAAAGTAAGACATAGTAGTCACGGACACTTCTGGGTTGTAACAATCCTGTTATCTTGCAATGGAATTGTTTCAACTAGAATTGTCCATGACTGTACTGTACATCCCAGTTACAACTTCACCCTGTAAAAAGTCAGTCAACGAAGAACTTGATGGAAATAGCCAAGATGGTCAAGAGCAGATAGATATTGGCCAAGACAGGAACAGACGGAGGGCCGTGTTGCTTGCTGCAACAACGTTGAACGTTTAGGATTTCGAAATGTGAGAGAAGTGTTCTCCTCGTTATCGTTTCTCATAACCAAGCTTTTACGCCTTAGAATGTGATATGTTTATGCTACGAATCAAGCACAGCAATATTATAAAATTACTTGTAAAGTTTATTCTTTCATGAACACAATCTACTTATTTACTTCTGAAAAATCGAAACTCTCAACGGAAATATTGCACAACAAATGTATCAAGTTCACTTACATTTTAAGAACTGAATAAACCAAACACTGGCTCGACTATAAAGCTGACAATGCATCACTTAGTCATATAGTTCAATAAGAAGACAAGTTGAAAAAAATAAAGAAACTAATCAAATTCGATAAAGGCAATAGTGAAAACACAAAAAATCAAGTATCTTATCAATAACTGCAACGTGCCACCAAGATTTGAAAACGACAATTAATAATCTTGGGCACTTAACACACGTAGTGTGGGTCTAAACTAATACACTAAGTTTCTAAGTACAGTTTTTTTTCTTTCTCAGTTGCAAAATATTTCACCCAGAATTCAAATATAAAATATTTGACTATAGGGTTACAATATCAATATCACTACACGTAAACTTGTTTGGTCCCCTTATATTATAAATTGTATACAATTAGTCCAAAGAATACGAAAATCTGGAAAAACCACCGAGTTTACTTGGGTTAAAGCACATAGTAATATTACAGGCAATTCTCATGTAGATGAATGTGCAAAGAAAGCAGTGTGTGTTCCAAATATTACGAATTTAACATTATACTATAGGGATCTTCTCCCAAGAGTAAAGAAGAAAATTTTGAATGAATGGTTTGATTTGTGTCGAAATGAACTTACAACAGTTGGAGAATCATTCAGAACATTTGCTGAATTCAAAATACACAAACCATGGTTTTATAATGTACGTAAATGCTACAAGAAATGTAATTGTATTAATTAATAGACTGATAACGGGCCATTTGTGTACTAGGCAACATTTATCCAGAATTGGAATAACGAACAATAAGAAATGTGAATGTGGCTGGGAAAGTGCAGATGCCCAACATATAATAGCTCAAAACATAATAGAGAGAGAAATATATTGTATAAAACTTTATATAAGGTTCAATTTCCAACAATTTTTTTAAGTTTGGTTGTTAATCCAGATGTGCGGATTGTAGTTTGTTATCAATTTTAAGGAAGTGTAACATACAATTGTAAAAGGCAAAGTGTTTTTTTTTAAATCTAATATCTGTAAAATAGGGGGAAAGACTGATAATTTAAATGTAAAACAATTATGTATATTTTATATGACCTCCATACATAGTGCCTTCATGCCATGGTGAAATGCACAGGGAACAGATTTATTTTTTTATTTAGATCACTATGAAATATAAAACGCACACACACTCATATAGACAAAAGAAGAGAAACTGCATGCTAACCCAACGACCCAGGTTCGAATCCTGATCGAGTTGAGTTCTAAAATTTCTGTTCTTGCATTTGACTTAAAATTGTTTGGAGAAAGAATAAAGACAAAAGTTAAAAATAAATGCAAACACATTTTCACAATTTTACTTCTCTATCCATCAGAAACATCTATTGCATTGTACTGCATGATGTGTGCAGGGAGGATGATTCACGACATTAGGCAGGCTCCTTCTCGGAACAGCTAATCATACGTCAACATCCACGCTTGACTAACCAAGGAAAGACAAATTCCGCAGCGTTTGTTCTTTGTATTCTTGCAGTTGCACATTAAGGAAACATACATTGGTTGGACCTTCATCTGCCGGACACAGAATTCGATAATCGCGTACCTTCTGACGTCATCCAAACGTAAATCCTAATTTATTACATTATGGAAACCTGTCACAGATGAGTAAGCTATAAATAATCCTGAAAATGAAGAAAATGGTTATAACACTTTCTGTAATATATAGAGAAGAATGTGGATCTCTCGTTCTTTGCCTCACCTCTCCCCCTTCACTATTAGAGAAAATTTCTAAATGGAGGCTTTGGGGCTAGCAGCCCTGCACAGAATGTTAGAATTTGTTATCAGTATGGACCTATATTTCCGCAAAACGCGATAACAACGAAAAATGTTCGCATATGTGCAATGATACGTAATAATCACGTTGTTGTTGCCTGCGAAATCTCGATATAGTGCCAATTCTGAAGTCTTTGGCGAATTTCACCAATTTCTGCACATTAAAGGGGAAAATTACTGCGAAAACCAAACATTCACATTGCACCAAACTTTCGAAAACAAAGTGAAAGATCTTCGCGATCTTATACAAGGTAGTAAGTACAAAGGTGGGGTCTCCTAAATATGGGTCTCTTTTCTTTCTGTGGATTTTATTAGTGCAATCAGGGGTGTGAAAATATGCCTAGACATGCAGTTACAGCTCTTGACAGAGCATTTGAGTTCGAGAAAAATGGCATAAAATTCTTACGAACAGTATGTTTTCGGCAGAGAAACGACGTTCTTTGATGTATAAAAGTTAGTAAATAGTTGTAAAATCAAATATTCCACTGGAGAAGCTAGATGATCGAAATTTACGTTTAAATCTTTTTGTTTCTAGCGTCTTTTTCTTTGAGCGTTAGCGCAATGCAAAATCGATTTTTCTGAATTAGCGACGACAAAAGCAGAATTTGCAAATAAACGCGAGTCCAAAATTGCATTAAGCTTCTTATGGCTACACTTACTCAGACATGACATTCCATTTCAATCCGATGGTGTTAACCTGTGGCGACTTGGTCTTCAAATGTGAATGATAGGCTTAACTGGAAATTATTAGACATGAAACAAAAAACAGTCCAAAATTATCAGTAAATACAATAAATAATATTTTATTAAATTTGAATTATAAGGGATGCTCCACTGTGCGTGTATGTCTGAAACGGATTAAAAGTGACTGTGTCATATTTAAGTACACATAAAGCCGTTTCGGTTTTTTTTTAATTTGTCAAAAGGGGCAAAGTTATCCCCCTTTACCCTCTCTGTGGGCGCCTATGGATGTCCTGCTTTCAGTTTCTGAAAATCTGGTTTAGGCTAGCCCCAGCACCTTTTTGTCCTGTTCTTGCTGTATGGCGACATCGACCCTGGAACACCTACAGAGGTAAGAACATCTAGCTTGTATTAATAAAAACGTCCAGTGCCTAAAGAATGCGGTTCTACACTGAAAAAGTGTCCACAACTGAATGATTGTAATATGATCGTGTATGTTTTAAGGAATCGTGGCTCACGAGCAGTTTAATATTTATCACAAAGATGGTGAAATGTGTTGTGATAATGGTGTGTGTGTGTGTGTAAACAGGAAATGGTACAGCACAATCAGACAGGATTTGCAAAGAGAATGTGAAATACTCTGGGAAGAGTTAAATATTAGCCAGGGCTGAAAGATACTGTTAGGCTGTTTTTATCGGTCTCATAGACGTAGTCCTAAAAACTTTCAGAATCTTGACTGTAACTTCTCTCTCCAACCATGATGTCATTCTGTGCCGGGATTTCAACATGCATATTTATAGAGACAACTTTATTCGTGGCGTTGGGGTTTTTCAACATAACATGTATAGTCAAAGACAAAAATAATAGATTTATTCACCCTAAACACCCCCTAATACTCTCCACCAAATTTCCTCAACACACTTTCATTTTTCAAAAAGGCCATTCTGGCTCACAATTTACCCTTACTCTGTAGCGCAAGAGCCGTCTAAGGGTCAGCGCCTGCCATAGAGATATATTTTCATTGGGTGACGCGTGGTAAACGCATAGAGTCCCATCGCCGCTGTTTTCTGGCTTTCAAGATCGGAGCCCGCTTCTTCTAGTAGGTCCACAATTTATTGTCGGATCGGATCCCGCCTAAAACTATAGGTCCAGTTCAGATTAGCCTACTGGTACTTTTGTCGTTGGGTGCACACCAAATACATTGATTGCATTCTCTTCTCCGGGAGGTGCAAGGGGCGACCACTCTTTTCCCAAATGTCAACTTCTCTTCCCCGTAGCGCAAGACAAGCGAGCCTCTGTCGTCTGGAGTCACAACAAGTATAATCCTCTGTAAGATTCATTGTTGTGTCCACCATTGTTTGTGATTGTCCCTTCATCAGTCTCATCTTATCACCATTCATCCTCATCTTCGCGATTAGCCAGAAGTGTCAGAAAAGAGAAGTAAAATAAAGCAAATCAATCATTCTCTCCTGCATTGAAAATCTATGTGACAGTCTCAAATCTACTACTTTAGGAGCAAGAGTCAGTGCTATTTTCGGCAACGAGGGAAAAGTTCCGTTGTCAACGTCGTCGAGCCACTGACCTCTTCACCTTGAACCTGCTTTGTGAAGGCAGTGTGGTGGACGCTGTTCATTTGTTTACAGACATTGAGGCACAGATTGTTTGGATTGAATATACGTTATAGCATCCAGGGACGTCGTTAGGGTGGTGCCTCAGACACCATGGCTCCCCAACCGTCCACATGGCCCCGGCAAACAAACATTTCTGTAAGTTGCTGAAAATTTTACTTTCAGGACAAATATTGCAAAATACTTCCTCCGTAAATATTTATTAGTTTGAAACCCTGTTCTTGAATTCATGGTATGAACACCAAAGCATGACATTTCTATCCTATCCACATGGAAACAGATACAAGGGCGGGAGGCGCCGTAAAAAAAAAAATATTATTTCTCAACAAGTTCTGGGGTGGCCGCGGTGGCTCAGTCGGTAACGCGTCTGACTACCATGCTAAAATTCCCGGGTTCGATCCCCGGCCGGTTCAAATCCGGGAACTTTTCTAACGTTGGAAGCGGCCCCGGCGCCCACCCAGCGTCGAATGACATGAGTACCTGGGGGAAACCCTGCGGGGTAAAGGCGGTCAGGGGCGTGATGATCACATCACCCCCACTAACGACCGGATTAAGAAAGTGTGGGGCGTTACCCCCACACCCCCTATATGCCTTCATGGCGTAGTGCTAAGCACAGGGGAGTACTTTACTTTTTTTACCCCGTTCTGGGATATTCGATACACTTTTTTTAAAAAAAAAAATGTTCCAACAAAGAGTTTATTATTATTTTGCGTAGAATTTAGTTGTGCAATAAAAAATGGGATATCCATTTAAAAAAATGAGGCTGATATCAGTTTCACGGACAGTAACGCCATCTACGACAACATTCTAGCAGTATATTTTTTCACATAGAGCATTTTTCGTACGATATGTATTTTTTCGCGATATTTGTACTTTTAATTATAAATGGACCACGTGTGTGTGGGGGGGGTGTGGGTGCGTGTGCGTGCGTGCGTGTGTGTGTGTGTGTGTGTGTGTGTGTGTGTGTGTGTTTGTGTATATGTATAAACTTCATATTACCTATAAATATCTACATAAACACCCACATTCCTGTTTCAAACTGCGAGCCCCCCCCCCCCTTGCGATGAGGAGGATAGAACTATACGACGCACGTTTTTTAGAAGCGATATCGGGCGGAGCTACTGAGAGCGTGCCCTTGGCGACCAGCCAATGGCAGGAGTGTAACGTTGTACAGTTAGGAGACTGCGGCGCGCAAGTTAAACGCCGTGATCTGTATTTTTTCTTGCGCGCAAAAAGTTTGCATAAAACTCGCCACTGCACGACATTTTGAACATGACCGTCCAAGTCCCATGAATTTCCGGCGCCTACAGCCGGAGTTATCGCTTTTCGAAGAAACACGGGAAACAACACGTCTCTACACACACACACTGACCCTTTCGTTTTCCATCCGTGTTCCGTCTGTTTCTTTCCTTGCCACCGTGTTGACCCCGCTGAGTTGTGTCTTGGTAAAGCTATGGGTGCAAATTCGGCTGAATTGAATATACACAATGACCCTTCATTGTTGTGGGCGTTCACGAACGTTGCGAGTCAGTTAAGTCAGTTTGAGTTCAGCGTCTTCCTAACAAGGGCGGTGTAAGATAATTATACTCGTACGCCACAAAGAACAGTTGTGAGAGGATTCAATACAGCCCTTATTGATTGATTCGATTTATTTTACTTCGCTTTTCTGCCACTTTTGGCTAATCGCGAAGATGAGGATGGGTGGTGATATGATGAAGGGAAACTTACAAACACGTATGCCCGGGCCGGGATTCGAACCCGAGAACCCTGGCGTCGTAGCGCGCTGTGTAATACAGCCATTATGTTCGATAGTTGTGCAATAGTTTGTGAACCGTGAGTGTTATTAAATAATGTCGCTCCGGCCCCTATGGTGCAGTGGTTAGTATATCGCGATACGACGCCAGGGATCCCGGGTTCGAATCCCGGTCTGGACATGGATGTTTGTGAATGTCCATTCATCAAATTCATTATATCATCACTCATTCCCCTCTTCGCAATTAGCCAAAAGTGACAGAAAAGCAAAGTAAAACAAACCAAATCAAATTAATAACGTTGCTCTCGAAACGTAGTACCAGTAGTACAGGCACCGAGGGTAAAATATTACTTTTAAAGTATATTCTTACTTCAATGAATTGGCATCGGAAAAAGTGCGTGCTGATACAGTGTTTTCTCAGAGTCGAGAACTTACGGCTAATGCGTGTGGTGTATTTGTTTTTACTGTGTTGCGTAATATAAAACAGGGTAAAGTACTATCTACCACAGAAATCGGTGACCCCCTATTCAAATCTCCTGGGACACATGCCAGAAAACAGAAACGAGCGATGATAATGATGACCTTGCAGTGCCTCGATAATAAATTCCTTCAAACGTCTTTCAGGTACGAGCTTCTCTTATATGTTGCAGTGATATGATATAATCCTGTATAGAATTCTTCACTATATTTCATTGTACTCAAATATCACGTGTATGCATTATATATAAAAAGTTGAATATTAGACAACGAATTCTCTGTGTTCCCCTTCCGCTAGCAGTTGGTTTGACAACAGCGCAAGAGCGCTGGCAGCGTATTGGCTGAACTCATGTTCCTTTTAAAAGCGTACGCCGTAAAGTCCAAGGCGCAACAGCCCTTGGAGGGGCAAGTGCAAGGCCTACCAGGCAGTTTTCCATTGGATGAATAGTAGTCAGCGCGTCGAATCCCATATGACTATCGAGACCGAAGTGAGCAATTGTTGATCTTTACGATGTTGGGCCAACAACGACATTTTGGACCTCCCACCGGGGATTGAACCCGGAACCGCTCGCATACAAATAAGATTATTGTTAGAAATTTGAACATAAATATGTGCACCCAAAAGCAAAAGAAACGGCTCTCATTCAGTTTGTGTTTCACATCGTGATAAGGAATTGAAGTATTGGGTCTCCCCGATGGCGCAGTGGTAGCGGCGTCGCCTTGTAATCAAGGGTTCCCGGGTTCGATACCCGGTGGAGGCACATAGTGGTTCGGATCCCGATTAACCTTATTGTACATAATGTGGACTTAAAACACAAACTCAAAAGGAACTGAAATAAGAACGTCAATAAATAGTAGCTAATACCTACTTCGAATCAACCGAATTCCATTCCTTTAAACAACACAAAATGTGGAATAAAAATTAATGAAATTAGCGATGGAAAATTTGCCTACTATTGCCTTTGTATTTGGCTGTACAACATTTCTTATCTAACGTCATCATTCTTCAAGTGCACCATCAGATGCCAGAAGGGAATCAGGTCTCACCGATAGCGTGGCTAACACGGTCACTTTGCAATAAAGAATCTGGCATAGATTATACACTCGAGATGCTTGGTAGAGGCTTTCTCGCAGTTAGATCCCCTTATTACTCCAGCATTCCTAAAATAAAAAAAAATCCAATACACGAAAACAGTTAGGTCTAGTCCATATTATTCCATCTGAATACTTCAATTAAACTTTATGACCTCACACTAACTTCCGAAATTCTTGTGCATGACTCTACTGAACTTTCAGTCCATAAAATGTCATATTTCTACCTTCACTGTTATTCACGGTGTGAATTCTCTCTTACTGTCGACTGTTGATAACCAGCAAATAAAGAATTTAGAATAAGAATTTAACAGCTGATTATCATCTAAATCGACAATACGTCTTCACATAATGAAGAGATAAGATGAATATTCTATACAATATAAGAATAAGCTGGAGGAGGTGGTTTATGACTAGACCTCGGATTTTAGGTTTTTAACATTTTTTTTCTTCGTAGGTAAATAAGAAATAACAAGTTACGCCAGTGTTTCGTTGAAAAACGCAACAACTGATGACGTTTTATAGCGCCTAAAATAACCTATTTTGCTTGTTAGAACCTATTTTAGGTATATGCGCCTAAATCAAACTTCTTTTTAGGTCTTTATATATTTTTAAATGTTTTTCATGATTTTCATATCATGCTCGATTTGATACCGAAAAATTCAAGGACTAACGTGTTTGAGACATACAATGCACATTTAATATATAACCAGAATTTTGCAATAAAATCTCCTGTAATAGGTCCACAATCAAGAAACTTCACACGCTTGTTCTAGGAAGTACCCTTGTATTAACCGCGGAAGCCCCGTAGCGCGTGACGTAAAATCCCTGCGTTAACTGCGGAAGCCCCGTAGATTGGCATCATGGCGCCCGTCACATAGTGTACGAAAGCGGAGATGAGATCAGTGATACGTTTTCTGCATTTTGAGGGTGTAAACCCGGCTGAAATTTATCGACGAATGACTATAATTTACGGTGATAAATGTTTGGCTAAACGCCAAGTGTACGGATGGGTGAATAAGTTCAAAAGCGGTGTGACAAGTGCGGAAGACAAACCACGTGTTGGCCGATCGGTCAAGGTTACGACTGAAGTCGTGCGGAACGCCGTTGAAGAAGTTATTCGTGAAGATCGCCGCATCACCGTAGCTGAGATAGCAAGAGCAATGGAGGCTAGTGTTGGATCAGTACACAAGATCATCCACGACAGGCTGGGATTCAGAAAAGTCTCCGCAACATGGGTCCCACGTCATCTGACGCAAGATTTGAAAAACAGACGTTTGTATGCCTGTCAACACATTCTGCAACGCTATAGAGCTGAGGGGGACGACTTCATTGGTCGGATAGTTACCGGGGATGAGTGAAAACGTCCTGGATTTGTCTCGAAAGGAATTTGCTTGCAACACGACAACGCCCGTCCATATAGTACTACTGCGACTGTTGAAACCATTGAGGACTTACGTATGGAAGTTATAGCACATCCCCCGTATTCACCGGACTTAGCACCCAGCGATTACTGGCTCTTTGGACCTCTCAAAGAGGCTCTCTCCGGGAAACACTTTGCATCTGATCAAGAAGTTCAAGGGCGACACATTCCTGGTTGACAGGTGAACCCAAATATACAGGGTGATTCTAAAGGTATAGTACAAACGAAAACCACAGATACCTCCCATGAAATAGAGACGAAAGTTCCCCTTCCACTTTGCCGAGATATGCCTCCGTGAGGAGCTAGACAACGCCGAAAACGTGTGAAAATGAACTTCACACCTCTGTACAGCCAGTACCAGTGAAGATAGAAAGGCGGAACAAACGAAGTCAAAATGAACACCAAAGTCGCCCATCCGAAAAACACTAGGCGGCAGCTGCGCAACGCATACGCATGGGGTTCCACAAAGGAAATAGGAGTGTCCCGCAAGACAAGTGAAGGGAAAGGGTAGCGATCGACAACGGTAGGGACAAAAGAAGCAATGAAGCATGAAGTAACAATTGCACAGCGGGAAACAAACACATGCAGCGCGTGGGGAGTCCCCAAACACAGTGGGGAGACACCGCAGCAAGAACAAAGCACGGTTCAACAAAAGAGAAAGAGGACCGGACGGGGAATGGTACCTGTCAAGGAGACAACAAATGCGGGACGAGGGATTCCCCGTAGCAGCACCGAGGGGATGTCACACAGAGGTCGTGCGCCAGCAGGACAAACACAGCAACTGCGGGCACAGGAGGTTTATTGCCACGCAAAGGTGCACTTACAGATAGGAATAGTACGTAGTACGTAGTCGTACCCCGGACTGACGTTGTTACAAAAGTTGCTCAAATTGACGACCACCACATTCAATGCAGGCATTGCACCGTCGCAGGAAATTCTGGCGAACCCTATCAAAAATCCCTGGCATGGTACACACCTCGGCCGATGCTGCAAGTATCCGCGCTACCAATGTTTCCTTGTCAGGCACCGGGGTCTCGTAGACGAGTGTTTTCACATGGCCCTACAAGAAGAAATCCATTGGTGTGAGGTCAGGCGAACGGGCGGGCCACGGGACGGGGTCCTCTCTGCCGATCCAGCGCTGTGGGTAGGTTCGGTGCAAAAGGGTTCGCACTGTGCCATCAAAATGTGCAGGCGCTCCATCCAATTGAAACCACATACGATGTCGCACGTTGAGGGGTACATCTTCTAGCAGCTCTGGAAGGACTGATGCAAGAAAGGTGCGATAGAGGCAGCCATTTAAACGTGGTGGCAGCAGGTATGGACCGACAATCTGTTCATCGATGATACCTGCCCAGATATTCACTGCAAACTGGGTCTGATGGTGCACCTCGACTGCTGCATGTGGATTTTCATAATCCCACACATGGCTGTTTCGGCAATTGAAGATGCCCTCACGGGTGAATGTTGCCTCGTCCGTGAAAAGCACATGGCGCAAAAAACGGGGATCGTCGGTACAAAACTGCAACAGTCGTTGACAGAATTCCACACGTCGTGGGTAATCCCCAGCCTGCAACGCGTGGACTCGCTGTGGATGATAGGGATACAGCAGATCATCATGAAGGACACGCCATGTCGACTGTGATACTCCCACTGCACGTGCAATGCTACGGGTGCTAGTGGACGGTGTGTCGTCCACGCGAGCAAGTACGTCCTCCTCGACCGCCGCGGTGCGCACATGTCTTGGGTGACCGACATGATAGCCTGCACGTAACACACCCGATTCACCAAGGGTACAGTGCACGTTCGAAAACAACCTGCTGTCGGGTTGTCGCCTCTCCGGATACCGTCCGCGATAAAGGCGTGCAGCTGCTCGGCCATTGCCATCTGCAAGGCCGTAGACAAAATGCATGTCCCTCAGTTCTACAAATGTGTAGCGTTCCATGGTACGGTGAGGACAGTGCCAATTATGGAATACTGTACTGCAGTGCACAGGTGGCACACATACACTGGTCACAACGGCTTCGAAACAACGTACTCAATTGTCGTACGTCAAGCACACCACCACCGCACCGGCTCTTTCACTGACACGCTCCATGACGCTTCACTTCCAATCAGCCCACACGTCCGCACGGCGCTGTGGTACAATCAGCTGACGTTCCTGAGCCACCCGTGCCTGTGCTCTTCACTACCTGACCACTGCCGTCAGGTGGGGCCATGTACTCTGGGGCCTTGTCATCGTGGAACACATGTAGCGTCCTTCATTCTTGCCCCATTCACCCACAACACGTACTTCGTCCGTCTTGCTCGAGCCGACGGGGAGCACTACTTACGATCGTGTGGTGTTTGTGTACACCAATGTGGGGTAACCCAGCAGTTGAACAGACGTGCATACCCCCACGTAGCTTCATTACACGATTGTCCCACGCAGTTTATCTGTCCAGCCTTGCTCGGCCCGGTCTCACACCCACGCGGCAGTGTGCGGCTGCGGTGGTGTGAGGCCACGTTTGGTTTCGGAGCGGAATGCTGCGGCCGAGGAGGGACTCGAGTTGTTCGGCTGGGGTTGCGCTCGGAAGCAAGCAGCCGCGTCAGGTCTGGGAACGGTGGACCTGGTGATCGGGATGGAAACATTCCGACCTCGTCCATTAGTGTCGTCCACCGTACGGAGTGGTGGGGTCCGTACGACACTCCAGCAGCCTTTCGCCCGCTCCCACCCAGCGATGTGCCTCCGGCTTCATTTCTAAGAGGCTGATTGGGCCCCATCACGACGTTTGTTACAACGTCAGTACGGGGTACGTGGTCCTATCTGTACGTGCACCTTTCATTAGCAATAACCTCCTGTGCCCGCAGTTGCTGTGTTTGTCCTGCTGGCGCACGACCTCTGTGTGACATCCACTCGGTGCTGCTACGGGGAATCCCTTGTCCCGCATTTGTTATCTCCTTGGCAGGTACCATTCCCCGTCCGGTCCTCTTTCTCTTTTGTTGCACAGTGCTTTGTTCTTGCTGCGGTGTCTCCACACTGTGTTTTGGGGACTCCCCTTGCGCTGCACCGCCAGCGCCGCCATTTCTGCCCCGAACCATGTACGCGTCTGTTGCCTGTCGAGTGTCACGGACCACTTTGCTTGCATTCTCGGTGTGTTTTTACATCCTACGTCGTCCTCCCGTGGTTCTGCAACCCCGCACTACTTTTCTCGACTGCACTGCTTCACTCATGGTGTTTGTTTCCCGCTGTGCAATTGTTACTTCATGCTTCATTGCTTCTTTTGTCCCTACCGTTGTCGATCGCTACCCTTTCCCTTCACTTGTCTTGCGGGACACTCCTATTTCCTTTGTGGAACCCCATGCGCATGCGTTGCGCAGCTGCCGCCTAGTGTTTTTCGGATGGGCGACTTTGGTGTTCCTTTTGACTTCGTTTGTTCCGCCTTTCTATCTTCACTGGTACTGGCTGTACAGAGGTGTGAAGTTCATTTTCACACGTTTTCGGCGTTGTCTAGCTCCTCACGGAGGCATCTCTCGGCAAAGTGGAAGGGGAACTTTCGTCTCTATTTCATGGGAGGTATCTGTGGTTTTCGTTTTTACTATACCTTTAGAATCACCCTGTATATTTTTTAAAAGGGCATTAACTCGCTGGTGGCCCGTTGGCAGAAGTGTATCGATAGAGAAGGAGACTACTTCGAAAAATAACATGAATGTAGCAACTCTGTTCAACGGTGTGACGGTATTACAAAATTCTGGTTATATATTGCACTATTACTTTATGCCGATTTCCCTCCCTCCAAGTTCATGATGTTTTTCAAAGCTGCAAGCAAAATATCTGGCGCCACTGTTACCTGCACGGTCCAATGTGCAAACTTATGATCCGTGTGGTATTGCTCACTTTCGCGTCAGTTCGGTGCTTTGTGGCATTCACGCTTTGCGGTCTAACGTTTCAGCATTCAAATTTGCACCACTGACTATGTTTTCGTTGAAAGATCATTTTTAGCATATAAGATGATCCTCACAGACAAGAGGCAGGGTCTGACTGTGGATAATATGAAAACGATTATGTATTCAGGGACTCTGGGACTATGATAAAATTCAATTCTAATTCCAGGTTTTCATGGCGAACTTTATTAAGGATTAATAAAAGTTGCAATTCTTCACGTCTACAGAAAAAAAATTCACGCAGAATTACCCAAGCCAATAATTCACACATAATTCCCGGAATTCAAGGAATTCCCGGTGAGTAGCCACCCTGGTATTGTGCAGCAAATTATACATACGTAATTCATTGTTCATATCAACAAGTAACTTTTTGCTAACAGAACAACTATAGAATTACAATAATTTGTGGATAATTTTGAAAATTATGTACACAAATGAAAATTTGTTTACAAAATTAATATTTGGTTGTTATAAACGAGGTGTGGCTAGAAAAAACCGGACTGTTGCTACAAAATCTCTTATTGGTTATTTTGTACAATACAAACATTATCCCCTTCAAAGTACTCCCCTGCACTATCGATACACCGCTCCATACGAATCTTCCATTGCTGGAAGCAGTGCTGGAAATTATTTTCTGAAACCATATTCATGACCTCCGTCGCTTTTGTTTTCACAGATTCTACGGTCGTAAATCTGGTTCCTTTCAGTGCTGATTTGACCTTTGGAAATAAAAAAAAAGTCGCACGGAGCGAAATCCGGCGAATAGGGTGGATGTTCTAACACTGGGATCCCATGCTTGGCCAAAAAAGCCTTGACTGACAATGCCGTGTGGGCAGGAGCATTGTCCTGATGAAGAATCTATGACTTGCTTTTCTACAAATGAGGTCGTCGTCATCTTACTCGCTCACGAAGGGTCGTCAGCACCGTAGTTTAATAATGTTGGTTGACAGTTTGACCTTCGGGTACCCAAGTAACGTACACAATCCCACGAATGTCGAAAAAAAAAATCATGCCTTTCAATTTTGATTTCCTCATTCGAGCTTTCTTTTGTCGTGGCGAACTCGGGCTCTTCTAATGCATTGATTGGCGCTTGGTTTCAGGATCGTTGGTGAAAAACCACGATTCGTCACATGTTTTCACTCTCTCTATGAATGTAGGGTCTGTTTCAATGTTTGTTAAAATGTCACCACAAATGTTCACTCGAGTGTCCTTTTGTTCCACTGTCACGTTTCGTGGCAGCAATTTCGAACACGCTTTGTTCATGTTGAAACTTTCGTGTTAAGATCTGACGAACACTTGCTTTGTCAATTCCTGTGAATTCAGCAATAGCTCGAATACTCAAGCGACGATCCTCTCGAATCAATTCACCGACATTTGCAATGTTCGATTCCGTTTTCGACGTGCAAGGCTGTCCAGGACGCAAGTCGTCCGCAATCACTTCTCGTCCCTCTTTAAACCTTTGAAACCACTCAAACACTTGCGTGCGTGATAAACACTCGCGTCTCCGTACACTTCCTTCAACAAATCATAAGTTTCTGTGGCGGATTTTCAGAGTTTCATAAGAAACTTCACATTGATACGCTGTTCCACTTTCACACAACATTTTTCCGATGGGCCACAGCGCAACTGAACGCCGCGCACCCTGGGCAATCACACAGTCGATAGGCAGGATATCACGTTATACACTCAGGCACCACTTTACCTTGATGCGCTTGTCGTTTGTCGACAGCAACATCAATCCGGTTTTCTCTTCTTTTTCTAGCCACACCTCGTGTGTGTGTGTGTGTGTGTGTGTGTGTGTGTGTGAGTATATATATATATATATTAAAATTTCTAATGGTTCTTTTGAAATTTTGTTTTTAACCATTGTATCTAATCAAGGATTCTTCGAGCCTAATTTAAGGTTAAGGTTAAGGTTAAGGTTAAGGAACCTAAAAGCACACTTTCTAGAACTTAAAAATCCGAGGTCTACTTATGACAGACGAAACAACAAATACAAATTTATTTCATGTTGAGAAATTACCGGTGGCATGGTTAATTAAAGAGAACTAAACAAAGCATCCTCTGTCCCCGTGTGTTAAAATTATTCTCATCAAATGCTTGCTTGAAAAACTGCCAATTTACTTGAAGTAAATCAACAAGCCTTGTTTCACTTACATGTTGTGACGTAAAGGCAATTATCGATTCAAAGGTCACAGCGCTTTACGCGAGGGCCAAGGACAGTCGGAACATTTCCTTCCTTTGTTCTTCTCGTCAGCTGGCAGTGTGACCCTCCCCTCTAGCAAGCAGATGGAAGGTTAGCACGCTTGGGTTGAAATCCCAATCTGTAGCTTAAGTAGATATTGTAATATCATAATTATCCCGTTATTTCCCCATGAATAGATGGATATTTAATTAAAGCATAGCTTGCGACGTGCGCCAACATTATTTGGCAAATTGATGAACGTACTGCAGCGCAGCAATCGGTCCAGGGTTCTGCTGGCCAGTAAGACAAGATTCCTTCATAATTTGGGGACATCGCAAAAACGCTGGATGTTAAATCTCGAACAGCATTGTCTCGATACCCTACGTTTCTGTTACAGCGCCTTGAATAACGTAGTGTGGAAAACGACCCAAGAAACTGGTTCCCGCGACTGATGAGAACATAGATGGCAGTGCGATCAGAATCGGTGATAATTTTCTTATGAAAGTAATGCGGCTTTGTTAGTTTTTGGAATATATTATGTAGATTTGTTTGTCTTGAAAGGCGGTACGTGAATTGATGGAAACAGTTATATTTGTGGAGTGATTTGCAGTCACGAAATGGCATTAATTTGGAAAGAAAAGTAAAATAAAATGAATAAATAAATAGCATGCGTGCGTAACACAAGAAGAAACATCGCAATGTCATGCCGGACGTCAGGTCTTGGACTGTGTATTAGAGTTTATTTTTCTATGTTATTAGAATATAAATAGTATCCTGAGAGATATTTCATACCGAGGCGACAAACTACAAGTGTCGCTTGAAAGCGAGCAGTCGGTAATCAATGCAGCCTTTCGAACCGTAGGGACACAAGCTCTGACTGCACCGTTTCCTCAAGGAAATTTTAGACCAAAGCGACACGCGACAAACGATACGAGGATTTCACACCAAAGCGACACGGGTCCTTCGGTCCAAGGCAACTTTCTTACCGAAGTGACACATGTTGCTTGGAAAGGAGCCAATCAAGAGCAACATTTCACATCGTAGCGGCATGACGGGAAGCACAGGCCAGCGTTCGGTTGGTGAAATCCTCAAGCGATAAGTGTCGCGTGCCGCTTGTCGATTTGGTGCGCAATCTCACTAAAGGAAGACACTCATTGCATCGCGTATGCGCGAACTACAAACCACGGCAACATGTTGCAAGCTATTGAGGAAATTGCCGTTTGAGCGACGCAGAAGCGACAAAGCGACACGTGTGGCTTATCGTGTCGCCTATCTGTTGTTCGCAAGCAACGCTTGCTATTAGACTGAAGGCACCATGTCGCTTGTCACTTAGTTGGGAACTCCCCCTGTAGCGCGTCGCTTCGGTCTCAGCACCCTGATTTTTCTGTGTTCAAAATGCAACATGACAATAAAAATCAGAAATTTTCAAATCAATTTAATGACGTTGACCTGAGGAAAAGTACAAGATTTCATTAGATCCGTTGGTTGACTGTCGCATATATCTCTGGAGCATGCAAACGAAAACAAGTCTGCGCAAGTAGTGACGCGAGACTGCTCCACCAATAAACACGTGAGAGGAACGAGATTGCGTGGAAGGGGAAGGGACTGCAGTTACCAGCTTACACAGCAGCGTGTACTGCTTCGCTCTGCCCACTCGATTCCCCTCCACCCTTTTCTGCCGCTATTCGCGGCCTTACTCCTGAGATAGCTAGGACAGGGTATAATTTTTATATATATATATATATATATATATATATATATATATATATATATATATATATATATATATATATATATATATATATATATATATATATATTTGTCAACAGGCATAGACATAATCCAACTATTGCTCTTTTAGTACAGAGTCAAATTAGGGTCGGTGACGGAAAAAATAATTGGAAAGCTATTTTTCTGTTTCATTACGTCGCTTGGGACCCCCTTTTACGTGAGAAAAATCACTGAAAATCGAAGGTGGGGAAAATACATATTTTTTAAAAAATGTCCGCCATTTTGAAAATTTTGAAAATTGCGTTTAGGCGATAACGGTGAGCCATAAAACGATGCTTGCAGGCGTTGAGACTGCAATTCAGATGAGCTGCGAACGAACAAGGCGGAACATGCGCCGCTCTTGTCTGCGTATGCGCAACGATTGGCTGCTTAGCGTCTTCTATAACGACGCACGTTTTTAGAAGCGATATCGGGCAGAGCTACGGAAAGCGTGTCCTTGGCGACCAGCCAATGTCAGGAGTGTAACGTTGTACAGTTAGGAGACTGCGGCGCGCAATTGCGCAAGTTAAACGCCGTCTTCTGTATTTTTTCTTGCGCGCAAAAAGTTTGCATAAAACTCGCCAGTTTAAGGTTAACCATAAGATGGGGCACGACATTTTGAACATGACCGTCCAAGTCCCATGAATTTCCGTCGCCTACAGCCGGAGTTATCGCTTCTAGAAGAAACACGGGAAACAACACGTCTCTACACACACACACACACAATGACTCTTTCGTTTTCTATCCGTGTTCAGTCTGTTTCTCTCGCTGCACATAATAGCAACGCAGGGCAGGATTACATAGCAAGCAGCTGATTGCATCATCCACGAACAGCGCCACGGATTTTTCCCGTTCTTAGTAAAGCAGTATATTATTGATTGAAAGGTACTTTTATGAAAACATGTAACGTAGAGGGGTCCCAGGTTCGATACCCGGTGGAGGCACATAGTTGTTCGGGTCTCACTTTAAACTGCAGGTCCAGTGCCTATTAGCCTTTCTGCGCATAAAGTGGACATTCTAGCTGGACACCTTGTCCATACATTCGCAAAGTCTAGTGAATGTAATTTTATTTTTAAAGGTAATGAAGGTAAGATATAAGGACGAAATTAATTCTAGAAAATAATTCTGCACAAACAGCTGCCCACTGTGCTTTAGGGTGGATAATTGTTTTTTTCGAATTTTAAAACCATATAGGACTAAAAAAGTTTAATCACGAGGAGAGTAAAATGAAAAACCTTGAAAGTCCGACAAAAATTACAAATTACTGTAAACAGCTCAAATTTACATGAGGTGTCGACTGTTATTTACAAAACGACCTCAAGGCTGCAACACTGATCAAGTGAGCTTCACAGCACCATTTTTGTCATTTTAAAGATGGCGCCTCCTGCATACACGTGCACCAGCGAAGAGCAGTGGTTTCTTGCCCTCTGGAAACCTAAAACTTATAGACATTCTACGGCAAATGAAAATTCAGTGTCTCTATGCATGCTTACCACGCCAGCAAGTTTACAAATAGAGGCGGAAGTTCGACAATGGTCTCAGTCCGCACTCAGATGAGTGGAAAGACCTTCGCGGTGGCTCATACATAAGTGACTGCACATAGATTCCAAATATTCTTCTTCTTGAGGTATACAGGCACTAACTCAGACTTGAAAATAGGCCTATATGTGGATCAGCAATGGACCTATGCTAAAATGCAGCAAACTTGTGCAACTTTACATGCAGAAATCTACTAGATAAAAAAACAAATTAAGGTTTTCATTTGACTGTTCCTGGAGACAATATATGAGACAAAGTGTTGCCCACGAGACGAGACGAGACTTTGGTAGTCAAAGCAACTTTTCGAACAGAAGACACACGAAAAGCTGCACGTGTCTCTTGTCGCCTCGGTCCGTTGTTCACGGATGAGGGTGAATGTTTTCCTTCAGACTGAAGGGGATTGTGTCGCTTGTAGCTTGGGTGTGAATTATACGTGTCGCTTGTCGCTTCGGTGTGAAATTTCCACAAGATAGCTTTCATGTTGAAGCGACAGGCGACAAGCGACACAGAGTTTTCGTACCAAAGCAACAAGCAACACGCTCCTTTAGGGAGATTTCAGACCGGAACGACAAGCGACACGCGACACATGTTGCTTTGGAACTAGCCAATCAACAGCAACGTTTCACAGCGTAGGAAAATTACAGGCCGCACAAACCTGCGTTCGATTGGTGAAATCCTGAAGCGACACGCGTTACGGGTCGCGTGTCGCTTCGATGTGAAATTTCCCTTAGTCTATAAGCAAGCTTTGACTGTGAATTCACTACCTACAGGCAGAGGCGACACAATGCACGCTATTAAAAAACGGCCCAGTCCGAACGACACGCAAGCGACAAAGCAACACGTGCCGCTTGCCGATCTAGTCGCTTCCGTTCGGAAGGTTGCATTTATTACTGTTGGTTCATTTCCAAGCGACACTTGCTGCTGTCGCATGTCGCTTATTACTCCTATGACTTCAGGCAATTTTATGTTCGTTACGTCATAGTAGAGTATGTAATTGCACTAGCTTTTTACTAGGTTTTTAGAGCCGCGGTGGTGTAGTCGTTAGGGCGTCTGACTATCAGGCGGGAGACCCGGGTTCGATTCCCGGAGTGGGTGAATAAAAGTCGGAATTATTCCGCATTGTCCCCGCATAAAGCAGCTCCGGGGCTCAACAGTCTCATATCAATGGGTGCATGGGGGCAATCCTGGAGAACAAAAGCGGCCGGAGTGTGATGCTGATCACTTCGCCTCCAAAATAACCTTTCCCCCATATCCCATAAATGTGCCTTCATGGCACTTGGAACTTTACCTCTACCTAGGTTTTTTTGTGCGAAATCTTTGGAGTTTGCAACCAGCACTATATAGAGGCTGCTGTGGATTTTGAGAAGAGGGGTCGCAAATGAAAGAAGGGTCTGTTTGGGCGAGAAAATTTATGATGATTGTCACCAGTATGGCTGGAACAGGGCCGTAGTAAACAATAGCAGTGACTACCTACGGATCTAGAGCTCTTGGGGTAGCAGATAGTTGCCAGATTTAAGGTATTCTGAGGAAATTTCAGTAGGAAGATACAGGGATTTTGCAAGTTAAGATAGCTGGGACACGAGACTAAAGCCTGGGCAAATTCGTTACGGACAACGTGTGACGAATTAGTATTTTTCGAGGGAGAATCTTACAGATCTTTATTCATGTAATAGAAGCTGTTTTGGGTTTCTAAAGAAAATGCTTTATTCCAAAAAAAAAAAATATATATATATATATATTTGCAATTGATTAGTTATTTTGTTTATATTTTTTCGAGACTTACGAGACGAGACTTTTCAGGAGCAGTCTCGTCCCGTCTCGTGTCTCGAGACGAGACAGGTGGACAGTTTCGTCCGTCTCGAATTTTCAAAAGCCTGTCCCGTCTCGTCTCGCGGGCAACACTAGAGACAATATTTCTTCTCTCGCAGAACACTGAAGTTTATTTTTTTTCTTTTTCCTTGTTACATATTTTTCATTCAACAACCAATCGACATGAAAAAGAAATTTCAGTTCTTTCAAGTGTTTGCTAACAAATCTGTGAATATGATAGACTGACTGCCGGACCCCGTGGCTGAGTGGTTATAGCAGAGCGCGCTACAACGCCAGGGGTTCCGGGTTCGAGTCCCGGGTAAGGCATGGGTATTTGTGTTTGTCCAGATGATAAGAAACTGAGAAACTGTAACAATTGAAAAGTGTAAAAGTGAGAAAAAGTGTGAATGATGGGGGATACCTCCGTGTAGGGGGTATTTCCTTTAAAAAAAATAAAAGTGGTTTTCACTTCGCGCTGCGACGCCAGGGGTCCCGGGTTTGAATCCCGCTCGGACATGGTTGTTTGTAAATGTCCATTCATCAATTTCATCATTTCATCACTCATCCCCATCTTCGCAAATTACCCAAGAGGCACAAACCGCGAAGTAGAATAAAACAAATCAATCAATCATGACAGATTGGCTAATCATTGTTATTATCTTAACTTTTTAAAATATAAGATGGTACGATAAAACACGGAACACATATGATAATCTTATTTCAGATTTAAAGGTATCCTCTTTTAAAATGTACAGGTTTCTACCATGAAGAGATAAAATAAACTTCACCCAAGCGAATTTAAATAGGCAACTCCACAGTAGGTTTATCATCGCACAACAATATGCTTTTCTTGTTATATGTTCTTCCATTTAATTAATATCAATTTAGAAATTGAAAACACTACGCGTTATTTTTTTTTATAAAATATTATTTGGCTAATGTATTTGTATAGCTATAATTTTAATAAATTATTGAATGCGGTAAGGTGTAGACTACATAACATGGGTGAATCGCTCATCGATTTTCTTCCAGCACGTTAGAACTACAAATAGATTCGAAAAAGCAATTTCAATTCTTTCAAATGTCTGTTAACATCCACCGATTTCTACCTTAAAAATATAATATAAACTCAACAAAGTGAATTTAAATCTGAAATCACACAATAGATTTATCATGTGATAAGAAGCTATTAAACTTTGCAAGATTGTTTTTTCAAGGGAACTTGAGTCTGATCGTAATGTAAGCACTTGTATACACTAGACTGGTAGTAGTGTAAACTTATTGTTTCTACGCCGTACTTAGTAGGTATCGTCTTTTAGCCTCTTTTTTTATCAATTGAATATCAGTTTTTGACATATTTTGACAATTTTTTGTCGATGATTTAGCGTTTAGCGATGTTTTAGTACAATTTTCAATTTTCCTCTTTTTTTCCCACCTCGTACTTGTAGGTATATCACGATCTTACGTGATATAACTTAACCTATTCATTTTTTTTTATTACATGCTAAACTACACGAGAGCCAGTAGTTGTATTTACGGTACTATAAACCCGAGAAAGTATGAACCCCTCTCCAGCAGATTTGCTATACTTAAAACAAGCTTAACATGAGCATATGAGCTTTTTGTTCAAGTGTGGAATCTTGTCTAATCTAAGATTTTTGTGAAAATGCCCTCGGGAATTTCCTCAGAAAGTATGACCCTCTCAGATTGATTTGTTTATACTTACAAAAGGCACTTTTGTGAGATTGTTATCCATAAATTTGTTAAAAATATGCCCCTCTTGTGGCCACACTTAAAACTGGCCATCCACACACATACACACACACATACACACACACACACACATACATATTTATTTCTGGTTTAAGTTCTTGGATACCAGGCTCAATTTACATATCTAATATTAAGACAATGTAATTCTTCTAGAATTGCTCCGTGACTCTCTCATTTCTTACATCATAAACATATGATTTTTCACCTATGAGAATGACACTACAAATGGTGTCATCGGGTAATTCCTCGTGGAATTCACAGATAATTTTAATGTTTGTCCTGTCGTTCACTACAACTTGTTTTCTTTTTGAAGTGTTGATTACAAACATGGGTCTCCGTGTTTTGAATTCATCTGGTGAGTAATACATATCAGTACTGCCAGTAGTGACCCTTTTGAAAGCCGAAAAAGCCTCATATAATTTGAGGAAATCATCCTTGGACATGTCTAAATTGTAATTTTCTCTAGGAAAGACCTCATTTCTGCCATTTTTAAGATAAATGTTCTTGATGTTGCAGTTATCAAATCTACTTGAATTTTTTTCCTGATTGTTGTGTCTCCCAGTCTGAAACAGTACCACCACAAAATCAGGCATGTCAAATTGAATACTGGAGAATGAATTTGTGGCATCAAACTCATAATAAGTACCAGAGGCAGGCTTCTGTACGCATTGATATGTATAAAATTGCAGAGGAACCTGTGGATTTTTTAGGATATCTGCTTTGTATTTAAGAGCGTAACTGGCCTCATATTCAACAACGGGGATTCTTAGCTCCATAGTCTGAATAATGCATTTGCCTGCATCAGGTAGAGTATTAGGCATAGCTTCCCCCGTAGGGTTTAATGTGCTGTACCTCATCAAAGCATTATTATCATTTGCAGCTCTTCTAAATGTAATTCTTAACCCACCCTTCCACATAATTTCTTTGTAATCCGAGAAGAATCCTGGCAACAGGCGCATCGGGAACAGCACAGTGTGGTTCTTAGATAATATTTTATCACCAGCCTCAAATCCACCTATTTTGTAGTAAGAAGCTTCGGTTTTGGATAATTTTAGTGTGGCCAAAGCCGTGGAGGTAATGCCGGGATAATCTATTCTGTTTATAACAACGCCATGCTTTCTGATCTCAATTTCAGAGAACAGATGCGGCACAAAATTGTCCACCAGTCTTATGTTTGAATTTGCAGGGTAATCTGTACCATCGAGCTTTACAACATCAAATTTGATGTATAGATCTGCTCTGTGGGGGTGTATAAAGCCATCCCCTACATCAAGATCAACCTCAATCTCTGTGTTGGGTTGATTTAAATTTGCAAATGTCCTCCTGTTTGGAGGGAATGATTGTAGCTCATAACTCTCAATATTTTCCATTGTATGTATTTTTATTTAAATGTTAATCTCTATGATAGCAGTTGTTGTGGCTCCAGCAAAATCAACTAATTCTTCTTTTTCATTAGTGACCATCAATTCAATATAATCTATTCTATTATGGCACACAGGAAAATATAATGTTGGGGATGGATTGTAGATAATGGGCTCCATAAATTCAGAATTAGGTTTGAATGTTGCAATGATGCCTGTTTGTTTGTGAGTGCCTATGCCATTTGATTTAGTGATCATACCCTCAGCCACATTACAGTGAATATTCAGAGTCTCTATGGCTAAGAATTTAGGTATATTCATAGCAGTGTGTTTGATGCTTGCTTCAAGTTTTGTGTTGTTCTCAAATCCTAACAGCTCTCCTATAGTACTCAGATCCACTGTTTCTGTAGCAGATACAATCTCCACTCTGTGAGTGACAGAATTTTGACTTAATACTACACCTCTGGGTAATTGAGCATTTAGAGTGGACAGATTATATTGCCCTGGAGTGATGACAATTTTTTGATCCCCTACTGCAATTGTATTGTTGTGGTGCGTAATATTAGGGATCAGGTACATGCCGTAAAATGCTCTGAGAGCTATTGTTTTGGGATACACTATGTCATCATGCAATTTGAGTTTCAATATTGAATTTTGGCTGGTGAGATGGAATACCCCCATGATGTTTCAGATACCACAAGGCTTTTTGAAAATTTTCAATTGATGGTTTATTTATTTGAGACATATATCTAAGAACAGATAAACACAGATGTCCACAATTAACATCTTTGAAATTTTGAACACGGGCATTACTGTAATAAAGATTAGCTGATTTTAAATATTTTATTAAATTTTCAGGTGGAACACCTCCAAATGAATCAAACACAAATGCCTCATCGTTTAAATATTTAAGATAACAGATCCAGTGAGTGCCCTGATTTTTGTACTCATCCAAATTAACAATGCCACACTCTTTGTTGAGTGGTTGTTCCGGTAAAGAATCAGACATGTACACACCTCTAAAATTTTTGATGCCCAATGGCTTGATTAAAGCTTCAATATCTTGGTTTGTAAGCGCCTCTTGTTTTTTTTAAACTTATTCATGGCTCTCTTAAGACCTTTGCCCTTTTTCTCCATGGCCAGGTTATGGCGCCTCTGCTCATCTAATTCTGCCCTATTTTTCTTGGCATCTATTACCGTTTTTGCTATGGCAGCTGATCCCCCAGCCAAGCTCCCAACAGCCCCGAGAGCTGCTAAGATGGCCGGGATAGTAAATATGAAACCCCCCACATGTGATTTTTTCCTTGATTGCTGTAATTTTTTTAATTGGGGGGTACTAAGCAACAATTTCATACCATGGCCCTTTGCAAGACAAGAATTTTTTTTCTTGCGCTGCTTTTTGGTTAAAAGACTGTCAATAGTTTTAAGAGATTTGAGACCTGCATAAGGTATTTGATACATAACACCCTTGGCCTTCATTGTAGGTTTATTATATTCACAGCCCCCACCCCAGTTTTTGTTTGGTGCTCATAGCTATGGTGGTCCCCAATGCTGATATTCTCTCACTCAAAGAAGCATCTTTGCTTACAAATCTACCAAATGCAGCCTCTTCTAATTTCTTGTCTGCAACATGTCTCTTGTCAAGATCAGTATGTGTGTTGTATGCTATGTCATGGTCTCTACAAGCAGCATCTAGGGGATTTACACCAGGATCACCTCTGTTTAATCTATGGTCCAATTTTGTACCGGGACCACAATACTGATAGCCTGGAATGTGTAGTTCAAATGGCAGCTTGTTTATAATGTCATTAACCAACCCCCGACCCTCAGAAATATTCCAAAATTTAGGTGGTAGAGTATTAATAATTTTTATAAGATATCCAATCCCCTTAGGGTCATTCACTATAAAATTAGACAATTTTGTGCTTATCATGTCCATAATTCCAACCTTTTCATTGTAAAAATTGTGGTTGCCAGCATTTTCCTCCCCAGCTATCACCAGCAACCTATCTACAAGTTTCCTGACATCATCAACCCACACAAATTCTTTAGGCAGGGTGTTGTATTGTTTGATTCCACTGCCAGTCTTGATCTGTGACCATATGGGTTTGATTAAGTTGTTGTATTTTGCTCCACTGCTCGACTTGACTCTTTTTTGTGTGGGATCATTGTTCTGGTATAGAGCATCTGATTTTATTAATATTTCTTTGTAATGCTCATAATCTTGATCTGTATAGCTGCCAGGCCTTTTCCTAGTCATCAGTTCCCACAATCCAGGTGTGCCAGGATATTTAACAAAAGCACCTTTTTCTCCGAGACGAGATTCTGAATAAACAATCAGATCATCTCCCATAAAAGTTACTCTGAAATTGCCAATTCTATGTATGATGCTGCCATCAAGCTCTGTGTCAGCATATAAGCCAAACACCTCATCTTTGTTGTCTTTAGATGTGGTTAAATATTTTTGAGCAAGAAGACCCAATTCAATAGGATCCTGAGTAGCTTCAATTCTTCTAGGAGCAACAGGACTAGGTGTATGAATACTGGAAAGTGGGGTGAATGGATAATCTAATATGTTCCTAGCAGCTACAGGTACAAGCTCTGTGATCAAATTTTGATTTTGCTCTGTAACAGTTTTGATATTCTTACCTAAATTATTAATAGCATCAATGACAGGCTGTTCTGTTTGTTTGTGTTTTTCATAAATTCCACGGTTCTCTGATTTCCATCCCCTAAATCTTTTTACAAGATAATCTCTTAACTTAAGATCATCAATGATTGGTCGTTTCATGGTTGTTTATTTATGTCTCAACGTTTAGAAAATCGTTGATTTTATTTCTGTATTTGCCACTATTGGGTTTTCTTGTCATATCAATTGTGACAAACCCATAACTGTCCTGGCTCCAGCACCTACTGCAAAACTTGGAAAAATCATTGTAGCTCAAGTCCCCACCTACATATTCATCATGTATGTGTTTGAGGTTGGTATGATCTTGATGAAACACACATATAAAATTGCTGTTGTCTCGGATCAGTTGCTTCGGAATTTTAGAAAAAGTCTGTGCCAGGTAGAAGCAGTCAATGTTTTTGTGCCGGCCCTGTGTAAAGAAGTTTCTAACCTTGTTTTGATTATCCAGTATAACGTCATCAAACACAACAACAGAATTATCGAGACATTCATCAAGTGGCTTAACATCTGATTCAAAAGTGGCAATATCCAATCCATCATATAGCTTCATCAGCTGCTGATATTTTAATTGTTCCAAGCTCTTAGAGAAGATATACAAGTGCCTGTTTTTCCAATCTAACCAGTTGGGTGCCAATAAAAAATTATCAACCATTAGTGTAGTTTTACCACAAGCAGATGGCCCAACAATAAGACACCTAATATTATCAGGCAGCAGCACTCCATTTATCTTATTCTGCTGTTCAGGTTCTGGCAGCCTTTTTATAACATCCCAGGTGCTCATATTATCACTTTGTCTGCATCGATCCAGCTGTTTTCCGGATGACCTAGCCATTTGACAAATAACTTGTTGCCTTTTCTGCGGATTATTTTTTCTATGAGATATGTGTCAGGCTGTTTAGTTTTGCTGAGCTCTTGTTCATAGAACCTGCCTTTGAGAATTTCTCCTCGGTGATCTTTTATTATATATGTGTTAAGGGTCCCAGGTTTAACTTGAACTACTGTAAATAATTCTGTGCTCCAGTTTCTTGTAAAGCCTCTTTTGAATAAGTGCTTATATTTGCTGATTCTTACTTGATCACCCACCCTGTATTTGGCCCTTCTTGTTGTTGGCTGGTATCTAGGATAATAAACAGTCCTGATCAATTTTTGCTCATCAGATGAAGTTACTTCAGCGGGTTTCATGTTGATTGTGGAATGGACCGAGTTGTTATATTTATGTAGAAGTTCTGGAAGAATATTAAGCCATTTATAATTACCTTGGAGGGTAAATTGTTTATACATAAGATTTTTTAAGGTTCTGTTGAATCTCTCTACAATTGAGGCCTTGAGATCACTGTAACTCGAGTAATGTTTTATTGCCTGGCTTTTAATAAATTGTTGAAACACAGAATTATAAAATTCTTTGCCATTATCTGTTTGCAAATAGCGCGGGGATCTTCCTGAATGATTGATGATTGTCCTGAGGGCTTCTGTAACACATGTTCCAGTCTTGGATTTGAGTGGCAAAGCCCAGGCAAATTTCGAAAATGTATCTATGACAGTGAGTAGATACTTGTAGCCCTTGTTGATTTTGTCTAAGTTTTTCAACTGCCCAGTTGACAACTCAATCAAGTCGCTCTGCCATAAATCATCTATACCCTTTGTGACTACTGGGAGTCTCTTATAATTATGTCTGGCTTGTCTGTGTAATTCATCAACAATAATTTGTCTAGACATAATATGTAAACAAGAATATTGCAACTATGGGGTGTTCAGCAGCTGAGACTGCAGGATTTTCTAAATATAATTTGTCCCCTATTTGTATTTTAAATTCCAGAGAGCCATCATCTTCAGCATAGGCTGTTTCTAATGTATTGGGATCTGTAAAATCCTCTAACTCTACACTGGTGATTTTTGCTTTGTTATCAGCATTAGTTATTGATAAGGTGGGGTAGTGGTGTGCCTGTGGTTGAAGCCAATATTTGATCTTGATTGGTCTCAGTGTGCCCCCAACAAAAAACTGGTAATAAAATTGTGCAGGGGACAGCATATATATTTTGCCACCTGGTGTAAATGGAGAATCATATTCTTTGTTGGGAATGCTGTACAATTCAAGAATTACTGTATGTTTTGGATTCTCGATTATGCCTGTTATTTCTTTTTCTGCTGTAAGCAATCTGCTTGTTACAGATTCAAGGTGCTCATTGATGGTCCTAACAACATCATCATGGCCTGGCTTGATCTTTATGTCCACAGCAAGTCTCTTGTATTGTTGCACAATCTCTTGAAGCTGGGTGGCAAAAACAGACAGAGCATTTGCTTGATTGGATTCCATGGTCCCTAGCTGTTGCTTGATATTAGCTACAATTTGTTGCAAATTTTCAACAACTGCCAATTTTGAATTTTGAGCAGTAAGATCATGGACCTGTCTTCTGATATCCTCAAACAGGGCATGCAGTTCATTAATATGTTGATTGGTTGGTAGAGTGGCAACTGTCTGAGTGAGATGTTTGATCTCTGCCTGGATATTCTTGATATCTTCTGATTTCAATATGCGATTCACTGCCCTCTTAATATTTTTAAGTTCCTGTGATGTAGGCAGATTTGATACAGTATTTTGCAAAGATTCAAGTGCCAATTTCACATTGTTTAATTCAGAAGCATCAGCCACATTTTGCATAGCATTTTGGAGCAGGGCTATATCTGCCTGAGAGGGTGTTGATTGTTGTAAAATTTCAAGTTTTGTTTGGATATCATCTATCAAGTGATGAAAATGAGATAGTTCAGATTCAGTGTTGAGGTTTTCAAGCTTTGTGATCTGTTGCTGGACACTAACAAGTGTATCTACAATCCCGGGCAGGCGAGATTCTAGTACATTTGCCAAATCACTTTGCACTGCTGCTATTGTACCTTCAAGATGGGTTATGGAACTTTGAATTTTTCCAAAATCTTCATATGTTTCAAGTTGCAGCTTGATGTTGGCAACACTCCGAGTTATTGCATTCAAAGCATCAGAAGATGGCAAATTGTTCATAAAATTTTCAAGTGTCTCAATTTTTCCTTTAACCTCGGCTATGGCATTGTTCAGAGGGTCCAGATTAGGTATCTCGAGTGACTGAATCTGTTCTTTTAGAGTGGAAATCACTAGATCAAAATCTTCTTGTGATTTTATGCTTTTGACAATTGTTTGGAGCTGTGCCTGGACATTATTTATCTGCTCTTCTAATTGCTGTTTCAATTGCTCAGAGTTGGTAGCCTGGGTCTTAAATTTGGCTTGAAGAGCTGCTACAGCTTCTTCCAAACTTTGAAAATTATCCAATGTAGCCAGATCAGTATATTTCTGAAGCAACACTTTGAGTTCGGAATCAATTTTGAGAAGAGGGTCCATGCATTGTGATTGTAAATTTGTAATTTCTAATTGAAGACTGGCATTGAGTGTGGTTTGTAAAGCTTGTAAATCACTTCTTAATTTCTTGACTCTGACATCAAGCATCAGAATCTCATCACTGTGATCTTCATGCCTTGTATGGCCAAATATATCATTAGGCATTTTGTTTTACTGGTTATTTATTATAGAGTATCTGATTCTTAATTCTATAAAAAAGGGTATAAGCTTGTCATAGGATCCAGGGACCTCAATATATAAGCAGTCACCAGCAGAAACAGTATATACAGTGCCAGAAACCATGTTTGAGTGCTTAATTCTGTAAATATTTCTCCCTACTGAAATCTTGACATCACCCTCGGGGGTTGTAATAAATTGCAATTGCCCACCTACAGGTAATTGGTAGTGATTTAAATTATTGTTAAATATGTACAATGTTTTGCCTGTTTCTTCATCATTATCTGTAAGTATGCTGTTCAGATGAATAATTAACAAGCCACTCAGTTTAGACATTACAGATTGTAAATCAGGAGAGGGTAGTGGTGTCGGCAGGTCCATAATAGCCTGTTTTTTGAACCCAAATAAGTTCATAGGCATGTTTATTTATTTCAAATCATGCTCTGGAATTGGGCATTGATTTCCATTTTTCAAATCACAATGCCCCCAAGGTAAAGTATGTGTGCCACATGACAAAATGCATCTCTTATCATCATGTGGGTCCAGGGCCACTTTTCTTACAACATTTGAAGTCAACAAGTGATCCTCACTCTGAATTCTATTTTCTGATGTTCTGATTGAACTCTGTGATTTGATGCAATTTTTGTAATCTTCAAATACAAGCTCTTTTTCAACAGTTACTCTGCCAATGCCCTTGGCCTTTTTGGCAACAGCACCACTACATGTTTCAAAACTGTACATCTTGGCTCTTAACCCAGCAAATTCCACAATAACATCACCAAGTGTCTCATCTTTTAACTTGCCAGGCACCTTTTTGTTGTGGTGTTGTTGAATTCTTGTATGTTCACTGGTATCAAAGTATTGAAACAATTCAGGCTGTGACATATCTTGATAAACATCTTCTGTTTGAATTTCAAGAATAAAACTATCCGTGTCCATGTACAATAATTTTACACGATCACCGTAAAAAGGTTTCAGCACATCATAATACAATATTAACATATGTAATTTGGCCAATTCCAATATCACAGCCCCTACATAAATAGGTTTATCAAACTTGATCTTTGTTTTCATCATGTTGAAAAGTGCCATGTACTCATCATAAATTCTTCTGTAATTGAAGTTGGGCTTTGCAACCAATTTTTTGCTCCGGCTGGGGTCAGTAATTATTTTAACATCGGTATGTTTCCTGACATTTTCAATTGTTTTGCCATACACTGAATTCACCATCAATTTAAACAAGCCCTTATCAAATTCGCTCTTTGCAGATGTTCGAAGCTCCGTATTTGTATCAATGTATGGTTTCAACCATCTTGAGTGCCTGAACCTCAAGACTTTGCCAACTTTGGTCACTTGGACACCATGTTTCATCAGGAATTGGAGGTTTTTATAATATATGACATAACCCTGTTTCGGCTCCAGTGTCGTCATGAGCTTCTTCTGTTTAGAGCCAGGTGAGCACTGAACCTCGGGAATTGGGGGCAGATCAGAAAATTTGTTGTGTAAATGATCAGGAATTGTCAGATCAGTCTCTAAGAAGAGGCCATACTCACTGTCATCAAAATCCTTAAGATCTTCAATATTGAAATCTTCGACCCACTCAAGCTCTGCATATGGCAATTTATCCATCATAGCGTGACCATAGAGGTTGTTTGCATCTCCATACAGTATATAATTTGATGGCCGTGTTGGATCATAATCAGGCATGTATTTGTTATTTGCTCTGGCATATCTCTGGGAACATTGCACCATCCCCCCTCTTATACATTCCTCCATAAACAGATACTTTTCTTGATCGTGGATCAGATCCAATGGCTTTTTGGTGTTGAAAAACATTGCAGCCCATGCTAGGCCCGGGGCACTGTAAAAATACACTGGGTCCAGTCCATAATTTTGCATGGAAGATTTTCTGAATATCTGTATTATATCAGCTAAGAGGGTAACATCAAGTTTCAAATAAGCCATGTGATAATCACCAAATGTCTGGCAATTTAAATTGTCCCACATCAACTGGGCATGGTGATAATCTTCATCACTGATTCCAGATCCTCTGATTTTGCTGTAAAATGCTTCTTGTGGTGGCAGGGAACACTCATCAAATTTAGAAGAATCTGTGACATAGTCATATGGATATACACCCTTCCGCCTAATTAATTTCAGGTCCTGATTTGGAAACAATGCACGTGTGATTTTCAAGTCATCATCAGATAATTGAGAGGCCAGTGTATCCAGGCTAGCAGGTAAAAATCTGTAAGAATCAAGAAATCTTAATTGAATAGGAACACCATCAACTTTAATTATCTTGCTAATAGATATATATTTTTCATCATTTTCAGCTAAAATATTTAAATTCTGCTTCTCAAACCCCTCGTACTTGATCAGATGATGGAAATCATAATTGGATGCTCCATGGCAAAATATGGGGATAAATCTTGGTCTCTTGATCTGAATATTACAGCTATTACACAGGGCCATTAAGAATTTACCATCTGTATGAGAATGGTGTTTCACCTTGATATTTGTATCTGAAAATTCAGAATCACATACCGGGCATTTTTCTGCATTGTTGAAATCCTCAATCTGTTCCTCTGTTAAAGGCAACATAGGCTTTGATTTTAATAAGATGTTAGATGCTATGTCACGACACATATTTTCCATTCTATGTGCAAATTCTTTGATGGCATCTTCTCCCATGTATGAATCTATTTTAATAACAACACCGTCCCGTATAACCACATAACAAAAGCTGGATGGTTCATGTTGCTGGTATGGTGTACTTGATGATTCTTCTGGATCTGGGCTACAGAATGCAATAGGTTTGAGGTTCGATTCGAAATCACAGACAATATATACTGGGTGTTCCAACAGGGCTTCATACTTTTTGAATTTGCAATTTTCACCTGGATTGGGCATCACCATATGAACAGGTTTATGGTTGCCACAGTATTTCAGATGCTCTTTTAACTTGTTTTTTGCAATTTCTGCATTCTCTTCCCGAACCCCCTTCACCATTTTTTGACCATCAAATACAGTCAAACATCTTCTGCACAACTTGAATATTGTATGAGTTTTGTCTAGTTGTTTTCTGACTAAAGCTTCAAGACTGTGTATCAGAGTGTAATGATATGTGCCATCCCCTTCAATTAAGAGCAGATCAATCGGAATTGCAGATTCATCATCAAGTGTACTGATTCTGAGAGGTTCTATCAAAGAATTGCCACGTCCAGTAGAACAAATAAAAACATTAATAGATAATTGTTTGCCATTGATGTGCCTGGCCCTTTTTTCAAATTTATCAATATTCTGAACTGACATTGGATATTCTAAACCCTTCATTGCATCGTCAAAAATATGTTCATGCTGTTTGTAATAACTTATTCTCTCAGGATGCCTTGAAACTAGAAACAAAGCAGCTAATATACACCACAGAAAACATTTCTGGTCGGTATTTTCTATATTAACCACGGCTCTTCTGTTTTTAATATTGGCAGGTAAAGGCAGATAAGTGGATCCTTGTAATGGAGTGAATTCAGAAATATTAACATATAACTTGTGTGATGAACCGCATAGGCTCCATCCGGACTCTTTTGCCGCAAATTCAGAGTGTTTGATATTTAATTGATCAATCAACCTGCTTATTATTTTGTCTGAATTTGCATTTGAATATACCGGTACAGTTTCTGTTATGTGGGGCTGTGTAAATTTTGTGCCATTTGGTTTCTTATATTGTACAAACAATTTGAGGGATAGCTTATAAGAGCCATTTTGTGCATTAAGAATTGCCTGCAGATCAGAATTTATACTGTTCAAGAAATTCTCAATGCCGCATCTTAGCTCTGATACAAACTGGTAATCCTTAAGTTGGGCATTAAAACTGCTACGGGTAGGTTCATGGCGTGGCTGTTTTGCTGCTCTGGCATTAACAGGTGCTTCGTGCCTTCTTTTCAGACCAGATGTAGATGGTTGAGAGGGCAATGCAGAGCAAGTATCTTTATGTTTATATGTGAAATATTCCATGTTGTATTTTCTATTGCATTTGGGGCAAATTTTTGTGGGAGTTTTGTATTTGTCTGGATTACAAATTTTTTGATGCTTGGCCCAATTGGGGCTGGATATATTTTTATTGCATTGATTACAATATTTTTGATTCGGCATTTTTGTTGTTGTTTATTATATACAATTTCCTGGGTTTCAATTCAAAACTTTATACTGAATAAAAATATCAGTTGGGGTTCAGCACTGTACTTTGTGTGTGTGTATGTATATATGCGTGTATACACTTAATATTTTTTGGCTTTGGTATTTATATACAATTTCTTGGGATTCAATTCAAAACTTTATGCTGGATCAGTTGGGGTTCAGCACTGTGCTTTGTGTGTGTGTGTATGTGTGTACGTGTATTAATAGTTTTGGCTTTGGTATTTATATACAATTTCTTGGGGTTTAAATTCAAAACTCTATGCTGGATCAGTTGAGTTCAGCACCGTGCTTTGTATGTATATGTATATATGACCTTACTTGGATTATTCCGCCAAATTATATGCTTCAAGTCTCCTATACTTTGGTGGAGCAGTGGGTTCCACTGCCAATCCAGCAATGGTGAAGAATCTGCACTGTACCCTGGCTTTTATAGTTTTACAGAGCCAATAGAAACACTGTAGGGGTATATTCAGAAACATGAGCTATTCTCTAACATTTTTGCCGAAGTACTTTCTTCTGAGTGTATCCCGTTTTTCTGCTGAGCGTACATGCAATCCCGACCGCAGCGCCTCCACGCTTAGGGGAGCGGAATTGTCTGGAACTAATTTGTAAAGGATCGCTGCTCCAAATATTGATCGACACGCCGGTGCTGGGCTCGAAATGAACTGATCGCTGTGCAGAAAGTATCGATCCCACCGCTTTGGGGCCGTCATGCGCACATATTGTTCAAGTATTGATCTTATATTTTCTCGGGGCTTGATTTTATATATGAACAGATTACAACAAATAAATTGAATATAACAAATGCAAAATATCCTAGTTTCTATTCAATCCTTTTATGTGAATTGAAGAAACCAACAATTCACATATCCCCATACCGCCATATGCTTGTCCTATTATTTCACTAATAGGCAATGTTCTCGAAGAGTCCTAATAGGCAATGTTCTCGAAGAGGCCTAATAGAACAAGATACAGCGGTATGAGAAATATGTGAATTGAAAATATTTTAGTAATATACGACGTCTAAGAAAAGGAATATTCAGCTCCAAAGTACTTTGTCTAATGCTTGCTACCATTTCCCTATTACTGGCAAAAGAAGTTAAAAATGTTGACATAATGAAAAAAATGGACTTGTTCCCAAGTATTCACCGAGTTCAGGCATTTGCACATAGATGGGTCTGTTGTCACGGAGCAATTCTAGAAGAATTACATTGTTTTAATATTAGATATGTAAATTGAACCTGGTATCCAAGAACTTAAACCAGAAATAAATATGTATGTGTGTATGTGTGTGTGTGTATATATGTGTATGTGTGTGTGTATGTGTGTGGATGGCCAGTTTTAAGTGTGGCCACAAGAGGGGCATATTTTTAACAAATTTATGGATAACAATCTCACAAAAGTGCCTTTTGTAAGTATAAACAAATCAATCTGAGAGGGTCATACTTTCTGAGGAAATTCCCGAGGGCATTTTCACAAAAATCTTAGATTAGACAAGATTCCACACTTGAACAAAAAGCTCATATGCTCATGTTAAGCTTGTTTTAAGTATAGCAAATCTGCTGGAGAGGGGTTCATACTTTCTCGGGTTTATAGTACCGTAAATACAACTACTAGAGCCTCTACGTGCTTTGACCTACTTTTAGAGTAGGACCATAAAGAGAGTTCTGCGCCCGAAAATGAGGCTCGAAGTGAGGCTCGGTGAGGCTCGACTTAATGGTTTGCTCTTGTAAGGCATAAGCCCCATTTTCTCTCAGTGTTGCCAACACCTACCTACACCCCTTCTTCTTCTTCTTACTTGGCAAGGGCTACTACCTTTTTTTTTGAGGCTTAGCCAATGTATATACTTTCGTAACATACACACACTGGGCAAGGAGAGCCGGCAACAAACACACACTGCCGTAAAAGAGAGAGAGATGGATGGATGGATGGCAACACAGTATATGTGTGCGTGTGTGTGTATAATATGTAGCATTATTAACTAGAGAGTGTTGGCAAACCACCTGCAACTTAAAAAAAAAGAGATGCCAACGTTGCTGTAAGATGAAGAGAGAGAGAGATTTAAAAGACCTATAGCTGGCAACAGTGGTGTGCGATGTCCTCCCTCTTCTGTGCAAATATGACATTATGATGTTACTGTAGTTTTTGAAGAGGATTACGAGTTAACTAAAAAAAACTGCAACTATAGAGAGACTCGACAGACGCACTAAACCCGACCTCTCTACGACTATTTGTTCAAAAGTTACGAGTGATCAAAGTTTTGGGAGGGTGGGTTAACTTCTTACCCCTTGACCCCAGGACCACCAAAACTTTGTATACGTATTCTACACCTCCAAAATCGACAGGGGGTATCTAACGGTACCGGATGGGGGTGTTTTTCGATATATTTTTTCGATAACTCTTACCATTTTCGAGATATTTGCAATTTAAGATTTTTTTAACGCTGTGGACTTAGAAAATTTTCCATTGATGAAAAAAATTAGTTCCATGACGACCTATGTTTATTTTGGTATGGGAGGACAGAGGACACCGAGACTCGACCGACGCACTAAACCCGACCTTTCTACGCGTACTTTACGTCACCCAAAAAAAAATCGACAAGGGGAGATTTTTCGATAACTCTCACTGTTTCCAAGGTACTTAGTTTTTTTTTTTTTTGATAGACGACAACGACGGAGTCATCAATGAGTAAACATCTGTGAACTCGGTGAACAAGTCAACTTTTTCAGTACGTCAATATTTTTTTTTCTTATTTCTTAGTGAATGGGTTAGGTGACTTGCAACGACGAAGGCCTTCTAGCAACACGTATAAATAACATACCTGAAAATTGTATCGCTATATACTAGACTTTTTTGGTTTGTGTGATCTGAGAAAGCAATGGCATCCACCACCAGTTTCAATCGTAAAAATGATAAAACTGAATGTGTTACTTGTGGGAAGCTAATCTCAAGGAACAATTATTCGGTACACAGGGCAAGATGTAGCGAAACAGGTTCGAGAATTAATCGTTCGTTACCTTCTAAGCCTTGTGCTCGATGTAGAAAAATGATCAGCATTACAAATTTAAGTAAACACCTCAAAATTTGCAAACCATCGACCGGACAAGCATCGAAAAGGGAAATCGATAATTCAGAAACGGAAGCTTCCACTTCCAAACAAGTTAAATTATCCGATGAACGCAAACCAATTAGATCTGCATTTAACCGTCATATTCAGGATTTATTTTTTACTTCGGAACCAGGCTGCGACATTCTTAGTTTCTTGCGTGAAACGAAAACATCCGTGATAAATATTCTAAAAAATAAATTGGAAAATAATTCCATAAAAGTATATGTTGATCTATTTTCCGAATACGAAAAAGTCGATGGTACAACAAGAGTTTTTTATCATCGAACAAAAAACCAGGCTCTTCATTTGGCGGACGTCGATAATTTGGACGAATTTTATTCTGATCTTTCAAATGAACTGGTTAAGAAACACGACGATTTCGAGGCTATAGAGTCGGGATGGTCTCTGTGTGGAAGTCCTCACACGTTAATCGTTTACGTAAACCAATTCTCGCCTCTTCGTGCATCCAGCTACGTTCCTCTTCCAGTGGATATTAAAAATAAAAAAGCCGTGCTGAACATTCAAAATATAGGTGATAAATATTTCCTTTGGTGTGTGTTGGCGGAACTTCACCCGATTCATTGGTCAAATCATCCAGAACGGGTTTATCATTACAAGCAGCATGAACCTGAACTGGAAAATGCAATGGCTGGCATCGAATACCCGGTGACCATTTCTGATATATCAAAATTCGAAACACGAGCACGAGATGCAGAAGGAAAACGCTTAATAATCAACGTGTATTCCTATAAGTGGGATAAACATGTCGTGCATCCCGTCAGGATAAGCGATGTCGACGATGACGATGCTCGTGTGATTAATCTTCTTCTAATTTCAAACGACAGTGTTCACCATTACTGTCTCATTCGTTCACTATCACGTTTGGTCAGAAGTCAAACTACCAAGTATGCAAACAACATCGAAGTTTGCCCGAGATGCCTAACCACATTCAACGATATAAAACAAGTCGATTATCGAAAATACACTGGACGTCAGATTGCTATCGATAAACTTGCCGAACATAAAATATATTGCGGCAACAACAGACCGGTTCGAATGTTGATGCCTGAAAAGAACGAAGTGGAAGAATTCAAAATGCACAAGGCGTTGTTGAAACATCCGGCCATCATCGTTGCTGATTTCGAGGCGTTCCTCAAACCACTCTCATACTGCGATCCGGATCCCGAAGTTTCTTCCACCACACCTTACCAGCTTCACGAACCAAACAGTTTCGGTTACGTTGTCGTGCGACAGGATAAAATAGATGAACCGTACGTATACCGAGGACCCGATGCAATCGAACGCTTCTTCGAAAAGATGGTCGAGGAGGTTGGGAAAATTGGATGCATGCTGCAAACATCGAAACCGATGCTTCCGTTATCTGCTATCGAACTTCAAAATTACTATGACACTGTCAAGTGTCCTGTGTGCGATAACCACTTCACAGACGACAATCGTAAAGTGTTTCACCATTCGCATACGGACGGTCGGTTCATAAGCGGAATCTGTAATGCATGCAACCTCAAAATCCAAAAACCAAAATTCGTCCCCATATTCTTTCACAATGGTTCTAATTACGACTTTCATCCCTTAATTAGGAAACTCGGATACGACACACAAAAAATAGATATTCTTGCTCAAAACGAAGAACGATACATCTCTATAAGTAAGAAAGTTATGATTCCTGAGACTAAAAATACCATCGAGATGAGGTTTCTGGATTCATACAGATTTCTCTCTGCCAGCCTGGATGCTCTTGCCAGCAAACTTTTAGACGAACAATTCAAAATTACAAAAGCTAGTTTTCCCAACGTAGACATAGAACTCGTTAGACGTAAAGGGATTTATTCTTACGAATATGTTAGTGATAATTCTAAATTTAACGACGACGCTCTCCCACTTCCAAGAGAATTTTACAGCAGACTCAGAGAGAAAGGAATTACGGGCGAAGAATACCAACACGCGCAACTCATGTGGGAGAAATTAGAATGTAGGACACTCGGAGACTACCACGATGCCTACTTAAAATTAGACGTAACGATACTCGCGGATGTTTTTCAAGCGTTCAGGAAAACGGCAACGAATATTTATAAATTAGATCCAGCGTATTTCTACAGCCTACCGGGATTAGCGTGGTCGGCAATGTTATTCCAGACAAAGTTCAAGCTGGAACTGATATCGGACGTGGACATGTTACTTTTCATCGAGAGGGGGATTCGGGGCGGGATGGTACAATGTGTACAGAGATATGCAAAAGCCAACAACATGCACATGAAAGAAGATTATGATTAAAATCGAGCATCGAATTACATCTTCTACGCCGATGTTAATAATCTCTACGGACATGCCATGGTACAGAAACTTCCTTACGGAGGATTCGAATGGGCATCAATAGACATAGAAAATTTCGATGATAGTGAGTATGGCTTCTTCGCAGAGGTGGATATCGAATTCCCCGACCATTTACACGGTCTGTTCAGCGATTTACCACCGGCATCCGAGTTCAAATCTTCGCCTCATTCTAATCAATGCAAGCTTTTATTGACTCTAGAGGGGAAAAAGAGATACGATGTTCATTACTCGAATCTCCTATTCTTGATCGGGAAGGGTGCTAAGGTAGCGAATATTAGAAGAGTCCTCAGGTTTAAACATTCCGAGTGGCTCAAACCGTACATTGAAACAAACACGCAACATAGGACAGTTGCCACTTCCGATTTAGACAAAGTTTTTTTTAAATTAATGAATAACGCGGTGTATGGCAAGACGATGGAAAACGTGCGGAATCATGTAGACGTGAAATTGGTTTCAGATAAAAATAAATGCATGAAGTGGGTGGCCGATCCTAGATTCAAGTCGAGAAAAATTTACAATGAGAATTTGGCACTTTTCAATCTAGATATAAAATTGATGAAATTCAGAAAACCAATTTACGTTGGCGCAACGGTTCTCGACTTGTCGAAACTTTACATGTTCGAATTTCATTACGACGTGATGAAACCCTTCTTCAATGATAAGATATCACTTTTGTACACGGACACCGACAGCTTCATTTACAGCATACAAACACCTAACCTCTATGAAGACATAAAAAATCCTTCCATGCTTGAGTATTTCGATACTTCTGCATATCCTCAACCCAACAGATTTGGGATTCCTTCCCTCAACAAAAAAGTCCTAGGTAAACTGAAAGATGAATGTAACGGTGATATTATTGTCGAGTTCGCGGGTTTGCGTTCGAAAATGTATGCCATGACAACAGAAACTAGAGTCACGAAGAAAGCAAAAGGTGTGTGCAAGAATACGGTGGAGAACAAACTCACCTTCCACGATTACATCGATTGCCTTTACTCACAATCGACGATACTAAGTATAGAACAAAGAATCCAAAGTGTAGACCATGTGATTACAACAAACAAAGTTAGGAAAGTAGCATTAGATCCGCATGACGATAAAATATGTATTTTGTCTTGTGGAATCCACACGTTGCCTTGGGGACACTATCGTTTAGAAATTAGTAAAAATTGTAGGCAATACAATTGAAAAAAAATAAACTTAAATAACTATAACTAAAATAAAATAAAAACTTTAACTGTCTCAAATTATCACATACACAATAAATAACTAGCAAGGACAATGAATCTCTTTGGTTTCCGAAAGCAAACAATGGAGACTGTTCACCGCACGGCAGATCATGAATTTCTACCTTCCATGTTATTTAAACTCAACGGCCTGTTGATCAATTAATTTTCGGAACGCTGCTCTTCTTGCTGGAACCGTGACGATTTCGGATTCGCGACGATCGACATGACGAGGAAACCCAACGACGGAAAATACAGAAACAAAATCAACGACATTCTAAACGTTGCAACGTTGTAATCGTGGAAGGTGAGTTTGTTCTCCACCGTATTCTTGCACACACCTTTTGCTTTCTTCGTGACGCTAGTTTCTGTTGTCATGGCATACATTTTCGAACGCAAACCCGCGAACTCGACAATAATATCACCGTTACATTCATCTTTCAGTTTACCTGGGACTTTTTTGTTGAGGGAAGGAATCCCAAATCTGTTGGGTTGAGGATATGCAGAAGTATCGAAATACTCAAGCATGGAAGGATTTTTTATGCACTTCATGCATTTATTTTTATCTGAAACCAATTTCACGTCTACATGATTCCGCACGTTTTCCATCGTCTTGCCATACACCGCGTTATTCATTAATTTAAAAAAAACTTTGTCTAAATCGGAAGTGGCAACTGTCCTATGTTGCGTGTTTGTTTCAATGTACGGTTTGAGCCACTCGGAATGTTTAAACCTGAGGACTCTTCTAATATTCGCTACCTTAGCACCCTTCCCGATCAAGAATAGGAGATTCGAGTAATGAACATCGTATCTCTTTTTCCCCTCTAGAGTCAATAAAAGCTTGCATTGATTAGAATGAGGCGAAGATTTGAACTCGGATGCCGGTGGTAAATCGCTGAACAGACCGTGTAAATGGTCGGGGAATTCGATATCCACCTCTGCGAAGAAGCCATACTCACTATCATCGAAATTTTCTATGTCTATTGATGCCCATTCGAATCCTCCGTAAGGAAGTTTCTGTACCATGGCATGTCCGTAGAGATTATTAACATCGGCGTAGAAGATGTAATTCGATGCTCGATTTTAATCATAATCTTCTTTCATGTGCACGTTGTTGGCTTTTGCATATCTCTGTACACATTGTACACAGGGAATCGAATGAAACGCCCCCCCTTACGGTTATGCAACCTGGAATTTTATATCATCTAGTTTCGCCTGGTAGTGTTTCCAAACCTATAACTGTAGTGTTTCCAACCCCGTATTGGTTGGTTGGTTGTTGATTTGGTGTTTTAAGTCCACAATGCACAGTATGACTAATCGGGACTGGACCTACAGTTTACAGGGGGATCCGAACCACTTTGTGCCTCCACCGGGACCCCTTGATTACAAGGCGACGACGCTACCACTGCGCCATCCAAGCCTGTATTGCTTCGTAGAAGACGAAACCTTCACGTAAACTTCTTCATTCGTGAGTTACATTTGATTTACAGACTCACATTACAGGACACTCATTTCCTGTATTGCATGTTTTCTGGAGCATTTATTTTTCCTTCTGTGGAGAAAATTCTGTTATTATTTTACATCTTATTTTTCGCAGCTTCTCTACCATTTATTGGCTAATCGCAACAATGAGGATGAATGATGACTCGATGAAATTGAGTCACCATGGGGAGCTAGATTCATATTTTTATTATTACTAATATCTTTCTCTTTTTTTACTTTACTTTTTTCTAGTCGCAACGATGAGGATTAGTGTATGATAAAATTCATGAAGGAACACTCATAAACAATCATACCCAGGCCGGGACTCGAACCCGGGAATTTCGGCAGCGAGATCAAAAGCCGACGGCTTACCACGCTCGAGCACAGCGGCAGCCAATTATTATTAGTGATATTGTCTCAAGTAGTGTATTTTTCCACCATATTCTTTCACACAATCATGAAACGGATGAAAATTAAAATGTTAAAATACCTGCCTACGTTGTTTTTTTTAGCTTGCAATATAAAGCCCTACTGCACGAAGCCAAATTGTGGGAATACGAAACAGAACCAAGTTAACATATCTTGACCGTGGAAAGTGTTAATACAAAATCTAGAAAAGAGCCATGTAACAGTTGCCTGATTGCTTTTCCATTTGTTGTATGGGAAGAATTGTCTGAAATGTGTGTGTAGTGGCAGGCAAAAGAGAATACAAAGATCGAATAGAGAGGCAACACTGTCATTGTTCTGCACTGCACAGACCTCGCGTCTCGTCGAGTGGGCGGGGCACTGTGGGTGCGAGCGAGCTGCTGTTGCTTCTGCAAAAAGAACACTCACAAACAACTGAATGACGCTCCGCTTAAAATCTAGTCAATCGAGAAAGGATTTGTTGAGGAAGTGAATTGAAATATAAACGCCAGAATTTGGTCTAAGCCTATAATGGTTACTAGCTATAAGAGCTGATCAATTTTTACATGTGGAATTCCGTAATGAACGAGGCAACAGGCCGCACTCCACACCTTTAGCCTGGTAACACTAATAAATCATCTCATTATATGCGTTCGGTTATGCTGATAGTCATGTTTAATATATTACCTTCAAACATAAACAATATCATGGACTCACTCAGAGGCTGAATTCAATTTTACGCTTTACTTTTCTGAAGATATTGTAGCAATATAATCATTCCGCTCTATTTTCGTATTCTCAATTGAACTCGCACTATTTTTTCCAGAAGTTGAGCCCCCCCTTCCTTCTCCCACCTTAAAAATTCTTGGATGAGAGGCTACAAACTATACTAAAACTGAATTACAGACAATACTTTACGACTCAAAGTGACGTGACCTAGAACGTAGTGAAAAATCACTGGTGCAAAATTCAACGTAATGATGATAAAATGAAGGTAGGAAAATGGATGTGCTAGAAAGTTTTACATACATACACACAGTTAGCTCCGTGTAGAAGATATTTCTTCACATTTTTTTCTCACCTTGGCTTCCTTGAATTCACGAAACTGTAAAGCTATGAACGCGTTAACCCCCTATAATCACGGAGTCCCAGGTTCGATTCCTGGTGGAGACACAACTGCCTAGTGGTTCGGATCCAACTTTCAACTGTAGGTCCCACTTCGGGTAGCCTTTTTAAGCATGAAATGGAATTAAAACAAAATTGGAACACGGTAACCCATCACAACACACGCGCAGAGAGCGTTGAACTTAATGACTGACAACTACATCGAACTTTCAGCGAAGCTGGAATAAGGTCTATTTGCCATGCCAAATAGTGTGCATTTTCAGTCTCGTGGTGCCTTCTATACGAAGTGCAAGCAATTTATCTAAAAAAATTCAAATGTGAGGGTAAGTCGAGCTATGTTTCATTCAATAAGACTCTTCACTTCAAACATATTTTGCTCTATAGCTGTCGATTTCGAATGGGCATCTAAGACTGGTTGCTTAGCGGACCGGATTTGGAAAAAATCACGGACTGTCATAGTTCCAATCACACTACAGACATAGCAAAAATTGTTCGCCTGAAGATGAGAGAAGAGGTGATCTCTTGATATGTCTCCAAATATATAGATAGAATATATAGTCAATCAAAAAGAAAAACAATGGATAATGTCCAATTAAGTCGAAACGCTGTTAGAACCTGTGTTCATTCTCAGAGCAGAAGAGTTATTTCGACAAAATCCTGTTTCCCTGCTGGCTGCTTCGGGGAGAAGGGCTTTGTAAAGTTGCCGCTTCTTGCCCAAGCGGTAGACCTAATTCGTTGTTTGGCCACGAGTTCCTACGTAGGCAAACGCGGCAACAGAGGATCACTGCCATAAAGGTGGTTCCCGCGCCGGCTGAAAGAGCGACGGGAAATTAAAGAACCATTGTGCAGGTGTGTGAAAAAGTAACCATGAGCACCAAGGTATCAATAAGAAAGAATTGGAAACATAAGTTGCATATTGAGATGTGTGTAATTAGTTTTGTTCTGGGATGTAGCAAAGAACATCGGTTAAACCGTGCGGGGTTTCAATACTGTGTCCACCCTCGTTGGATTCAAGCACTGTATCTAGTCGACGAGGCAAGGATTCCACGAGCAGATGTTTGGTCTTCTCCTTAAACTCTCCCAAACATCAAACACGTGAGCCAGTAGAGCTTTCATTGTTCTCAGCTGTCTAGGTTCCCACTCTCACCATCAACGCTCAAATGTTTTCGATTGGGAGACTTCGCTGGCCAATCTACTCTTGAAATTCCTGGGTGCTGATTAAACCAGATGGTGTTCGCTTTCGATGTATGGACGCTGCTGTTGTCTTGATCGAAAGTCACGTGCGAAATCTCATCTTCAAGGTGTCTCTCTCGCACGCTGGGAAGCATGTGGTTTTCCAGCACTGTGACGTATTCCTGCGAATTCATTCTCGAGGACACTTCAAACAATCCACCTACTCCAGACGAACTGATCCATCCCCACACCGCCACGTATATCCTGCCACTCCTAGCATGGGTAGAAATGTTCTCGGGGCCGTAGCGAGTGTTGTCGTGCCTCCAAACATAAACCTGACCATTTTCGTCAGAAGAAAATACTTTCTCGTCGCTCAAAATTACGTTATGCCAAAATTCTTGAGGAGCTGTTAAATATTGTAAAGCAAAACTGATCCGTGCTTCGTGATGGAAATGCATCATTGCTTCTTTCTTTGCCGCTCGACGGTGCCGAACTGTTGCAGCATGGCACTCCAGTTTAAACTCTTGGCGAATCTTCGTTGTAGCCATGAAGGGATTGCCTTCGCTCATCTCAATGATACCTGCATCTTCTTCCCTGGTTGTCTTCCTCGGCCGGCCTTTGTTGGGTCTTGACTTCATTCCTTGGTCCCCTTCTTCCTCGTAACAACGAATCCAACGCCTGACGCATGAATCGTCCACACCAAGGGTCGTATCAGTAGTGCAGATCCGCCGCACAAGAACATACGGACTATCTTCTCTCTTGGAAATTCCGAAGTGTAAGACATGATTAAATTATATCGTAAAGGAACATTCGGACCGAAGGGACACGCTGCACGTGGCAGATGCTTCTTGAAAACACCTTATCATTGGTGCATGTAGAGTTTCACGCCCATTCCGGTGCAGAAAGTTTCATTTTATTGGTTCCGTTGCAAGTGGCATGCTCAAGGCATAGATACGAGTAAAACTGCTGCAGGATCTCGAACGAAGCACCCACCGGGGCTCGAATTAAAGCCAAAGCGTGGTGGCAAAAGGCAACCGTGAAGTTACTGCATCTGAGATTTACGTCAAGCAGGGCCTGCGTGGTGTGTGCAAAGAAACTCACGCTTGCTTTAGGAAATAAGGATACTATTGAATCAATGCAATATAAAAGAGTATATACCGTAAAATATACATTATTATTGACTCATGCATTCCCTGAAAAAAATGCATTGTTATCTCGCACATTTCTGCCCGCAATGAATATAAATGTATAATCTATTAAATTAAGCAGGTGCATGCAGATTTAAAAATATTGATAAGATGATGCAATTGAATTGAATTGAATTGTTGTTTTTTAAGTCCACTTTGTGCACAGAAAGGCTAATTGGGGCTGGACCTACAGTTTATAGTGGGTTCCGAACCACTATGTTCCTCCACCGGGTATCGAACCCGGGACCCCTTGATTAAAGATGACGACTCTACGATTGCGCCATAGGGGAGGCCCTAGTCCTCTTACGGAGATAATTCGTTCGGAGCAATAGAAATGCCCTATCAAAACAATTGGGGAATATTATTTTCAATGTGGATATTTTTCGGAAAATATGTTTCTAACAACAGTTTACCTAAATAGTGGGGACGTGGGGTGAGAGAGAGGGACGAAGTTGGAAGAGAGAGAGAGAGAGAGAGAGAGAGAGAGAGAGAGAGGAAAAGCACACAATTTTCTGTTCAGTGCGAACCTTTGGGATTGCTTTTTTCATAGCGCACCAAAAACACAATACGTATAACCCAAATACAACCCAAACCTTCAATGGCAAAATTGTGAGTCAATCACTCAACTGGAATAAAAAGTACGGATTTAAATGTAGGAGGCCAGAAGATAGTTATTGCGCTACCATGTGACAAAAAAATCCTCTTTGTCCGCGAGAATTGTCATGCCTGAGTGACATGTAGTTTACGTTAGTTGTGAGAGTTGCTTCAATTCCATTGCCTGCCAAGAATAATGATAGCGCTGAAAGCATAAAATACAGAAATGTGCATGTTTGGCGAGCTATGAGAAAAGCAGATCCTTGTGTTTTCTTTTCAAAATTTACTAATTTTATGTCAACTTTTACATATAGCCAGCCAATGGCGACAGAGGAAGAATGATGCTTCAGGGAAATTGATGAAGATTGAAGAAACAAGAAAAAAGAAAAACTCATTATCAGAGGCTAGGACCAAGAACCCTGGCTACGCAGCATGTTATGATATTTAAGTATATCACGGATTGCTGCTAAATCCTTTCCTAGATATTTGTAATGAATGAACCCCCGCCCCCGCTACGAGAAAAAGAAAGACTATAGGATGTGAAACATTCACAATGTAATTGCATTGCTTTACATCGCTCTTGGCTGTATTCCAAATGTAGTAAGAGATCAACGATAAGTTGATTTTTTTTTTTTTTGTGCCAAGGTATAAGTGTATTTGAGCGCAAGGGCTACCTATTTCATCATTTATAAAGAGTTAACTTCGTCGTTACACTAGCACCAGGCACAAATGCATCAATTTCTATTTCGGTTATTTCACATCACTCTTCTGCCTCTTGAGTTAATCGCGATAATACGGATGAATTATCAATTTATAAAATTGTGACGGGACAAACTCAGTGATACATTCATGCCTGACCAGAGTTCGAATCTGGAACATATGACCTCGCTTCCCTAGAAAGGCTGGCAGAAATGTATCGGAAAAGTGTAGGAGCACCAAGAACCGGTTTCACCCAGCACAGACGACGAAATCATTTACAGCGACTCGCTGTGGCAGTGTTGCTCGTCACCCCCTCCCCCTCACTCGCAGATAGCCTAGCCTTCTCAGCAGCCCACCTGCTGATGGAAGAGTGGAACCACAAGCAAAACAACCTGCGCAGACCCACGAATCCTGTGCACCGTACTCCCGCGAGGAGGGGCGGGGGAGAGCAGACCATGCTTCCTTATGGCCCGAGCTGAAGGGAAGAAGGGACATCTGCGCGGGTACTTTTCGTCCCAAGGATTTTTTTCGTTGTGGTCGATCTATACTTTTCGTTTCAGGCATACTCCGACTGAAAGGTTTCTGGCACTCCTCCGCCCCCCCCCTTCCCACCATGGTTAATAAATGAGGCCCTTGCACTTTCAAAACCCTTATCGCAAGAAAAAGCTGGCATCAATTTTACACCACCATACAATAAGATTTACACGGGAAACATTTCCTAACATATTTTCTTGATTCGGACTAAGAGCAAATTAAAAATAGTCAAAGAATTAAATTACTGAAAATATGGAAAAGCGCGATACCGAAATCTGTCATGAGTGCGAAGGGAAAATCGAGAAAAGGAAAAAAAATTAAGTATAAAAGTATTCGAATAACCAGATTAAGAGAGAAAGTTATCACGGCTCGAACAATGCAAATGAAAAAAAAACGGGAATACGAATTAAAATATACAACAATCGGAAGTAGGCTGAAGGAAGCAAATTTTAATAAACGTGGAAAGAAAACATCGCTGGTTCGATTCGCGACGGAATATGTTGTTCGAATCCCACTCTACACTGTATGTCCAGATGCATTTACACTTAAAACAAACTTCGTGGAACTTTTTCCACATCAGATGTCGCCAAAAATTTAAAAACAAGAAGAATAACTCTGAAGGAAAAATGCCGAAAGCGTTATTGCAAAATGAAAAAAAAAAAAAATCTTCACATATTCGTTCGGAAGTGGTAAAAGAATAATAAAAAACTCAAGCATAAATGTTAATAACACTTGTTATTATTACCAGAGACATTCTCAAAATAAACTTCTTGTCCGTTAAAATCAAATCAAGAGGAAAGCAAGATCTCCACCCGGTCGCGTGAATCTGTGGCTAGATTCAAGAGTTGGAAACACTACGCTTCTCGCGAGCTGCTATTCCTGGCGAAACTAGATGATATAAAATTCCGGGTTGCATAACCGTAAGGGGGGGCGTTTCATTCGATTTCGAGTGTACCATCCCGCCTCGAATCCCCCTCTCGATGAAAAGTAACATGTCCACGTCCGATATCAGTTCCAGCTTGACCTTTGTCTGGAATAACATTGCCGACCACGCTAATCCCGGTAGGCTGTAGAAATACGCTGGATCTAATTTATAAATATTCGTTGCCGTTTTCCTGAACGCTTGAAAAACATCCGCGAGTATCGTTACGTCTAATTTTAAGTAGACATCGTGGTAGTCTCCGAGTGTCCTACATTCTAATTTCTCCCACATGAGTTGCGCGTGTTGGTATTCTTCGTCCGTGATACCTTTCTCTCTGAGTCTGCTGTAAAATTCTCTTGGAAGTGGGAGGGCGTCGTCATTAAATTTAGAATTATCACTAACATATTCGTAAGGATAAATCCCTTTACGTCTAACGAGTTCTATGTCTACGTTGGGAAAACTAGCTTTTGTAATTTTGAATTGTTCGTCTAAAAGTTTGCTGGCAAGAGCGTCCAGGCTGGCAGAGAGAAATCTGTATGAATCCAGAAACCTCATCTCGATGGTATTTTTAGTCTCAGGAATCATAACTTTCTTACTTATAGAGATGTATCGTTCTTCGTTTTGAGCAAGAATATCTACTTTTTTGAGCGTCGTATCCGAGTTTCCTAATTAAGGGATGAAAGTCGTAATTAGAACCATTGTGAAAGAATATGGGGACGAATTTTGGTTTTTGGATTTTGAGGTTGCATGCATTACAGATTCCGCTTATGAAGCGACAGTCCGTATGCGAATGGTGAAACACTTTACGATTGTCGTCTGTGAAGTGGTTATCGCACACAGGACACTTGACAGTGTCATAGTAATTTGAAGTTCGATAGCAGATAACGGAAGCATCGGTTTCGATGTTTGCAGCATGCATCCAATTTTCCCAACCTCCTCGATCATCTTTTCGAAGAAGCGTTCGATTGCATCGGGTCCTCGGTATACGTACGGTTCATCTATTTTATCCTGTCGCACGACAACGTAACCGAAACTGTTTGGTTCGTGAAGCTGGTAAGGTGTGGTGGAAGAAACTTCGGGATCCGGATCGCAGTATGAGAGTGGTTTGAGGAACGCCTCGAAATCAGCAACGATGATGGTCGGATGTTCCAACAACGCCTTGTGCATCCTAAATTCTTCCACTTCGTTCTTTTCGAGCATCAACATTGTTGCCGCAATATATTTTATGTTCGGCAAGCTTATCGATAGCAATCTGACGTCCGGTGTATTTTCGATAATCGACTTGTTTTTGATCGTCGAACGTGGTTAGGCATCTCGGGCAAACTTCGATGTGGTTTGCATACTTGGTAGTTTGACTTCTAACCAAATGTGATAGAGGACGAATGAGACAGTAATGGTGAACACTGTCGTTTGAAATTAGAAGATTAATCACACGAGCATCGTCATCGTCGACATCGCTTATCCTGACGGGATGCACGAGATATTTATCTGACGTGAAGGAATACACATTAATAGCGATGCGTTTTCTTGCACGATTTTCAAACTTTGTTAATATCCGACAATGTCACAGGGTATTCGATGCCAGACATTACACTTTCAAACTCGGACTCGTATTGTTTGTAATGTCCAACCCACTGTGGATTATTTTTGCAATAAACAGGATGCAGTGCAGCCAATATACACCAAAGGAAACACTTGTTATCGCTGTTCTGTATATTTAACACAGCCCTCTTGTGTTGAATGTTCGGTGGAAGAGGAACGTAGCTGGAAGCGCGAAGAGTCGAGAATTGGTTCACGTAAACGATTAACGTGTGAGGACTTCCACACAGAGACCATCCCGACCCTTAACCTCGAAATCGTCGTGTTTCTTAACCAGTTCATTTGAAAGATCAGAATAAAATTCGTCCAAATTACCGACGTCCGCCAAATGAAGAGCCTGGTTTTTTGTTCGATGATAAAAAAACTCTTGTTGTACCATCGACTTTTTCGTATTCGGAAAATAGATCAACGTATACTTTTATGGAATTATTTTCCAATTTATTTTTTAGAATATTTATCACGGATGTTTTCGTTTCACGCAAGAAACAAAGAATGTCGCAGCCTGGTTCCGAAGTAAAAGAGAAATCCTGAATATGACGGTTAAATGCAGATCTAATTGGTTTGCGTTCATCGGATAATTTTACTTGTTTGGAAGTGGAAGCTTCCGTTTCTGAATTATCGATTTTTCTTTTCAATGTTCCTTGTTCGGTCGATGGTTTGCAAATTTTGAGGTGTTTACTTAAATTTGCAATACTGATCATCTTTCCGCATCGAGCACAAGGCTTAGAAGGTAACGAACGATTAATTCTCGAACCTGTATCGCTACATCTTGCCCTGTGTACCGATAAATTGTTCCTTGAGATTAGCTTCCCACAAGTAACACATTCAGTTTTATTATTTTTTAAGATTGAAAAACTGGTGGTGGATGCCAGAATTTCAGGTATGTTATTTTATATAGAATTTCTTGAGTGCGAATACAAAAAAAACGAAATTCAATCTATTGTGAATATAATTTCCAGGTATGTTATTTTATATAGAATTTTCTCGGGGTTCATACGTCCCCTCTACCCGAGTGTCATGGTCGCAACGGGGCTCTCGCCACTCCAAGTTCACGTTGAAGGGCGTGAATTCCACACCGGAACGTTCCAAGCACGGAAGTGGACGTTTATCGCGGCAGCACGAATCCCCAACCGGCTGCACGGAAGCGGATCTGCACGTGTATTTTTCGCCCCACACGCTCAACGCCATGTGCATCCGCAAGATCATGATCTTGCGCAAAAAAATCAAGGAAGCCAAGAACTGCAAGAAGACCTTGCCGCCGGGCAAAAATTTCTCGAAATGGACGCGAAACAGAACACGGCGAAGTTGATGATGAACAGCATGTACGGTCAGATGTACGAACTGAAAGACATTCCCGAAGAAATTCGCGCTCACGTGAACCAACCTTACGTTCGAAGGCCGTACGGGAAAAACGTTGGGGGCTCGTTCGTTTCGAAGAACACCCGCTTCCGCGTCCCCATCGTTACTTTTCTGTCACGAACCATCCTACTGAAATCGCGCGACGTGGTCGAAAATTTCCCCTCGAACCCCAGCGACCGCGCATGATGTACATGGACACGGATTCGCTTTTCATCCTCATGGATAAACGCGATCAGGCTAGCTTGATCGATCACCTGCACGAGCGGTTGGTTCCCGAATTGCGGGTGAAGGTCGAATTCGTACTGAAAAACTTTTTCGCGCTAACCAAGAAAAAGTACGTCGTGCAGCTGGCCGACAGCGACGAGGTGCAATTCAAAGGGTTGAGGACCGCCATAGACGTGCGAGAGAGAAATTTTCTGCTCACGATCCTGAAGAAAGCGTGGAGCGAATACTTCGACACGGGATATCGCACGACGGATTCGGTCAAACAGATCGTCACGAGCATCGTGTGGTCCACGGCGAAGGCTTATTTGGAGTTCGTGGAGAGGCACGCGACTCAATTAGATTTGGGGAGGTAGCTCGATCTGTCCGGCCCCAGCTGGCTAGTTTCAAAAGCGACTGCATCAACGCTCTGGCTTGGCGTCACGTTTTCGAGAAGGTTTTCGGAAAGGATCCGGCCATGTACTTGCGAACGATTTTTCCGAACACCGTCTGCGACAGCCACATTCTGAACGAATTCACGTGGACGACCCAGCATCGTTTCCACACGCATTACTTTCTCGGCTGGGGTCTGATCTATCGATTCTGCTGCATCATCCCAACCTTCTTCATCATACACTGCAACATCAATTACTTGGTGCTGCATTATACGGTTCTGGAAAACAAGTTGAACGTCTTGAAAGATTTGTACCACACATTGTAGAAGATCACACGAGTTTAAAAAAAAAAAAAACACACCGTGGTAGATTACGCTGATAGTACAAGGTCGTAGTAGATTACACTGAGGGGACCTTTACAGTGAGAGGAGACAGCAGACTTATAGGAAAGTCATTTCAAAAATATAGGTCAAAGGGCGAGGTTAGCATAAGAGCAGGAGGTAAAAAATATAGCTTAAAAAGTGATGCCAGAACTTTTTTTCTGTCCACTTTTCTCTCATTGCAGGTTAGTTTAGTCCGTAAAACGTCGTAAAATAAAAAAATTAAAAGGACCGCGCCAGAACCGTTGGGTTCCCGCCATAAGGGAGGAGGGCCGGTAAGAAGAGGGTTGGGGGGGGGGTAGAGAGGAGGAAGCATTAACACCGCTATTGCCAGTTGGCGTCGTCTTCTTCATCTTACTGCATACTTGTCATCTTATAGAAGGCTACGCCGTCAACTTGTAACTTGTAGGTTAGCCTCGCCTGTGAAATATCATATGTTAAAAAAACAAGAGGTTTGTGAAGCAACTAGTCAGTGTTGCCAACTCCTAATTGTAGGTTAGCTTCGCCTGTAAAATATCACCATGGTGAAATTTTCTTGGGTTGGGTTGGCAACACTGAACCTCAATTAATGGCGCTGAACTGTCTATTTGGGTCTACTCTAAAGTAGGTCAAAGCACGTAGAGGCTCTCGTGTAGTTTAGCACGTAATAAAAAAAAAATAGGTTAAGTTATATCACGTAAGATCGTGATATACCTACAAGTGTGAGGTGGGAAAAAAGGGAAATTTTACTAAAACATCGCTAAACGCTAAAACATCGACAAAAAATTGTCAAAATATGTCAAAAACTGATATTCAATTGATAAAAAAAGAGGATACAAATGCATACCTACCAAGTATAAGTGGGAAAAAAGGGAAATTTTACTAAAACATCGCTAAACGCTAAAACATCGACAAAAAATTGTCAAAATATGTCAAAAACTGATATTCAATTGATAAAAAAAGAGGCTAAAAGACGATACCTACTAAGTATTATTTTGAAACCACTAATTTACACTACTACTGGCGATCTGGCAACACGTTCACAACTGTTTCCTGTAGTAACAATCTGATATAGAATTTGTTACATTTTCAGTCATAGGGAGCTTTCAGATCGAAACGACACGCGATAAGCTGCATGTGTCGCTCGGACTGGGTCGTTGTTTTCTCAATAGCGTGCATTGTGTCGTCTCGGTCTGTTGTGCGGCGAATGCTTTTTCGTAGACTGAAGGGGCCCGTGTCACTTCTCGCTTTCGTGAGCCGCCCCTCTCCGGCGTCGCATTGTCGCTTCGGTCTGAATGCTCCCTTAGACAAACACCCAGAAGAAATGGAAGAGAGACCACTTAAACTCAAGAGAATGGTAACAATCTGGTTGAATTGCACCCTGGGCAAATGAAACAAACTACAGCACTGATATCAACTGAAGAAGAATGGGTCCAGAGAGCGCAGAGATTACGATAGGCTGAGGAAAAAATGTCAATTATATAAGTAGAAGGAAGGACGCTGTCAGAAAATATTGTTACAGAAGAAAGTAAACCGAAATTTCGTCGACATCCAGTGAAAGGTATAAGCGTTACACAGCATAATAACAAAAGAAAGCGGATAATTTCGATGACGTAGAATAATTATGTGTCAGAGTGTGAATTGACGGACAGACCGGGCACACTCCCCCTGATTCTAGATCTAGTGAAGTGGGGAATCCCCAGCATCCCTCTATTAAATTTCAGCTTAAATTCCTTATTGATGTGTTTGATGTGTCATGTATATACGCAAATAAACATACACACAAATGTGTTAGCTAGTTAGCATGAAATGCTTTGAATGATTGATTGATTTGCTTTATTCTACTTCGCTTCTTGTGCCACTTTTGGCTAATTTGCGAAGATGGGAATGAGTCATGATATGATGAAATTGATGAGTGGATACTCGCAAATATTCATACCCAGGCCAGGATTCGAACCCGGAACCCCTGGCGTCGTAGCGCGATGTGCTAACCACTCCGCCACGGGGGGGGGGGGGGGGGGGCGGCTAGCATGAAATGCGTCCGATGATCCAAACACTATTCTAGACTGAATTTAGGTAAAGTTGTTTATCTGTGCAGTTTGTTAACCACGATGATACCAACCTACCAGACACTTGAAAAATGAACTCTACGTATATAGGTATAATAACGGATATGAAACTTTCCGGCAGGGGTTTATACAGAATTTTCCATCTGAGAGGTGTAAGTTCATATTTAGGCGTGTAAGGGTAAATTTAAGGCAAGAAAGACCATCCATTGAAACTTCGTGAAAAAAAAATAGGGATGTGTTTAAGATATTGGAGAGGAAGGGGGGGTGTTAGGGGCTACGGATAAATCACAGGTTATACGTCCCACTGGTCAGTGATGTCGAAAGAAAAACCCAGCTGAAAAATGGGGTCAGAAGACGACGGCAACAAAGCTTGGCATAATAAACCCTATGAAATTGTGTTTTGTGTACCATCTCAGGGTATTCAGAATAACAATAACAAAAAATTCAATAACAAAGCAACGGAACATTTTCAGAAAAGTGAAGCAGTCCAAAAAAGTGAGATGATAATTACATGGAAGTTACTACATGATTTCGTATTTATTGTGTTATTTTCTATTTAAAATTGCAGAACTTTAGGTTGCACAGTAGCGATTTCTTTCTTTTACCAAACGCACACAAACTTAGTACTCAGCAGTTGTTGTCATCTATACAACGTATTTAACAGTTGATTAATAAGTGAATTTTGTACCTCAATTGGTTGTAATCAAAGGGATACCAGGTTCGATAACCAGTGGAGGCACATAGTGGTTCGAATCCCACTTTAAACTGTAGGTCCAGTCCCTATTAGCCTATATGTGCATAAAGTGGACTTAAAGCAAGGGATGCCAATCTAAAATTTTACATTTCAGTCACGGTCATTTATGTTAATTATTATAAGAGCGTTGCAGGAACATGATAACTTCAAACAGAAGGATTTTTTTTAGAGGGAGTGAGCAACACTAGATGGGGACAAATATACCGACCCCTCTCCGTGGAAAAATGTCTTGCCTTGATTCCTTCTCCTTCTCCATGGCAAAAATCTGCCAGTCGTCTAAATATATGTCTTTGGTCTCCCTTGAACATGCTGTTATTTTCAAATTTACAAACGTCATTGTTCTGCTAAGATGAAGCAAACCGCTCGTATTCTTCACTTTCATTAGCATATTATCATAGATGCCTACTAAAAGGCCTCCCCGATGGAGCAGTGTTAGCGTCGTCGCCTTGTAATCAAGGGGTCCCGGGTTCGATACCCGGTGGAGGCACATGGCACAGTGGTTCGGATCCCACTTTAAACCGTAGGTCCAGTCCCGATTAGCCTTACTGTGCATAAAGTGGACTTAAAACACCAACTCAAATCAAACCAAGCCTACTAAAAGTTGATTGATAATTTGATATATATGATTTAGGGACTAAAACATACATGTACATTTCATGTTTTCTTTATTTTCAACGTCACACCCCCTAAATTTCATTCCGCACCCCCTGAAGATTAATCCCGGCGCCGCCGCTGGCCATAGGTTGCTCTTACGTAAAAATAGTGAATGTTCTGAAGAGCAAAAATAAATATATGATTTACTTTATTTATTTTACTTGGCTTTTCTGCCACTTTTGGCTAATCGCGAAGATGAGGATGAGTAAATATAATGAAATTGAAGAAAGTGAAAATCACAAAGAGCACTCATGCCGTGATTGGAGCCCCGAACCCCCGACGTCTCAGTGCGTTGTGCTAACCATTCTGCCACGGAGGTCGGTGAAAATAAATACAGATATGAACATAACCCTAAATAAATTATATACTATTATCTTTCCTTTTCACAAAGTTATTGCACAGCTAATGATACCTTCTCCCTGCTGCAACTTCAGTCATAAATGCATCCATAACGTAGTACATAAATGTCACAATTATGCAAATGAAAATGTACAAAGAATAGATTATAATTCGTTTCATATAATGTTTTGCAAGGCAAGCAGTTGAGTAAGTCTTGCTTATATCGACCTTAATTGTGAAACATGCACGCTATGAAACATGCACTCTGTGAACTAGCAGCAGGGGAAAAAACACAACTAGCGATCTACATACCAAGAGATAAGGAAGCCAAGGCGAACATTCCTGAAAAATTGCTCTTTGGTTTCAGAACGTAGAGGTGAAACCTCTTCGTCGTGTGCTTTATGAATTGTTTTCCTACATGAACCCTTGAGAGCAGTGGGAAAACTTCCGAGTCGAGAGCAGAAGTCATTTACTCTTATGAGGGGAAGCATTTCCTGTGCAGTTAATAAGAACGGGTTTCTTTATGGAAGACAGCAAAAAAAAAAAAAAAAAACTTATTGGTAGAAACCAAAGGCCTGTTACCACCATATTGTGTCGAGAAAACAGTGACTGTGCTCCCTTTTTCTTTTCCGTCATTTCCAAAGCAAAGCATTAAAATATCTCAAGTACACTGACCAAAATCTTGCCCAACAGCAACAACACGGATCGCTGGACCGATCTTGATCGACGTCAATCTCACAGCTGACATGTACCTTGAAATGCTGCACGACGTTATCATGCCGTTGGTTCTGAATGAGGAGGGGGGAGTTTCTAGGCATTTTTCAGCACGACGGGGCGCCTCCACATTTCACTAATCAGGTGCTAACTCGCTGGATTTGCAATTTTCAGGATCATGGAGTGGAGTGACCACGACGATCGCCTAACCTCCCACCCGCTATACATATACACACATACGGGCGTCGCCCTGGCACAACTACTAAATTTCTGGTACTTCTGGGGGGGGGGGGGGGGTACTAAACGTACAATTCACAAGGAAACTACTGGAATTTCGTCTGAATAGAAATTTTCCAAAAACCACGCTGTGTGCAAATATGTATTTGAAGCTCACTTTATACAAGGATAGGCTAATCAGGACTGATTGATTTATTTATTTTACTTTGTTTTTCTGCCACTTTTTCTGACCACAGTTATAAGTAGGATTGCAATGCTATGACGTTACCACTACGCTATCGGGGGAGGTAGTATCGGCGATTGGGTGCACAAATGGGGGCAAGGACAGTACTTTCTCTTGATAGACAAAGTTTAGCATTAAGATAAGATACCGTGGTGCGGGGACAAAAAGTGAGGGGGGACAACTGTCCTCCTTCAATCGGCGCTACAGGGGGAGGAATATTTCTTTCCTTGGCTCTACCACGGACCTTGGGCTCTACCAACGTGCCAAACCACAAGCTGCCATTGCCATCAATTTATAATTTACGAAATGCACGTCAAGTCCTGATTCATTTACAGCGCAGACGTAGAATCAAAGTTCACAAGCCCAGAGGGCAACTTTAGTCCAACTCTTCCCCAGAAAATCAGATAATACTTTTTCCTATCCTGTGAATCCAATTTCACTGGCAGTGTGGAGCCAGCACCTAATTATTTTTAAAAATGCCACTTTTCTGGAGAGACCTGGTCCATCCTGACCCCTTTAACGTCATCACTGACCACTGTTTATATCTGAAGAGCATGCTGCCTATACATTTCAATAACGACCTTCAAAAACGAATAACTCGAAGTCATTGACCAAGCCACGGGCCACGAATAACTGAAAACTTACTTACCCTTTTCACTGATTTGATGTTTCGTTTGATTTTGCTTTTTATCAATTGGGGCAGCGTATGATCTTGTGTTGTGTGGGGCAACGACAATGAATCATCCATGAAGATGAACAGCAAATGCGGTAGGTCACAGGGCAAGCAACAGAAGCACGAAGGGTAAACAAACACTGTTCCAGGCGCTGAGTATACCGGTGCGTTTGCATCGAGATTCTTCCGAACACACGTGATCACACTGTCAATGTAGCTGGTGCTGGCAGTTCGCCTCGCGGAATGAATTTCAATCCAGCCTCCACCTCATCTTTTTCTCTTGAGAAAACTCACTATTTCAACACTCCCACTGCACTACCGATTCACAACACACTCCTATATTCGCTCTCATGAAGAAAATGATACTTATTTCTTCAACAGACTTATTTCTCCGGTCATTCAAAAATCAGTTCCACTTCACTACTTTGCTCGATGCACACACCTCATCAAGTACGTAAAGTTTGACGTTTGTCCGTCGGGATTTCTCGGGAAGTTTCGGTAACCTTCGGAACATGGAGTTGCTGTTCTTTGCCTAGCCGCAAACTTCCATGTGCTGCGCGAGCTCGATCCCAAGTCGAAAACAGTTCAAGCTGCTGATCTTTTCCGTAAGATTGGTCACCACGAAAGAATGCGCTGGCCTTAATTTTCAAACGGTGGCAAAACAGAGACGTTATTCCTCGCAGGACGTCCCTTTCTGTCAAGGTCATTGGCTTTTGGATTTCTTGCGGAGCTGAGTCATGCCAGCTGGACGATCGGGGAACGGCATGGGAAAAAACGTGCAATCTGATGTGTCGTAGGAGGATATTGTAGCTCAAAACATGAATGGATGCTCCGTGTATCCATTGAGACTGAAAATCCGGTTCCTGTAGCATACATTGCCGTGGCTCGGGGGGAGAAAGTCGTGGCAAGTGCCCCTCCTTCCTCTTAACGGGATAGGAGACATGTAAAGTGCGTGCGTGAACTCCCATAATGTATAATTTGGTTAAATGGCGGCTAAACCTGGACACGGAGCAACTAGTGATGTAATTTTGCTACCAAAAAGTTCTTGGGTGAACTCCAGCAATTGTATTATATTTTTATTGGTCAAAAATGTTTGACACTCGACAAACAAATAGTGACCCCGCACGAGCGTCACCAGAAATGTTTGCAGTGTGTGTCAGGCCATCGATAAAAATAGAAATAATAACAATGAAAAATATTATCAAGGTTGTAAATTTTATTATACAATAAAAAAAACCGAGAAACTAATAAAAGGGCGTGTAAGGGGTGACCTGGTAAGCCACCCAAATTTCAATCTAACTTCCACGTAGTGCACCCTGGTAACTGCTTTTTGCAGGCCAACGAGGTTCTGGCGTTTGGGCCTACGGCGAGTATAATCCTCTGTAGGGCTGTGTATGTGTTGTTCTGTGTTTTGTCCTTATATGTGCTGAGTGCCCCTTTACAGCCTCAGCTTTTAACTCGTGTAAGAATAATTTAGTCCTCAGACATGTGTTTATTTTACTTACGGCGGTAGCTCAGTCGTTAGGCCGTCTGACTACCATGTGAGAGACCCGAGTTCGATCCCCGGCGGGGGAACGGCTCCGGCGCCCACCCAGCGTCGTATAAAGTGGGTACCTGGAGGAAACTCTGGGGGGTAAAGGCGGCCAGGGGCGTGGTTCTGATCACATCACCCCCAGCTCGGCCGTGATCAAGAAAGTGTGGGGCCCTAACCCCACACCCCCTATACGCCTTCATGGCGTGGTGCAAAGCACAGGGGAGCACTTTACTTTACTTTAAGGGGCTGGGCCCCGTATAATGTGACTAGCCCAATTGCTGAGGCACCCACAATTTTCAACTCAATCAATAAACTAATAAAAATATGTACATTTTATTAGATATTAGTATTATTTATTATTTAAAGGGGGAAACTTTGCTACTCGATCCACCACATTATCCAGAACAACCGTTGTTTTATAAGATTTAAAAACACTTTACATGTAACATTTCTAAATTTCAATAAACTGCCTTGGTCAGCAACTTTAGTGTTTTTAATGAGGAAACAAGGCTTAAATATATTACCGTTGTTTTAACATTTCATACAGTTAGTGTCATAGTTATTATTTTAACGTTTACAAGCCTCCGGCTAAGAAAACTCTTTAAAAGTTAGGGGAAAATTTTACTCATAAAGTTTGTTATGTGGACCTCTCACCTGAAACTGTAATTTTTGGAATTTTGAGAATTCTTGAATAATTTATTCTTTGCATTAAATTGTAGAATATGAAAACAACCTACTTCCTTTACTTTGCACTCAATATTTTCGATCTAAAGCACGTTTTTCCTACGGTTATTCTCTTTTAATACTAACTAAATTGGCTCTTTTTTTCTGCTATTACATAGGTTGCTATTTATGTATCCGGAACTGGCAACACTAATGTAGCTAGGTAACATCTAAAGTGCGCGTCAAATCTCCTGCATATGACCTTGAACGGCTGAACAGCACGAGCGAATCATAGACGTGCGGCGTTGCCTAGTTCCGTGACAAGGCGTTTCGCTCAACCACGCTGTCTCTTTTCCGTGTGGGATTTCGACATGGCACCGCTGCACTGCGCTGCTATTGGCTGTCGCCATATGCAGGAGATTTGACGCGCACTCTAATATATCCATCGTAAAGTTGGACATTCCTATGGTATATGTACCCAGAACATTGTGCTTACGGATGCTATTTTTGTTTGTTATAGGGACTTGAAAATTTCATCGAAGGCCAACAATGGAATAAACTCGATAATATTTTCGAGCAATGATTTTCTACGACTTTCGACGTGGATTATCTCAACAACAGTGCATCGATCAACTCACTTCGACTTTTGGCGATGAAGCACCATCTAAAAGCACTGTATATCACTGGTTTAGTGAATTTAATCGTGGCCGTCGTTCGCTCACGGACGAATCTAAAGAAGGCCGTCCAAAATCGGTTGTTGTGCCAGAAAACATTGATGCTGTGCGAGAACTGATAATGCAAGATCGTCATGTGACATATCGTGAGATTGAGGTATCCCTGTGGATTAGTATAACTAGCATACATAAGATATTGCATGAACATTTAGCCGTGAAGATGATTTGTTCGCGTTGGATCCCGCATAATTTGACAATCGCTCAAAAAAAAGGCTCGTGTCGATTGGTGCAAACAAATACTCACAAAATACAATCGTGGTGCTTTAAAAGCCGTGTATAACATCTACAAGGATGACGAAGCTTGGATCTATGCATATGAGCCCGAAAGCAAACAGCAGTCGACGGTTTTTGTGTTCCAAGATGAGCCAAATCCAACAAAAGTTGTTCGTGCAAGTAGCACTTCGAAGCAAATGGTCGCCTGTTTTTGGGGGGAAAATGGACATGTGGCTACAGTGCTACTAGAGAATCGTAGAACCGTCAATTCTGAATGGTACACAACCATTTGTTTGCCAGAAGTCTTTGGGAAATCAGAAAAAAACAAACAGCGACGCATGATCATTCTTCACCATGACAATGCCAGTTGTCACACATCGGTCCAAACAACTCAGTGAAAACATTGAATTGATGGGTCATCCGCCGTATAGCCTTGATTTAAAGTAAAGTGCTCCCCTGTGCTTAGCACCACGCCATGAAGGCGTATAGGGGGTGTGGGGGTAACGCCCCACACTTTCTTGATCCGGTCATGAGTTGGGGTGATGTGATCAGCATCACGCCCCTGACCGCCTTTACCCCCCAGGTACCCATGTTATTCGACACTGGGTGGGCGCCGGGGCCGCTTCCAACGTTAGAAAAGTTCCCGGATTTGAACCGGCCGGGGATCGAACCCGGGACCTTGAGCATGGTAGTCAGACGCGTTACCGACTGAGCCACCGCGGCCAATGATTTCCCGTACGTGAAGAATAAGTTACGTGGTCAACGATTTTCGACGCCAGAAGAAGCGATTGACGCGTTCAAAATGCATGTTTTCGAGATACCTCAATCGGAATGGACAAAGTGCTATGAGAATTGGTTCAAACGTATGCAAAAGTGCATCGATCATCATGGAGAATATTTTGAAAAACAATAAAACCATTTTCAATGATACATATTTTTCTTGTTTGTTATTCCGGATACATAAATAGCAACCCTCGTAACAATAAAAATATCAAACTTTCTGAGTTTTTGTAACTTGAAATGAACGATGACAATTTTCAGAGATGGGGGTTGGACCCGTTCGACTTTCCCTGCCGACGCTCATGGGACCCCGCGATTAATGAATGATTTCTTCGATTAACATTCCGGTTAATTTTAATTTGGGGAGGGTTTGTTTGTGTGCTTTCTCCACTTCATCTCGCTAGGGCGTGTCATGATTTTCAGGTCCCTGGGACGCTTATCGCCACCACTGAGCAGAAGCCTACAAAACTACAAAGCCCAAGCATCAGGGCAGTGACGGCGCCAGGGAAAAGTGACTGGGGGCGAAGGGGGGTAAGCGGAAGGAGGGCGACAAAATATTGCTGGGGGCAGTTACATTAAAACGCCCGAAAACACTATATATAAATATATAATAATAATACTTGTAATAATAATAATAATTATTATTATTATTGGGTGTTTTGTGTTTGTCCTTTATTCAGAGTGGACGTTTACTTCCTAAATTTACTTCTTGATTACGAGTTCATCTCCATATGATTTGCTTTAATGAAGGCATTATTATTTATTTATTTATTATTCGTGGGAACTGCCGGTAGTTGCGTTGTTTCTAGTGGCCTATTTCAGTATTGGAAGGCATTTATAATTTTATAATTCATCGTCTTTCTTGAAATGAAACTACTGATATAAATATTCAAGTTAGGAAATAATAATATAAAATACGAAAAAAATGTTTCGAAGGATTTAATTTTCTTGAAAAATAAACATGACGTTGGAAGAAATTAATTTTCTTAAGTATTAGAAACAACGAAAGTCACTTAGTGAAGTGGAATTCTCCTGTAGAAGAATTCTGCTCTATGTGCTTTGGAGAACACATTGTCCACCTTCTCAATAGTAAGGACAGCCAAATGAGGCAGCTGGCATCCAGCATTCTGTTTCGAGCAAAGTTTTTCAAAGGTTTCAAATACGAAAGGGTTCTTTCACACGCTGGATTGGAAACTGGAATTGTTACAGAGAATACAACTAGAGTGTGAACCTTGTGAAATGCAAATTTATACTTTCCTAGGATTTCGAAGAAATCCATTAAGTAGAGTACTTTCGTTCCATATTCGTAACGCTTAAGAGTTTTGGTCGAAGTCTGCGTTACACGAATAAAAATCTGGAAAAGGTTTCAATTATCTCATAATTCAAGAAATATTCTGACCCTTGTGCACCTCTCACTCTACCACTCCAACGTATTTTTGTGCTACACAATTAGACGCACCTATGGAATTTTTGGGAAGAAGTTATTCGATTTTGATATGTACGAGAAAGAGCGAACCTGCATCTAATGATTGAAGAGTGGCAAATCCAGAGTAAAATATAAGTTTACAAAAGCAGTGGGAGGAGTGGTGCAAAATAGAGCTACAAAATGCCACATCCTATAAGTGGCATGCTCAAGTCAGAAATCTTAGACCTTGGTACCAAAACATGAATTTACATCGGCCAGTGGTTGTTTTTATATTAAGAATGCGTACAGGCCATGTATTAATAAATCAACATTTGGCTCATTTAAAGATTGTGCCATCAACTTCCTGCCAATGCGGAGAAGATAATTAAACACTATATAAAAACTTACAACACGCACAGGTACCAACCATTTCCGATATCCTTATCTACGTTAATATCTGAACCTCGTACTGCAGTTATTTGGATTCTTTATAGTTTCGCTATGAAAACATAGGTTTACAATCTAAACAACCATGATGATCCGCACGACAATATAAATCAATAAGACCTCGAAAGACAGTTATACCATAGGAACAGAATGGACTACAACATTCAATAAGTCATTAGTGATACGAAGAAAGTGGACGATATTCAACAACAGTTTGGATCATAGTTTGACTAGAAATCGCAAACGTGGTGTGAGCCAAAAAGAAGAAGAAGTGGCAAATCTTAAAAAGCGTTATTTTACCTGCCCGCGATACAAATATCTGTCTCGTTCCTTTCTCGCAACGTCTTTTGTTTCATGACATTAGTGCGAATACTTTCACCTCTTCCACTTCCTGCCTTATTTTGCTGAGAATAAGTGTGGACATTACGCAGATTAATTTGTTTTGGACCGAATTTTGAGTGTAATTTGCATTTTAAGGTTCAAGTTCAATACATTTCCGAATAATATCCCCTCACTTTGAAATTAGTTTCAAGAGTATAGAAGAAATTCCCTTTGTTAACTTTTGTCTCACACTCATCATCTCGAAAATCAAGTCCCTGAATAGTAAGAATACGCGATGCATCCACAACTGACATGCAGTGTCGGTTTTATTGGATCACCTTTGGTCCCGGGTTTGATACCCGGTGGAGCCACTGTAAACTGTAGGTCCAGTCCCGATTAGCCTTACTGTGCATAAAGTGGACTTAAGACACCAAATCAACCAACCAACCAAATCTTGAATCACATTTGAATGTCTTTTACTAATTAGCGTTGTCACTAACGACCCACGATTAGAATAATTTGCCCGTACTGCAGATGATGTCTTGCGGTCCTCAGAATGTTCGTGATGTTTTAAAACCATTCACATTTAACGCCTTTTTCCAGTTCTTAAAACTGGTTAAAACTTAGGTTAATCGCGACGATTACAGGACAAATGAACGAGAAGTCGCCTATGCCCAGGCCTCCCCGATGGCGCATGGTAGCGTCGTCGCCTTGTAATCGAGGGGTCCCGGGTTCGATACCCGGCGGAGGCACATAGTGGTTCGGATTCCACTTTGAACTGTATGTCCAGTCCCGTTTAGCCTTACTGTGCACAAAGTGTACTTAAAACATCAAGTCAAACCAATCAACTCTCCTATGCCCAGGTCGGCACTCGAATCTTGAACGAAAGTCACACACACACATATAAATTAATATTTGTTAAGCAGGAAAAGTGATATCATGCAGAATACACCACTTAGAAAAGGTGAAGATCGTCATACTCTTAGAAATGAACTCTCTTATTATTCGATATTTCATTAACTTCAGTTAGGGGGAGGCGAAGTGTCTGGCTGGGAGGGGCGCCTCCCCCCTCTGCCGTCGTCACTGCATGAGGGTTATTTATGCTGATACAGGTTTCTGCCACAGAATGGCTTAAGATTTATGAATAAAATTAGGAGAATCCACTCCACAGCAGAAGAGTTGATACATTTTTTGTCAAAAAATTAGGTTGTGCCTCAGGTATTTTAACATACAATGTTAGTTACAGACACAGTGTAATATAACTATAACAAGAAAATGAAAATAATTTGAGAGATTTGAATCATATTTAGTTTACTGCAACTTTTTCTACTTGTAATTTTCTTGAACCTATATAAACAGGGTGCCGCCGTACAACACCGACAACTTTCACAGTGTGTAGATGATATCAAGGTGAACAACTTTTCTTAGTAACTATTTGCTCGTCCAGTTCTTGTTTCAGTACTACAAGCCATCTTCCATAGCTTCGCCGATCAAAATGGCATTTGCCTTTTGCCTATTTTTACTGCCGCTAAAAATTCGAAATACAATAGTATGCTATGGAATCGATATCATGCCAACAATCGGGGTTATCACTTACCTTTTCTTGTGCATAATTCATTTTTCAAAACACACATGTACAGTATGTTGCTTATCATATTTGATGCGTTTACATAAGAGAAATAATTCATAAGATTTGAAATTTATATTTACGCTTCACAAGATGTCTAGTGTAACCCGTATCAAACTACAACTTCTATCACTTTCTAACAGAAATAATAAATGTGAAATACTATCACATTTTCATCCTGTTTGATAACTGGCCCAGTAAGCTGTCCTACATCTTTCACTAGCCAACCTCCGTGGTGTGGTGGGGTGCTAGAAATTTCTACTGTTTTCAGTAGACAGAATCTACTGTTATCAACTGTACTCTACTGTGTGTCTCGGAAATCTACTGAAACTCAATTGTTTCCAGTGATCAGAACGCTACATTTTAAAAGTAGCTCCGCTACAGCTACATCTACTCTTCCAAAATGTAGCTTCGCTACAGCTACAGCTACATTTACCTAAAAGTAGCTCGCTACGCTACTCCTGTTCGCTACTCGCTACTTCGCTACTTTTTGCGCTACTTCTGCATAAAAAAATGAAAACCATATGGGTATTATAAAATGCCCTACTACTGGTAGGTAGATTCTGTTATTTATTATCATGATTCCAGTCATTCCATAATTTTGATAGCAGTGTTACTTCAGTTACTTATTTTTACTATAGTTTGTGAGAATACCAAACCTATGCAAGTGGCATATCAATTGAAATTTGATATATGAATATTGCAATTAGGGTGTTACCCAAATTAATTATTACAACTATACACACATAAAATTTGGTAGGATTACATATTTATGTTCACATCAACATATTTTTCTTGAGAATAAATATTTTTTTTTTTTTTTTTTTTTTATATGACTGATATGAAGTCATCATTTTGAATGAAAAGTACCTGGAGCCCTTTGACTACAAAAGGGCCCCAGGTTCGATACCCAGCGGAGGCACATAGTGGTTAGGATCCAGTCTCGATCAGATTATCCATGCATAAAATGGACTCAAAACAAAAACTAGGAAAGACGCCAAGTTGGGAGGATGAGATCCTCCTGCTCCTCCATTTCCCGCACTGCTCATCATTCATCATTCTTCCTCGTTCTCACAATTAGCCGAAAGTGGCAGAAAGCGACTATAGATAAGAGAATAATTAAATAAACCATTCATCCTCATTGTCTTGATTGAGAGAAGCGGAAGAATAGATGAGGAGGTAAACAGAAGAGGACAAATGGGTGGTAGACTCTATCAAAGCATTCGAAGATTAATAAGGAACAGGGATGTACCTATGAAATGCAAGAAGGTAATATATAACACATACTATGTGCCAATAATTACGTATGGAGCAGAGACTTGGACAATGACATAGAGAGACAAAGAAAATATGCAGGCAGTGGAGATTAAATTTTTAAGAGTCTTTTGAGGAAGACTAGAAGAGATAGAATAAGAAATGAGGAGATCCGACAGACAGTGGGTGTAGTGAAGCTTCAGGACAGAATAGATCAGGCACAGATGAGATGGTTTGGACACATGAAGAGGATGGATGCAGAAAGACTACCAGTAAGAGTTTACAATGCACAAGGAGTGGGAATAAGGCCAAGGGGGAGACCAAGATGTCGGTGGAAAGAGCAGATAGTGGAGAGTGTTAGGAGAAGAGGACAAGATTGGATCACCTTGAAAAGAGAGGAGTGGTGAAAGACCAGGAAAAAATGGAGAGGCTTGACTTCTATGCCGAACCAGCCAGAGGCAGGAAACGGCGAAGGATGATGATGATGATGTCATGATTAGCAAAAGTTACAGAAAAGTGACGTAAAAGTAGGAGAAATACATAAATTTGAAAACTATGTATATTAACTAAAGAAAATTGTCGTTTCTGCAGGAAAGTCAATAACTCGTACATACTTTTTGCAATATGAAAAAAATATTGAGGAAACTGTCGTGTAAACCTGAGTGTTCTAAACGTATTGTAATTTTAAAATTTGTGAACAAAATACTATCCCAAAATAATTGTAATTCCAGAAACTCTATTATTCTTGTAACAATAATTTCTTGCTGGTGAGATCCTATATACTGTGATGATCAATGCTGTTAACGTACTGAGCCATTTATTGCTGGCACTATTCCCTTGTCAGTGCAGTGGAAAATCCATCGCTCCTTTTTGCACTGCAAGTTGTGTCTTACACAGCAATTAATGACATTTTGGTGTCTCTTACACCATGAATATCCACAGGATTTGTTCCGAGGGTGACGCAAACGAGGCACTTTTTTCCAGTGGTGCAGCAATCGAGGCATGTTTCTCCACAAAATAGCGATGCAGCTAAAGAAACGTAGCTGTTAGCCGGAATATATTCATATACACGTATGTCAGTTAGTTATCTGGATATACGAATTATTCAGATGCTAATTAAATAAATTACGCAGACATCTATAATCTACAATCGAGATAATCTGTATTTCCATGTAATAGACTGTCTTAATGAACCTCCTGCAAAATTAAGGGTTATTGTCGATTTTTCTGACGCTATTGCCACATTCAAAATTCACCTCAAAATGCTGAGAAAAAATGTAGCTGTACCGAAATTTTCGCTACAACTACATGAATTTTGTAGCTTCGCTACCGCTACAACTACAATTTTCAAAATGTAGCGTCGCTACAGCTACAGCTACAAATTTTGTAGCTAGCTACAGTAGCGACGCTACAAGTATAGCTCGCTACTTCTGACCACTGATTGTTTCCTACTGAACAAGTTCAGAAGGCCCACTGTACATGTACAGTAGAAGAAATACAAGTGAAATACTCTCTTCAGTATTACATGTAATATTGTGTACAGTGTACGCAACTCAACATATTGGCTTGGCTGTATTTATAACTTTTTATTCCTCCTGATTTACAATTTGTTTTTATATCTATTTGAAAATCTAAACACAGTAGATGTTTCAAGACACCTATATATCTACTGAAAACAGTACAGGAGAGATATTACAAGTGAAAATAACTTCTTCAGTATTATATTTATTATGTATGTAGTGCTTTTAGCTTAAAATGGTGGCTATAAGTATTACATTTCATTCATCCTTATTAACAATTTTTATTTATATCTGTTCGAAAATCTAAACACAGTAGATGTTTCAAAACACCTATAGATCTACTGAAAACAGTAGACAAAATTTTCAGCATGGCTCAACGCTCTAGGACGCCAGGGGTTCCGCGTTCGAACCCAAATCCGTTCCTTCATTAATTTCATATGAAGATATCATCACTCATTCTTTTCATCGCGGTTAGCTAGAAGTGGCAGATATTCGACGCTAAGTAACACAAATCAAATATTCACTCCCTCTCTCTACCTCATGCATCACTATTACCAAAACATAGATGTGGGATACTAAAAACTAAGCAGTTCAAACTTCCTAGCAACAGATCCAAATACATTAGGCGCCCGTACTCAAGGGATGGTCAAGGGGTAATTTAAATCTATAAAAACCTACAAAAATAACATTTATGTGATTTTTCAAATTTTAGAAGAATTTCAACTATTTCCTTGTTCAAATGAATGTGTTGTTTCTGGACAGAAACATGGTCCAGAAGTCTGCAATATTTGGTAATTTTAGTTTTACAACCATCGATGCAAGACTAACAGTCGTCTCGATTTAGTCGGCGCTGTCCATTTCTTCTAATTCATGTCCCGACTTTTTTCGTCTCGGCCCAGACACTACTTGCTACAAAGGAAGGCTCTTGCGCCACTATAGTCATTGTACTGGTTATGTAGTACATTCTGTAGAACACTGTGTACATTTTAAAAATTGTCTTGAATTTTTTATGAGTCAAAAACAAGCGTTTCACACTCGGCAAATAGGATCCCCTTGAATTGAGTGATTTCTTCGATTATAGTGTCACTAATGTTTAACATTAATTTTCATGAAGGGGAATTTTGTATACTCTTGACATTATGGAACAAAGGTCCCTTAATGACCTGCAATACAATCAACCATAAGGGGAAAGGGAAGGGGACTTTTAGCTTTCCACCCGCACCGCATCGTGGTCTCTTCGCTATCAGTAAGCAGAAGGATAAAAACTTCGTTTTCTCTCCCCAACATCAGTTTTCGTTTTCCTGCAAATGATGTCGATTCTGCCAGTCATATAATGGCTTACGATTAATGAATATAATGGAAATAGGTGAATCCACTTCACAGCATAAGAGTGTTATCTTTTGTCAAAAATTTGCCTGACAGATGCTGTTATTTTTCCAAAACGCTAAAGAAATAAGTACAATATTATTTACGAGATTCTGTCAATCGGAATTTATTTTACTGCAACTTTTCTTCTTTGCTACTTGTAATTGTCTTGAACATAAATACACAGGGAACAACGACAACTTTCACAGTGTGTAGAGGACAACAAATTCAATGCTATGAGCCATGAAAATATAATATTCTATCCTATATGTATGCAACTCCATTTAATAGCTTCTTGATTGCAACTAAAATTTACTTTTACTGTCGAATAAGATTCTAAAAGCAAAAATATGCCATGGAAACAATATTTTGCCAGCAGAAACTGCCAGGGTTATCTTAACCGTTTCCTTCAGATAATTTACTTCCACGGTAGTAGTGGGGTTTGTGGTATTATTGGCGCGAGAAAGTATGAACCCCCCTCAAGCAGATTTGCCTACACTTAAAACTAGCTCAACATGCCCATATGAGCTTTTTGCTCAAGTGTGGAACTCTGTCTAATCCAAGATTTTTGTAAAAATGCCCTCGGAAATTTTCCGAGAAAGTATGACCCCCCTCAGATTGATTTGCCTACACTTATAAAAGGCACTTCTGTGAGATTGTTGTCCATAAATTTGTTAAAAATATGCCCCTCTTGATATTTTTTTTGGCCACACTTAAAACTAGGCCAAGACACACCCACCTACACACATATACACACACACACACACACACACATATTTACTTCCGGTTTAAGTTCAATTGGATACCAGGTTCAATTTGTTTATCTAATATTAAAACAATGTAATATGCAGAGCCCCTCTAGAATTGCTCTGTGACTCTCTCATTTCTTACATCATAAACATATGATTTTTCACCTATGAGAATAACACTACATATGGTGTCATCAGGTAATGCCTCATGGAATTCACAGATAATTTTAATGTTTGTCCTGTCATTCACCACAACTTGTTTCCTTTTTGAAGTGTTGATTACAAACATGGGTCTCTGTGCTTTGAATTCATCTGGTGTGTAATACATGTCAGTATTGCCAGTAGTGACCCGTTTGAATGCTGAAAATGCCTCATATAATTTGAGGAAATCATCCTTGGACATGTCTAAATTATAATTTTCTCTAGGAAATACCTCATTTCTGCCATTTTTAAGATATATGTTCTTGATGTTGCAGTTATCAAATTTACTTGAATTTTTTTCCTGATTATTGTGTCTTCCAGTCTGAAACAATACCACTACAAAATCTGGCATGTCGTATTGTATACTGGAGAATGAATTTGTAGCATCAAACTCATAATAAGTACCAGTTGCGGGCTTCTGTACACATTGATATGTATAAAATTGTAAAGGAAGCTGTGGATTTTTTATTATATCTGCTTTGTATTTAAGAGCATAACTGGCTTCATATTCAACAACTGGGATTCTTAGCTCCATAGTCTGAATAATGCATTTGCCTGCATCTAGTAGGGTATTAGGCAGAGCTTCCCCTGTAGAGTTTAATGTACTGTACCTCATCAAAGCATTATTATCATTGGCAGCTCTTCTAAATGTGATTCTTAAACCACCCTTCCACATAATATCTTTGTAATCTGAGAAGAATCCTGGCAACAGGCGCATCGGGAACAGCACTGTGTGGTTCTTAGATAATATCTTATCACCAGCCTCAAATCCACCTATTTTGTAGTAAGAAGCCTCGGTTTTGGATAATTTTAATGTGGCCAAAGCTGTGGAGGTAATGCCGGGATAATCTATTCTGTTTATAACAACACCATGTTTTCTGATCTCAATTTCAGAGAATAGATGCGGCACAAAATTGTCCACCAATCTTATATTTGAATTTGCCGGATAATCGGTACCATCGAGCTTTACAACATCAAATTTGATGTATAGATCTGCTCTGTGGGGGTGTATAAAGCCATCCCCTACATCAAGATCAACCTCAACCTCTGTGTTGGGTTGATTTAAATTTGCAAATGTCCTCCTGTTTGGAGGGAATGATTGTAGCTCATAACTCTCAATATTTTCCATTTTCTTCTTGTATGTATTTTTATTTAAATATTAATCTCTATGATAGCAGTTGTTGTGGCTCCAGCAAAATCAACTAATTCTTCTTTTTCATTAGTGACCATCAATTCAATATTATCTATTCTATTATGGCACACAGGAAAATATAATGTTGGGGATGGATTGTAGATGATGGGCTCCATAAATTCAGAATTAGGTTTGAATGTTGCAATGACCCCAGTTTGTTTGTGAGTGCCTATGCCATTTGATTTGGTGATCATACCCTCAGCCACATTACAGTGAATATTCAGAGTCTCTATGGCTAAGAATTTGGGTATATTAATAGCAGTGTGTTTGATGCCTGGTTCAAGTTTTGTGTTGTTCTCAAAGCCTAACAGCTCTCCTATAGTACCCAGATCCACTGTTTCTGTAGCAGATACAATCTCTACTCTGTGAGTGACAGAATTTTGACTTAACACTACACCTCTGGGTAATTGAGCATTTAAAGTGGACAGATTATACTGCCCTGGAGTGATGACAATTTTTTCATCCCCTACTGCAATTGTGTTGTTGTGATGTGTAATATTAGGGATCAAGTACATGCCATAAAATGCTCTGAGAGCTATTGTTTTGGGATATACTATATCATCATGTAATCTAAGTTTCAATATTGAATTTTGGCTGGTGAGATGGAATACCCCCATGATGTTTTAAATACCACAAGGCTTTTTGAAAATTTTCAATTGATGGTTTATTTATTTGAGACATATATCTAAGAACAGATAAACACAAATGTCCACAATTAACATCTTTGAAATTTTGAACACGGGCATTATTGTAATAAAGATTAGCTGAATTTAGATATTTTATTAAATTTTCAGGTGGAACACCTCCAAATGAATCAAACACAAATGCCTCATTTTTTAAATATTTAAGATAACAGATCCAGTGAGTGCCCTGATTTTTGTACTTATCCAAATTAACAATGCCACACTCTTTGTTGAGTGGTTGTTCTGGTAAAGAATCAGACATGTACACACCTCTAAAATTTTTGATGTCCAGTGACTTGATTAAAGCTTCAATATCTTGGTTTGTAAGCGGCTCTTGTTTTTTTTAAACTTATTCATGGCTCTCTTAACACCTTTGCCTTGTTTCTCAATGGCCAGGTTATGGCGCCTCTGCTCATCTAATTCTGCCCTATTCTTCTTGGCATCTATTACTGTTTTTGCTATGGCAGCTGATCCCCCAGCCAAGCTCCCAACAGCCCCGAGAGCAGCTAAGATGGCAGGGATAGTAAATATGAATCCCCCCACATGTGATTTTTTTCTTGATTGCTGTAATTTTTTTAATTGGGGGGTACTAAGCAACAATTTCATACCATGTCCCTTTGCAAGACAAGAATTTTTTTTCTTGCGCTGCTTTTTGGTTAAAAGACTGTCAATAGTTTTAAGAGATTTGAGACCTGCATAAGGTATTTGATACATAACACCCTTGGCCTACATTGTAGGTTTATTATATACATATTCACAACCCCCACCCCAGTTTTTGTTTGGTGTTCATAGCTATGGTGGTTCCCAATGCTGCTATTTTTTCACTTAAAGAAGCATCTTTGCTTACAAATCTACCAAATGCAGCCTCTTCTAATTTCTTGTCTGCAACATGTCTCTTGTCAAGATCAGAATGTGTGTTGTATGCTATGTCATGGTCTCTACAAGCAGCATCTAGGGGATTAACACCAGGATCACCTCTGTTTAATCTATGATCCAATTTTGTACCGGGACCACAATATTGATAGCCTGGAATGTGTAGTTCAAATGGCAGCTTGTTTATAATGTCATTAACAAGACCCCGACCCTCAGAAATATTCCAAAATTTAGGTGGTAGAGTATTAATAATTTTTATAAGATATCCAATCCCCTTAGTGTCATTCACTATAAAATTAGACAATTTTGTGCTTATCATGTCCATAATTCCAACCTTTTCATTGTAAAAATTGTGGTTGCCAGCATTTTCCTCCCCAGCTATCACCAATAACCTATCTACAAGTTTCCTGACATCATCAACCCACACAAATTCTTTAGGCAGGGTGTTGTATTGTTTGATTCCACTGCCAGTCTTGATCTGTGACCATATGGGCTTGATTAAATTATTGTATTTTGCCCCACTGCTAGACTTGACTCTTTTTTGTGTGGGATCATTGTTCTGGTATAGAGCATCTGATTTTATTAATATTTCTTTGTAATATTCATAATCTTGATCTGTATAGCTGCCAGGTCTCTTCCTAGTCATCAGTTCCCACAATCCAGGTGTGCCGGGGTACTTAACAAAAGCCCTTTTTTCTCCGAGACGAGATTCTGAATATTCAATTAGATCATCTCCCATAAATGTTACTCTGAAATTGCCAATTCTATGTATGATGCTACCATCACGCTCTGTGTCAGCATATAAGCCAAAAACCTCATCTTTGTTGTCTTTAGATGTGCTTAAATATTTTTGAGCAAGAAGACCCAATTCAATAGGATCCTGAGTAGCTTCAATTCTTCTAGGAGCAATAGGACTAGGTGTATGAATACTGGAAAGTGGGGTGAATGGATAATCTAATATGTTCCTTGCAGCTACAGGTACAAGCTCTGTGATCAAATTTTGATTTTGCTCTGTAACAGTTTTGATATTTTTACCTAATTCACCAATAGCATCAATTATGGGCTGTTCTGTTTGTTTGTGTTTTTCATAAATTCCTCGGTTCTCTGATTTCCATCCCTTAAATCTTTTTACAAGATAATCTCTTAATTTAAGATCATCAATTATTGGCCTTTTCATGTTTATTTATTTATGTTTCAATGTCTAGAAAATTGTTGATTTTATTTCTGTATTTGCCAGTATTAGGTGTTCTTGTCATATCAATTGTGACAAACCCATAACTGTCCTGGTTCCAGCACCTGCTGCAAATCTTGGAAAAATCATTGTAGCTCAAGTCCCCACCTACATATTCATCATGTATGTGTTTGAGGTTGGTATGGTCTTGATGAAACACACATATAAAATTGCTGTTGTCTCGGATCAGCTGCTTCGGTATTTTTTAAAAAGTCTGTGCCAGGTAGAAGCAATCAATGTTTTTGTGTCGGCCCTGTGTAAAGAAATTTCTAACCTTGTTTTGATTATCCAGTATAATGTCATCAAACACAACAACAGAATTATCGAGACATTCATGGAGTGGCTTAACATCTGGTTCAAAAGTGGCTATATCCAATCCATCATATAGCTTCATGAGCTGCTGATATTTTAATTGTTCCAAGCTCTTAGAGAAGATATACAAGTGCCTGTTTTTCCAGTCTAACCAGTTGGGTGCCAATAAAAAATTATCAACCATTAGTGTAGTTTTACCACAAGCAGATGGCCCAACAATAAGACACCTAATATTATCAGGCAGCAAGTTGCCATTTCTCTTATTCTGCTGTTCAGGTTCTGGCAGCCTTTTTATAACATCCCAGGTGTTCATATTATCACTTTGTTTGCATCGATCCAGCTGTGTTCTGGAAGTCCTAGCCATTTGACAAGTAACTTGTTGCCTTTTCTGCGGATGATTTTTTCTATGAGATATGTGTCAGGCTGTTTAGTTTTGTTGAGCTCTTCTTCATAAAACCTGCCTTTGAGAATTTCTCCTCGGTGGTCTTTTATTATATATGTGTTAAGGGTCCCAGGTTTAACTTGAACCACTGTAAATAATTCAGTGCTCCAGTTTCTTGTAAAGCCTCTTTTGAATAAGTGCTTATATTTACTGATTCTTACTTGATCACCCACCCTGTATTTGGCCTTTCTTATTGTTGGCTGATATCTAGGATAATAAACAGTGCTGATCAATTTTTGCTCATCAGATGAAGTTACTTCAGAGGGTTTCATGTTGATTGTGGAATGGACAGAATTGTTATATTTTTGTAGAAGTTCTGGAAGAATATTAATCCATTTATAATTACCTTGAAGTGTAAATTGTTTATACATAAGATTTTTTAAGGTTCTGTTGAATCTCTCTACAATTGAGGCCTTGAGGTCACTGTAACTCGAATAATGTTGTATTGCCTGGCTTTTAATAAATTGTTGAAACACTGAATTATAAAATTCTTTGCCATTATCTGTTTGCAAATGGCGCGGTGATCTTCCACTCTGATTGATGATTGTTCTGATGGCTTCTGTAACACATTTTCCAGTCTTGGATTTGAGTGGCACAGCCCAGGCAAATTTTGAAAATGTGTCTATGATAGTGAGTAGATACTTGTAGCCCTTGTTGATTTTGTCTAAGTTTTTCAGCTGTCCACTTGCCATTTCAATCAAGTCGCTCTGCCATAAATCATCTATGCCTTTTGTGACTACTGGGAGTCTCTTAAAATTATGTCTGGCTTGTCTGTGTAATTCATCAACAATAATTTGTCTAGACATAATATGTAAACAAGAATATTGCAACTATGGGGTGTTCAGCAGCTGATACTACAGGATTTTCTAAATATCATTTGTCCCCTATTTGTATTTTAAATTCCAAAGAGCCATCATCTTCAACATATGCTGTTTCTAATGTATTGGGATCTGTAAAATCCTCTAACTCTACACGGGTGATTTTTGGTTTATTATCAGCATTTGTTATTGATAAGGTGGGGTAGTGGTGTGCCTGTGGTTGAAGCCAATATTTGATCTTGATTGGTCTCAATGTGCCCCCAACAAAAAACTGGTAATAAAATTGTGCAGGGGACAGCATATATATTTTGCCGCCTGGTGTAAATGGTGAATCATATTCTTTGTTGGGGATGCTGTACAATTCAAGAATTACTGTATGTTTAGGATTTTCAATTATGCCTGTTATTTCCTTTTCTGCTGTAAGCAATCTACTTGTTACAGATTCAAGGTGCTCATTGATAGTCCTAACAACATCATCATGGCCTGGCTTGATTTTTATGTCCACAACAAGTTTCTTGTATTGTTGCACAATTTCTTGTAGCTGGGTGGCAAAAACAGACAGAGCATTTGCTTGATTGGATTCCATGGTTCCTAGCTGTTGCTTGATATTAGCTACAATTTGTTGTAAATTTTCAACAACTGCCAATTTTGAAGTTTGAGCAGTAAGATCATGGACCTGTCTTCTGATATCCTCAAACAGGGCATGCAGTTCATTAATATGTTGATTAGTTGGTAGAGTGGCCACTGTCTGAGTGAGATGTTTGATCTCTGCCTGGATATTCTTAATATCTTCTGATTTCAATATGCGATTCACTGCTCTCTTAATATTTTTGAGTTCCTGTGATGTAGGCAGATGTGATACTGTATTTTGCAAAGATTCAAGTGCCAATTTCACATTGTTTAATTCAGAAGCATCAGCCACATTTTGCATAGCATTTTGGAGCAGAGCTATATCTGCCTGAGAGGGTGTGGATTGTTGTAAAATTTCAAGTTTTGTTTGGATATCATCGATCAAGTGATGAAAATGAGATAGCTCAGATTCAGTGTTGAGGTTTTCAAGCTTTGTGATTTGTTGCTGGACACTGACAAGGGTATCTACAATACCGGGCAATCGGGATTCTTGTACATTTGTCAAATCACTTTGCACTGCTGCTATTGTACCTTCAAGATGGGTTATGGTACTTTGAATTTTTCCAAAATCTTCATATGTTTCAAGTTGCAGCTTAATATTGGCTACACTGCGAGTTATTGCACTCAAAGCATCAGAAGATGGCAAGTTGTTCATAAAATTTTCAAGTGTCTCAATTTTTTCTTTAACCTCGGCTATGGCATTGTTCAAGGGGTCCAGATTAGGTATTTGGAGTGACTGAATCTGTTCCTTTAGAGTGGAAATCACTAGATCAAAATCTTCTTGTGATTTTATGCTTTTGACAATTGTTTGGAGCTGTGCCTGGACATTATTTATGTGCTCTTCCAATTGTTGTTTCAATTGCTCAGAGTTGGTGGCCTGGGTCTTAAATTTGGCTTGAAGAGCTGCTACAGCTTCTTCTAAACTTTGAAAATTATCCAATGTGGCCAAGTCAGTATATTTCTGAAGCAGCAATTTGAGTTCAGAATCAATTTTAAGAAGAGGGTCCATGCATTGTGATTGCAAATTTGTAATTTCTAATTGAAGACTGGCATTGAGTGTAGTTTGTAAAGCTTGTAAATCACTTCTTAATTTCTTGACTCTGACATCAAGCATCAAAATCTCATCACTGTGATCTTCATGCCTTGTATGGCCAAATATATCATTAGGCATTTTTGTTTTAGCGGTTATTTATTATTGAATATCTAATTCTTAATTCTATAAAAAAGGGTATAAGCTTGTCATAGGATCCAGGGACCTCAATATATAAGCAGTCACCAGCAGAAACAGTATAAACAGTGCCAGAAATCATGTTTGAGTGCTTAATTCTATAAATATTTCTCCCTACTGAAATTTTGACATCACCCTCAGGAGTTGTAATAAATTGCAATTGCCCACCTACAGGTAATTGGTAATGATTTAAATTGTTGTTAAATATGTACAATTTTTTACCTGTTTCATCATCAATATCTGTAAGTATGCTGTTCAGATGAATAATTAACAAGCCACTTAGTTTAGATATTATATCAGAAGAGGCTTGTGGAGTTGGCAGGTCCATAATAGCCTGTTTTTTGAACCCAAATAAGTTCATAGGCATGTTTATTTATTTCAAATCATGCTCTGTGTTTGGGCATTGATTCCCATTTTTCAAATCACAATGACCTCATGGTAGAGTATGTATGCCACATGATAAAATGCATCTCTTATCATCATGTGGGTCCAGAGCCACTTTTCTTACAATATTGCTAGTCAATAAGTGATCCACACTCTGAATTCTGGATTCTGATGTTCTGATGGTGCTACATGATTTGAGGCAATTTTTATAATCTTCAAATTCAAGCTCTTTGTCAACAGTTACTCTGCCAATGCCCTTGGCCTTTTTGGCAACAGCGCCACTACATGTCTCAAAACTGTACATCTTGGCCCTTAACCCAGCAAATGCCACAATAACATCACCAAGTGTCTCATCTTTTAACTTGCCAGGCACCTTTTTGTTGTGGGGTTGAATCTTTGTATGTTCACTGGTATCAAAATATTCAAGCAATTCAGGCTGTGGCATATCTTTATAAACATCTTCTGTTTTAATATCAAGAACAAAACTATCCGTGTCCATGTACATCAGTTTTACACTATCACCATAAAAAGGTTTCAACACATCATAATACAATTTTAACATGTGTAATTTGGCCAATTCCAATATTACAGCCCCTACATAAATAGGTTTATCAAACTTAATTTTTGTTTTTTTCATGTTGAAAAGTGCCATATTTTCATCATAAATTCTTCTATAATTGAAATTAGGCTTTGCAACCAATTTTTTGCTCAGGCTGGAGTCAGTAATTATTTTAACATCGGTATGTTTTCTGACATTTTCAATAGTTTTGCCATACACAGAATTGACCATCAATTTAAACAAGGCCTTATCAAATTGGCTCATTGCAGATGTTCGAAGCTCTGTGTTTGTATCAATATATTTTTTCAACCATTTTAAGTGCCTGAACCTCAAAACTTTTCCAACTTTGGTCACTTGAACACCATGATGCATCAGGAACTGGAGGTTTTTGTAATATATGACATAACCCTGTTTTGGCTCCAGTGTCATCATCAATTTCTTCTGTTTAGAGCCAGGTGAGCACTGAACCTCGGGAATTGGGGGCAGATCAGAAAATTTGTTGTGTAAATTATCTGGAATTGTCAGATCAACCTCTAAGAAGAGGCCATAATTACTGTCATCAAAATTCTTAAGATCTTCAATATTGAAATCTTCAACCCATTCAAGCCCTGCATATGGCAGTTTATCCATCATGGCATAACCATACAGGCTGTTTGCATCCACATACAGTATATAATTTGATTTCAGTGCTGGATCATAATCAGGAATATATTTGTTATTTGCTCTGGCATATCTCTGAGAGCATTGCACCATGCCTCCTCTTATACACTGCTCCATAAACAGATACATATCTTGATCTTGGATAAGATCCAAGTGCATGTTAGTGTTTAAAAACATTGCAGACCATGCTAGGCCCGGGGCACTGTAAAAATATATTGGATCCAGTTCATAATTTTTCATGGAAGATTTTCTGAATGCCTGCAATATATCAGCTAAGAGGGTCACATCAAGTTTCAAATATGCCATGTGATAATCACCAAATGTCTGGCATTTTAAATTGTTCCACATCAACTGGGCCTGGTGATAATCATCATCAGTGATTCCAGATCCTCTGATTTTGCTGTAAAACTGTTGTTTTGGTGGCAGAGCACACTCATCAAATTTAGAAAAATCTGTAACATAATCATATGGATATACACCCTTCCGCCTAATTAATTTCAGGTCCTGATTTGGAAACAAAGCACATGTGATTTTGAATTGATCATCAGATAATTGAGTGGCCAGTGTAGCCAGGCTAGCCGATAAAATTCTGTAAGAATCAAGAAATCTTATGTGAATAGGAACACTATTAACTTTAATTATTTTGCTAATAGCAATATATTTCTCATCATTTTCAGCTAAAATATTTAAATTCTGCTTGTCAAACCCCTCATATCTGATCAGATGATGAAAATCATAATTGGATGCTCCATGGCAAAATATTGGGACAAATTTTGGTCTCTGGATCTTAATATTACAGCTATTACACAGGGCCATTTTGAATTTACCATCTGTATGAGAATGGTGTTTCACCTTGATTTTTGTATCTGAAAATTCAGAATCACATACCGGGCATTTTTCTGCATTGTTGAAATCTTCAATCTGTTTCTCTGTTAAAGGCAACATGGGTTTTGATTTTAATAAGATTTTAGATGCTATGTCATGGCACTCATTTTCTATTCTATGTGCAAATTCTTTGATGGCATCTGCTCCCATGTATGAATATTCTTTACTAACAACACCATTCTGTACAATCACATAATAAAAGCTGGAAGGTTCATGTAGCTGGTATGGTGTAATTGAAGATTCTTCAGGATCTGGATTGCAGAATGCAAGAGGTTTGAGGTTTGATTCAAAATCACAGACAATATATGCTGGGTGTTCCAACAAGGCTTCAAACTTTTTGAATTTTGCATTTTCACTTGGCATTGGCATCACCATATGAACAGGTTTATAGTTGCCACAGTATTTCAGATGCTCAATTAATTTGTTTTTAGCAATTTTTACATTCTCTTCCCGAACTCTATTTACCATTTTCCTGCCATCAAATACACTTAAACATCTTCTACACAACTTGAATATTGTATTGGATTTGTCTAGTTGTGTTCTGACTAAAGCTTCAAGATTATGTATCAGAGTGTAATGATATGTGCCATCCTCTTCAATTAAGAGCAAATCAATCGGAATAGCAGAATCATCATCAAATGTACTGATTCTGAAAGGTGCTATCAAACAATTGCCACGGCCAGTGGAACAAATAAATACATTAATAGATAATTGTTTGCCATTGATATTCCTGGCCTTTTTTTCAAATTTATCAATATTCTGAATAGACATTGGATATTCTAAACCCTCCATTGCTTCATCAAAATCATGTTCATGCTGTTTATAATAAGTTATTTTCTCAGGATCCCTTAAAACTGGATACAAAGCAGCTAAAATACACCACAAAAAGCATTTCTTATCATTATTTTCAATATTAACCACGGCTCTTTTGTTTTTAATATTGGCAGGTAATGGCAGATATGTAGATCCTTGTAATGGGCTGAATTCAGAAATATTAACATATAACTTGTGTGGAGATCCGCATAGGCTCCATCCAGACTCTTTTGCTGCAAATTCAGAGTGTTTAATATTTAATTGATCTATCAAACTGCTTATTATTTTGTCTGAATTTGCATTTGAATATACAGGTACAGTTTCTGTTATGTGGGGCTGTGTAAATTTTGTGCCATTTGATTTCTTATATTGTGTAAACAATTTGAGGGACAGCTTATAAGAGCCATTTTGTGCATTTAGAATTGCCTGCACATCAGGATTTATACTGTTCAAAAAATTCTTAATGTCACATCTTGGCTCTGATACAAACCGGTAATCCCTTAATTGGCTATTAAAACTGCTATGGATGGGTTCATAGCGTGGCTGCTTTGCAGGTCCAGCATTAACAGGTGCTTCGTGCTTCCTTTTCAGACCAGATGTAGATGGTTGTGGGGGCAATATTGATGACTGTGCAAAGCAAGTATCTTTATGTTTATATGTGAAATATTCCATGCTATATTTTCTATGGCATTTGGGGCATATTTTTGTGGGAGTTCTGTATTTGTCTGGATTACAAATCTTTTGGTGCTTGGCCCAATTGGGGCTGGATATATTTTTATTGCATTGATTACAATATTTTTGATTTGGCATTTTTGTTGTTTATTATATACAATTTCTTGGGATTCAAATCAAAATTCTATGCTTAATAAAAAATATCAGTTGGGTTCAGCAGTGTGATTTGTGTGTGTGTGTGTATGTATATGTGTGTATGTGTGTTAATATTTTTGGCTTTGGTATTTATATAAAATTTCTTGGGGTTCAAATCAAAACTCTATACTTAATAAAAAATATCAGTTGGGTTCAGCAGTGTGATTTGTGTGTGTATATGTGTGTGTGTGTGTGTGTGTGTGTGTGTGTGTGTGTGTGTGTGTGTATGTGTGTATGTGTGTATGTGTGTATGTGTGTATGTGTGTTAATATTTTTGGCTTTGGTATTTATATAAAATTTCTTGGGGTTCAAATCAAAACTCTATACTGGATAAAAAATATCAGTTGGGTTCAGCAGTGTGATTTGTGTGTGTATATGTGTGTGTGTGTGTGTGTGTGTGTGTGTGTATGTGTATGTGTGTATGTGTGTTAATATTTTTGGCTTTGGTATTTATATAAAATTTCTTGGGGTTCAAATCAAAACTCTATATTGGATAATAATTTGTTGCACAGCATGATGCAATATAAATAAAGCAGAAATAGGCCACAACTTGGCCACAAGTGGACCGGAAGTAGGCAAACCGGAAGTGGACCGGAAGTGGACCGGAAGTAAATATGTGTGGGTGTATGTGGGTGGGTGTGGGTGTATGTGGGTGGGTGTGGATGTATGTGTATGTATGTGTATATATGTGTGTAGGTGGGTGTGTCTTGGCCTAGTTTTAAGTGTAGCCAAAAAAAATATCAAGAGGGGCATATTTTTAACAAATTTATGGACAACAATCTCACAGAAGTGCCTTTTATAAGTGTGGGCAAATCAATCTGAGGGGGGTCATACTTTCTCGGAAAATTCCCGAGGGCATTTTTACAAAAATCTTGGATTAGACAGAGTTCCACACTTGAGCAAAAAGCTCATATGGGCATGTTGAGCTAGTTTTAAGTATAGGCAAATCTGCCTGAGGGGGGTTCATACTTTCTCGAAATGGTTATATCACAAATACAACTACTCACGGTTCCCACTGACCTGAAAATTCTGGAGTACCTAGAGAAGTCGGAAAAACCAGGCTAGGAATGAGAAGGTCATTGAAAATGCAATAAATTATTAAAAAGCGTTCAGAACCTGGAAAAGTCAGTGGAATTTAATTGATTTTGTTTGCCAGGATTGGTAACCGAAAATACATTTTGTTCTTTCTCCCTAACAATCTTTCTTTTGGGGTAATATTGTTATTTTATTTTTCATTTATTTTCAAAAATGTTGAATAAAATTGATTCATTAATTTGCAAAGTTGAAGTACAACTCTTATTTATTAGAAACTTAAATCATTATACAGTAGTCTAGAAAGTTATTTAATATTAACTGGAAAAGTCGAGAACTTCGATTTTGCAACGTGAGTGTGAAACCTATCGTAGGTATGTACGTACCATCAATGTAACAATACGTCTTAAAGAAATTAGGGGAGACATATTTCCATTACACTTCTACACACACCACTAACATATACATATAGACAGATCTGCCCGTGAATCTACCCCTTCAAAAAATCCTGGGTCCGAGCCTGGTTCTAGATACTGAAAATCGGGAAATCATTTCCTGAAGGCTGGGTCTAGAAGTATTTCTTTCCCAGTCCTGGTAAAACATTACAGAATCCAACACACCTTAAAAAAAATCATCAAATCAACAAGTGTCTTTGTTATGTTGCTAGAGCAATATAGGATATAATTATAAGATTAGAGAGAATTCCAGGTAAGTATGTGTTCTATATTTTTCACAGGGGGGGCAGTTGCGCCACCTGCCCCCCTCTAGCTACGGGCCTGCCTACAACCAGTGGCGTAGCGCAGTTCTCTGGGGCCCTCTGCAAGTAAAATATTGGGGTCCCCCTCAGTGGAAAGAAGAAACATCGAGAGGATGCCAGAGTGGAACGGACACACAATAGTTAGCACCCCCCCCCAGTTGTAAAATGAATTAACTTTAATCCTTCCTTCCCATTTTTTGTCATCGACTTATCAGGGTTGTCTGGATCTCTGATAAATAACTGGATGAAGAAATGAGAAATGTTTTCTCTTACTTCAACGCGGTGGCACAGCCAGGATTCTTTTTTAAGGAGGGTGGAGACTTCACATAGCCAACTATTTTGCTCGTGATCCTTTGTTTTTTTTGTTCTAAACTTTTTTTTATGTATGTTACATATAATACACATATATTTAAAAATACTGTTTGGGGAAATTGTTTACAGGATAGTAAACACTCCTTTTTTGGACTTAGAGGTGGATGTACCTTCAGCCCACATCCTCTGGCTATGCCAGGCCAATATTCAACGTAAGAGACGCTCACATTACGCTTCTAATACTAATAGTGAGTTATATACTCAAGCAATATATCATTTCAGTTACGGGGGTTGAACTGGACCTCTACATTGTCAATGGTGACCTAATATCAAAGGGTAAATTGTAATCTTTTGCTAAGAAATAGAGGCGGACTCAAGTCTTGAGAGATAGAAAAATAAGCAGCGACTGGACTTTATTCACTCAAAATTTGTCACTCAATGAAATACCGATTGGAGGGATTGGAGCACTTTGACCACTGCATACGTTGTATATCACTGTATACGTTGTATACCCTGCGTGGCGAAATTGGGGCTACTGGACCTAAGTAAGCGCAAAGGGAAAATTGCCCCTGGGCTCAACATCCTGAGTTTTTGGGCCCCTTTGAAGTAAAATGTAATAGGTGTGTACAATGTGGGAAATTTATCTCAGGTCTTATTTCAATATCATACTGAGACTTGGGAAGGCTCCATGAACATATTTGGTGGGAAGTTACATTTTAAATATCACGTAATATTAATGGTAATAAAAAGGGTCATACATTATGAAGTTTGTTTGTTTAGGTATTGTGTAACAATAAGGCATCGACCGGTTGAACAACTGAATCTTTCTACTCGATTCACAACTGTACTACACTACACTATACTACGTTTACGAAAGCTATGTAGCTATAAAGGTATGAGAGAGACCCATAATGTCAAGTTAACCGGGCCCCTCTGGCTGAGACAGCACACCACTGCTTATTCGCAGACGTCGTCATATGATATGTTACTGGGAACCAAATTTCTGTTTCGTAAATTCATTTTTTGGAGCAATTACAGATTACCGGGAGTATCTCCGATTGCTTTCAAATTCGGCATACTCACTAATTTTGGCGTCGTAATCACGAATCTACAGTTAAAAATTGGCGGTCACGTCTAGAAAATGCGAAACAAGTAGAAATAAGGGGGTCCGTGAACGAAGTAAACACCGGTGATTTATGAAGGAAACATTTTTTTTTTGCAATGATTAGCGTTCAAAAACTATGTTTATGAATACCCTGAATTTTAACTATGCTTGCCTAACCTAGCCTAACCTTACGGGAATGGTTCGTGCGGCAAGTATGTTTTCCAAATTTACTGAAGACGCCATATTGTCACATGTAAAGCAACGCTCCATGGAACGGATAGCGAACTTCACTTGTTCCATCATCATACATGGTAATGTATGCACGGTATTTCGCATTTTCTAGACGTGACCGCCAATTTTTAACTGCAGATTCGTGATTTTGAGGTCAAAATTAATGAGTATACCAAGTTTGAAAGCAATCGGATCGGAGATACTCCCGGTATCCTGTAATTATACTCATTTTTTTTTAAAAAATAAGCGACAGTAACTACTGAATTTCTGGGATTATATAACATTTCAGGATCACAGAGAGAGAACATAGCGGGGCCCCTGCAGTTCGGGTACCCGCATTGTGGGGCTGCTACTACGCCACTGCCTACAACCGTAGGCAAAGGTAGGGCGAACTGAGTATCACCATCACTGGGTATGCTTATTATTTGCAATGAGAGCGTCATGAATTAAAACAGAAACACATGTAAGCAGAGGATAATGTCTATTTCCGAATACGCACAATTTCATTTCTTAAAAAACAAACATAGAATGTAGAATAAACATGAAACGCTCGAAATTGACGATGGACAGAGCCACACCTGCTCTGGAGGCCGGTGTAAAATGATGACATCATGGTTTAACCTGGTGAAAGCTTCTGTAGACATCGATGAAATACGGTGCACAAGCCCGCTCAGCGGTGGAAACTGGAAAGCCCGGCTGGTAACATTGTGTTACCATGGCAATTGGAATGTTTTGATGTTGTGGTTAAGAAAATGTATGGTATGGTATGTAAGACAATGTAGATAACGCAAAACTTCTAACAACACGACGACAAATCTATGTATGTTTCTATTTAGAGTACGGATTTGTGCTAAATTGCCATGTAAGTAGATATTTTTTTCGTGTACGGTGCTTGACCAATCCTTGTGTATTTTACGTTACAAGTTTGATTCCACTGTTCTTTTGAATATCGTTTATCAAATTAATTGAAAAAAGAATGATATTTCTTACTATCACCTCTGTGCCATGTCCCATACCCATAATTAAACGGGGTATCACTCTTAGTGGCATAATGTGGACACGCTTGATTTTCTGAAGACAAGTAGTATTATAATTTTATCAGTTATATGTAATAAATTCCTATGGTAAAATTGATAACCTCTGTTGTAGATGGGCAAAAGCTAGCATTCGGCAACGGTTCCGAATGTTTAATGATTCTTCACGAGTTTTGTAGGAGTATTAGGAATACTGGAAACTATTGTGGGAGTAAGTTCAAAGCTTGGAGACACGAATTAGTACATCATAAAGCTCCACTAAGTATTAGTTACTGGAAAAATTTTGATTTGAAATGTCGCTTGCGCGAGCAGGCGTTCTTGGTTTCCGGTCGACTTGGACACGATTTTTTGCGGATTTTCATGTGAGGCTCGAAGACGTGATCAGGTGTTAAAGCATTTAGGGCCGTTACTTTAAAGCTAAGAGCCCTAAACCTGACCCGCCTAACCTAACAACAGAAGTAACTATTTAGCGACGAAATACCCCTTTGCACCCCATCCACGTTTAGTGGATGACAGGAACAGTCCAAATACAAGACAACAGTAAACGAATATGACTGCTCGCAAACAAAGAATCATATAGGAGTATACAGAAGGGAAAAATCTTTCTCCAGAAAAAAAAAAAGTGAATAATCAAGACTCCAAAGTACATGTTAACAGACGTAAGTATTAATCAAACCATGAAAAAATGCAGTTGTACCATGATTAGTTAGGAATTAAACAATCAGAACTTCGGCCTAGCTTCCTAAGATTTTGGTGGACCATATCTTCAAATAAAATGTATCATTTGATATTTACATTGTTATTACATGATCCAAACAAGGCTGTATAATCCAACAACAGAAATTTTGGATGGTAACACTTTACTATACCTGAGACAGATTTCTTCAAATTCACAGGAGAAAGTACTTACGCAAATCATTTTCTGAAGCATTGTTGATGTTCGGGAATGTAATTTTGATTCATTTTAATGCGAATGCATGTGGTTTTGTACGAAAATCTATTTCCGACGCGCTATTGCTGCTGCCGCCATTTGCTTCCTGCATGAGAGCACAATACGCTCTCGTATTGTCCGTATATGCTAAATTGAACGAAAGGAGTGCTAATGGAACCAAACCTAACAGGCCTAACCTAACCTAGTAGGCATACCTCGTCCCCGTGATGGTTTGTGGGGCTATCGTGAATTTTTGGGCTAACGTCAATGGTTTTTCTGGCTCAAGGAACGATCAACGGTAAGCTATCGCCATTTTGTGTGTAGAAATAAACAAGAAGAGTAAGTACTCGTAAATGTAAGAAATATACATTACTTTCCTAACAAATTAAATTATTTCACCTAAATAAGTGTTCCGGAATGCAGAATAGTACGTTAGCAATGTAAAAAAGTGCGATAGAAATGATTCCCAGGTGTCTCAGGTATAGTAAAGTAGTACCGAAATTTTAAGTGTTCGAGTAAAAAACATAATATATAGATTCAAATTATGTATTGAAAATAGTCCATTCCTCGCTTACTCTCACCTTGGATATGGACTATTACTGTATTTTCATTCAAGGGGTGTCATGCTTGAGGCTACATACCACGTGATCAACTGTTGAAGCATTTATGGAGGTTATTTTAATTCTAAGAGCCTTAAACATGACCTAACCTAACAACAAAACCAGTTAGACATGTTATTTGAATGCTAAGAGCCAGATAATCCCTTTGCATCCCACACATGTGAAGTATATGGCAGCAGCAGCCTATCCAAGATGAGGGTAAACAAATGTCTGCTTGCAAATAAATATTCATATGTCAACTTCACATATCCAAATTCTCCAGAAAACATGCAGGGAGTAATCACAAGCTGATGAAGCATGATTCGAACAGACATAAATAGAAATCGAGCCATGTTAAAAATGTATGTACAATGATAAGTACAGAATTAAACAATCTGAACTTGGGCCAAACTTTCACTTGAAGATAGTCAGATAACAGAGATCCAGGATTCATATGGTTTTCCATCATATTCATCATTAAATATATATACACACACACTTTCATTTTATTTTTTATCATGAAATTAGCAAATTGCTTTTTGACAGGGTGGACCAACAGCTGGGCAGGCTAGCCTGGTGTTGACAGTACCTGCAGGTTGAAATTTAAGGGCACAATGTTAAATTTTAATATGGTAGGGAAAAGGTTAGAACAGCCAGCTTGTTATTAATTCGCTATTAAGTCTTGATTTCGCTAAAATAAAATAATTTATTTTTCATGCAGCTCTTTATTCATCTTATCATTTTATCAGGTCATTGCACATGAAATGTTGGATTTGGTAGTGAAACTTCAAACAACAGTAACAATGGAAAACAACTTTTATTAATAAAAAAAGGCACTCTTGTTGCCACCCGGTGGCCTCGCGTTGTTGTGATGCACTAAAATTTCATTTCTGTTGACCAATCTAGGCTACTTAACTTGTAATTTTTGATGCATTTCATGCAGCTGGGAGCAGTACTTTTCAGCATTCATTGTTTCACCAGTTTTCAAGAACGAATTGTGAAGAATACCAGCAGCACACCGTCAAACAGTCACCATTATCTTCCTCAGGTGAAGAGTTGGTCTCGACTAGGGTTGCCAGATTTCTAAAATAAAAAAAATGGGACATACAGATTATATAGGCAGTTAAATTTATTTTTAACATTTTAAAATATTACAAAATCAATTGCTGTTTAAAGCATTGTTAATCCCTAATTTTTAACATTTTGACAACATATATTAATATTTAAGTGAACTCGTGGCATCCCTTAAGAGGTCATTTTATCCCAATGCATTACTATAAAATTCAGAACATGACTTATTCTCATTCACTTATTATATCTTTAGCTAAATACGGGACAAATGATCATCCTGAGAACATTTTCCGGGATTCCGGGACATTTCTTTATAAAAGAGGACAATCCTGTATATACGGGACCTCTGGCAACCCTAGTCTCGACATGTGTTTAGTTTAGTTTAGTTTATTTGCGTCCAAGGACTACCGGTGTGTACAAATTACAGTACATGGTAATACAGGACATGTCAATACTTACATTACAATACAATACTACATTAAAAGATTTTACAAATACAAAATACATAGCCAAAAATTGTAAAAAATTGGGTCTTACTCTGGTATTATATCAAAATCACAAAAAAAAAATACAGGGTGCGGCAGAACCGACTAAGCAGTTTCTATCGATTACCGCGGGAGCTGTGGTGGGGGTAGGCAGTTGCACGTGGTCTGCCTTTGTTCAGGCGTTGACCCCATTTCAGTAGCTAAGATGGTCTGGACCGGTGCACATCGTGGTTTTGCCGTTCGCGCGTATTATGAAAACAACAGATCTGTGATCGCTACACAACGAGCTTTTCGGCGCCAGTTCAACATTCCACGCAACAATGCCGTTCCTAATGCAAACACAATTCGGTCGTGGGTTCGGCAGTTGGAGGAAACTGGTAGCACACTAAGAAGAGATACGCATGGCCGACGCAGATCCATCAGAACGCCAGAAAATGTGCAGCGGGTGAGAACAGCAGTTCAACAATCGCCGCAACGTTCTGCTCGACGACATGCTGTTGCATTGGGGATTTCAGACCGCAATTTGAGAAGGATTCTGCACTGCGATTTGAAGTTCTATCCTTTCAAAATAATGATTGCTCAAGAATTACGCCCAGCAGACTACGTCAACCGTAAAAATCTGTGTGAGCAAATGCTTGCTCAGATCCCTCCGAATGCAGCTTTCTTCAGTAGTGACGAGGCACATTTTCATCTTTGTGGGTGCGTGAATAAGCAAAACTTTCGCTACTGGGCTGAACATAACCCCCGCATTATTCATGAAAGACTGCAACATTCTCCTAAAGTGACAGTGTGGTGTGCCATATCACAATTTGGCGTGGTAGGCCCTTACTTTTTTGAGGAGGAAGGAGTGACAGTGACAGTGAATTCCACACGTTATGTTTCAATGTTGCAAAATTTTCTGCAACCCAGAATGGAAGAGATTGTTGAAGAACATGGACTGGGGGGACTTGTGGTTCCAACAGGATGGAGCTACTGCTCACACAGCTCGAATTTCACTTGATGTTTTGAAAGAAATGTTTCCGGGATGCCTCGTCTCTTTGAGGGGTGATGTCCGGTGGCCTGCGCGGTCACCAGATTTGTGCATTTGAGACTACTTTCTTTGGGGATATTTGAAGGAAAAGGTTTTCAAAAGCTGCCCTCACACCCTACCAGAGTTAAAAGAGCGGATTATTGATGAAGTGAATGCCATACCCCGCGATATGTGTGCAAGAGCTGCTCGAAACTTCAGGGATCGTCTACAACAATGTATTGATGCTGACGGCCGCCATCTTGAGGACATTATTTTCAAAACTAAATGAATGTAAAATGGTATATTGTACTAATTTAGAAAACAAATACATTTTTTCTCTATATATCCAGATTTACTTTTTATTGCTCCTTAAAACTGCTTAGTTGGTTCTGCCGCACCCTGTATAACATGAGAAGATATAGAACATTACAGCCTACTTCTAGGTGATACTAATTATCCACCTTCGTTTGACATTTAATTTTACAAGAATAATGTGTGATTATACTACATTATATACATTTTGTCTTATGTAAAAGTCGCTTCCATGTATTCAGCTATAGAATAAAAAACATGCTTCAGAAGCATTGATTTCATCTTGTGCTTGAATATCATCAATTTTGGTTCTTTCTTCACATCTTGTGGTAGTTTATTGTAGAGATCTATGGAAGAGTTTAAGGGAACTTTCTTACATAAGTTAAGGCGGCAGTATTTTATGTGAAGTTTGTCTTTATTTCTTGTGTTTAGGTCATGTATTTCCTCATTTGTGGCAAAGTTGGAAATATTTTGCTTAACATAAATTAAGCATTCATAAATGTATATGCAGGGGAGAATTAACACATTAAGTTTACGGAAAAGAGTTCTACATAAATAAGTTTTCTTTACTCCAGTTATGATTCTTATAGCTCTTTTTTGAAGCATAAAAAGGCCTTATCAGCATCTAGCCATTGTGCAGAGCGAATAGTTATCTTATAATATCCATTTTACATTCATATCAGTACTCTGTTCAAAAATGGAACATTTCAGTTCCAGGAGAGCAGAGAAAGGCTCACTTTCCAGGCAATGTGTTGTTCAGTGAGCTCATCCAGCTTCTTGATTTTTCAAAGTTCATGCAAGTGCCAAGAAACTGTGGAATAATGTACACCCAATGGTGAGGGTCAGACTCCACTAGTGCTCACAGTTCGTCGTTGTCGATGGCTGCTAGTGTGTGTCCATGCGGTTCACTTTCAAGGACCATATTGCCTGATCAGATTTTTTTGAACAATTGCTGTGTAGTTCATTCACTTATTGTGTCAGGTCCAAATGCCCTGTTGATGTTCCAAGCTGCCTCTGCTTCATTGTGTCAAGTTCAAATTCATAAAGAAAAAGTAGACATATTTGGCTTACTTGTTGTGTCTATATGATCACATGGCACGCTAGAACACAACTCACATGCAGGTATATGTACCCCTCACTCTCCAATACACTGGCGGCATTTGGAAATATATAATTTATGTCATCCCAAATCTGACATTTCATGTGAATTTTGAATTCGAATTTTTGGGTGCGTCAGCACTTAAAGGCTATTTTGCAACCGTCAAGCTATATGGGGTCCAGCCCCTTACCTTATGCAAAACATATTTAACAACACAAATGTGCCATAACTTGACTTTTTATGAATTTTGAATTTAAAATTTTGGGTGCATCAGCACTTAGGCTATTTTGCACCTGACACATTATACGGGGTCCAGCTCCTTACCATAACTAAAATATAATAATTGCAGTGTCGTGTTACTAAAATATTAAAATGTTCTGACTTTCATTAAAAGCTGAGGCAGTAAAGGGGCACTCAGCACTCAGAAGGACTAAAAAGAAACAGGACAACACACACAAAATTATACTGGCCATAGTGCCAGTCGCCAGATTCTCGTTTGTCTGCAAAATGCAGTCCAGGGTGTACTATGTGGAAGTGAGGTTGACTTTTAGGCGCTTATGTACAAGGTCATGTCATCTCTTACACCCCGACATTTCATGTGCAACAACCTGATAATGAGACTCCACATACATTCTGTGCTCATTAACTGAAGGTTACTAATGTGATATATAATTGTTCCTGGCATTCGTAAGAATTTTTATTGAAGTAATTAATCTTTTCACAAATTGGCATGCAAGAGTGCACTCTCCAAAAGTGGCATGTACTGTTATAATGCTTGTAATATTGTATAACTTTTTGTTTATATTGGATATTTTGTTTTCCAGAATCATGAGTACTCAACGTTGGTTGGATGCCCATTGTGATTCAAATGCTTCCTTGTACACATTCAGTCACTGTATGACATTAGCCAATCTCAACAGTGATGCAGATTACAAGCTTGTGTTAGTTGATCTGGGAACAGGAACTTCAAATATTAAACTGAAGGTTGGTGCTTGAGCTGTTAATGCTTAGCAGTTTTCATAAAGTTACTTTGAGTTACAGTTACAATTACTTTGCTCAAAAAGTATCTCAGAGTTACTCTTTTTGAAATGCAACTCAATTACATTTATTTTAAAAAGTAACAGTAAGGTACTTTTACATTTTTTCCCCTATTGTACGGTAGATAGATGACCGTCTATAACTCGTAGAACCTGTTGCATGTAGGAACTACCTGAAGGCTGTCCCTTTCACTAATTTTCAGTACTTATATTGAACTTCATAACTCATTACTTCAATCATTGTGGCCTAGGATGTTAAAAATGTTAATATAATGATGGGCTGCCAGGAATTACTAATACTTTTCTACATTTGAGTCCTGGGTGCATGTTTGTCCAGTCATGTATTTCATCAGTACATAATCTATTCTCATTGTCGCAATTAACTTGAAAAGGTAGAAAAGCATCACAAAAAAACATGAAGCAGAAAAAAGAACCAATATAAAAAATATAAAATGTAATAATACAGATAAATTAAATTATACTGATCTAATATAAAAATGGTACAACATTCCATTAAGAAATGTGAATGATTCCTTTACACCTACTTAATTAACCTATTCATCTCTTTTGGCATCTCACACCTGCATCATTGAAGTGCACTTTCAAGGATGATGCACAGGTTGCTATTTTTGCCCCTATTCTTCATATTCCTCACAGATGGTGTGCACTGTACATTCCCTGGTCTTTTCCAATTCTGGGCTTTGCACTAGTCGTTTTTCAGCAGATGAGCCCTGAAATTCTGGCACTTTCTCCCATAGATTTTCCTGGTAGATTTTCTAGAATGTATTCCTTGAAGCCTTCAAAATCTTTTCTTGCAGTGGAATTTTCCATTCTTTCCTTGTACATGCTTTGACATAACACTACACACTTATCTGCACTATTTGTTTGTTCCTGCATTTCTTTGCACTTGTTTTTAACTATGTCTGGCATAGTGGTAGCCTATATCATCTGTACCTCTTGAAAAACAAGATTGAGTTTTAGTTTTGAGTCCACTTTATGCACAGATAGGCTAATCAGGACTGGACCTACAGTTTAAAATGGGATCCGAACCACTATGTGTCTCTGCCAGGTACCGAAACGACATTGTCAGATATCTAATATATGTCTGAAACATTAACTTGATTGCTACTGCAAATTTGCACCATACGTGGTTTTGTTTACAGATTCCTGTTCTGTTTTGTGGCCTACTGGTTGTTCTTATGGATTGTCTCAAGTGCTGTGAAGTATGTTCAACCAAGTGACAGCTGTTGTTTTGCTGTTGTCTAGATATTCACAATAGTTTATTAGGCTTATGTAGCCATGAAAGTATTGTGAATATGTAGACAACAGTGAAAGCAACTCACACAAAGCAGAAGAATTATATGGAATATCAGAGATGACAGAGAAAGCATTGTTATTTGCAAGTGCACTGTTTATTCTTGAAGATTCATAATAAGAGATTTTCTATTCTACATAGGTTTACAAGGGAACGTTGTTAATGTCTGAAAATTCAATAATGGATGTACCTGCTGGAGTAGTGGCTTTCCATATGGATACATGTGAACCTAAGGTGCCAGGTAATAATATTTGCTTCTGGTCTCTTTAGTTTGCTAGTGAGCCTGATAATGTGAAGCTTCTCAGTTGTATATTCAAAATCGTTTTCAGGGGAATTATTTTATAGTTATTTAGCACTTATTATGTAGCCACACTGCCACATAAGTAATTATTATATTAAATATAAAGCGCAGCTAGAGCTGAACATAGTATTAAGGCAAATGTTTCATACAATTGTTTTACAGTGACTTACTCATAATTATCAATAAATATTTTTACCAATCCATAAGGATTTTAGTTCCTGGTTTTGAGTTCTTTATCAGGGTAAATATTGTATTCCATAAAATATTCAATAGCAGTGTACAATTATATTGAAGTGCCCCTGCATAGAGTTTCTAAGGGAATCACCCAATTTCTAATAAATGAGTACATGGGAGGAATAAAGGTGCCTGGAACATGGTGGTGAGTGATCAAATAATCTCCACAATAGCTGAGATTATGAATATGTTGGACTCTATCTTCACATGCACATAAGTGTCTTCATGGCATGGTACAATGAGCATGGGGTAACTGTCCTTTTAAAATGCATGTGTACATAATTACTTATAACACTGTTCGGCAAAATTAAACTTTTTGTCGCTCCCATGAACCAAATTAGGTGATTCTTATAGATTTCGAGCTCCTGAGTTCGAATCCGCAACCCGTTTTTCTCCAAGACGTACCAGTTTTGAGGGAGGGGGTGGGGGCGGGTTTCAATTACCACGCAAAGGTGCTATTCTCCCCCCATATAAAATTGCATGCTATCATCAGAATTTCAATATAAAACAAGCAGATACAACTACATAAAGAGTAAAAGTTCAACATTTGCATGTCAATTGGTGTTCCTGCTCCTCTTGTAATTTGTACAGGGTGTCTCGCTTGTCGCATTCCAACAGAAGTCGGCCAACATATTCACACTCCATTTCCCACTGTAGCGCCTCTCCATGGTAGCTATTTGTTGATGAAACCTTTCACCGTGTCCATCGGAGACCTCACCCAAGCTGTACTGTTGAGGGAAGAAGTCCAAGTGACAATGCAGGAAATGTAACTTGAGGGACATATTAAATCCCATGGTACGAAATGAAGTAATTAACCTGCCCACAATGTCTTTGTAATTAGGTGACTTATGATTCCCGAGATAATTCTTCAGTGATGTAGTCAAATTTCAGTTGTTCCATAAGCGACAGAATGTCACTGCAATACACCAAATCACCATCCTTTGTAAAATTAGGAACTAGGCTCACCTCTCTTTTTCTGTACATCGATATATTCACATCTCGGTCAAGTATATTCCATTGTTGAAGTCGTGATGCAAGCAACAGGGCCTTGGTCTTCGGAAGGTTTAAGTCTCTGATCAGATCATTCAGTTCTTCCTGACTTATCACCAGGCCCGTAGCCAGGAATTCTTATTAGGGGGGGCAAATTCAATCCTAGAGGGGGCAAATTTTTAATATATTGTGTTGCATTGGCAGATATAGCAGGGTACAGAGGAGCACTTGTCACCCTCCTCCAAAAGTGATATGTAACAGGAAAGAGATGATATCTTTAAACTCCAATGAACAAAAAAAGTTCGAGCAACATCAAATAACAATATTTCGATAATGACTTTTCGGACTACCAAAGAATACAAAGATAAAGTTTAACATAAATAGCGACTGTATCGACTTTATATTTACAGTTCGAAAAGGTTAATAGACGATTAATATGTACCAACAGTTTTGGGCTTCTCTGCAGAACTGATTAAGGAAGTCCTTTATAAATCGTGCTTCATAATGTAGTACTCTAGTTTCCAGTATGCAAGATTTTTACGCACAAAGGAATCCAACGAGAATCCAACACCACCATTGTGTTGTGTTATGCAAGAAAAATCGAATTAAATTACATTACATCTACACTTTGATGAATAGTGTAAAAATTTGCAATACATTTTTTGTATTACAAGAGGTTAAGGTACGTATCTCCGAGCAGCTTGTTGTATTATAAGCAGAAAAGGTGTAAGTTTCGAATAAGTGGACAGAATATGCATGACGAACTTATTTTTTTTTACATATGACACGTATAGCTTTCATGTACAACGTATATTTTACACATATGCAACATGGAGCGACGTAAAATAAGAAAATGCATATGCAACATGTTAACGCAAAATTGTGTACGTATTCAAAGTTCCTTTAATATATATACATATCAGTGGCGTGGCAAGACTTTTTCAAGTGTTACCGGCCATCAGACGTTATCATCTCCACCCTACCCCCCCCCCCCCCAAAAAAAAAAAAACAACAACATGCCTTTGATCTGGATTTTTGTTTATTTAGCCACAATCACTCCTAGAAAGAACTACCACTCATGAGAGAGTTACTGCGAAAATCCAGTGAATAGTAGTCGAGCCTTGTCAACCATCTCTGTTTCTTTGCAAAGAGGTGGAAAGGGGAAGAAGAACCACACATTCGGGTCAGTTTGACGTTTCTGCGGTGAACAGACGACAGAATTCCCCTTCTCCAGCAGTGGAAGGAAAGTCCAGATGTACGTAGGCCTACTACTGTTGCTAACTTAGTTTTTGGAGCAAGGTTTGTCCAAATCACGAATCGCATCAAGTACTTATCTTTTGGTCTATTACTAAACGGTCTCAGTTGTAGTTAAATCCAGCTTTGGCTTTGCAGTCTAGCTCTTGTTGCTTCAGAGAAATAGTATCCCCATTTTAGGCAGGATTTAGCTTCTTTCTGGAAATCCAATGTGACAAGACTTGCTGATCTGGTAGGCCGCAGCGGCAACAAGGCCCCTAAACAGGCATATGAATAACCCCCTAGCACACTTGCCTCCAAGTCTTTCCCTGCTGTTCCCTTGCATTGGCGGGCACCATTTCCTCTTGTTGCCTCTTGAGGGTAGCGGAATGGCCTGTCTCTTCACTTTCATCGGCTGCAGAAAAAATGTCCTCTGCAATATACACTCAACTGCAATGCTGTCGGTTAACTTATTTAACAATGTTGTTATTTTATTGAGAAAGAAATAATAATTTCTTTACATTTTGCTGTTACCTGCGGTAACACCGGTTACATGAACACCACGCCTCTGATACATATATATATATTATTAAAATACATTACGTGATCAATTCATATGCCAAATTGTCTCTCAAATGTGCGCGCTCCTTTTCCTCAAAAGAATTGTTCATGCATTTAAGCAGCAACAATCTGAAGTATATATATGGCCTTACTTCTCTCTCTGGAACGTTAGAAACGGCCCCGGCGGCCACCCAGCGTCGAATGACATGGGTATCTAAGGGAAACCCTGGGGCCTAAAGGCGGTCAGGGGCGTGATGCTGATCACATCACTCCCACTCACGACCGGATCAAGAAAGTGTGGGGCTTTTACCCCCACACCCCCTATCCGTCTTCATGGCGTGGTATTAAGCACAGGGGAGCACTTTACTTTTTTTTTTTTTTACTTACTTACTTCTCTCTCTGGTAATTTAGAATGCATTACACAGAAAAATCATATTGGGATCGGAGCGAATAAGAATAGGAAAACTTGCACTTTTACGAAATGTACTTTTATTTGTATAAAATTTGAAAGCGAGGGGGCAATTGCCCTTCTGTGCCCCCTGCAATTCTATAAATATTACACATGTATACACGAAACTAATTCAAATGTTTGTTTTTTAATCTATCACTAGCATCTGTTGCAATATTTTAGCTAATTTTAGAGATATATATATTTTTTATCATTATCACGTTATTGCCACACATACATTTGTTGTTATTTGTTATTTCTGACACATGTGCCTAATCACATCGTAAAGATATCTCAGGTTACTTAGTGTGTAGTAGTCATTTTCTTGTAATTAGAAGATACTGTACACCAGTGGTGCAGGAACGTTTTTCATTTGGGGGGTACAAAATTCAGTCTCCCATATATATATATATATATATATATATACACACAGGGTGATTTCGAACTCCCATTACAAACTTAGGGGGGTGAATCTAGAAGGAAAAACAAGCCGAAAGCTTTGATAACCACATCACCACAGAGTGTTTCGTGTATCATGCGATATCAACAATTGCAAGGGAGACGTGAGATAGGGGAAATCCACGAACGAACTAATGTAAACATGATGTGTTTGCTGCCTCGTTTTGAACACGCAGAGCCGCCCCCCGTGCCGGAGTGTTTAGCACATCGCGCTACGACGCCAAGGGTTCCGGGTTCGAATCCTGGCCTGGGCATGGATGTTTGTGAGTGTCCATTCATCAATTTCATCATATCATCACTCATCCCCATCTTTGCAAATTAGCCAAAAGTGGCACAAAAAGCGAAGTAAAATAAAGCAAATCAATGAATGAATGAATCAATCAATCATTAAATTAGAAGAGCATTGCAATTATTTCAATTTGAGACGAACACGATTAACAATAACGCTAGCACAGATAGGAATACTTTTCTAATAAATAAATTGTAATAACATTACAGTCTGCGTGTTCGAGACGAGGCAGAAAAGACATCATGTTTACATTTGTTCGTTCGTGGATTTCCCTATTTCACGTGTCCCTTGCAATTGTTGATATCGCATGATACACGAAACACTCCGTGGTGATGTGGTTATCAAAGCTCGCTACGGCGTCAAGTATCTTGGGTTTAAATCCTAACCTAGACATTGGTGTCATTTGTTATTTCATCATATCATCCTCATCTTCGCGATTACCCAAAGGTGGCAGAAAAGCGAATTAAAATAAACCAAATCAATCAATCAATTATGGAGATATTTTAGAATGAGTAATCTTGAATTTCAGTCTGTCTATTATTTGTCTTGGTCAGTTTATAAATACTGTCAATGCTTCTTACAACATCGCAAGTATCATTAATGTTTTGGATTTTGCTCAGGCAAGACTCCCAGGTTGTTGTTTTCAAGTCGTCTCTCTTACGAGGAACGCTAGTGGCAACCCTGCCACGTGCCCCTGGTAGTTATGTCAGAGCAAGCGTTTGCTGTGTTGGGTTGCATACGTACAGGATAGATTTTAAGCGCTTATAGCGCAGAAACTAAGCTCTTTCGAGGTTAACTTTATAGGGAAAAGTTCCTTGTTTTTATGATATCTACCAGCACCCAAGCGTTGTTGAAAGAGTTTTGTGACACCCTGTATATATATATTACTTCACAGGTTCCCATTCCTGGGTATAACGTGAAGGCATGGGAAATATTCCATTTTAGAACAGCACACACGAATTTCCTGTTATTTAATGCTAAATTTGAACAAATAATTGTTATTTCTTTGTTTTTCTTAGAATTTATGATAATTTAAGATGAGATAATAATTCCAAAACATATAAAGCTCTGGACCTTGTTCTGGGCTAATGTTGAATTTAATGGAACGGAAAATCAGGAGTTCGAAATGTGAAAATTGCGAACAAAGATACATCTATTAATTTTAATGTAGGTTGTGATTTAAAGGGTGTGAGGAAGATCCCCCCCCCATCTTGAGCCATTCCAATCAGGAATAATCATCTCCCACCTACTGGATATAGAAACCATATTATTGAATATATCATACTTATAGAGTTCCACTTCAGTTCAGATCATTTTAATGTCCCATATAAAATTATCTTTAAAAAATTCATGGCAAAGCATTTATTTGTAATATAATTAGCTGTACCTAATGACGCTGTTCAAGCACTGAAAGTTCTATTATTACACATACAAAACCAGAATCCTTCAGATCTCAGAGCAAGCAAGGAAAACCATACGCTCGAAAGTTTCTTTAATTTCAATCTTTGGTGGACATTATGAAGAGCCAGCCAAGGTTTATTTTCATATGTAGTGGTATTAAATCTAGAATGTAGGTACATGTGTGTGTTTTAGGATGACATGCCAATTCTTCGTCCTCCGTGGCGGAGTGGTTAGCATAGCATGCGCTACGATGACAGAGGTTCCGGGTTTGAATCCCGACCTGGACATTGGTGTTATTTGTGAGTGTCTCTTCATCAATTTCATCATAATCATCACTCATCCTCATCTTCGTAATTAGCCAAAAGTGGCAGAAATGCGAAGTAAAATAAACCAAATCAATCAATCAAACATTCCCATCTCACTCAAAGACCTTGTGAATCCAATCCAAAATCAACTGAATGTGAAAGCGGGTTCAATTTGTGTTTCATTGTATATCAAATTAGATTTTAAGCAATTAGTGTCTAATTCTAAGTATACCTAATACATAGGTAAAAATAAGTCCTCCTCCCTCTGATAATATCACAAATCGCACTGCTTTAATGTGCAGGAAGCATTTCATTTCCAGTGGCGTCGCGTGCGGTTCACATACGGGTGTTCATAATAAAATTTTTATACTGAATGGAGATTTACTCCTCTCCCCTTGTAACTTCATATTCAATTGAAAAAGTAAGAATAACAATTAAACTTATTTTCAACTATTTCCCACAAAAATCACACTATATTTGAAGTAATACAAGATTTTTTATTCAATTAACACTTTTAATTACACAATTTACAATTAGTAATGGCTAGTGCAAACTAATTAGTATAACATGCAATCTCAGGTATGTACAATGCTAGACTAACATACTTCGCAATCTACTTTCTATTACACCGACCATATGTTAACCAACGACATTCATTGAAAGCACGTGCATCGTTAGCGGGACAGTGGGGAGGATGCATCCAGTCCAGAAAAGAATATTTTCTGTATGTAAGATATTTGGGTATTATACAGAATGCCCTCACCCTGCCCACAATAATTCGGTTGGGATGCTTATGTTTGAAGTTTCGGAATGCTTACCTATTGAACAATGCAGAGGTCCGTCTGGTGAGGGCCCATCGTTTTTAATTCCGTTCGTTCTGCTTCGCTCATTTGCGAAAATGAAGTTTCTTTCAAACTCCTAACAGTATTCATAGTGTACAAAACACAACACTACACTACACACACACACACGGCACAACACACATACACACACGCACGTCTGAAAGCCAATGGACGTAAATTCACCCAACCGCTTGCCAATAGATATCGTGCTCTCAACAGTCGACACCACTCTAATCACGTTTTGCCGGTTGCCGCCAAAGTTCATAGGCTTTTTTTATTGCCCTGCAAAACGAACGGAACTTGACCTTTCCAAGAACAACGTGTCCCCTTTGCAGTTCTCCTAAAGCAACAGTGTTGCCAACAATTGAAACGCAGAAGTTTCTAAATCTTCAACATGTGCTAAAAGTTGCTGAATGAAATTTACAGGTGAAAAATGCAAAATATATTTTTAAAAAGTGCTGTAAAGAACAACTTACATCAGGTTTATTCCAACCAATAAATTAAATTTCAATGTTTGTGCGTTTATATGTAGATTAAAAAATAACTTAATTTCAAATGAGATAATTTTATGCATATTTCATTTTAACTTTCTAACTTCAAAGAAGAAAATATTATGTGTAGCAAAAATGCATCTCTAGTATTCTGAAAGTTATATTTTGTTCTTCACAATAAGCATATTCTAATAACGTATAGAATAGTAAAAATAATTTACTAACATCAATTGATAACTGTTTTCGGTAACAGCTTTTTAGGCCTAGGACTCCATACTATTCTGAGTATAGTTACCAGAAAAATACACGTTCAATTGATGTAAATATAGTCCGCACTTTCCTTTGCAATTTAAGTTGGTGAGAGTTCTTTTTTTTCCATTAAAAACGTCGATTACTAAAAAAAAAGTTGCATAGTCTGAATGGCCCTTAGACGCACATGCGCAAATCATATAAACCACGAAAGATATGTAACTCCTGCAGACTAGTTTCTAAAGAAAAGTCGCTCGCCACTATTCCTTGAACTTTAGCGCCCACAGGAATTTAAAATCCGCCAGGTTTAGCGATTTCTCACTAAAGTTTGCAACTATGTAGCGCAGACCGTCTCGAGTCACCCTAGACATGCCTTGTATGCTGCACTGTGGTGCCGAATGCTAGAAGTATTACCGCTTGAATCAGGACTCCCAGCACCATATGTTCGCACAGCCCAGTGAACATTTTCACGGTATAGTGGCCAACAGTCCCTTAGCTGTCAGTTTGATGCGACACGCACAGGAATTGTGTTCAACGCAATCCGTGGAACACCGTGGGAGTCAGTGTTACCAACTCTCTAAAAAAGTTATCAGACTTGAAAGACGTCAACTCCGAGTAAATTGTGTGTATATATTCGAACATCAAAGAAGTATATTTTTTTCGAATAAATATATGTGTGTGTGTGTGTGTGCATTTAATATGTACGTAATTTAAAATATTTACATGAGTGTTCACGTGCTCATGCGAACATTATCACGCGACGAGCCTGTTCATTTCACATAGGAATGATATCGCGATGAGACGAGTCGAGAATTGTCACAGCCTCATTTCGTCTCCTGGAGTGGTGAGGTCCTTCTCATTCTTGTTTGTGCTTATTCTTGTCTTGGTTTCGGATCAAAAGTTATTAAAACTTTTTCTATATTCACTTCATGCTCAGATAGGCTAATCGGGACTGGATATACAGTTTAAAGTGGAATCCAAAGCACTCTGCATGTGGGACCCGTTAATTACAAGGCGAGGTATCTCATCCTGACCCATGAAATGTTTAGTATAAGCAACATGTACATTGTGTCATCACTCTCACAACGTACAATATCTCATTAAAGCAAAAACTTTAGTTCATAACGCTTTTCTGCTTTACATCTTGTTTCGACACTGCGAACCATCGAAATATGGAATTTTATCCTGACTAGATTAAAATGGGCAGCACAGGCTTGCAATTGTCACTACTGGATTTAATTTGCAATTACAATAAATAAAATACATGGCTAATTTGAAAAATAAATTAGATATACACTTGGTATGTCTGAAAAAGAGATAGCATTTTAAATTTATTTTAAGCAATTTCTTCAAACATGATAACCAGATTTTCCAACGAGATCGTCTCTTACATCAAGTATCGTCTCGCTTTGATTTTGCTGATATTTATTTCATTCTCGTCTTGAAATTTGAGAGAAAACAGATTTTTCTTGTCTTAGTAGCATCTGTATTTTCAACAAATCTCTTAATACGAGGTATGTAGGTTTAAGTATAGTTTTCCGAATATCCTCTCATAAAGTTATGAAAATTATGAGTGAGGTACGGGAGTAGATTGTACCCCCCCCCCCCCAAGTTGGTCAGTCGTGTCTAGTCTTGTTTGTGTAAGTATTTCGTTTCGGAAAGTTCCATTTGAAAAACTCAAAAGAAAAGGAAGTCAGTCATATACTTTTCTGTCTAAGATTTATATCTTATCTTCGAATAGACGTGACTGTTTCTTAAGAAAAGTGTACCCCCTTAAGCAAAAGAGCATTCACCTGGAGAGTGATTTTCTGAGAGTAGGCTAAACTTTACCTGATTCCACTGTTCCACACACATTTTAAACAATTTTCATCTCCTTAAAGAAGTTTCCAAGAATACAGGTCAATGAACTAAATCATAGCAAGCAGAATGTAGTAGAATAAGTTTACAATGGTTTGAATTTCTGTGGTAAGGAAGATAATGGTTATGAGTTATAAACAATTTAAACTTTTTTTATTGAGCTAATTGAAAATAGGTTATTTTAACAGTAGCAGCTTGCGTCTGTCAAATTATCTAAGGGGGGTACAGGGGGTACAATTAGATTTACGGATTTAGAGAGGTAGGGTACCTCCTTCAAAAATTTAGGGGGTACATTCACTGCTGTACACTATGCATGTGCAGCTGGCATGGGCAACCCACTTTAGTTGTGCAAGAGCACTCTCATATGTGTTCGTGGAACTCTGAGTGAGCAGCATTACTCTAGCATTGTAAGAGGGGGGAAGAAGGGAGCAGATTTTCCAACCACTTTTTCATGAAATACACAGAATGTGCTAAGAAGTTACGCGCGCACACACACACACACACATACAAATTAAAAAAACACCCGTATTCCACATGTTCAATGACACTATGGTTAGCAGATGGTTGTTGATGTGGGGTTTAAGTTTTAAGAGTAAGGAAAGGAATTTACAACACTAAAATTAGGAGAAAAGTTTGGCATTATAATAAGTCAAATTTGCAACGGAGTTTTTTGCATTATTTAACTTGGTAATTGTTCCTTGATTTTTGAAGGAATCTTGAAAGGGGGTAAAACAGAGGCATTAATTCCCAGTAATTCAAAGTTGACCTGTGTTTTGTAAATTTATTTTCCCCAGAGTGGTTAGCACAATGCACTACAAATTGAAGGATCCCAAGTTCATATCCTCGATAATACATGCATTGCTATATTGTATATTTCATGTTTTATGTTACTTTCTGCCACATTTGAATAATTTTGATGATGAGAATGTATGTTGATTGGACAAATCTGATGGACAATCATGCCGGACCAGGACTCGAACCTTGAATCTTGAGTGGTGAGTACCACTCAGTGCTCTTGACTATTGAGGTCACTCCATGGATGTATCATTGAGTATACTCCATCATTTATTTCACCATTCACCATCATTGCAAATAACCCAAGAGGTAAGTCTTGAATCTTTTCTGGCCATGAATAATGAATGTATGCTCTCAGGATGAACTCACCTGGTTGCTATTCTGAGAGAATCTATTCAACAACCCAAGGAGTGGAAAAGCAAAGTAGAATAACAAAAGTAGGAAGTAAGAAGAAACATATTTTTTGTAGTGGATTAGATACATTTTTGTGAGATAAATGATTCCTTTTGAAGTCTGGGATGCTGAAATGTTAACGAGTATAACTGGAAATTTTACAAAATTGGAAGTTTTGTGCAAGGCTGTTTTTGGCTCTCTTTCCTGCTCAACTTGCCTATGTTCCTTATATCAACATCTTTTTGGATTTTTTTCATTTGTCGTTCAGTGATATCCTTAACAATGATAAATTCCCCTACCCTGGTGTACCAGTACCTGAAAAATGAACAAAATACAAAACAGAAAAGGGAGTAATTCATATGTGAAACCCCTGGGTGACTTCTGGGCCATCAAATGATTTTATTTTATTTTTCCAGTACATCTGTATGCTCTTGAAAACATTTTGTGTAATACCTAATTTTGCTTGCTTTTTACAGCTATTGCTATAGCATGTGGCTGCCATGTATATGTGTACAAGAATTTAAGACCATATTTTAAGTTTACACTTCCATCCTTGGAGATTAATTCTTTGGAGAAGGATTTGTGGATTCAGGTTTGTTCCATACTGCATTCCTACAACATAAGAAAGAAAGAGATATATATATATATATTTACCAGTGGTGTATACTGGGTTAAGAACATGGGCTATCGCACCATATCTTAGTGTTCTAATGGACAAATATTTGCTGATGGGGGTGTTTTTGTTTTTTTAAACTCATTTGGGGTGGTGGGTTGAAGTGATGTGACTCTGTGATTAAAAATATATACCTCATAAATAAAACATGGAAATATACACTGTCAGTAAGGAAAGGATTTCAAGAATTCCATTCTTATTTGCATAAATGAGAGGCCCATATTGTGAAATATTATGTAGGCCTATATACGAGAAATAAAATTTCAACGTACCTATTTTCACAATTTTAAGTTCGGGTACTCCTTGTTGGCGCAGTAATAACGTCATTGCCTTGAAACTAAGGGGTCCTGGGTCCGATACATGGTGGTTTAGATACCACTTTAACTGTAGGTCCGATCCCCATTAGCTTATCTGTTCATAAAGTGGACATACAAGAAAAATCCACAACGATTTGGAGCTTATCGTCATTCGTAAGCCGAAAAGACAGCTTGTTAATTATATCCCTCATTTCAGTTCACTACACAACACAACACAGCACATATCATTCACAAAAATACAATCCACTCACTACTGTATTCACACGCTGCCTCTAAATAAATTCCATGCACCAAGACCACTCGACACGATCTAGATTCTAGACTAGAACTGGCCCTTGTCATTTCGGTAAACCATTCCCGCTCAGCCAACAATTTTCTACTCCCCACTGTATCTCTAGTTGTTTGAAGGTCAACGACCTCTTTTTCAACTCCTCTGCAAGCGTTCAATGATGTTCTTGTCCCTGCCACATGACACTTTCCCGCGATAATTTGGCTTCAAAATTCCCCATTCTTGGGAAAATTACATGATGGGAAAAATTGGTTTGCAACATTGACCCAGACTGTTGAGGAAGTTCAGAGGTTTTTTTTCCCTGCCATATGCAACCCTGTTCTCTCTCCTGTAACAGTTTGACTCCACAATTTCCCGATCCTGGGGAAATTACATGGTGGAAAAAATTGGTTTGCAACATTGATCGGAGCCCTGTCAAGCTTACCCGTCACCCCCGTGGAGTTGCCCGCCAGCTGGGCCAGGCGTCTCGCGAATTCAAAGAAAGTGGGCAATGTTTCCAACTTCTAAGAACTTCTTCAGGTTCATCTTCTTATTGAAATGAACAATTTTATGCACATTTTCTGATAGATATTTTTTCTGTATTTTATTCCCCGAGTCTGGGCTTCGCAGATAGCCCCGAATATACGCCTCCGATATGTACCGTGATTCTCACTTCTTTGTACAATATCTCTGTCTCATGGTTCAATTTTTATTTCTTTTGTTGTTTAATATTTGTTACCTTTGTACACTTCTGTTCACATAAAGTGGCACACTCATTTGAATTGAAGTTGTGCTTCAGAGGCGATTGAGTGCGGTGTTACACCTGAAGTAAAAGTTTGGAAAACAGCAAACACCCCAGTTACTGCATTGCTTTTTTTTCCAAATCTGTTTCATGAATTTTCCCACACCATTTACATTTTACATTTTACATTTACAACTCCTTCCCTCAGGAAGTAAGAAATTTCTCTGCTTGTGGTGGTAAAGTTTGGTAGTAAGCAACACTGCAGGGTTATATTTTCCAAACATTTACCTCAGGTGTACTGCCATGGACTTTTCACTCAAATAAATGTTCCACTTTATTAGTATGTCATGTTAATTGGACTTGGTCATTATCTACTGCTTCTACTACTTTCACCTATTCTAACACCACTTCAAGAGAGCAACTGACTGGGCACAATGGAGTTGTTGGTTGCACAATCATTACTTGCACTAAAGTCTGCCAAATACCCATAATCATGTATGGAGCAGAGATTGAACAATGAAATTGAGAGACAGACGTAAGATGAAAGCAGTGGAGATGAAATTCTCTATGAGTGTAGTAGGACGAGGGAACAGAGCAATGAACAAGGAGATTTGTCAGAGTGGGAGTGTGAAGCTGCAAGACAGAATAGATCAGGCACAGTTAAAGCAGTTTGGACACATGAGGAGAATGCGGCCAGAATCGCTACCAGTGTAAGGAGCAGGGGAACTGTATAAAGAGCAGGGAAAGGTCAAAGGAAAACCAGGATTGGATCATAGTGGAAGATCAACAGAAAAGACAGAAGTTTGACTTCCATAGACCCAGTCAAAAACTGGAAGCAGTGAAGGAGGATGATGAGGAATCTGATATGGAAGACATTGTTATGTAAATTTATTTTACTTGTTATTATTATTATTATTATTATTGAAGAATGCAGGGGTGGCGATGGTGTTTTACTTAACCCGTTTCTGCCCATTGTCGACATTTGTCGACGTAACATTCAGGCAGCTCTGAAACAGAAATAATTATCGGCTGTGAGCGGTACAGCATTTTATGTAGTGTCGGTTGGTATCACTGCGTACGATGACGCCAGCCACTCCCCTCCTGCTGTCTCGTGGGGTGTATTGTGTATGGAGTTTTCCAGGCATGCAGAAGGTGCAATGTCGCTCTATAACAAGTAAGTGCATTTCTGTTTGTTATTAAATTACTTTTCCTTAGTAAGTCAGTAATAAGCTTCTTAAAACATGTCGTTTTAATAATGTTGAGTGAGTTTCATGTTACTCATTGAAGAGAATGGTAATATTTTGACATGGTTTTTTGTGTCGACATTTGTCGACAATGGTCACGGAAGGGAGCAGCTGTTCTGGAGTGCATGGCATTCGCACTTTCACTTCTCGAGTTGATAACAATGTTGTTCTGATAGAAAATATGCAATTATGTGCTCGCCTAAGGGTGAAGGGTCCCCACGGCTGGCGAAAGAAACCAACAGAATATATGATAGGAAGAAAGTCTTACGTACAAGTGTAAAACAGCCGCTCTGATATAGACTACTCTTTTTTCATAAAGCTGTAACATTTTTTTTCTTTTGGTTTCAGTTTGACAGTGGAGGAGATTGCTTCCATTTTAGAAGAATATGAGGAGACTGAAGGTATTTTGCCAGCTAAAGTGTACATGGAACATCCAGAAAATGCAATGGTGAGTGGTGGGGACAGCGATGGAAAGGACCCGTCAGGTGATCTGAACAGCTTATCAGGCAATCAGCTTCGAGTAACAGCAGAGCTGGTGTTTACGAAAGTAACAGAAGAAGGAATGTTGCAGTCTAGATCTGGACAGAAAAAACAAAACTATCTGCAAAAAAACCTAATTGGAAGGAAGGTGGTATTCCAGATAGGTCCCAAAGGGAATTGCAATGCACACCATTTCTTGACAGAGGTTTCACACCTGTAGATTTGTTTCAGATGTTTTTTTCACGATGATGTTATAGAATTCATCGTTAACTGTACAGTACAATACGCTAAAGATAACGGGAACATGTCTTTTACTTTGTCGAATGATGAACGCAGTCTGGTCTTTGCCATCCTTTTCCGGTTAGGTTATAATGTTCTTCCCCGAACCAGAATGTACTGGGAAATAGCGGAAGACGTCCATCATGATGCGGTGTCAAAAGTTATGTCCAGAAACAAGTTTGAAGGAATTTTGAGAAATTTACACTTTTGCAACAATTCTGAAATAGATGAAAGGGACAGGTTTAGCAAGATAAGACCAGTGTGGTGTATGTTAAATGAGCGCTGGCTTAACTACTTCTCTGGGGATCCATACCTTTCCGTAGACGAATCCATGGTTTCATATATTGGGCATCACGGTGCTAAACAGCACATACATGGTAAGCCGATACCGTTCGGTTACAAAGTGTGGCCAATAGCTACCAGAAGTGGCTATCTCGTTCAAGGAGAACCTTACCAGGGTGCTTCAACAGGGAAGCCGATCCCTGAACTTGGTGTTGGTGGATCAGTGGTTATGGACCTTATATCGGAACTACCACAGAAAATACCGTTGATACTTACATTTGACAATTTCTTTTCTTCAGTTCGATTGCTAGAATACCTGAGAGAAAAAGGACATCTTGCAACGGGAACTATACAAAATAACAGGGTTGAACGAGCACCGCTATCAGATCCAAAACAATTTAAAAAGCTTCCTCGAGGCAGCCACTCTCAAGTGTCAGATCAAAAAAGTGGTATTACATTAGTTCGGTACAATGACAACAGTGTCGTAACCGTAATTTCTACAGCTTTTGGTACGGACCCAATCTGTAAGTTAAAAAGTGGTCAAGTGCACACAAAAAGCATATGTTTGTCCCTCAACCAGCTTGTATTGGCATGTACAATACATTCATGGGGGGAGTTGATCGACTTGACCAAAATATTGCATCGTATCGCATTAATATCAGAAATAACAAGTGGTACTGGCCAATGATTACCTACATAATTAACGTTAGAATGAATAACGCATGGCAATTATATCGCTTAACTTATAAAGTGTCTTCAGAAAACCCGGACTTGCTGGGTGGGATTCACGAGATATGTTGTCAGGGCATACTTTGTTATGTACACGAAACAGCATCCTGCAGCCGGTAAGCCAACCATGAAAGTTGACAGACGGCTACCTGATGAAGTACGTTTTCCTGGCCACAGACACTACCTTCAAACATGTGTGACACAAGTGAGGTGTGGGTTCTGCGGAAAAGCTACACGTAAGAAGTGTCAGATATGCCAAGTTGGCTGCCATGTGAATTGTAGCGAGAAGTTTCATACAAGGTAAAAAAAAAAAGAAACAACAATTTTGAGGGAAAGAAATAAGATATTTTCATTATTTTTATGAGAACATCCTGATTAGAAAATCCTTATTATTTGTTGGATTGGTGTAAGTGTAAGAAAACAATTTATATTTATGTCATTAGATAATAAATACAAGATAACAAAACAGTATATGTATTTTTTCTATTAATTTTCGTTGATGCCTTTCATGCCCATTGTCGACATTTGTCGACATGCTATAGGGAATCTATACTGGGGTCACTTGTGACCATTGTCGACAAATGTCAACATCCGTTTTCTCACAAACTATACACTAAAAAATAAAAAAAAATCATTTCAGACACTTATTTATGTTCTAAGTAAGTAAATATCAAATATAAATGCAAGTACTCAGAAAAAAAAATTGGGCAGAAACGGGTTAAGTATTGCACTCTTCAGAGACAAATACGATCATGACCCTATCTTAAATAATATCTTCCCGATTTATTTTTTCCCTGTTGTAATATTCTGAACAATGTTTAAGTCCAGTATTGGTCTCCCAAGTTCCTCGTCAAAACCTCAAGGAACACTATTTGCGAGTAAACTTCAAACAGTACTCATCCATCTCATCAGAGCTGCAGCAGCAGACCACATATTAATTATGTGAATGAAGCACCACATGCACAAGATTCAAAACACCTTGCAAAATATGACTAGCAGCTTGCCTACTAGTGCACAATTTGAGATAAAACACTATGTTACCATACCAAAAGGCATCAAGTGCCAAAACAGGTTGTGAGCACTAAAACTAGTGAATGATGAACAGGAATCTGTTCACTACCCCCCCCCCCCCATCTTCATGGGTCCAAAATAGGGGTGAAGAATTGACAATGGTGGTGCTGGTCTGTAACTGCTAGTTGTTACCTATTGATGTCCCCAGCATGGAAATTTACTAGGAAGAGGGAATTTTGGAGCCAAGGTCTGTAAAAAAAAAGCTGGGTGTGGCTGGTTGTTGCTAGAGTCTGGCAAGAACTACTGATATTCTGTCAAATCTTGTTTACTTTTTTTAAGCAGATAGTTTTCTTATATTACTGGACTACAAAATAATATATTTCTATGTTTATGTGAGGAAGCGATTAAGAAAAAATATATTTTTAAAGATTATTCTTTGGAAATTTCTGGTTGTTGTGCAACACTGCAACAATATGAGCCAGGATGTAGGTATTGTTAAAATTGTTTTTTTCCCCTTAACAGGTGCGTGATGAAAATATTGAAGTGGATGTGTTACACGAAATGCTACAGAATCTTCGCCAGGAAATTGGAGACTCTAATCTTTCATCCCGTTCTCAACAGCTTTTAATGCTGGAGCATTCTAAGTGGAAATCTTTTGTGGAGCAGCATAAAAATTTTCCCATCAAGAAGCAGGTGTAAACTTAAGACTAAACATTTATTTTTATAGTGCATAACATAACAACACAGTTCTTCTCTATATGCAGTAGAGTGTAACAAAAATCAAAAGAAATTATAAGTTCGAACTGCAATAGAGAGAGAGAGAAAAAGTTGCCTCTGCATCTCAAAAATACACATGCAAATTTTCACCTTGATAAAGCATGCAACAAGAGCACTTTTTGTTTGATGGTAGGCAAACCCACTTACACAGAGAGTTTTTTCTTTAATTGACAACTTCTTGACAACCCATTGTCTCATTTTGTTCCATTGCATGTTATTTTCTTTAAAAACTTAGCAAATTTATCTGATTGGACAAAGAATAGTTCATAAAAATTGTATTGAAAAATTATTTTTTGAACCTTGTAAATTATATTTGTGAAGTAAGGTAAAGTTTCCTGTTCATTAGCACTATGCCATGAAGGCACATTTAGGGGAAGTGGGCTAGGGCCCTACACATTCTTGATCTCACCCATTTTGGAGGTGATGTGATCAGCACCATGTTCCAGCTGCCTTTACACCTTAGGGTTGCCCCCCAGGTACCCATTGATTTGATGCTGGGTGAGCTCCAGAGCTGCTTTATGCAGGGTCAAGGCCAGAAAAATCTGACCTTAGATCACGCACCCTGAGAATCGAACCTGGGTGTCCTGCATGGCACTCAGATGCCCTACCGATTAGACTACCAAATGAAATTTGTACCATTATGAAACATTTTTTTCGCTATCTAGAAAGCCAGAAAATGACCACATATCACCCAATAAAAGCCACTTCACAGGTCTTGGCTCTCACAGGGCTGTTGCACCACAGAATTGTTTGTAACACTTTTGGTACAAAATTAAGGCTTTCTTCACTTTTATACCTCTAAATGCGAAAAACGCATGTTGCAATGCATCATAGCATGCCCATTTCTTTTCTCACAAACTTCTCTTTTGTGAGTGAGTAAACCCAGTGTAGTGTAAAGAAGAAACCAGACAATAATAATATTGTCAAGTACAGTTTCAAAGAATTACATACTTTAGGTCCTCAAAAAAGTAGGTGTTGTAAGTTTTGTGCTATAAGCTACAGACATTTTGTAAAGTTACAGGTACAATTTTGAAAATGTAGCATGGCTACAGATATATTTCCAAACTTTCAAAGATGCCATTACAAGTAACATGCTACTTCCAAACACTGAATCTCTTATGAGTTTGTAATATGCATTCTGCTTCACACATAAAGGTATACAATTTTGCAAAAAAGTTATATAGTATTATAAATATAATATGTACTAGAAATTTTTGTAAATTAATATTTTCAGCATTATTTTTACAAACTCATTCTGTATGCACATTAGATTTCCTTAAAGAAAACAAAGGTGAATGGTACAAAATGAGACAATTGGTCTTCATAAAATCGGCATTTTGAGAGAAGAATAATTTTTCACCAAATTTAAACAAAAAGTGCTCTTGTGGTAGGTGTTAACAATTTGCTTTTGAGATAAAATTTTGCATCTAAACATTCGGGAGCAATGTCAATTTTTGTTGTTGTTACTATTATTATATAGTAACAACAACCGCGGTGGCTCAGTCGGTAACGCGTCTGACTACCATGCTCAAGGTCCCGGGTTCGATCCCTGGCCGGTTCAAATCCGGGAACTTTTCTAACGTTGGAAGCGGCTCCGGCGCCCACCCAGTGTCGAATAACATGGGTACCTGGGGGAAACCCTGGGGGGTAAAGGCGGTTAGGGGCGTGATGTTGATCACATCACCCCCACTCATGACCGGATCAAGAGAGTGTGGGGCGTTACCCCCACACCCCCTATACGCCTTCATGGCGTGGTGCTATGCACAGGGGAGCACTTTACCTTTTTTACCTTTACTATTATTATTATTATTAATAATAATAATTGCTATTACAATTAACCTTATAATTTGTTTTAAAAAATCATTTTCTGCCCACTCTTCGCTGCATGACAGGCTGAGCTCAAATATTATGAGGAATTTATAAAATGTATTTAGATTTGACAAGCCTATGTTATATTATTAAGTAATTCTTTCATCAGAAAGATTAAAGGGACTATTACTTACATTTCAGCCTTTGATGATTCTTGTAAGATTTTTGTTACTCAATTCATGAACTATTTATGTGTAGTGGCTTAAATTACAATTGGTATAAATCTATGATTAACTCCACACATTTCTGAGTATTGTCAAATAATAAGCCTGGTCGATTAACAAGTGTTTCTCGTAAATGGATTCCAAATTGTCAAATATAGTTAGAGCTTGTCTGACTACCATGCAAGAGACCTGGGTTCAATCCCTGGCAGGAAAGAACCGGGATTGTTTCCACCTGTTCAAGTGGCTCCGGCACCTACCCAGCATCGACACCGGAGGAAATTCTGGGGGGTAAAGGTGGCCAGGGGTGTGGTGCTGATTACATCACCCACCTTCGGCTGTTATCAAGAAAGTGTGGGGCCCTAACTCGACAGCCCCTATATGCCTTCATGGCATGGTGCAAAGCACAGGGGAGCACTTTACTTTTTTAGTGCTTTTTTGATCCAAGCAGTCTCAGGTTTAATCCATGGTGGGAACTCCAAAACTTTAGGGTGGCTCATATCACGAGAAAAGTTGAAGAGCCATTTGAAAGGAAGGACTAGCGTAGAGTGTCTGCACTGTAAATTTCATGAGAATTCTGTATGGATTTCTGTCGTGATTTGAAAAATAACCACATTTAATTCAAAATTCACCTTTGCAATATTTTTGGGAGGTCTTTTTTCACCTGTCACTATCTGATTTCATTGGCAGCCTATATTATTAGATACATCATCTGGGGGTTGGGGGCAGATCAATTTATTTTAGACCACAAAATAGGGTGACAATTGCTATTTATGGATGGTACTTAATCATAATTGGTTAATTCTAGATTTCAAGAGGGCAGGTGACCATATTTTTAAATTTTAAAGGTGGCGATCGCCATTTACACTACATGAACGGATTATTTTTTTAATGCTTTTTTTTAAAACTAACCAAAGTGTAGCCAAATTGTTAACAGTGTTGCATTTGGTGTGAGCGGTCCCAGGTTTGATTCGCAGTGGGAACTCTAAAAACTTTGGTGTTGACCGAGCATCATGAGGACAATTGGAGAGCCACTTGAAAAGAAGTAGCAGGCTCTGGTATCAAAAGATAGAAAACAGCGCCAATAGAACTCAACGCACTGACCATGGATCACCCAACGAAAATCACTTGCGTTGCCTTGGCTCTCAAAGGGCTGTGGCACCATGGAGTTTAGTTTAGAAGAGATAACCCACTTGAGGTAATTACTTAATTTTGGATGTCAAAGTGAGGGAGGGTTCACCTTTTTTTAGACAACCAAAGTGCAGATAGCCATTGTCATTTACCCCTACGCCAACCTCCATGGTGAAGTGGTTAGCACAGCATGCTACGATGCCAGGGATCCTGGGTTCAAATCCCAGCCTGAGCATGGGATATTTGTGAGTGTTCCTTCAATTTCATCATATCATCTCTCAACCTCATTGTCACAATTAGCCAAAAGTGGCTGAAAAGTGACACTAAATAACAAATATTAAATAATTTACCCTTACGATAATTGTTAGTTTTCAATGTCTTGCGGGGAGGGCAGATTATATATTATTCACATACTTACTAAGCTGTATAAGGAACTATAAGATAAGATCTTTCATTGTTTTCATATTGATATGTGGACACAAGGTTTTAATTGTATAACACCACATTTGACTGTAACGTAATTACACAAAATTTTATGTTCTCTTAATTAGTGAAGTGGTTGCTTGATTTTTCATTTCATAATAAAGTGAGCAAAATTAGTATGTTAGATTCATCGAAAACTTACTTAACCTCCTCTAACTTAATCTAATACGCAATTCATTAACATTTTCTAATTGTCAGGTAACCCTATTCAGTAACTGTAAGCTATATATAAAAACAATAATTGCATGTTGCTGCTTGCTAATAATATTTTCATTCATCAACTGATCTCAACGTATGAATTTCAACCATGTTTAATCCCGGACACATTTGAGCTATTTAATTTATTATGCTCTTTGACATGGGTTGTATTGTAATGTTATGATTTCTGAAAGGAAGATGTATAAATGAAAGATTGTTATTTACAGACAAGTGTGACATGCTTTTCAACTCTGAAAAAGTCGATGTCTGAAGAAGATGCAATCTCTTGTCTAATTCTTGGAACAGAAAGTTGTAGTATTTTTGTGTTAGATCCTGAAGCTTTCACAATTTTAGAAAATGTAAGTATATTTTTGGATAATGGTAAACACTTTTGAAAGAAAGGGAGATTTCACACTGAAGTGACAAGTCAGAAGCCACATGCCACTTGAAGTAAATGAACATTAAGAAACAAATGCCACCTTTCACACTGGAGTGGCAAGACATGATGTACATGTTATAGTCTTTCTCATGACTGTCACTTGGACTGAGCAGTTTTTCTATAATGTGCAATTTGTCACCTGAGTTTATTTGTGAGTTAATAACTTCCAGACTTGAAAGGGAAGTCAGCCCCAGGTTTGATCCTCAATGGGATTAAATTTTCAGTGTAGATCTAGCATCGTGAGGACAGTCTGGTCTCAAAAGCCAGAAACAGTGAATGGGGACTTGGTTCATTGACCAAGTGAAAAATTGCTTGTCAGCCTTGGTCTTCAGAGGGCTGTTGCTCCATGGAGTTTAGGAAAGGAAAGTCAGGTGGATGTACGAGGCACATGTCAAAAAAAGAGCCGATAATTTTTTACTTGGGACTGGAAACACTGACGAAGCTGCGGGTACATGGAAACATGCTTTACTATTCTGTGCTTGCATATATTTCTCAGTGTAGAGGTGCGTATGTGTGAGTAGCAGGAAGTTGAAAAGGCTGCTGTAATAGAAAATCCCGCCAAATGCGAGGTGAGGTCGGTGATTAGATTTCTCAACGCAAAAGGACTGAGTACAGCTGGCATTCATCGGGAATTGTGTGCCATTTACAGACCAACAGTAATGAGTGAAGGAAAAGTAAGACAATGTTGCCGTGCTTTTCGGGAAGGACATTCAAATGTTCATGATGACGAGTGGAGCAGCAGTATGTTCAGACGGATGACTTTGTGCAATGTGTTGATGAGAATGTGCTATCCAATCACCGTTTCACAATTACTGATCTAGGCAAGGAGTTTCCTGAAGTGTCTGATAAACATTGCACCGAATTATAACGGACAATCTGGGTTATCGCAAACTGTGTGCCAAAAATGTTGACAAACACTCACAAAGATGAAAGAATGAAATCAGGACGTGATTTTTTGGCCCCCTGGGAGAAGGATGGGGATGACTTGTTTTCTCACATAGTGACTGGAGATGAAACCTGGATATCGTACGTCACTGGTGAGTCAAACAGCAATCCATGCAATGGTATGACTTCGGTTCACCGAAACTGAAGAAATTCAAGCAAACACCATCACATCGCAAAATCATGGCAACCGTGTTTTGGGACCAAAAAGATGTAATCCTCGTGGAATTCCTGGAACCGGGATGAAGCATCACAGTAGATGTGTATTGCCAAACTCTGTCTAACCTGCGACGTGCCATCCAAAACCAGCGAAGAGGAATGTTACGGTCTGGAATTCTGCTTATTCATGACAATACCCACCCACACACAGCTGACCGTACTGTTGCGACAATTCAAAAATTCTGATTGGAACATTTTAATCACACACCATACAGTCCCAATCTTGCCCCAAGTGATTACTTTCTGTTCCTTCATTTCAAAAAGTGGCTTGCTTCACAACGTTTTCGATGATAGTGAAGTTCTCAAGATATCAGTTCTCGACTGGCTGAGATCCCAGGTGGCAGATTTCAATGCAGAGAGTCTATGTAAACTTGTTCCACGGTACCAAAAATGCTTGGAGCGTCATGTTGACTATGTAGAAAAATAGCCAGGGTATGCACTTGTATAGCATCAAAATAAAAATGTTCTCGCTTGATTTTATTCTCTGTAATAACCAATCGGTCCCTTTTTTTGACATGCTCCTCGTAGTTTGTAATTGAGGGTCACTTGTCACTTTGGTATCAAATCCCCATGCCCTGTGTCACTTCACTTATTTTCTGTCCCATGTCATTTTGATGTGAAATCTCTCTTAGAGATATAGGATAAACTTAAGTTGAAATCAATTTATCTAAGGGAGCTTTTGGACCAAAGTGAAAAGCAACAAGACCCTTGTCACATGACAAGGAAAGAAAGAACCTTTAGAAATAATTACAATCTTCCATGACGGAGCATCATGATAGGTGTTGCCCATCGCTTGCTTGTCACACAGATTGGGCTCTTTTTCTCTATGGCATACAGGAGACACCAAAATCTGTTGGTTGCAAATGCATAGTGATTTTTTTTTTCAGACTGGAGAGGAAAGTGTCTGTTCTGGTGTGTGCAATTTGTGGTTGTGTTGCTTGTTACTTTGTGTGAAACCCCTGTCATTTGTTACTTAGGTGTGAAAGCTCCCTTACAGTTGTATGACACTGGTGTAAAGAACCAGTACAACTGTTTTTAATTAATTAATTAAGGTCCAAAATTTATGAGTTAGGCTTCAAATTGTGGCATCATCCACTTATGTTTCAGATATTGCCCACCCCATGTGATTTCTATTTTTTGCGACCTGAGAAAATGTCTTGGCAAAAATGAATTTCCAAGCAAAAATGACTTCATTGCTACATACAGTAAATGGCTATTTTGAGGGACTTTAGAAATGGTTATACCCTGGCAGGGCAACTGCTGTCAAGAAGTATTGGTCAGAGTGTATTAAAAGAAGACTCCACTGAAATATAAATACATGTTAATCATGTAAATTGATACTTACCTTTTCAACTTCCTGCTTTGTCAATTGGAGAACTTTGCATTGGCATCTCCTTTCCATTGAAAACTTGTTGCTGATAATTATAATTTCTATCATGAAAGTAAGAAGCTGCTGTCTTCGAGCACAGCACTAACTGACAGTTTTGTAAATATTGTTTTTATTTTCAGATGAGTGTACCAGGTGTACCAGTGCAACTAGCTGTTTCAGGACTGTATGACGTTGATTTTAATATAGTGTGTGCTTGTCGTAATGGCAACATTTGCATGTTGAAAAGAGGATGGAAAGTAGCTCGAGCTTTCATTGAACTAGGAACTCAACCTATAGGACTGATGATAATTGATAATAATATTGTTCTTGCTTTAATGGATGATACACTACAATGTTACTCCAAGAAGGTATGTTCAGTGCACATTATTCATGCTGGCTTTTACATCAAATTATTTTCTTGCAGAAATAAATTTGACAAAAAAGGAAAATGCTGAAGCAGAATATTTTTCAAGAACTTGTTAACCCAGTTCAAAAGTTTTATGCAAGCTGTTCAATATTAAGAGTGAATGGGTATATTAACCTGCATTTTTTAGAGCAGTATTATTAATAGGGTGTCATGCACCATGGCCATACGGTCTAAGGCATCAGGCTTTGGACTCAAACTAAAGGGCGTGCCCTGGTTCGAGTGTACTGGGGAGAAGCATAACAACTTTTCTCCTGAGATTTCAGCCAGTGAATGGGACTAGTGGCCACCAACCATTGTGAGGAAATTAGGGAGCTATACTGAGTAGCGTAACCTGGCCATGGAAACGTACAACAATGACTGGGGGTTTGTCATGCTGACCACATGGCACCCCGTAACTGGTTGGATAATCGTCCACCTCTGTTGAGGCATGTGGGAGTGAGACTGGCAGTCTGTAGGTAGGCCTTGGCTCTCACAGGCTGTTGCTTTTTTCTCTTATTCCAATCCTCTTCTACCAATTGGTGTCAAGGATTTACAGAGAGCTCGCCATCTGACACGATCTTCTGCCAAATTCCTTCCTTCACTCCATGAGATGTTCCTCTTGTTCAGGGTATTCTTCACACCCTCCTTCCATGTCCTACATGGTCTTCCTTAGGGTCTCTTCATATCCAATCCTCCCATTCTTGCCTGCCATACCTGTTTAGGTATTCGATGTTCAGGCATTCTGCTGAGGTGTCCAAACTATGCTTGCTCAACATCCTGATATATTAGTTTTGTATTTAATGTTATTCTGATTGTTTGAATTCTGATTTTGTCCCTTCTCGTCTTTCCCACTGTTTTCCTCAAATTTCATTTCTACTCTTTGTAAGTTTTGTTTTTGTTTTTCGTTAATTATCCAGGAACTCACTTTCATATATCAATGTTGGCACATAAGTTGATTTGTAAACAATCATTTTTGTCTTTTTGGTTTATTTTCAGGCCGTTGCACCACAGCTTTATGTTATTAATAGGGTTCCGATTATGGATGCTAAAAACTTGTACAATAGGCAGGAAAATGGGAATCAAAATGAAAATAGGCACTTAAAAACACACCACAAAATAAAATAGACAGTGAACTAACTTGTTATTACTTTTCTTAGTTGCATACATATTGACTTCAATGTTTGTAATCTATTGTGGTATTCTTATTTTTATGGTGCTTTTCTGTTACTTTTGGCCAATCGTGACGACGATGAGAAGTGGTGCTTAGATGAAAATGACAAAGGACACTCACAAAACAAGATACTAGCTACTATCATGTACTGCAGAGAGAGTCAAAGTAAACACGCTTCCAAAAGTTAAGCACGCGATGGTAAAATCAACAAAAATGGAAAAGTAAAGCTTTGATTAACACAAAATTGCACATGAACGTAGCAAATGTGTTTATACATGAAAGTAAACAAGAATTGTGTACAAAGATGAAAAAAAAATATTTACTTTTCGTAAGTTATATGATGACATCACATTTGGGTCATTAACATAATGATGTTTAAAGGCAAACAAACCAAACAAAACTTACATTAATATGGTATCTGACCAAAACAGAACTTACATTAATATGGTATGTAACCACCCCGGACCTTCACACAAACTTTACAACAATTTTCTATGCTTTCATTGAGGTGATCAACCATTGCAGATGCGAGCAATGGCCATTCATCCATTGGGGCAGTTTCCAACTCTCTGAGACTGACTGGAGGAGGTAAATGTGCAGAGACAGCATGCCCGAGGGCATCCAAAAGGTTTTCAATGGGATTAAGGTTGGGGGAATACGCCGGCCACTCCATACAAGAAATGCCTTCACTTTCCAGGTACTGTACTCGTCAACGATATTGGCTCGATGGGGACGGGCATTATCGTCCATAAGGAGGAAATCTGGACCAACTGCTGCAGCGTAGAGTCTCACAATTGGACTTCATCCCAATACCACGCAGCCATCACAGAACCGCTCGGTGCGATGTCCCATTGAAATTCCAGCCCACACCATGACACTGCCACCTCTGAATGCATGATGTTCAATGATGTTCTTGGCCTGATTGCATGTGCCTCGTTCTCTCCAGACCCTTACATTCTTATCATCTGATTCCGGGGCAAATCTGGACTCGTCTGTGAACAGGACTTTTTCACCAATCTGAAACAGGCCAATTGACATGCTGACAACACCATTTTAATCTTGCCCCTCTGGCTTGGACGGTTAGTGCACCACAAACACCTGGTACTTGGGCGTACAATCCCTTCATGTGGAGCCTTTGGTGCACAGTACTAGCATATATTGTCTTACCAAGTGCCGCTGCAACCATGGATGTAACAGTTGTGGAGGTCGCTTGTCGATTCCGCTTGGCTACTATAGCAATATATCGATCATCAGAGGGGGCGGTAACCTGTACGACCGAACACAGGTCTCCGGACAACTGTTTGACTTGTTTGGAATTGTTTCCATAATCGAGAAATTACCGAATGATAAACGCCAAAGAAAATAGCTACATCTTTGATTGACTGTCCTGCTTCAATGCTTCCGACAGCGCTCACTGTCTGTCATTTGTCTTCTTTCAGCCATAGAAACAAGAATATTATCAAAAATAATCCTACAAAAGTTATAAACACTTCGTATCAACTTTTAAATGAACTTGAAACCCTTCAGAATGCTGGCATCTTCAACGAAAGTGTGATGATTCTTACACGAAATCCTCGCTTTTATGCTATTTCAAGAGCACAGATTAAGCGCCTAGGTACAGATGATTCACTCTGTAGTTACAAAAAGGAAGCTACACATAAGAACTGACATCCTAAGCGATTTTCAGCCACTCAAATTCACATACACTTTTGAAAATTTGCATTGCATTGCATTGCATTGCATGCTTAACTTAATGAAGGTAAGTGAGAATAAACAAAAGAATACCCAAGCACATTTATTTGGTAAAGGGTCCTATATTTGTGTATGTTTGCCATTCTCAAGGACATGAAAGTCTTTTATGTACATGCATAGAGAAGAATTCTTATTGCTAATAATTATAATTTGACCCATTTAATATTTCTATAAATAGTCTGTAATTTTCTGTGAAAATTCTATCATTTGGTTATTTTTAAAATAACAGACTCCTTACTTTTTTAAAACTTTCTAATTATGCAGTTTATTTTTCTAAAAGGCAAAATAAATTGCTGAAAGTAATGAACCATTCAGGTTCTTCATGAATCAATTGTAACATTATGTCAGATTGGTACAATATCAGTTGAATTTGGTAAATATTATATTGATACTCATCAGCAGGGGTGCCCATCACCCCAAGACCATGGATGCATTACCCCCCAATCTTTCATCATAATCTCCCAAATCGTTCATCATAATCCCCCCAAAATAGTTTGGAAGAATATGTAATCATTCATGTTTATTTGAATACAATACTATGTTAAACTGTGCATATCTTTCTGAAGTGTAAATCACCAACCCTGAGACCTTCTGTAAACCAACCGTCTCACCGATTCGATGTATCACTGAACACGGAGACCTTCCTGCATGCATAGAACTCGCCATGTTGAAAGTGGCACTACTTCCGTGCTGTTCACATGATTATTTTTAGAAAATAATCAATGTTATAAAATATCATTATATACACAAATCTCTAAGCTCATTGAAAGTTACAATGCATATTCCTACAAAATGTTCACACTTATCTTGCCTTGCCATGCCACCAAGTTATTTTACGAAGTGCACTATATTTGGCGGAACAAAAATGGTTATTAGTAGGGAACGGAACTTTATGTGCTAAAAAACTCAGAAATATTTATTTTTTATGTGTCATAAATGTTGAAAATATGTGATAAAAACAGGAAAATATGTGACAAAAATAAAAACATTTGGTAACAAAAACAAACTATAACATGTATTTTAAACATCTGAAATTAGTTTCTAAATGATTACCTCTTAGCGAGCTATTTTTTTGGAAGAGTTGCAGTGGATCACAATAGTTTTTTCCAAATTCTCCATTGTTAATCTGTGACGATTATCTCTAAAAAGCATCTTATATTGTGAGAAAGATAGCTCCACGTCACAAGAAACAATTCTTGCATATTTGAAGCACGAAATGTCACTAACGCTGAAGTTTTCCAAAGCTTCCACTTCCTCTACTTCACCTCCTTCCAAAACACATGCAATTTGGCACAATGTTTGAAAACCTTGGATTTTCCCAAAAAATTCTGTGCATTTAGATCCAGTGAGTTCTTTCAGTTTCGTTTCTACTATACGGACTTCACCAATGGAAGCTGCCAAAGTGTTCGCGGACGATTCAAGCTTTCATATGGAATTAGAGAGAATGGACAGGTTTGTTGAGATGTATGCCAATTCGACTTTTAAGGAGGGCTCCATCAACAGTTCTTGCAGAATTTTTCTTTGTCGAGATCATTTACAACAGATAAAATTTTTTCAAAGTTCTGGGCATAACATCTGCATCGCGTAACTACAGGTGTAGGGGGAAGGGGAACCTCAGGACATTTTTGTTTAAAAATGTCTATTCTTCTAGGCGACTTGATAAAAACTTTCTTCCCATTTGAAACCAGTTTATCGACATTGGGATAAAGAGCTCTATCTTTTCACATATTCTATGCAACGCATGAGCCACACATGTAACGTGCACCATTTTGGGGTAGCTAACGGCAAGACCACTGCATGTAAGCTGCAACATCTGTCAAGAGAAGAACATTGTCAAATTTTATGCCTTCCGGTCACAATAGTTGCATTGCTTCATTAAAAAGCCTTCCTATCGTTACGTGTAGCCAGCCACAGCTACTTACAGCTATTTTCTCCCAATAGGATCGTAGGCGAGGTGCCAGAAGTCTGCCAGCGAGGGTGTTCAAAGACAAAACAAACCTAGCACTCTCGATATGAAAGAGGTGCGGAGAATAAACATTTTTCCTTCGAGGATTTCGAGGTAGATGAAGTCAATGAGCGATTTTATGTATTTAAAATGAAAATTCGCAAAATATGTATTTACATACGGAAAACTGGAAAATATGTGTTTTTATGTAAAATAAAATTTGCTGTGTTGACATATAAGGCTATGATCAGAATTTTGGCAAAAATGAGGGTCTCTATCTTATCGCAGAAAAAACATTTATTTACCTAAAGTTCCTTTCCCTAGTTATTAGGGTGCTTGTCAAAGTTTCCAACTGCAATAAATTTACGAACTTTCTTTGTCTTCTTTCGATCATCATCAATATATTTATTGGACTTACAGCATTGCATATGGCTGTTTATGCCCATTATATATTTTATTTACATAAAATCTACAAACAAATTTCAAATACACTCCTATCTATATCAAAACTTAGAAATATACATTATCATGTTATATCATTTTGTCTAAAAAATGCAAGTAAAATATATTCAATTTGCATGCAAGAAAGAAGCCAAATTTATGGGAAATGATTACTGGTGCAAAGAGTTAACCATAAAGGTGAAGCAATAAGTACAAAGGAAAGAGCATTGGGTTTAAAGTGAGACGTCATTTGCGGCAGCGTATCCCATACTACAAATTGGCCGTTGTTTTACCATAAGTAATGAATCCTGTAACAACGCTGGATTTTCGTGTGGATTATTTTACTTCTATGAGTTTGCAATGCTTTCTGAATGCAAGTATTTAACACAAATTGTTACACAACTTAAGATAGAAAATTCAACCTGGGCAAACCAAATAACATGCTGCAGCCGTGTGACTGATTCAATTATTGTTTCACAAGACATTAAAGAACCATAGCTATAAAATACTAAGCTCAGGGTGAGAACATAATACTGTTCCTCCTTCAAAGAAGTTGTCGCCTGCGCTTGAGGTAAATATAATTATTTTAGTAATCCATAGCAATAATTAAGTGGATTTTATCTTCAGTGCAAATTCCACTTGTTAAAGTAAAATTGTCCTCTGACAAGAAGTTAGAAATGCGAATTTGATATTATTTATTTTTTCTGTTTCATAGGGCAATGTGCAAAGTGTTACTATGTGAATTAGTGTAACTATTACAGAATATAGGGAATTAATAATACAATAATGTTGCTAATAGAAGTACATCATTCAAATGGTGCACCTGCTTTAAATTAAGCAGTGTACCAACACTAAGCATTACATTTTAAGAAGTGATGTTATTAATCAATATCGAGAATATCGTTCATGTCTTGTAATGCAGCTATAGTATAAATCTTCACATTTAACACATTATTGCAAGCGAAGTGAGGAAGAAAATTTTTACATCCATTTCTTTGCAGGCTTTAAAGAATATTAATTTAATGAGATGTCGGTACTTTCTTAAGATCCCGCAATATTTACCCTTTTCCAGCTTCTCTTCTCGCACGTTCGACACCGAAAACGTATGGATACAATATCATTTTCCAGCTTCTCTTCTCGTACGTTCAGCGCCGAAAACGTGTGGATACAATATTGCTAAATATAGTCCCAAAATATAATAATCAAACTCTCCCCCAACCACAGAAACCCCTTGACAATCTAAGATTTAATACTTTATCAAGAGCTTCATGTCTCCCCCTTTAAATTTAATACTCAATCCTCCCACCAAAGTTTCCTTGCTAATTTTAGAAGACTTACTGTTTATATTGAAGAGTGTATATTGTCTCCTTCAAAACAAACTATTCTCAGTCCCCACACCTGAATTTCTGCAACAGTCTATACTATAGACAATAGTAACACACAAAAATTGGATACCCCATCAATTTAATGCTCAATCCCCCCCCCCAAACTAAAATACCCGCCATAATCTAACACTTAACCTTGATATTCAAAAGTTGGATATTGTCCGCCCCCAATGTTTAATTCTCAACCCCTCTCCAGATTCCACGTGTCAATTTAAGGCCTAATATGTAGGATTGATTGATTGATTTGGTGTTTCAAGTCCACTTTATGCACACTAAGGCTAATCGGGACTGGACCTACAGTTTAAAGTGGGATCCGAACCACTATGTGCCTCCACCAGGTATCAGACCTGGGACTCCTTGATTACAAGGTGACGACACTACCTCTGCACCATCGGGGAGGCCCCCTAATATGTAGGAGTTGGATATTTCCCTCCCCCCTCCCTCGATAATACATATTACATGTTACAATTCCCTTGATAGTCTACAAATTGCTATTTATAGAGCAGCAATGGTTAATTGATAACGTAATTCAATTTGTGTCCAATGCTATATTGTTCACTTCAAATTTTCATCATAAAATCCCCCCCCCCTGAAAGTTGGGTGGATGCAAATCCATCTGTGGGCTCCCATGCCCCTGAATACTTAAATACTTTCTTTTCTTCATATAATGGGTTTCATATGGTGCATTTAAGGTGTAAATTTTTTCCATGTATTTTAGAAAAATATATAAATGTTGAATTTTTATATTATTTGAAGGGAAGAAATCTCCCCAAAAATCTTGATGGTGCAGTCTGCAACATAATCCCTCCCTGACTCATCAGTATTAGCAAAAAAATCATATTGGTTCATCCCTAATACAGGTAAGTGCAATTAAAAAAACACATTTTATAGATTTTTTATCCTGAAATGTGCATTTCTGTTAATTTTTTACCCTCCATTGCATAAGAGGAATCACGGAGACTCCCCATCATATTTTGCCACCATTATTCAGAACGAAGTGAGTTGATTTCTCTAAATAATTTTAAAATAGCTTAGTACTTGGTCACTGCACTAAAGCTTAGCTTTGGATATAAAGTAATCCTTTGTGCACTGTGCAGAATTCTCTGTGCCCAGTTGCCCATCACTTAACGAAAAATATGAACCTGCAATCCCAAATTTGCTATACCACACCAGATAGTTACATGCGGACCATGAAGAAGATGCAGGATTTGAACGAGACCAGTAGCCAGACGAGATATTTTCGTGAAAAGATGATCGACCTGGTCGATAGCCCAAGAGAATCTTTTCATCATTCATCGCCAGGAAAGATTCAAGACTTACTTCGATATATTTTCTTATTTACTTTCACAGTTGGCATTAAAATAACAGACAGACATCTAGTGACAGATTTCTAAAACTATGTAGAAAATAGTTGAGGATACAGAAGTTAATAAATATTGAAAGGCAAAAAAAAACAAAAAAACCCACAAACGAAAATGTGCTTCATTACTCATTTACAAGACAATGTCATAGCTTACTGCTCCATTGTCACTGCAAGCATGCAATGAGTCAGTTTGCTGCCTGACTGCCAGTATTTCCAACCTATTGTACTTTAAAAATTATCAGGTATTCATGAAAGTGTTGTGTGTCATTTGTGTGTACCTCATGAAATACCTGTGCCTCCCCGATGGCACAGTGGTAGCATCGTCACCTTGTAATCAAGGGGTCCCAGGTTCGATACCTGGTGGAGGCCATAGTGATTTGAATCCTACTTTAAATTGTAGGTCCAGTCCCGATTAGCCTTAGTGTGCATAAAGTGGACTTAAAACACCAACTCAATCAATCAAGCCATGAAATACCCAAACTCCGGACAAGTATCAGTTGGTATCGGAGAATAAATTCCAACCTGTACTGTCAGGTACCAATACAACTTTATTGACATTGGTATTGTGTCAGCCCTAGTGCATATATGTCAAAGAATTATATAAACTATTTAAATGATGGATAATTCAAAGGTTTAAAAAAAAATGTTACATGGATGTGTATTCAAAATAAATTGTCTTTTAATATTTAGCAAAACAAAGAAACTTATAAATTAAAGTTTGCTGAGAATTGCTTACACCTACTGAAACAATTCTATAATGTTGATGTTGTTAAATGTCAAATCTTTTCATGACAAATTGGATTGTATAAACCTAAACATGCAACAGTAATTCTACTATTCTTTGTATAAATTTATTCTACTGTATTAGTATTGTTCTTCCTGTGCTTTGTGTGGGGGGGGGGGGGGGCATGCATATGCATTTCTGTTATTATTTGTCACTGTCTACTTTCACCAGTGCAATTAAGAAAACCTAATGTTATAAGAAATTAATTTTCCTGTTAAATGTAATATTCATTTTCTTTACTTAGGGAAAGAAACAGTGGCACATTCAGTTACAAGCACCAGTAACAGCATTAATTCAGATCCCACTCATGCATATAGGGATGACCCTCATAGCTGTGGCACTAAGTGGAGGCTTTATTCAATTTTATTGGGACAGGCATTTGGTGGATGCAATTAGTGTGCCAGATAGTGTGTCTGCCATGTGCTTTGGTCGTTTCGGTCAAGAAGAATATTCACTCATTCTTGTAACTCAAGGTAGTAACTTATAAATCTTACTAATTTTGTATCAGGTAATTTTTCTTAACACATTTATTTGCCTCTAAATTTTCACCACTGGCAAAACTGAACTCAGATTTAAATGCCATCCACTGCAGTAGTTCACACAATAATTAGTAGAAATAAGAGTACTGTGTACATTGACATGAACTTTAGCATTTAACGAGGAAAGTGTTGATTCTTACAGTACATGATATTTCAATTCAAGAATGATATTGTGTGTTGTGCACCTCAAAACATTCAGGGGGATAGGGAAGAGCTTCACATTTCTTGCACTTCTACGTTGTCTCACTTCTCATAATTTTTAGCTGAACTTGTTGAGAAGTGAGATGACATTCCTGTGAAAGTCATGGCCTTACCTCCTAAAATACAATGAACTTCAACTCTCTAGGACAAGTAGTTCTCATCATTCAATTCTTGTTGCACAGATTTGCACACTTGAAAGGCCCATGCTTTAAAAGTCAAATCAATTGAAAAGAAACCCCCTTTTTGACAAACTTACAATAACTGTATTGCACTGTAATTCATATGTGAAGGAATAAAGGAAAAATGACATGCATACTACAGTCATGTGACATGGGTGAATGCAGCTGCTAGAAGTGAATGCAACCTGTAAATGTCACATCTACGCGAGAGTGTAGTGGTTATCATTGTTCCCTTGATCACATGTTACCATACTGATTGCACATTCTGTCCACAAAGTGGACTTAAAACTATCTTTTTTTGCCAGTGTCACATGTGAGAGAATAAAACTATGTCTGTAACAGCAAATCTTCATCAAACATGGGAGATTTTCAACTTCAGAATGTCATGCTTGAATTGAAGTGTTATTTTCATACTTCTACAACTGTACATTTTTAAATGTATTTTTTATCAAGGAACATGGAAGTAACATGAATATTCTTCAAGTAGATGTAACTTCTCACAAAATCTTAACATTGGTCAAATTGAGACAATCCTATTTTAGGTGATAGTAAATATATTACATTTCTGAGTAATGGAAATTTTCACTCCATGAAATGGTGTGATGGTATAAAAATTTACTGGTATTTAAATAAATTATTTAAGTATTAAGCTCTCTCTCTCTCTCTCTCTCTCTCTCTCTCTCTCTCTCTCTCTCTCTCTCTCTCTCTCTCTCTCTCTCTCTCTCTCTCTCTCTCTCTCTCTCTATCTTTTCTCTTTCTCTCCCTCTACTTCCTTTCTTCAAGCAATTTAATAAGTGTATTTTTACAGGTGGACATTTACTTGTTAAAATCTTGAAGAGGACAGCACAATTTGGTATCAAATCTACAGCATCAGGCCTGCTACAGTCACAGCATATGAAAATGTACATCCCAAAGAAAACAAAATTGTTTGTAGATCAGACCATGAGGGAGAGGGAGAATTCTACATGTAAGTAGCTACTTCAGTAGAGCACGTTCTTCTTGGTGCGTGCATGTATATCAGACTGTATCATTTTTATTTCGACGGCCACCGTGGCAAAGTGGTTAGCACATCGTGCTTCTACGCCAGGGGTCCCAGGTTCGAATCCTGGTCTGAACATGGATGTTTGTGAGTGTCCATTCATCAATTTCATCATGTCATCACTCATCCTCATCTTTGCAAATTAGCCAAAAGTGGCACAAGAAGCAAGGTAAAACAAAGCAAATCAATGAACCAATCAATAATTTTTATTTAATTCAAAAACACTTAAGTGTTCAAAATTTACATCATACTCCAGGCCCGTACCCAGAGGAGGGGCCATTGGGGCCATGCCACCCCCTCCCCCGAGCCATGAAATTTTTAAGTGTGAACCTATAAGAAGTTACAAAAATAACATCGATGATTTTTCAAACTTGTAAAAATTTCAATTTTGTCCTTGCATAAATGAATGTGTTTGTTGTGTAGAGAGGCAGTCTGCGATATTTGGTACATTCAGTCCTATAACCACTTTTGCTCTCCTGCACTAAACCCTCTTAATGCTAAGCCTTGTCTACCCAGACCCGGTGAAAATGTGTGTGTGTGTGTCTCTCTCTCTCTCTCTCTCTCTCTCTCTCTCTCTCTCTCTCTCTCTCTCTCTCTCTCTCTCTCTCTCTTTTTTTGGTTAACCATAACCTGCTAGCCTTTGTAGCTACTGTATATACACACACACACATATACATGGATCTGGCACCTCCCTCAAAACATTCCTGGGTACGGGCCTGTCTTAGTCCCAAATGCAATGATTTTATTAAATTTTTTTACCAAGAATAATTACAGTTCAAGTTTCATATTTCGCAACAATATCTGGATTTTTTTCTTGTATTTACAATGTAGAATTATTCCTCTCTGCACAGGTACAGATTCTATCAATTTCCTACCTCATTGCATATTGCAATAGTTGTTACAAGCATTGAAACATGTTTTTTTTATGATAATTATCATTGCAGCTGTAGTATTAATCTACTGTAGATTTGTTTTAAAATATTCATAGATTTGCTGATGAAACAATTATTGATATTGAAATAATTATATTTCCACCCCTCACATTTTTGATGCAGAATTAATGAAAAATTAATTTGTAGAATACTTTGAGTCTAGAAAATTATCAGCTGATATCTTTGGTAATATTTGAACCAATATTTTCTCAATCTGAAACCAGTCCATTTTCATTAGAATTTACTTCACCTCTATTGTATGCATGTAGTTTTCCAAGAAATGTTTGTTGTTAAGTAATTGCACCCACCTTTTTTGCAGTAATGCATCAGATTTTTCAACATGACTTGTTCAAACTTCGTCTTAATGCAGCTAGATCATGTGTAAATGCCATTGAGACATGTAATAATCCAGTGTCCAGTAGCCTACAGGAGCCCTTGAAGCTCTCTGCACAGGTACAGATTCTATTTCCAATTTTCTAGCTCATTGCATAATGCAATAGTTGACAGTTTCATAGAAGGGATGCTTAATTAATGTATATTATTTTTCACATTAGTTTTGTACATGTTTTTTACAGCATATGAAATGATTGAATGGTAAACATTTACAGAGAAAGTGATAAAAGTACTGAAGTAGTAAAATTATTAGCTATTTTGCTGATAAATAAATACATTGATATAACGAAATGTTAATTTTGGTTATATATTGTGGTGATTTGATATATAAATTATTTTAATGATCTCTTAATTGATCTTAACTCATGACATGTAGAAGTTGAATAGTAGCTTAATAGATAGCATGTAAATGCGTTAGAGCCAATGAATGAACTAGAGGGAAGCTGACATAAAGAGTACACATTTGTAAAATCATGTATGTGACTTAATTTGATTGAATAACCTTAACCAAAGAAAAATGTGGAAGATAGTATATTCTATATAGATATTTATATTCTTCTTTCATTTGCACTAACAAGTGAAATCATTTTTGTATGGCACGGAATTTATCAGGGCATATTTTGCTTTTTCTAATAACCAATGTTACAATCAATGCATTGTATGAAGTTGGCAGGATGAAAAGAAAGTAGTCCATGGGAAAGGTTGTCTTTAAATTTGTGTAAAAGATTAATTTAAGTACAGACCAGCTGAATCTTGGTGTGAGTTTCCTAGAAATTAATATATTAATAAAATCTGTTATAATTAGTTAACAAGGGGTGACCTTCCACTTAGTACACCCAAATGTCAACCTCACTTCAACGTAGTACACCCTGCACTGCATTTTGCAGACGAACAAGGTTCTAGCGACTGGCACTATGGCCAGTATAATTTTGTGTGTGTTGTCCTGTTTTTTGTCCTTGTGTGTGCTGAGTGCCCCTTTACCGCCTCAGCTTTTAACAAAAGTCAGAATCTTTTAGTATTTTAGTAACACTACATTACAATCATGCTATTTTAGTTATGTTAAGGGGCTGGACCCCATATAATGTGACGGGTGCAAAATAGCCTAAGTGCTGATGCACCCAAAATTTTAAATTCTATTTCAAAAATTCAAATTAGTTAACAAGAAAGGGAAAAATCTTCCATGTGTGGAATGTGAAAAGGGAGTAAGGAAAAAGTTCATCTGTGAGCAAGCTGTGCTTTTTCAGGACTGTCTGGAGCGTGTCTTTATACACATCAAAAGCCATAAATGATGGTTTATTCATGCTGGAACATCACATAAGGCATGGGAGAGGGATTAAAACAGGGAAGCAATCTCTATAATTCATCTGAACATTTTTGCTTATAGGTCATGCACAAATCATATGGCCTAGGCCTTGCCTCTACCTAGGGACAATCCTAACTGAAGTTCACAATAGTGTGGTTAATATTACGAATAATGTGTATGTGTATAATAACTGCTTTGAGAAGGGCACACACCTGGATATATTTTCCCAATTTCTTTAGTAGTTCAAATTCAATTTAATGGACAACATTCTTACTTCTCAATTTTCTTAATCCTTTTCAGGTTTTAGGATTAGGACCAACATTCAAAATTCACATTGTTCTTGAAAATATCTCTGGCACAAGATCATCCAGAGACTTGGCAATAGTTTTTCACTGTGATGATAAGCTCTACAATATTGAAAGACCTTTTATTTCCGTAAGTATTCATGAAAAATTTGGCATGCTAATCACTTTTAACTTCTTTTTTTTTTTTTTTTTTTGCCAGGGCAACCTTATGGCCAGGCAAGACTTTTTTTTTTTTTTTTTGAATGTCAGGGGAATGTAGTAACTGCAGAAGAAATGTCTTGCCCAATCTGGTTTGGATGTCAGGGGCAGCAGTTGGAAGCAAAAAATTGCACATAAGCAACCAACCCATTTGTGAGAATGTTGTCCTGCTTAAGAATGTAATGATTCTCGCTGTTGGAGATGAGATATTTTGGAGAATAAAAAGTTGTAGCAAGCAAGGATTTAGGCAGTCAAGCAGAGCGAACGAAAGAACTAAATGGAAGCTGATGTTTGGGGGCTATATCACTAAGGGCCTAATGGAGGAAGGTGACTGTTATCAGGTTGGGCATATAAACAACTGTTTCCATCACTAGATCTATAGGGATGCACAGGGGATCTACCCATGTTTATTATTATTCATGTCATAATTGTGCCTTGTTGAAAATATTTGTCTATCCTCAGCTTGTCCTTGAGTATGCTACAATATACTACAACATACAATAAATATGACTTATTATTATTTTTCAATTTTAGGTCCCTATGTTGATTCCTGGTTTGGCATATGAGTACGAGACACTTGTTGAATGCATCTCAGAAGTTGGAATATCAGATCAAATTCGAATATTCATTATCAAAGAGAACCAGACACAGCCTTTGGTTGCTGCAATAATAAACATGCCTGTCAGTGACCCAGGTGCAGTTATTTGAATGTTGTTCTTCACACAGTAGGCCATATTGTATATATTTTTTTATGTACCTCACCTCCTACTTCAATGTCATTAAATGGCTTTTTAATGTGATGAAAATATAAAAATGGTGAAATTAAATACATTGATCTCAATTTCTTCAGTCCCTCAATTTTATACAATTTTGCCAACAGCAAAGATTTTCATTCTTTTTTATTCTGCATCCTGTGCTGTTTTAAGTAATGGACTTCTGTTGATGGAAAGCAGATGTTGGCCTCTGTTTATTGATGTCTGAGGTAAAAAGACTGAATATGATGGATAATGGACAATTTGCCTACTATTACCTTTGCCATTGTGTGTACATGCCTTTGTATGTATGTGTATTCTGTGTTGTGAATTTAAAGTGTGGTTGAGGTCAGGAAACATTATATACTTATTTATATTTTCTATAATTCACTTTTAAACTAAAAACATTAACAAAAACTATTGAATATTTACCAAAAAAGAGTTAATTATTATCTTCAGTAAACCCCTTCCCCCCAACTTATGTAATACACCACGTACATAAATTCGCAGTTATGTAATAACTGTACGTACCTGTCACAAGACATTTTTTTTGGAAAGTGTGATTTAAGTTTGTTTTTATATTATTTTATATACTTTTTATAGTTTATATCAGAGTAAATACTGCTGTAACGAATCGTGTACAAAATTTGTGCATGAATATACTAGAATTCTCGTTAAGTTTTGCCTTGTTACAAAACTCGAAAACATGAGAAATTTCTTTTCTGTGGAAAATTATTTGTACAAAACTGTGAGAATTGTCTCACTGTTGATTCGTCCTTCATCACCATAAACCTCTATGATTTGATGATGAATTTCAAATGATCAATTTTTCTAGCATGCAAGAACTGAAAGACAGTTCTCACTTAAAACTTGGCAGGCTTCTCGATCTTCTGGTTCATCTTGACCACCCACAGAAACATGTACACAACCACTACCACAATGCAACTTGCGTGAAAACTTAAGCACAACAGACTCGTACCAGGTGACCTTGGATGCCTCCTGTGTATCCTTCTGCTAATGGACTGGCGGCAGAAGTGTATGATGAGGGTACACAAAAACTTGTCTCTTGGTACAAAAAGTGACTCAATGCCATGGGTGCCTATGCAGAAAAATAGCTAAGAGTGTGAACTTTCAGAGTATAAAAGCTTTGTTCAACTAACTTCTTTTATTCTTCATTATCAACAGCAGGGTGGTGACAGACCTGGAAAACAGGGAAAAGTCAGGGAATTTTATATTGACCTTATATATACAGGGTGTATACAAACATGTGTCAGAAACTTTAGGGATTTATTCTTGACATCAAAACATAACAAAAAGTTCATATGAACATGGGTCCAAAAATCCTTCGTTACGGAGGTATGAAAGGAAATAATATTCATGGCAAAAAAATGAGACATTGACCAAATAAATTTACATGTATGAAAGGATTTAATATTCATGGCACAAAAATGAGACATTTACCAAAATCATTGCCATTTACAAAAATTGCTCGAAGTGACCACCTCCTGCTTCCATGCATCCCCTGAGCCTGCGTTCCATACTTTGCCGTACGTTGTGGAAAACTCCTGGTGTGTTCCGTATTTGGTCAAATCCATGTTGGATACGCTCCCTCAGAACATCAACATTGGGTACGGGAGTTGAATACACCAAGGATTTTAAATGTTCCCAAAGGAAAAAATCCATTGGGTTTAAATCTGGCGATCGGGCAGGCCATGCAATGGATCGCCCGCGACCAATCCATCTGTTCGGAAACTGGTTATCGAGACACTGGCGAACTATCCGTGTAAAATGCGGTGGAGCACCATCGTGCATAAACCACATTCGTTGGATGACGTCTAGAGGTACATCATCAAGTAAATGCAGAAACTCATGTCTGAGAAACTGTAAATACGTTTGTCCAGTCAGACGTTGAGGAAAGAAGTAAGGGCCAATGACATGATGATGAATGATTCCACCCCACACGTTGAGGCTAAACCTCTGTTGATGTTTGTCTTGTCGCACTGCATGAGGGTTTTCATAAGCCCAGATGTGATTGTTATGATAATTGAAGATCCCATCACGTGAAAAGCCAGCCTCATCAGTGAATAAGGTACATGCTAAGAACTGCAGAAACACAGCACACTGCCCTAACATGCGTTGACAGAAATTTATTCGTGGCTGAAAGTCTGCCTCATTTAATCCTTGCACCCGTTGAAGGTGATACGGGTACAGAAGATTTTCATGCACAATGTTCCAGATCGTCATGTGATTAACGCCTTCCCTTCTCGCAATTCTCCTTGTACTGGTTGATAGAGTTTCATCCACAGTTCTAAGAACCCGTTCTTCAAGCTCAGGCGTTCGTACATCGCGTGGTCTCCCACCATCTGCAACTCTCTTCTCAAATGTGCCTGTCTCTCGCAAGCGTTGTTGTAGTCGTACAAACGTTCGTGCACAAGGTAACTGCCTCCCAGGGTAACGTTCAGCATAACGTTGACGTGCTGCGTCCGCATTCCCATCTGCTAGGCCGTACATGTAGTGCATATCCGTCATTTCAGACACTGAATACATCGTTGTGATGTGTTGTGATGGAAGTTACTGTAAAACAAAACAAACAACAATGAGAAAATAAACAAAAAACAAATGCCACGCCCAACTGTACACAAGAAAGTGAGTACAAATGCACATTTGAGGTACATTACACAACCAGGAGTCACTACAGCGAATTCCTTTCATACCTCCCTAACGAAGGATTTTCGGACCCATGTTCATATGAACTTTTTGTTATGTTTTGATGTCACGAATAAATCCCTAAAGTTTCTGACACATGTTTGTATACACCCTGTATATATATATACACACTGCACGGGAACAGGAAATCTTGTTGCTAAGTTTCGGCCTCAACTTTGAAGCCCCTTTTAGGCACGACACAACCATGGCGCCAGAAACCAGTGATGGCAGGAGGAGAGAGAGAGAGAGAAAGAGAGAGAAATTTCCGGAGGGGCAGCAAAATGTGTTAAGCCTCTAAATATTACGTGGAAAATGCATTGAATTATCATTTTTTCTTGTCGTTATGGGAGTAGTAAGGTGACAGAACTGTCAACAGATGGAGGGGATGGGAGCAGGTGGCGCCGTCGGATAGTTGTCGGACGTCATAGTAAGGCATTTTGTTGGACAAACTGAAGGAACATGGAAACAAATAGGCTCCATTGATACATACGATTTTTGTCGAATATCGCCACCCGACAAAGTATCTCACTACAACATGCGACAGAAATTGCATGCATGGCACTTGTATGGAATTTATTTTTATTGGATGTCTTCGGACTGCAACATCCAACAAAAATCGCATGCATAAACAAGAAGAGCTTTAGACTGCAAAATATGCTGCTGGAATTTTATTACTGTTCTGGCTCACTTCACCTTATTTAATGTAGGAGTGCTTGCGAAGGTTTTCTTCCATCATCCTGACGTATTACTGGTTTCGCACAAGTTAACATATGGTTACAATGACATTGCACTATTCTTAGATATCAAGAAGAATCCAACAAAATGGTATATTGAATACTATCACGAAGAAATGAAACATAAATCTGCATTGGTGAACGTTATCAAATTGGCAAGTGCATGCTCCCAACCTCAAATTTGCTGCAACACTAGTATTGCAATGAAACTAACGCCACTCTCTGTCCTGTCTGTTTAAACTCGTGAGAGATGGTCATTAATCTCTCACTGAGTGAAGTTAATGTCCAATATTATGAAATAAAATACTAATGATAAATACGTAAATATTTTAATATCATATTTACTCAAATCATTCAATCATAAAAGCATATCACTTTCTTCAAGAATTGACTTTTCTCTGCCAGCCCTGCTAAATTTTCACTTTTCATCTACTGATTTATATGAGGGGTGACCAGAAAGTAATTTCCAATTAGTAGGGACCTTGAAACCGTGAAAAATGTTAATTGCTGCGAAGTTGTGTTTAAGAATGTGCAGTGATGTCTGGATACATTTTTCGCCTGTTCGAAATATATCGAAATAACGCGAATTTGGCGTAAAATGCAAATTGTTGTTTTTAGCAATTTTTTTTAAAAAATGTCCTAAAACGATGAAAAATTCCGTGAAATCCAACACTCTTGTCCTTTCTAGGCTTAAAGAAACAAAATGTGCCATATTTGTGTACATAGAACGTGCAATTTTTTTTAATTTGAATTAAATTTTTTGGGTGCGTCAGCACTGAGGCTATTTTGCACCCATCACAGTATACGGGGTCCAGTCCCTTAACATAACAAAAATAAAAGCGTGTCTGAAAACTAAAATTTCCTTACCTGGGTTAAAAGCTGAGGCTTAAAAGGGCACTCAGCACAAATAAGGACAAAACACAAGACGACACAGAATTATACTGCCCATGGGGCAGTCGCCAGAGCCTCATTAGTCTGCAGTCCAGGGTGTACTATGTGGAAGTGAGGTTGACTATTGGGTGCACTACATGGAAGGAGCACCTTTTACACCCCATAGAAAGTGCAAGTTTTCCAACATTTTATTCAAGAGTAAACTACAATGCTTGTTATACACGGAATAATTCCGACAGCCACATTAAATCATGTATTTCCCACGATTTTTTCAACTTCTATCAAAACAATTTGCATCACAAAGCAAAGTCGCAGGGTTCTAACAGGAGATCAAGTGCGTATCTACCGTCATACGGGAGCAGCATCTACAGTACTTGTCTCGCGAGATGTGTTTTGAATTACCAAGCTAAGTGTGCACCATCGGCATTGTCGAGCAAGAAATAATGGAGCTCAGTCGTTAGGGTGTCTGACTACCATGCGAGAGACCTGGGGTCGATCCACTGCAGGTAGAACCGGCAAATTAAGGATGGCCAGATACGGATCCAGGCAGATCAGAAATCCGGATCCACAGATCCGGAATCTTTTGTTTCGGATCCGGTATTTTTTGTTTCAGATCCAGTATATTCGGATCAGCAGATCTGGATTTCGGCAGAAAGGCTAAGGAAATGTCTGAGAAGTGCCAATGTAGGATTCGTGTCCTGGCAACCAAAGGTTTATGATTTGTCACTTGCTAATTGCCTGGGAAACGGGAACTAGTTCCCGAGGAAGAGCTGTGCCCGCCGAACTAAAACATATGTGCTTGTTACCATGGTGCAGGATAGACGAATTTGAAAAAGGAGCCTCCATGATATGGAAATATAAATCCAGATTTGATGTTTCTATTTAATATGCCAGTGTTGCTCGTGAGACGAGATTTTGATCTGTCTCATCCCGGAAAATATTATTTTCTTGTCTAGTCCCACATGGCCACTGTAGGAGACTTTGGCATGTCTTTTCTTGTAACTAATTAGGTGGGTACTCAAATAATTAGCAAAATGGGAAGACGCGCAAAGAGGCCGTGGAAACAAGTTACACGTACCCAAACCTAACAGTTACAAAAGTCGTTGTTTGAGGTTAATGACGTGTATTTTGTACCGTCACCTCAGTCTCGTGTGAGAACCAATTAATCGGGACAAAGCGATCTATTAAACAAAATGATATCTTCGTGCTAAAGTCAAAAATATGTTCCTTTTTTCGCGACCAAGTTAACCCTTAAACTAGAACGTGAATTCTGCCACGATTCCGTATCCGAACAATTACAATCTCGTTTGCCCAATTTTTAATTTAAGGTACAGTTTTTTTTTTTAAGATAAACATGTACTACAATATGTAATTTGCGACACGTGGTCCAATTTATTATATTAACCCCGCAACGAAGAATGGTTAATATTTTCTCATCAACAACAAATACATCGATATAAATATAACATTTCCTTTTTTTTTTTTTTTGACGAAACCAGCGTCTGTTCAAAAGTTTAACATTCCCCGGAGGTAATACAATAAACTAGATAAACTGATAACATATATGGATAACTTACACAAGGATACTGAGTCATTCCATGCCAAATCAACACAGATATGTGCAATTTTTAACCTGACCATCTCCGATTTTCATGAAATTTGGGGAGTTGAAACTATGCATAGAACTTAGTAACTATGAAAATTTTTAGTCTCGTGCGTCTTGTAATTGTTAAATTATTCAAGGTCAAAGTTTGCAGAAATTGCCTTTTTTGAGCCCGCTTAACTATACTAAATGTGCTGTAACTCCGCCCCTATTTCGCCTAGGAAGCTCAAATAAAGCTTATTGTACAGGGAATTGAACACGCTTTCCAGTGATATATAACAAGCCTACCTTTGGATAAAAATATAATTTTGTCACGTGACCTTGACTTTTGACCTTGAATATCTCAAAACATGTCATCACCAAAAATCGTGAAAAAAATATATTTGGTCCCTCATACCATACTATAAAACATACCAAAAAATCATTCTGGGACTGCAATGGGATCAGAAGATACAAAATAATATGTGTAACTATGTGACTGATAAAAGCCCCATTACATGAACTATGAAGAGTCATATGTCCCTTAACACCCCCTACAAAATGTGAAGGAGTTATCCTGGGTATAATTGGTCATAAAAGAAATAGGTTAGGCACAGGGAGATCCCTAGCCATGTGTGTCAAGCGCAGGTCCGGCATATTGTTGACCTCCATATTGAATTCAACGCAAAAATTTCAAAGGAAACGGGGTTATGTGATATATCAAATCAGGCTAGAATTTCACAAGAAATGAAGTGACGAAGGATTTTCCAACATATATTTATCCAGCAAAAATTTATTACTGCATGCTTGTAACCATTTTCTCCTTTTCGAGGTGTTAAAAACAAAGCATTGGAATGCTCCTAACGTGTTAGGAACTCATCGAGATCACGCTGACATCTTGGGAGAGAAAGAAGTATACGCACCATTGCATATGATTTTAATCAGCTACATTCACCAAATAGTTGAATAGTGAAGAATATTGAGAAAAGTATTTCAAACAATTACGTGACACTTCCTTTGGAATGAAAAATTCGTCAGTGACGAGGCAAATTTTTATGTTCACGGTGAAGTTAATAAAAATAATATGCAATACCTGTGATTTGCTCAGTCGAATGGTTGTTGCTGGTAAGCTAATTATGTGGTATAATGTATAGCGAACGGAAATGGTTGGTCCATATTCCACAACGGAACCTTAAATGGTGAGGGCTTCTTGGATTTGTTAAGTGAACAGGTTTTTTCACCCTTGCTTACGGGATATGGCACTTTTCGAGAGTTTTGAAACAGGACAGAGTGTGACCACACTATGTAGACGTTTTCGCAATTTCTTCATGTTAAATGTCTAGGTAGATTGATGGGCAGATGGGGATCTATTAAAAGACCTGCACATTCCCCAGATCTAACATCTTAGGAGGACTTTTACCTTCAGAAACATATGAAGAGAATGGTGCATGCACTAAAAATCCCTGATATTGACCATCTGAGAGAAGGCATAGTTGCTGCTTGAGTTGTTGTTGCACATGCTACATTACCAAATGTTCTATGCGAGTGTGAGAGACGTCAACGAGTGTGCTCACAAGAACATTGACAACATTATAATGTGCATATATCGTAAGTGAAAGATATGTGTATAACTTTTTGCTGGCGTAAGATACGTTGGAAAATCCTTCGTCACTTCATTTCTCGTGAAATTCTAGCCTCATTTGATATATCACATAACCCCGTTTCCTTTGAAATTTTTGCGTTGAATTCAATATGGCGGTCAACAATATGTCGGATCTGCGCTTGACACACATGGCTAGGGATCTCCCTGTGCCTAACCTATTTCTTTTATGACCAATTATACCCAGGATAACTCCTTCAAATTTTGTAGGGGGTGTTAAGGGACATTTGACTCTTCATAGTTCATGTAATGGGGCTTTTATCAGTCACATAGTTACACATATTATTTTGTATCTTCTGATCCCATTGCAGTCCCAGAATGATTTTTTGGTATGTTTTATAGTATGGTATGAGGGACCAAATATATTTTTTTCACGATTTTTGGTGATGACATGTTTTGAGATATTCAAGGTCATAAGTCAAGGTCACGTGACAAAATTATATTTTTATCCAAAGGTAGGCTTGTTATATATCACTGGAAAGCGTATTCAATTCCCTGTACAATAAGCTTTATTTGAGCTTCCTAGGCAAAATAGAGGCGGAGTTACAGCACATTTAGTATAGCTAAGCGGGCTCAAAAAAGGCAATTTATGCAAACTTTGACCTTGAATAATTTAACAATTACAAGACGCACGAAACTAAAAATTTTCATAGTTACTAAGTTCCCATGCATAGTTTCAATTCCCCAAATTTCATGAAAATCGGAGATGGTCAGGTCAAAGGCTGTGTTGATTTCGCATGGAATGACTCTACTATTAAAGTTAGAAAAGTCAATCATTGGCATTGATATACACGACTTTTTTGAGAGAAACCTATTTTTTTTTTTGGTGCTCTTATACGTTTTGCCAACATATGTAATGTACTTATTTATCCACAAGAGTGCTAACCAGGAATTACGTAAATTGTATTCCCCCCCCTTTTTTGTGCCCAATTAACGCTGATTAGTGCCCGCCTTGCATATACAAAAAAATGAACCGAACGTCACACCACGTTGCTATAAGTGCAATCACGACGTTGTCGTAAAATTGGGGAGGAAATCACTAAAAAATCCTTTTTGTTTGAGTTCCCTTTTTTTACAATCCCTCTTAATGTTTCGACTTGCAGTTTGGTCAAGAGTAACACGTACATTCGTCAGACGACACTTCACAGTTCATTACGTAATGGTCGTAAAAGTACATACCTCAATAAATGGATCAATAGGACTGCGTGGTTTATCTGTGGTGGCGAACTGGAGAGCCAAATGACGCCTTCCAACGGGTCCTATCCACGTACGTAAAAAGTATCCTGTACTGCTACTTGTATCCTTTTTCCTTGAACTTGTCCAATTGCGTCTTCATAGTTCATGTCCCACTTCGTGCGTGGAAGAACGATGATCAAAATAGCCAACGGTCAAAAGTGTTTTGTGTAGTCATAGTCGCTGCTTGCTACCTTTTCTCGAAAAACACCAACTCTCTCGCATATTAGTCTCATGCAATCCAAAACAGGGCAGTTTCTTGTCGTGTTCGAGAGATAAAGGTAGCCCACTATTACCAAAGGTCATCGGAAAAGGAAGAGGTATGTCTAGCCATACGAGTCCATGCTCTCCTCAAGTCGAGGCCATCCCTTGCAACTCCTTCACAACTGACCAACTCGTTCGGAACTGACTTTTCCATCGATCGTGATCGCACAAAACAAGAAGAATGCCACTAAGGGCCTCTAGCGGTCAATCGACCAACTAGCCCCCAATAACAGGCTGACGCAAGGCGTACCGAAGATATGAGGAAGAATGTGAGGCTTTTCTATGTGATAAATTAACGTAATACATTTATTACAATCTGCGCAGAAAAACGTCACAAACTCCCCCTATTGGCACAAACAAGAACCTTGCTGGGAAGGCACATAATCAAGCAAAATAGTATATAATCCCAGAGCACCATAATTATAATTAAACCCCTAAAGAATAAAAATAGATATATAGATAATGAGAGCACTTCATGACATTTTTGAAAACCCGATGAACATCGAAATAGATGAGCCAAATACACACAATGTCTTGTTACATATGTAATGACTGCAAAAATATTTCTCCCAAAGAACCTGTTACATTTTGATAAATCAAAAGCCAATATCATAATAAATATATATAAAACATCCCATAAAATTGAAACATAATAAATGGGGATGATTAATAAATACAATTAATATGAATTTAAAATGGACATGAGTGAACAGATTACAATCTTAAAATGAAAAATGAACAAGAAATATGAAAACATTTGACGATTACTAAATATGAAAATACATAACATTACAGTTCCAAAAAAAAAATTTACCCGTATATGCCTATAAATAGTCTATAATGTTCACTGGTTAGGCGCATGAATTTGCACTGTACAGAATAAGATCATATTATACCTGATTCCTTGCACTTTTGTATTTGGGGGGGGGGGGGCTGACGATTAAGGAAGTATTCCTGATGTACACTGGTAGGGAGAAGTATTCCCAGATAACACGTATGAACACTATTTTATTTCATGGAAGATAGGCTGGCCATCCCAGTTGATGCCTCATTCCTGAATTCCGAGTTGGTACGTAATATTTGTAAGTTTCCTCGTAAACCATGAAAATAAACAAAAACTGCAAATTAGAAGGAAAAATAGAAGAATATAGGAAAGAAGAGAGGAAACATGAAAAGAAGGGAATACAAAGGGAGATAAGAGCACCATTACAAATTGTTTTTTTAAACAGCCAACCATAGACATATCCTCAAGAATTTACTACAAGTGATATCAAAAAAAAAATTTACTAAATGAATTTAATATTTGGTATGAAATAATAAATCATCTCTAAATGAGCGTATTTTAACAAATGTTTATAAGTTATACAGTGTTCCAAAAATGAACATAAGGGAACACCTCTACATAATGGAAAATGCATTATACAAAAATCACAATAAAACCCTTAATATACTAATATTAACATAAACAAAACCAATACAGCACCAATATTCTTATTGCCAAATGCACCTGTTACATTCTAACTCAAGGGTCCCGAGTATTGTAGTTATTTGGAGAGGGACGACGTCGGCAGTACTGTGAGGAGTGTCCGGTTCTCCTGCAAAAATTGCAGTACAATGCTTGAAATTGACGCTGTGAGCGATTATAATTCCGTCCCCGAGTTGATTGCAATACTGAAGCAATTTGAGTATCCGACAAATCTATATCTGATGAAGGTTCATCCCTAATATAATAAGGCTTGATATGTGCGATATGCACCTTACGAAGAAAAACCTCAGTTTCAGGATCCACTAGAAGAACTGTTACCGGACCCAAAAGCTTGAAAATTTTGGCAGGACCTGCCCAACGTTCTTGGAGTTTGGCGGTGACTTTCTGGAAGGCATTGCTCTGTGGAAATGTTTTATAAAGAACCATATCCCCATCCCCTACCTTGAAGGAAGAAGGTTGCCTTTTAGGGTCATATCTAGCTCTCCGCGTAACCCAAGCCTTTTGTAAATGGTGAAAAGCCTGAGCCCAGCATTTAGCACGGTCGGCAGAAGGAGGACCGGCCAATTCTGAATCTGATTGGAATTCCCAGAAAAAGTTCATGGGCCCGTCAATGTCCCGTCCAAACAATATTTGTGATGGTGTGGTTTGAATGCCATCATGTACTGCTGTATTAAACGCAAAGGAAATAGCATTTAAGTGTACATCCCATTTGGTGTGGTCATCAGAATGATACGCTATCAAAGAGGCCTTTAAATTACGAATAAATCTTTCAGCCAATGATGGATTAGGGTAGTAGGAGCTAGTATAGATATGCCTCACCCGAGACTCAAACAAAAAGGAATTAAAGTAACAAGATCGAAAATAAGAAGCATTATCAGACACTAGTTCACAAGGAGCCCCAAACACAAGAAATAAAGAGCGAAGTTTTTCCACTATATGATTTGATGTGGGCCCCCGAAGAGGATAAAGAGAAACCCACTTCGAAAATGCATCCACAACCACCAGAATATAAGAATGACCTTTGGACGAACGCACAAGCGGACCAACAAGATCAATATACAGACGTCGCCAAGGGTGTTTTATTATTTCCAGTGACAAAAATCCCGGAGGCTTTCGTATGACTAATTTTGCTTTTTGACAAGTGTCACAAGACTTGACATACGCTTTGATGTCTTGAACACATGATGGCCACCAAAATAAAGACATTATTTTCTTGGTACATTTTTGAATACCTAAATGAGAACCTCCCAAAGGTGTGTCATGATAATAACGGCAAATCAGGTGTTGAAGGGTTTGAGGAACAACTACTAATGAAGCCGTAGAGCGTGGGGGTTGCCATACAAGTAAATCATGGTAAAGAGCATAATGTTTATAATTTTGCCAAGCGCGTAATTGTTGTACTATTGGTAGTAAACTAGAATCTTTTTGTTGAAGATCAAGGATGTCTGACCTACTAAAGGGAATAATTTGAAATTTGGGTGCGGCACATGCAAGGGAGGTAACGGGTAAAGGAGAAACCTGGAATTCTTCAGGTGAGTACATCCTTGACAGACAATCAGCAATGGGATTGAGTCGAGAGGGTATATGCTCGACCGAATAAGAAAATCTAGACAAGTAAAGCAACCAACGACCGAATTTGCCGTATTGTTCTGGGTGGCTTAGAAGCCAAGAAAGAGCCTGGTTATCTGTCTGAAGGCTAAAATGCTTCTCAGTTAAATAAGTCTCAAACTTTTTAAATCCATAAACGATAGCGCAGCATTCTGCCTCATAAATGGATTGTCGACGTTCTATGTCTGTACGTTTTCGAGATGCAAAAGCTATAGGGCGTAATGACCCGTCGGTCATACATTGATTAAGGGTAGCTCCCAATGCCAATCCTGAAGCATCACATTGTAATACAAATTCTTTAGAAAAATCTGGTAAAGCTAACACAGTATGCTTAAGAAAAACCTGCTTAAGATGATCAAATTGTTGTTGGTCACTCTCTGACCACGTAAATGCAATGCCCTTTTTCTTTTTATCTGTTAAAAAGGAGGTAAGCTCCGAATACGACGGTATAAACCTGGAATAATAACCCAATAATCCAAGAATGCGCTGGATGGCTTTGAGGTTCCTAGGGGGGGAATGTCCTGAATAGCAGAGATACGTCGGGGTCTAAAACAAGTTGCCCCTCACGTAAAATATATCCCAGATATTTGATCTCAGTTTGCATCCATTTTGATTTGACGGGATTGACAGTTAATCCAGCTTCTCGAAATGCCTGAAGGACCAATTTAAGATGTTTCAGGTGAGTTTCCTCATCTGGACTGAAAATCAATACGTCATCTGCGTAATTTACCAGAAATTTATATTTAAAAGGGCCCAGAATTTTATCCAGAGCACATGTCAAAAGTTGAGTACCCAGATTGATGCCAAATGGAACCCTGGTATATCGATATTGACCAAAAGAGGTGACGAAAGCAGTTAGGTCTTTACTAGGCTCATCTAACCGTATCTGATGAAAATTTTGCAGAGATCCAAGCAAGAAAATACCCTAGCAGATTGTAAATGTTGAAAGATCAAATCGATACGGCTTTGCGGAAAGTTGTCATAGGCAATGAGTCTGTTTAAGTGCTTGTAACTGCATACAAGGCGATGTCCGCCATCTTTCTTATCGACGAGGAAACAAGGGGATGCATAAGGAGAAGCGCAAGCCTCTATAATGTTCTGGTCCATCAATTCTTGAATTTGTTGACGAAGAATGTTCGTTTGTGTTGGGTTTAGCTGAAATGGCTTAGAACGGAAAGGAACATTGGTAATTAAAGGAATGGAAACTGGTTCTAAAGTACAACTGCCAACACGTTCTGTAACCACGTCGTCGAATTCGTGCAATTAACTTTTTATGTTAGTAGGTAAATTGATCGAATGAGAAAGACTATCTTCCTTATTAGTTCGCCCCTGATGTTTCGTTGTTGGAGTTACTGGTGAAGCAAAAGGAATTAATTCTTTGGAATAGGGAAAAGAGACAACTAAGTGTTCAAAGGAAATAGTGCCCCTAGAATGTGAAAGAAAATCTGATCCCAGGATAACAGGAAAAGGTAAATTTTCTGAAATCCAGAAGCTCCACCTCCAAGACAAACCTTGGAATTTCAATGTCAAAACAACACGTGAATCAAGGTAAATAGCCTGACTATTTACTGTTTGTAACTTACGAGTAGTATCATTAAGAACAGGTGGCTTGGGACGTAAACTGGCTAAAAATCCCCTCGCAATTAATGACACAGAACTTCCCGAATCGACAAGAAGACGACTCGGTGTAGAATTTAAGGTGGCATGAATAATCGGCACTGCTTTTTCAATAATAGTCAAGGGATGCTCTATGTGAGTTATAGTCGTAGCCTCAGATGACGGAACTTGTTCTGTACCCAAAGAAGTGGACAGAATATTTGGTGAATTGTTATTTGTCTGTGAAACAACATTAGAATGAGAATGTTCTTTTTTATCTAAGTCGTCCAATGAAAGGGAAGGATGGAAGTACAGGCAAAGCAGGTATTGAACGTTCGACAGGTAATTGCACCTTTTTGGAAGGAGGAACTATTTTTTGCAACTTACATTCATCCAATTTTTGCTCCACATGGCGTAATTCCATAGGCCAAATTTCCCTAGACAAACACATGAAATTTAACATTGATGCAGGTCGATTAAATCCCATTTAATGCAAACGGGTTGTATGCTGTAAATTCTGCAATGGAGATTCCAATAAACTAGATTCAGACCAATCAATTGGTAATGTATGATAGGCGTCATAAATATCACTTAAATAAGTAGAAAGAAATTCATCTGTTCGTTGAATGTGTGTTAAATATTTGTCCAGCAACATTTGCAATTTGGAAAACTGAACTAATCGATACCAGATAACTCTTATAAACATTGGCCATGGAAATTTCTCAATGAGTGAGTCATTGAGAAATCAATAATGATTCTAAGTCTAAAAGGTTTAATTTGAAGGTTCTATAAAGAGTTAACAAAAAATGAAACAATTGGTCAGGATCTGAACCATCCGTATGCGGTAAAGCCTGTAAAAGGTCTACTGCTGCCGAATATCTAATCTGATTGGTAATATATGAATGGTCTGGGGGTAGCAAAAGTTCTCTCATTGTACGAAAAGTTGGAGAATGCAAAAAGGGGGAAGGTTGTACGTTCACAGGTGGGAATGGAAAAGTTGGCGACCCATGCAATTGGTCATTAAGGGGAACTGACATTATGTGGACCGCATGGTGAGAGTGCCCCAAATTCCAAAAGATAAATAACCAAAACAAAAGATTAACCAGTACTATCATATATACAATGAAATTCCGCAACTGCAACATGAGAGTATGTTGTAATAAAAATCCAATAAGTTTCCAATTTTTAAATTTCTACCCAGCCGAAAAAACTAGCAACCATGAATTTCCAAAGCAGCAAAGGTGAAATCAAAATTCCGGGAAAAAAATGGGGGGGGGTTTGTTGTGATGCTATTACCAAAAATTTCAATATAAGGGGAAAAAAATTCCAAAATTGAGCCCAATTAATAATTCCTTTAGCAAAAAAAATAAGATACAACCAGCTCTGGTACCAGGAACTTTGTAACTAATTAGGTGGGTACTCAAATAATTAGCAAAATGGGAAGACGCGCAAAGAGGCCGTGGAAACAAGTTACACATACCCAAACCTAACAGTTACAAAAGTCGTCGTTTGAGGTTAATGACGTGTATTTTGTACCGTCACCTCAGTCTCGTGTGAGAACCAATTAATCGGGACAAAGCGATCTATTAAACAAAATGATATCTTCGTGCTAAAGTCAAAAATATGTTCCTTTTTTCGCGACCAAGTTAACCCTTAAACTAGAACGTGAATTCTGCCACGATTCCGTATCCGAACAATTACAATCTCATTTGCCCAATTTTTAATTTAAGGTACAGTTTTTTTTTTAAGATAAACATGTACTACAATATGTAATTTGCGACACGTGGTCCAATTTATTATATTAACCCCGCAACGAAGAATGGTTAATATTTTCTCATCAACAACAAATACATCGATATAAATATAACATTTCCTTTTTTTTTTTTTGACGAAACCAGCGTCTGTTCAAAAGTTTAACATTCCCCGGAGGTAATACAATAAACTAGATAAACTGATAACATATATGGATAACTTACACAAGGATACTATTAAAGTTAGAAAAGTCAATCATTGGCATTGATATACACGACTTTTTTGAGAGAAACCTATTTTTTTTTTTTTGTGCTCTTATACGTTTTGCCAACATACGTAATGTACTTATTTATCCACAAGAGTGCCAACCAGGAATTACGTAAATTGTGTTCCCCCTTTTTTTTGTGCCCAATTAATGCTGATTAGTGCCCGCCTTGCATATACAAAAAAAATGAACCGAACGTCACACCACGTTGCTATAAGTGCAATCACGACGTTGTCGTAAAATTGGGGAGGAAATCACTAAAAAATCCTTTTTGTTTGAGTTCCCTTTTTTACAATCCCTCTTAATGTTTCGACTTGCAGTTTGGTCAAGAGTAACACGTACATTCGTCAAACGACACTTCACAGTTCATTACGTAATGGTCGTAAAAGTACATACCTCAATAAATGGATCAATAGGACTGCGTGGTTTATCTGTGGTGGCGAACTGGAGAGCCAAATGACGCCTTCTAAACAGGTCCTATCCACGTACGTAAAAGTATCCTGTACTGCTACTTGTATCCTTTTTCCTTGAACTTGTCCAATTGCGTCTTCATAGTTCATGTCCCACTTCGTGCGCTGAAGAACGATGATCAAAATAGCCAACGGTCAAAAGTGTTTTGTGTAGTCATCGTCGCTGCTTGCTACCTTTTTTCGAAAAACACCAACTCTCTCGCATATTAGTCTCTTTGCAATCCAAAACAGGGCAGTTTCTTGTCGTGTTCGAGAGATAAAGGTAGCCCACTATTACCAAAGGTCATCGGAAAAGGAAGAGGTATGTCTAGCCATACGAGTCCATGCTCTCCTCAAGTCGAGGCCATCCCTTGCAACTCCTTCACAACTGACCAACTCGTTCGGAACTGACTTTTCCGTCGATCGTGATCGCACAAAACAAGAAGAATGCCACTAAGGGCCTCTAGCGGTCAATCGACCAACTAGCCCCCAATAACAGGCTGACGCAAGGCGTACCGAAGATATGAGGAAGAATGTGAGGCTTTTCTACGCAATAAATTAACGTAATACATTTATTACGATCTGCGCAGAAAAACGTCACACTCTCGAGAGACGCGACCCCATCTTCTTTTGCCTTGTCTGTCTCATGAACCACACTAATGGGCACGTGTGTTCAGTTTCATCATATCATTACTTACTTACTTACAACACTATGGTCAGGGCTTCCCTTACTGCGTAGTGTTAAGGTCATTGCCTTGTAATCAAGGGGTCCCTGGTTGAATACCCGGTGGAGGCAACTAGAGGTTCAGATCCCACTTTAAACTGTAGGCCCAGTCACGATTAGCCTTCTGTTCATAAAGTGGACTTAAAACAACAAATCAAACAAACACCGCTATTGTCAATGCTGTAGTTTTGAGTTTCTTGACATCAATGACGTCTAGAATCCTCTTCGAACTTCATTTTACTGTACAAAATATTGCACGAAATTCCACCACTGGTGACAGTTCTGTAAACAGAGCATTATTCTTCCATTTGGTTCTTAAATGGTCAAATAAAGTTTAAATGTAAAGAGTTTTAACAGTACCAGTTTCAACGAAATCATTTAACTGGAGGAAATAGCCATTATGCAATTTTTACACGCAATGAAAAATATAGCAACAACGCCTGAGTTATATTCCATTTTGATCTACTTCTGAAAGCTCAAAAATAACACTACTCGAAGTTCCAAGTTCAGTTACGAATATCCCATCTGACTTTATGTGAATTGTGCATACTTGTACACACATGCCCAAATATTGTAATTTGTAAGTATTGACAAAACCCGTTTACATGCGTCAAACGTTTAAGTGCATTTTATGCTTAGAGGGTTAATCGTGGGCTTATTACACGTTAAGGTGGATTCCGAAAAATTGTTCCTTGTGACTTTACCTGGCTTAGAAGCCCGTGCATCTTGAAAACAAGGTGACAGCGTTGGTAGTACTTTATTGGCTAGACCTGATTTATGTACAGCCAACAGCAAAGATAATAGCAGGCAAATTGTTCCCGGGTAATATATACAGGGTGATTGGTAATTCGACCTATTCCTGGAAAGGGGTAATACTAGAGCACATTTGCAACAAATTTGACCCTATGCACCAGGGGTCGGAAACCAATGGGTTTCGAGTTATTGCAGTTTGTAGATTTTCGTGAAATATTCCGACTTGCGACCAAAAAGCTAATAATTGTGAAAAAACTACTACACCCTGGAAACTTAATCGACACGTTGCTAACAGCTGACGAATAAGTGACTACTGTGGAAAAAATTCATACCCATGATTCCCATACCCACAGAAAGAAACAGTCATTGGTGCACACGTCATGAAGAAATTTGGAAATTATCGTTTAAATCGAAGAGGATTACTAAAAAAATTGGTAACACACTTAGCATAAAAATTATGGAAAAAACTTCCTCGTTTCATAAGCTCTCCAAAAATATACAAATGTTGTCAACTGGGACACGGGTTGGGGAAAAAATCTGAATAAAAAGCGGAGAAGGTGCGTTGTAGACCTCTTTGTACAGTGAAAAGAAGTTGTCGGTTGTGAGAAATAAAGGGACGAAAATGAATGAAATAATAATGTTATTTACCATTCTCATGATTCCAGGTTGTCAGAATTAACTGTTAGTAGTTTTTTCACAATTATTAGTTTTTTGGTCGCAAGTCGGAATATTTCACGAAAATCTACAAACTGCAATAACTCGATACCCATTGATTTCCGACCCCCGGTGCATAGGGTCAAATTTGTTGCAAATGTGCTCTAGTATTACCCCCTTTCAGGAATAGGTCGAATTACCAATCACCCTGTATGTGTGTGTGTGTGTGTGTGTGTGTGTGTGTGTGTGTGTATATATATATATATATATATATATATATATATATATATATATATATATATATATACACACACATACACACACACATATATTTAGTGTGTGCGAGTGTGCATGATTTTTAATTAATATTTTTACACTTAGTCTTACAGTTTGTAATTATATAACACTGCATATATTAAAATGTTTTATATTAATTTTTAAAACTGTAACTGTAGAAAATTTTATAATTTTTGTATAACGTTTCTATCTTGTTAAATGTGTTAAAGGTTTCATCCTGGAATGGAATGTCTCACATTTATGTGTGTTTTCAGTTCCAATACATTCGAATGAATACATATTCGTTTCAATGGCATTTACAAAATCACCTCTGACATTTTATGTTAAACAAGTAAGATTATTTTTGTGCACTAGTGTCTTCCGTACACATAGCTGCTGGATTGTGTGACAATGCTCCTTTTTAGGAGCAACACCTGACTATTTTTATAGTGCCTATAAATGCCTATTTGGTATGTTAGTGCCTATTTTGCTTAATCGTGCCTAAAATGCCGATTCTGCAATTTTTACTAACTTCAGGCATCTTTGTTATTCACCTACATTGAAGAATGTAAGCCTTCGTTGACGTTGAACTGAACTGACTGAAAGCCTCAATTGAGGTAAGCAAACTGGAGAACATGTTGGTGACTCCATCACCGTGGACATAACAATGCCTACCGCCTAACCACCCTTTCTTTTTTCTACCTGAAATCTTGTAGCAGTCAATCAGTACTTCTTTGCTTTTTGTGTGTGTGTGAAGGAAGTAGACAGTTACCAGTTAAGATATCATGTTCATGTGTTTAAAAATGCCAAATGCACAAGACTGCCAGATGTGTATTAATTTTAAAATGGATTTCGGCAAAAGTTTGTTTAACCACTGACGGAAAATTTTATTTTTGTTATTCAGCGTCGTTTTTCTTCCACTTTTGGCTAATCGCGAGGATTTGGATTCGGATTATGATGAAATTTATGACTCATGAAGAAAATCCATGCCCAGGCCAGGATTCGAACCTGGGACCCCTGGTATCGTAACCATGCTGTCATACTGTGCTAACCACTTCCCCACGGAGATCGGCCCCACTGACAGAAAAGTATTTTTTTGTCAAGTTTGTGCTAAATTACATACAAATAAATATTCTATCCCACATACACATACATAGTTTTACATAATGACCTTGTTCAAAACTCTCAGGTCCTCCTCCGGTTCGTTTGAAAATGTTTTTCTACCTATCACGTTCTTAGGAAACAAGAATATGGTGAACAATGAACACTGAGACGAACCCTCTTACATTACCTCAGTTCTGAATAGAACCATGCTAGGTTATGTGAAAAACTTAGTGTAGTGCCTTTCTATTGCATAAGTCAAACGATGCTATTTATTCTAAAATTTAATGCCATACACAGATTAACAGCTCACGTATTGGTGTAATGTGCGCAATCAGCACAATGAGTAACGCAAGTTCATTTCTTGAGATAAATTTTATTGGGAACATTCACAATTCATTTTAAGGGTGCAAATTGTTTCTTTCATAACTTGCAAACAATTGGGCATGAAACTGGTGGAATTTAGGTAAAAATTACAAAGAAAATAATGACAACGGAAAAAGTGGCAAATTGAAAATGGCAAGTGGAAAAAATGGCAATGTTAAAAATGGCAAATACAATTATTATGATTTTACTTGAAAATTGAGAAATTTCTCGCATTTCACAGTTTGAAATTAAAATTTAATATAATGGTATCTTTTAACATTAATTTGTATTTGAATGAATACATTTTATTTGATGTTTCCAAAAATAATTATTATACCGTTTCTTTATTTATTTTGGCAGGAGTTACTGCCACTATAGAATCACATGTTAATATAAAGTATAACCTGTGTAAATAATTTGAAGCAAGTGTAATGAAACTCGGGATTGTGGGGCAGCATAGCATGGGTTTTCATATAGAGACAAATATTGGATAGCATATGAAACACTGTTAGTCCAACATTAGAATGAAGTACTACAGTTTAACGAAAATATCTTACACTACAGTGTTGTTGCCTTCTTTCAGTTGGTACAAGAGTTTTAAACACCTCCATACCTGCGCTGCAAGATTTTGCTCAACATAAGGCAACATCAGATAATTTGTGGTTATGTAAACGGGTATCTCATATTGTTGATAGAAATTTAGTTATTACGTGCGCCTAAGATAACACCCTTTTACACAAACAACTTGTCCCAGGAAAATCAGAAAACATATTCATCAAGTTATTCTCTAGGAAGTCGAATCTTATTTGCAGATCTATTTACAAGAAGTATAACTTGCACATGTAACTCAATATCGGACACACTGGAGGGAGCAGAACTAAGCCTGAAATCTTCTTCATTAAGTTTTAGCCTAATGTACGAATCTCCATTGATTGATTTTGTTTATTTTACTTAGCTTTTCTGCCACTCTTGGCTGATCGCGAAGATGAGGATGTGTGGTGATTATGGTCCAGATTCATAGGCACTAAAAACCTCTCAAATAGGCACCAAAAATTATGCAAATAGGCACTTAACGTGCTATAAAATAATAAAGGCACTAAAATAGGTGCTTAAAAGGCACCCAAAATAAAAAGACATTAAAATAGGCATTTTCTACTTCCAATGCTCATGCATACTGTATTAGCATTCCAGTTTATATATAAAAGTGCGCTAACCATTCACAAATGTCAGGAAATCGTAAGTTACAAGTAATTCTCGCAGAAAGAACTTGTGCTAACGATTGTTACATGAGTAATTGTTCCCAAGTGATGAAAAAATGATTTGCACCATTTTAACAAAAAAATATTTTAAAGGATGTTCCAATTAAAATTCCTCCGGAGAAATGAATTTCTGTTACCCACTGTACTAATTGCGCACATATGCTTCACAAACAATTGACAATAGTTTGAATCAAATCATCACAACCTGGTTAATTTATTTATTTGAATGTATTTTACTTGCATTTTTTGCACGAGTAGATGAACTGTTCATCTGTGCATGCGCATAACATTTTAGAAAAAATAATATCGTTTGACTTAGTGTCAGTGCTCGAAGTGAGTGGGCAAGTGAGCAGATGGGATCCCCGCAATTAACCCCAAGACTCGCTGCTTAGTGTAATTCTCCATATTCAACACAAGGCCACTAAACCAAGTTTTTCACATAACTTAGCATTGGTATATTCAGAATTGAGGTAATGTAAGATGAAGGCTCGTCACAGTGCGCATTGTTCACCATATATCCTTGTTCCAGAATAACGCCAGAGGTACAAAAACATTTTCAGAGAAGTGGGATTTTATACGTGGCAGCTCAGAGTTTTGAACAAGTCCAATACATAAAACTATACATATGTAGTACCTAGGTGCATGTAGTACTTCCCATGTAAAAAAAAATTATGTTTATTTGGAAGTAATTTAACAGTTAAACAAGTCTGCTTCATACAAGTTTGACAGATAATTACTTTTCTGTATGGGGCCGACCTCCGTGACGGAGTGGTTAGTACAATAAGGCTACAACCCAGGGGTCCCAGGTTGGAATCCCAGCCTGTGCATTATTGTTCCTTGTGAGTGTCTCTTCGTCAATTTCATCATATCACTCATCCTCATCGATACGATTAGCCAAACATGGAGAAAAGCAGCGCTAAATAACAAAAATCAAGTTTTCCGTCAGCAGTAAAACAACCTTCTGCATCAATCCATTATTTGATTAATACACTTCTGGCTGCCTTGTGCTTTGGCATTTTTAAACATATGAACATGGTATCTCCACACATAACTGTCTACCTTCTTTCACATGCACAACAAAGCAATGAGTACTGGTTGACTCCTAGAGGCTTTCAGGTGGAAAAAAGGTAGGGGTGGGTTGGCGTCGTTTTGTCCAAGTATGAATCATCAACAGGTTGTCCAGTTTGCTTACCCTCATTCAACGACATTTGGTATTGCCAAAGATCTGTCTGACATCCCTTGACACCCTCAAATCTCCCGAATATCTGATTTCAGCCAGTTCAACATAAACAAAGGCTTACCTTCTCAATGTAGGGAGAGCCAAAGATGCATAAAAAAAAATTGAAGTTATAAAAATGGCAGAATAGGCATGTTTAGGTGTGATTAAGCAAAATAGGCACTAGCCCTCAAAATAGGCATTTATGAAAGTGCATTTTCGGACCACAAACACCATGAAACGAACTTTAAGCGTTAAAGGCTATGTTTTTTTGCAAAGGAATAAAAAAGGCAAATGGGCAAGAATCCACACCCTAGTGATGATACTTTGAAATTGAAGAAGGGACACTCACAAAGAACACCCAATTCAGGCCAGGATTCGAACCCAAGAACTGTGCCATCGTAGCGTGCAGTACTGCTAACTACTCCGCCACGGAGATGGGCCAGATCTCTTAGAAGAAGAAGAAGACGAAAATGGTGGCATGATGACAGTGTGGCAGCAGGTTGGATGTCTTTGAAAATATTGCTAACTCGGGGAAACCATGCCCCTTCACTTCGAGCACTACTTATCCTTTTTTGTTTTAAGTGATGGGTAGAAAAACAAACCCTGTCCTGGATACGTTTTCGGAGTAGCCGGAAATCATGTCAGCAGCTGATAGTTTTAAACAAGGCCATTACATAAAATTACATCTATGTCACATGTGGGAAAGAAATATTAATTTGTCTTTTGATTTTAGTGTGTTTTTTGAAGTGCCTGTTTTTGTTATTTTTGTGCCCATTTGTCTGCGTATATGAGGGATATTTAGTGCTATTAAATCTGCACTCTAATAGTTAGACATTATACACATTAATATCTATTGTTTTGTGGGCTCGGTTCAACAACTAAAAAGTTGACTTTGATCTTTCCAATTTCCCTTCAATTGTGTCCATGGAATGACAACTACCCATTTTATTGTATTCTCTTCATACTCGTACATGCATATTTCTCATCACTTATCCCTTAATAATCAAGTAATGTAATATTATCATAAATCGACAGTGTTTTAAATAAAAATGAGAACTTAGCAATATTTCAGTGGTTTTTAGAGGCCAAACATGTGACATCCATAAAACGTAAAAACTTTCACTGTCATACGCAAGGAGGGCCTCCCCGATGGTGCAGTGGTAGCGTCATTGCCTTGTAATCAAGGGGTCCCAGGTTCGATGCCAGGTGGAGGCACAGAGTGGTTCTCATCACTTATCCCTTAATAATCAAGTAATGTAATATTATCATAAATCGACAGTGTTTTAAATAAAAATGAGAACTTAGCAATATTCCAGTGGTTTTTAGATGCCAAACATGTGACATCCATAAAACGTAAAAACTTTCACTGTCATACGCGAGGAGGGCCTCCCCGATGGTGCAGTGGTAGCGTCATTGCCTTGTAATCCAGGGGTCCCAGGTTCGATGGCCGGTGGAGGCACATAGTGGTTCGGATCCCACTTTAAACTGTAGGTCCAGTCCTGATTAGCCTTCCTGTGCATGAAGTGGACTTAAAACAACAACTCAATCAAATGCGAGGAAAGCAAAGTAACAAGAGGAGGACAAATAACTGATCCTGGTGTGTCTTACAGTACCAAGTTTAGTTTTAAAGAACATATCTGTCCACTAGGTCTTAAATCAAGCGAACAAAAAATTCAGTTTTGTAAGATGTCGTGGATAAGATCTGACAAACGTAAAAATTATTAAAACTTGTTGCTTGATATGATGAATATTCTAGTAGATAGAAATCTAAAAACAGTCTGCCAATGTTTTCAACATCGTGAAACAAAACATCGCAGTGTCTGCATGACAATCACATATTTAGTTAATTTTTCTGTTCTATCCAAAATAGTTTGTTTGGCACTTGACAAATAAATAGAAACTCTTTAATTAATGAAATATTTCCTCAATTAGAGTATCAGTTACATTTCATATATAGTGTGTGTGTGTATATATATATACTCTATGTGATCAAAAGTATCCGGACACACCGCAAACGTGTGTTTATCAAGAGGGCGACACAGTACTGCCATCTACCGCCTGGAACACATAGTCAGCGAACTCAGTAGTCTGCAGACAGTGTGAGACAGCAGTATGGGATGGTCTGAGGAACTCACAGACTTTCAACGTGTTCAGTTGATTGGGTGCCACTTGTGTAGGAAGTGTGTGTGTGAGATTTCCACCCTCCTAAACATCCCTCTGTCCACTGTTTCCAATGTTATAGTGAAGGGATGTGTATAACTCAAAAGCGTGCATGCCAGCCTCCCATGTTGACCTCCAGAGACCATCGAGTGTTGAAGAGGGCTGTACAGCATTATCGTCAATCATCCATCGCCACTATCACACAGGAATTCCGAACTGCATCAGGATCTACTCCAAGCACCATTACTGTTTGGCGCAAGGTGCGGCAACTTGGTTTCAATGGCCAAGCAGCTGCCCATAAGTCAAACATCACACAGACAAATGCCAAACGCCGCCTCGTGTGGTGCAATGAGCGTCGAAACTGGACCATAGAACAGTGGAAAACCTTTGTGTGGAGTGATGAATCACAGTACACAATGTGGCGATCCGATGGTAGGGTGTGGATGTGGCGAATGCCTGGTGAACGACATCTACCAGCCTGTATAGTGCCGACAGTGAACTTCGGAGGTGGTGGGGTTACAGTGTGGTCATGTTTCTCCTGAAGGGGGCTTGGCCCCCTTGTTGCTTTACATGGCAATGTCACGGCACAAGCTTACGTTGACATTTTAACAGCTTTCATGCTGCCTACCGTCGAAGACCAGTTCGGGGATGACCATTGTGTCTTTAACACCACCGAGCAGACGTCCATACTGCAGGGCTTGTGGGGGAGTGGTTTGACGTCAACGTCCCACTAATGAACTGGCCTGCGCAGAGTCCTGATTTGAAACCCATAGAACATCTCTGGCTTGTTTTGGAATGCCGACATCATGCTAGACCACACCAATCCACATCAATACCTCTTCTCATTTTGGCGCTCTGCGAGGAATGGGCTGCCATTTCTTAGGAAACCTTCCGGCACCTGATTGAAAGTATGCCTGTGAGAGTGAACGCTGTCATCAAGATTAAGGGTGGGCCAACACTGTATTTACTGCCAATGTTCCCGATGGAGGGTTGCCCAAACTTGTACTTTCTTTTCAGATAGGTGTCCGGATACTTATGATCGCATAGAGTATATATGTATATGAACGGGTGAGACCAAGAAGGGAAAGATTCCCCTTTTTGAACAAAATGGGCTGAATGCTTTGAATACATATCAGACCTAAAATAAAGGTTTTTGAAAATAAACCACTTATGGAATATTGTTACTATGGTTATGATGAATAATTTTATAATTGTAAGTTTCTTCATCCGGCTTTTAGTTTTGGTTGCTATGAGTATTTTTTTATTTCCCAAAAGTAAAGTAGAGTGGAATATATATATATAACGGGTGTCCCAGAAGTATTTTCCTGATTACAAACTTTATTCATATCCGCTATGCAAGGTAGAGATGTGAAAGTGGTGCCAAAATGTTGGAAAACTAACCAACTTTATTTGTTGCAGGTTTCAGTAATGTGGCTGTAGTGTAGCAGTGTCAGTGCCAAGGAATCCGGAATTAATGCTCTTGACATCGGGTGGCATCTTTCCATACAATGTTTCTTGGACTTGATAGGATTTGGAAATGAAGATAAATTCCATTTTTTAAATACCAACTTATTGATGGCAGATATTCTAGACGAAATAATTCTGTACGTTTGAAAGTTCCTCTGCACTGTTATTGGTGACCGGGTCTCGTGATACCAGAGGACATGCTGAGCTTTTTCCTGGTTTGAACATTTCCGGTTTTCTGGGCGCTGACACTGGTACACTACAGCCATGTTACTCAAACCTGCAACAAATAAACTTGGTTAGTTTTCCAACATTTTGTCACCACTTTCACATCTCTATCTTGCATAGTGGATATGAATAAAGTTTGTAAACAGGGAAAGACTTCTGGGACACCCAGTATGTATATATATATATATATATATATATATATATATATTTGGATGCATTCTTTTCCGACCTCCTTGTTTGTCTTAACATATTGCATTCTCACCCCATATCAGACCTTTTTATCTACGTTTCTCATTTTTTAATGCTAGGCAGTTGATTTACTTGTTGTTGCTATCCTCTGATACTGCTCAGGTCTCGTACAATATATACTGTAAAATATTTTTCAGTGTTCATTCACATTACGTATAGATGTTGAATATGCAGACAGAGGGAAAGGGATTGAGAATGGGAAATAAAGAAATTAATAATGCCCATTCAGTATCGAAGCCTAATATGGAAGCCAGGTAGGTGCAAGCGACTACTCGACTGTTTCCCCTATTGACAATGATGTCACTGTAACCACATTCATTAAAAGAAAAGCATTCATATCATGATAATCAGATCTCCATTTACCTGGTAGACAGAGACGTAGCTAGGTTGATCAGTTTGGGGGGGCCCAAACGTTAATTGTTTTTCTATCAAACTATTATAAATTAACAAACTATTTATACACCATATAGGCCTATACTGTATACATACATTATATATATGTATGTGTGTGTGTATGTATATATATATATATATATATATATATATATATATATATATATATATATATAGAAAAGGAGCAAGGGCCTCCTCGGTGGCGCATGGTAGCATCGTCGCTTTGTAATCAAGGGGTTCTGGGTTCGATACCTGGTAGATGCTCATGTGGTTCGGATCCCACTTTACACTGTAGAATCCCGATTAGCCTTACTGTGTATAAAGTGGACTTAAAACACCAACTCAATCAATCAATAAATTGGAAAGGAACATAATTTTCTTCTAGACCCCAACAGTCTACGGATATACTCTCGCCAAATCCACAGCCATTATTCGGGAAACTAAATGCAGGATGAACTCATTAGCTTAATGGCTGATACACCAAGAACAATGTTCTTAGTCTTTAGATTTGTAAATTTGCTGGAAGAAAATTGAGAAGTAGATAAAACCCCTTTCCGTGGTTTTAGATATGAAGGACTGGAACCAGGTTTACAAGTATTGGCAACAGTGCAAATATGAAATGTGTGCGTAATGAGTTCAAGCTAGGCATCTCATGTATACAGTTCATACCGGAATCGAATCCGGTATCTCTTAGTTCAAGGGCGGGCCCGAGTCTTGTATGGCATCTGATTGTTCACTTTGGAAATGATGACGATAACAAATTATATGCAAACGTCTAATTTCTTAAAATTAATCTTATTTATGTGTGGAAAACTGAATATATGATGGCACTGGATAAAACAAAGTTCCCACACGCTCAAATAATTACGCTCTCGTCTTTGGTTCGGCAGGCTCAACAACCTGCCCGGGTTCGATTCCCGATGGAGGCACATAGTTGTTCAGATCTCACTTTAAACTGTAGGTCCAGTCCCGATTAGCCTTACTGTGCATAAAGTAGACTTAAACCAGTTCTATTTATCAATCAATCAAAAGGTTCAAGGTCCGATCGCTGGTGGTCAGGCAGGTAGCCAGAATTTGATTTCGGAAGTGGCTTATCCCTTATCGGGAACCGCCATCTAAAGACGAAAAGGTTAGGGGGAGGAGTAAATGGGCTAAGATGAATTTCTTGATATATTACAACTTACCATATACAATATGTTTAATCCCTGTTAATGAAGTAAATTTATTTACTACTACACATTATTAAAATCAGATATTTGTAGGATTTCGGGGAAGGACTGCCGCCCCCGAGCCCCTTCCCTGGGTATGTGCCTGCTTGTATTAGTTCTAAAATTTCTGTGCTGTTCCAACATCGTGAAGACAATTTGGGAAGTACTTGAAAGCGATATGGAAGCAAATTCTGCTCTCGAAACTATGGGACTCGATGTGATGACCACGTGCAACCGAATGAAAGAACTCTTGGCAGGCCTTGTCCCTCAATATTAATTTTACTGACTAATTGTAAGTTTTTCTCGGCCTCCTCGATGACGCAGTGGTAGCGTCGTCGCCTTGCAATCAAGGGGTCCTCGGTTCGATACCCGGTGGAGGCACATAGTGGTTCGCATCCCCGATTAGCCTTACTGTGCATACAGTGGACTTAACACACGGACTCGATAATTGGAAGGTTTTAGAAGAACTAAATATGGCTTTTTATGCATCGTACAACTTTGCTTCTTTTCACCCTACTTTTACAGTTTTTCTTCCTAAGAATTTCACTGAGTATAACACGTTACGAAACCAGAGGTCCAAGGTTCGGACATTGGACAGGTATGGTTGTATCATGTCTGTCCCATCGCCATTCCTTCGGCTCATCATTCATCCTCATCGTCGCATTTAACCGAAAAGGTAGAAAAGCGGCGTAATATAGAAATATATAAATTATTGATTTGGTTTATTTTACTTCGCTTTTCTGACACTTTTTGACTAATCGTGAAGATGAAGATGATGCGAAATTGATGAGAGGACCATCATAAAGAACACACGTCCAGTCCGGGATTCGAACCCAGGACCACTGGCATCTTAGTGCACATTGTTAACCACAGCACAGCAAATAGAAACAGAAAATGCTTGATAAGTAATTTGCTTCTCCATAACTCCTGATTATATTATATAAGTATTATTCGCTGTATTGATTGATTGATGTGTTGTTTTAAGTCCACTTTATGCACAGTAAGGCTAATCGGGACTGGACCTACAGTTTAAAGTGGGATCCGAACCACTTGTACATCCACCGGGTATCGAACCTGGGCCCCCCTGATTACTAGGTGACGACGCTACCACTGCGCCATCGGGGAGTCCCCTATTCGCTGTATAACTAGGGGTTAATTATATTTGTATGTCTAGCCAACCTAGCCACCTAAGCAACAGCAGCTTCCGCATTTGGAGGTGGAGGCTAAATGAAGAAAAATCACAGAAAGTCAGAAAGATATACAAATTTTGTAACATAATATTCATAGAGCCTGCAGACGGCTGTAAAAACAATTGCTACATACCTAGTTTCCTTCCTTAATTGAAACGTGGTTTATCCTTCATTATACATGAGATCAACCACCCTGGGAGTCGAACCCAGGATCTTGTGTGTTAGTCAGACTCTCTTTTAGAATGCCAATATGTTGGATATTTGGTCGATCAGTCGATCCTGATCCATTGTCTCCAGAGGAAGACAATCTGGCAGCTTCTCATTCGATATTTTACTCGCGATGTAGGAAAACGAGATCACAAACACTTCGTGATGCTATCTTTTCGCGTTTACAGAAGTTTACCACGGACAACAAATCCTACTTCAAACTGACAGATATCAACTGTCCACCAAATCAACAGATGAACCGACCGCTTCGATGTTTCTCCGAATTTTCAGAAAGTGGCCTTTTCCTCCTTTGCAGGGCAGGTCATTAGCAGGAGGGTTGAGTGCATGTGCGAAGAACCGCTATGTCATTCATTCCCGCGCTGAAAAAGGGACAAGCAATAGAATTCTGTTCTTGGAATTTGAAACGCATGGGGATATCTTTTCTGAACCATAAAATAATTAACCCTGAAAGTTCGAGCCACCCGTAGCTAAATCCTCCTGTTTGTGTCGTCCTTTCGGCGCCCATGGTGCTAGTGCAGGGCCAGATGAAGAGAAAGTGGAGGTTTTGGGGGGATCCTGGGTCTGGTGTGCAGCCAGGCCCGTAGCCAGGCAGGGGCCAGGGGGGGCTGAGCCCCCCCTGGAACTGGCGTCAGCCCCCCCCCTGGCACTGCCTTAAGTCCCCTTGGCATTAGGCAAAACTATTTTCTGTAATTTGTTTGCAGTGAAGAGTGAAAATGTAGACAGCAGATATTATTTTGCTCACAACTTTGGTGAAGGATAAATTCACAGAACATGAACAACAGCCGATACATTTCTTCATCTTATTTGTAAGAAGAAGTATAAGTAGCGGCAAGTATTTAGAAGATTCTCTTCTCTAGACTCTGGAAGGTTCTTTAACAGGGCAGCTTCTTTATCTGTACTTTCGCTGCCCCTGTTGCGACTTCCAATTTAGACAGAAATCTGTGACTTTGTTGACATAATCCAAATTCCCTCCTCATCTGTGTCAAAGGTCAACAGCTCCCAAGTTTTCGGAACGAAGGAGAGTTCCATTGCTTCAGCTGGGGGTGGAATGTACTACTGTAAGCACTATGATTGAATATTGTGCATTTTTTCTTGTGTGATATAAATATCTGTATCATCAAGAGTAGTATGGAGTGTGCAGCAAGGGATGATTTCAGTAGCAGTAAAAAAAAAAAAACATTAAAAAAATGATGTTTTAAAAGATATAGAAAAATGTAGTATTGTATTATATTTCCCCACATAATTTAATTTAATTTAATACTGTTCAACTTTTGAAAATTGCACTCGGTTTACAACACCCCCCCTGATAACCAGTGAGCCCCCTCTGGAGATCAATTCTAGCTACGGGCCTGTGTGCAGCAGGGAGGAAAAGTGCATTTTCAATAGGTCTCAGACTTCCCTGACCGGGGCGGACCACAAAACCATTAACTGCATCTTCTGCCAATACATCTGTTTGTGTTCACAAGCAAGAAAGAGGGAAATAGGAAATAAATGCCTTGCTTGGGTTCGTGCTACTGAAAATTGAAGAAGTGTTTCAAACTGCAAGCAAAAGTTACTGAAGAATTATTTTGCAATATTTGTCATCAAAGTAAAATTTCCAGCAAATACAGAATAGTTTCCCGGGGCCACGTGGACGTTTGCCGGGGCCGGTGCCCCCGCGTGCCCCTCCCTAACGACGTCCCTGCTGGTAGAGTTTAAATCAACAAATTCTTGACAGAAAAGAAAATAAACTAAATGTTTGATAATTGCAACGTTGTTTTATCTTAAAACCGGGACATATTAGAACACGGCATAGGCGTGCGCAAGGGGAAGGGGGCAAGCCTTGCCCCCCCCCCCTAATCATGGACTTCCACAAATTTTCTTCAATGGAGGGACAAGCAAGGTATTTTCCCATGGGGCATATTTCCTGATAATAGTTTTGCCCCCTAAATTACTATGACTGAAATCAAATTATACGTGTGAAATATATAATTTTAGGTTGACATTCGTTTTCGAAGAGGGAGGTGAGGCCATCCTTGCCCCATCCCCTTCCAGACGTCCATGTCCCTACATTATTATACTTTCACCTAGAAATTTAGTGTAGAGGAATCTTATCGCTGTTATTAAAGGATATTAGCTATACTCTTAAAGAAAATAAAGTATTTTCAAGCCGATTAAAGTTTAAATCAACTATGGGGGAAGGGGCTGCAGCGACAGGGGAGTCAATGAGCATTGCCCTCCCCAACCTTGGATGGAAATCAATTCTAGAGGTGCAGGGGAGCCAAACATTGAGGTAACATAAAGCAAGACTAGTAGAATCTAAAAGTAGCAGGACAAAAGGATACTCAAGATGGAATTAGTTTTCACGTCTTTCTTGCATTATTCCTTCCATATGGCCAAGAGCACCTGCAGGGTGGCACAAAGGGAAATTGCCCCCCTCGATATCAAATTTTATACAAATGAAAATAAATTTCATGAAATTTTTCTGCTCGATTCACTTTCTACTTCTCCATTTCATATAGTCAAGTTCAGAGCTGTAGCAAGGGGGTGTTGGGATTTGGTCCTGGGCGCCGAATGATCTAAATGAAAAAAAATGTAAAAGAGAATGCCATAGCGCCCCATGAATTTTTTTGTGCCATATTAAATCAATATTGTTTTCAAATCCGGGAACTTTTCTAACGATGGAAGCGGCCCCGGCGCCCACCCAGCGTCGAATAACATGGGTACCTGGGGGAAACCCTGGGGGGTAAAGGCGGTCAGGGGCGTGATGCTGATCACATCACCCCCACTCACGACCGGATCAAGAAAGTGTGGGGCGTTACCCCCACACCCCCTATACGCCTTCATGGCGTGGTGCTAAGCACAGGGGAGCACTTTACTTTTTACTTTTTTTTTTCAGTTTACAAAAATTTGGATCTATAAATTTTCTTGCTCACCTCGCTCGCAATTTTATTGTTTTCTGTAATGCATTGGAAATTACCAGAGAGAGATGTTATACGAGAACTACTAAGTACTTGAGACTTGCTGCTAAACAGTTTTCTCTTAAGTGCATGAACACAATTGTTTGGAGGAAAAGAAGCACGGCACATTTCAGAGACAATTTATTTATTTATTATGGTGCCTCTATGTTGCTGCAGTTTGTAAATACCCATCATGCAATGAATGCAGTGAAACTAAAACAGTGAGATACAATGATGTTTTTTGCGCTGATTGAACTTTCATCAAAGCTTTTGCCTCCCCTAATCAGAGGGTCTGCGCATGCCTATCGAACACGGGGAATGATGTAGGCAGCAGTAGCAAATGATGTTTGTAGTCTATTTGCCATAGTCCACACTGTTAAACGCATGATGGAACCATGTGGTTATAGGAATCGATACACTGACCGTGTATTATGACAGTTTCCTTTCGAAAAAAAAAGGGAACCAGTTTTTTGAGGGGGGAGAAAATGAAATGAGAAGTTTAATGTGCCTAGTTATGGGTTTTTCTTTGTGTTCTCTCACATATTCCTTATTCATGTATCTTTATCATTGCTATTCTAGAGGAGTATAATTGGAACGTGAAGAAACCAAAATACGATTTGATTGATTGATTGTACTCCGCATTTGTGCCACTTTTGGCTAATTACGAAGATGGAGATGAGTGATGATATGATTAAATTAATTAATGGTCACTCGCAAACATCCATTGCCAAGCCGGGACCCCTTGCATCGTAGCACGATGTGCTAACCACTCCACAACGGGGGCCGGTTCAAAATATGATAAAGAAGGAATGCACATTGCCCACCAACAAGGAAGTAATATTTTATATTCATTATCAAGAGGTGTAGTTTGTTAGACGTAAACTTAATTTATGTTCAGTTAAGTTAATACAAGTATGTACTGGATCTACAATTACAATGGGAGAAGTACTAAATTGTACCCCATCTACAAGTGGCATTCTTGGATTTCAAAACGACAGCGTGGACATTACAATATCGGGGAGTATGCTTGACACGATACAATCAACGATTCATGAATCAATGGAAAATAATCTTAGAAATTGACTGACATATTCAAAATTGTAGCACAGTACTATTGCACTTTGATTGTTGTTCTGTCTTTATAACCACGAACTTTATGGCTCGTCAATTTATTCTCTTTTCAAAGCTTCTACCCAGTGAGCATATTTCCATTTCCAAGCTCCTGTTCCCTCTGTGAGATTACCATCACGATTTCCAAGAAGATGAGTGAATGTCTTTCTTCAAATCCAAACTGCCCTTCTTGCAACCAAGGTGAAGGGGGTGGGGGGGGGAGTTGGGCTTTGAACACCTGCGGGGCAAGTTTTTCTTATCCATGGAATTCCCGACTTCCAGTAATTGTGACGTAGTGAGATCAAGTTCAAAATCTGTGTGCAGAGGATAAAGTGATACCACAATTCAGATGCTTGCATATTATCATTGTTATAGTGTGTTAAACAAATATTAAGATGATCAAGAAATAAGAACGGAGCAGTTGCATCTTCCATTGATAAGGTGATTATAAAGTGAACGCATCTTGTCAGTTGCCCACCTACAATATACAATATGGAACGATTTTTGAGACAACATTAGTTAAAAATAATATTTATATTAACAATCATAATTATAATTGATTTAAACTAATCTAATTAAGCAATGCATAACTCAAATAATCTTAGTTCAAAATGCTACTCATTTTGAAACCATATTGCTTTCTTTATTAACTTCCTTTACATGAATAAGTTCAGTTTCGTGTCATTTCCATGTATGAAATGCACGTGGTAAAGGAAAGAGTCAGTGATTTCTACAAACATCGCCAACACTCTCCGGATGGCGACCCTCATGAGGGCAGACCTCATCCTCAGAAGACATGTGAGGGTGAGCTGTGAGGGAGAAAGTTGACTCGTGAGGGTGAGGGTGAAGTCAATCTGTGAGGGTGAGGGCGAAGTTGATCCCTGAGGGTGAGGGTGTGTGAGGGTAAGGGCAAAAGGTGAGTCATGAGGGTGAGGGTGAATTTGAAGTCGTGAGGGTGAGAACAAAGTCGAACCATGAGGTTGAGTTTGTGTGAGGGCGAGGGAGAAAGTTGAGTTGTGAAGGTGAGGGCAAAAGTAGAGTCATGAAGGTGAGGGCTAAGTTGAGTCATGAGGGTGAGGGCGAAAGTTGAGTCGTGAGGGCGGGGCGAAAGTATAGTTGTGAGGGTGAGGGCGAAGTTGAGTCGTGATGGTGAGAGTGAGGGCGTGTGAGGGTGAGGACAAAGTCGAGTCGTGAGGGGGTGTGAGGGTGACGGCAAGAGTCGAATCGTGAGGGTGAGGTATAGGCGAATTGTAAGGGCGAGATCGAGCCGTGAGGGTGAGGGAGGTTGAATGAAAATGACCACCTTTGGTTGTAAATGCTTATCTTGTACTGGGTCTCGTCTTGAAGTGTAAGTACCCATTCTGTACGTACAAAACCTGGTACATTCAATGGAAACCTGGAAACGGAAGCAGCTTACACTTGATGATGAGTGGGGAGGGGGCAAGTCGCCCACCCTGCCCCCCCCCCCCGGTTCCGAGGGCCCTGTTCTGTATTATCATTATGTAAAACTGCTGAAGGAAAAAAATAAACTTGTGATGGAAAAATACACATGTTTTTAAGGGTATATAAAATTATTTTAATTATTACAATATTTTCTACATAAATAAAAACCAACTTAATCATTATTTCAAATAAGGTTCCTAATAGTGAGAAAACAATACACACTACACCAGGGTGCGAAATCATTTAAGACTGGTGCGGGGAGAAAGATCTTAATCTACAAATATTAGCTCCCCCACAAACATACATATAAATTATAGGATATACATATTTATAATGTTATTAAAAGTAAAAATAAATTACTAAATTAAAAAATATTATTATTATTAATTACAAAAAAATACATACATTTGTTACTTTTTCTATATCAGATATTATAAAGTAGCAAATGTCCTTTACTAACTGGTTAAAGATGTTAATAAATTATGAAATAATTGAAGTGGTTTTATTATGTGTAAGTTTTTATTAAGTTTTTGCTTTATGTTAATATACAGTAAATCAATGAGATTTCATACTTATTATTCTTGCATTTCTGTTTTACTTTTACTGTGAGTATTGGTGTAGATTTGTTAATGATCTCCTGAGAGAGAAAAAGCATTGAACACTCACAACTATACTAATTTGTGTATGCATTCGATTTCGATATTATTCTTATCCTGTCCATATGTGTTTATTATTTGCCTTTTCAATTTTTCATATCGCGAATCGATCACCAATCAACTGTGACTGAGTGGGCCGGACCCTGTGGCCGGCTGGTTGTCAACCTCCGTGGCGGAGTGGTATAGACATCAGTACTGTGCGATCTTGGGCTCTTCATGCTTGTAAAGAAAACCCAAGCTGAACACGAATCCGATGACCTCCATCAGTTGCAGTTCGCGGCCTTTCATTCCATTCTCTCACATAGCTGAGATTTCTTCAGCTGGGGTTTTCTTTAAGAGCATGATAAACTCAAGATCGCACAGTACTGATGTATATACATTCATCCCCATAAAATGCCCTCAGTCTCAGATGAATGTCAATTTGTAGCACATTTTCTGTGGTTAGAAACATGATCACGGCACGCTACTTCAGACACTCCACCGACATTGCATGGTTACATGCTGCCATTTTCCTTGCAATAGTTCAGCATCCCTTGGCGATAGAAGTTTGAAACATTCAATGGAGAAGCTGGAAAGTCTTATAAGTGCAATGTATGTTTGCTCAAAATTTAAAATGCGTTTACAAGGTAACAAAGAAGAGAAAAGCATAGGAAGCTTTACTTTTCAGCACGCCCTCGTATATATACTTTATTTGCAGAGCCATTTCAGGATTGTAATGTTGTTCATTAACATTCTAAATTACAGTTTGCAGAATTTTAACACAAAATGTTAATAAGAAATGAAATTAGGCATACCATATTTAATGCAAAATATTGAATTTTTCACGAGTTTTGTATCTCTTAAACCAATTAAATCTCAAACTCAAAATTTTTACTGAAGTTACTTATCATGGGAGTACTGTATTGTGTACAAATTTCAGATTTTTAAACAACTGCCCACCAGAGATATTTAACCCTGAACTTGGATTTTTTTAACAAAAAGTACATGTTTATGACCCTGTAGAAAAAAAGGATTAAAGTCTCAAGCTTCAAATAATTTTGGCACGTACACAGGTACTGGCACAAAAAAATTCAAGTGTCAAACAAACTGCCTTCCCCCTAAAAAAATGTCCAAAAATGTCATTTTGAGCGATTAAAATACACAATTTTGACCTTAAAATTTATTATGAAGGAATAATATTTAGAAAATTACACAGAAATATAATTGTAGCCCAGTGACGTGCGGTGACGTCGACACTTGGGGTAGCAGTCAGTGGTGTGCTCAAGGGGGGGTGGGGTTGGTGTGGGTCACACACCTCCCCCCTTTAGGGTCCAGTATTCCTAAAAAAAAAGAATGTCAATAACAGGAAAAGATTGCAAAATGATGAACGAATACTAAAGAAAGTACACGTAAACCCCACCCACATTCGAAAATAAAAAACTATTTGATTTGACTACTAAGCCAGAGATCCTGGGTTCGAATCTTAGCTTGGTCATGGGTATTCTTTGTGTGTGTCCCTTCGTCAATTTTATCGTATCATCTTTGCGATTAGCCAAAAGTGGCGGAAAAGCGAAGTAAAATAAACCAAATCAAGCAATCAATCAATGATTTGATTTCATTTTTGTTACTTAGCGTTGCCTTTTTGTCACATTTGGTTAATTGCGAAGATGATACGATAAAATTAATGAAGGGACAAACACAAAGAACACCCATGCCCAGGTCGGGGTTCGAACCCGGAACTCCTGGCGTCGTAGCGCGCTGTGATAACCACTCCCCCCACGGTTGGTTGATTTGGTGTTTTAAGCACACTTTATGCACAGAAACAAAACAGGTAACAAAACACACTTTTTTGTAGTTTCTTCAATAATATTCATTTGGCTTTTTGAGTTCTGAGATACATTTTTCATTCCAAATTATTTCATTATTCACTGCAGAGTACCTACAATACATAGGACAAGAATGCGCACTCATCACGGGTTCGAATCCTGGCCTGGATTGTTCATATGAGGTCCCTTCATCAATTTCATCATATCATCACTCATCCTCATATTCGCGATAACCAAATGTGGCAGAAAAGAGAAGTAAAATAAACCAAACCAACAACAATATGAACACGCGTTCTCTTGCCCAAATAAATACATCCGTATTTATGACTGTTAGAAGCCAAAAGTAGTATATTTAAAAAAAAAAACTACTAAAACGAGAGTGAGAGAGAGCCCGAGCACATATTTGTAATTTAATCATTATATATTCCATACTTGAAAAAAAAGAGAAAGAAAGCATAACATTATTGTCTGCACATAACACGTTCCCATTTCATAAATAATAAAACTACATCCCATATTATACATACATATTGTACAACGTGTAAAATGTTGTGTAAATACAGAGAAGATAAGTACTTCAGAAAATTTTACCCTGAGTTGTTTAGAGGATTTACAAAAAAATCTATGAGAAACCAATCCCCTATCTGTCCTATAGGAGATAGACTGGGGGACCTGAAAGCCTGGGCTTTCAACCATTGCAGCGGGGGGCGAGGGGACAAGGGAGGTAGAGGTAGAAATCTTCCTTTTCCTTGGGCCGGCCGTTTCTACCTGGAAACTGGTCTGGCGGAAGAAGAGCGAGCTAGGGTATCCAGCCAACTTTGCCCGCGGATCACACCGATGGACGAAAAGTGCGTGGGAAAGAAAGTGTTGCATATGAGCTGTGATGGCTTTAACAAGACAATAAATATTGTGATTTGAATATAATTCGAAATGTGAGATTGATTGATCTATCTCTGCTAGACTAGCTACTCCTCAGTGCACGTCACTGTTGTAGCCTATAATGTACTTAACATCACAGAATTTGTCTCATTGTCGTAGGACTTACCACAGTTGAGATAAAAAAAGTTGCCGCTGATGCTTACGAATGGAGAAAATGACGCGCGCCATGATAAAGAAATGCCTGCCATCTTCAAATCGGTGATAGTAAAAATAAAATAACAGTGGTTCTGTTATAATAAACTTTTTTAAAAATGGTCAAGCAACCATGTTGTATGACTTCATATGGATTGACCCAGCAGCAACATTAGCATTTTCTGGTTACATTTGACATTAATTCATTGTCAAACTATTTTCATCTTCTCTCGACTTGCACCCGTTCCAAATTTCATACATACATAATACATGGATGCATTGGGTAAGACGCTTCATGACTTTTCGAAAAAGAAAAAGCTTTATTTATAAAATAAAATTTAAAAATTTACTTTCATGGCAATATATATTTATCTCTCGAAAAATAAAGTGAGCAATCTTCTGTCAATCAATTACGTGATTTATGCAGAGCACAAAAAAAACACAGTAGACCTTACTATTCCCCATGCTTTAAACGACTCAAAACAACGTATCCTACGTAGACCAGTTCCTGAAAGTCCCACCAGATGGCATATCGGTTAATTTTAATCGCGAATAGGGGTATTCCTTACTGCGATCTATGCTGCGACTCCAAGGGTTCCGGGTACGAATCTCGCTCGGGCTTGGTTGTTTGTGAATATCCATTCATCAATTTCATCACTCATCCCCATCTTCGCAAATTAGCCAAGAGACACAAAACGCGAAGTAAAATAAACTCAATCAATCAAGATACTTCTCATGTAGAATTACTTATTATTGACACACGGTATGTTTTGTACCCATTCTATCTGGTTTATTTTGGAATGCATATCACGTTCTAAATTCATGATAATTTTATGCTCATTTCCTATGAAGAAAAGTCTTTAAATATCGATATCGGTGTGAGTTTTTCTTAATTCTGTTATTTTATAAACTATAAATAAGCGTATATGATTTTGAAAAGGTTATCAATTCTTTCTGATGAAATTGTCATCATCGAACTTGAGCATAATAATTCATTCCCTCTTGATGATGTGCGCAGTACATGCTGCCATTTGGTACTACGTAAGTACGTACGTAATCATTTAGAGCTTAACCGTAGGTAGGTAAACTCGTAGTTGTAGAAAGTTCAGAACGAGGAGGCTATATTTTATCTGTATTTAAAATGTATTTTCTTTATCTTTTAGGTTAAGACACCCAGTCAAACTGGAGCTGGAAAAAGGGAGGAGAATTTCTTAGGCCGGATCTACTATATACAGTACAGTGAGTAGAATTTAATAAGTGGGTATCTCTGGGTTCGCTTGTGCACACGTTTACCATATCTATAGTGACACGTCGACGCACCAGAGTCATCTTATTTCAAGAAATTCGATTTGATTTATGTTAAATGCTACATGTCATGCACTATGTACAATATATTAAAGGGAATTACCACTGTAGTTTTCTCGTTAAATTCGAATTGCGTTCAATGCTCTTGTACTATGATTCAGGGATAAGCGGTATCAAGCAGGGTCTTGGTATGAGTGACTGTGTGCTTCAGTGATGAGTTCTGTAAAGTTGATTTGTAGACACAGTGAACTTTAAACACACAGATACCTGTAAGAAAATGAAACATTTGGTGTCAAAATAATTCTGTACTGCTGATTGAGACTTGCTATTTATTGCTTCCTGGCCAGATGTATAGTGAAAGTGGGAGTAAAAGTTACTTACTTAAATTATGATCTTGCATGTTGTTCTTATAATTTAGTTGATGCAACTTGGGAGGTACTTGAGGATTGTTGACGAAATGATCTCCCTCTGAGATCTAATCATCAGCAAATATATATTTCCTGTAAATTATGGGTCAAGGCCTATATTCCTGAAGTGGACATGGTTAGTAAAGTAGCATTTCTTTTTAATGTCCATAGAGTCTATATTTATTTTATTGGCCCTATTGTTTAATTCCAAACTAATCATGGTACACATGCACTTTTAATATGGTTTGATTTCTATTCATGTATTTACACACATTGCCCTATGATGCCAGTGGGGGTCCCGGGTTTGAATCCCAGCCTGGGCGTGGATGTTTGCGAATGTTCATTCGTCAATTTCATCACTCATCCCCATCTTCACAAATTAGCCAGAAGTGGCACAAAAACTAAGTAAAATAAAGCAAATCAAATCTAAATAGCATGCATCATATTCTCTGCATACTCTTAGACTGGAAGGGCCCATGTGGCTTGTCAGTCCAGTGTGAAACCCCAATCACATGCTGATTCAGTCTTAAAGCTGCCTTTTAAACCAGTGAAGTCAGTAACTGTTGACTGGTTGGAGAATTTGTTCCTAGTAAGCTAGGTAACTGTTGTGTTGGGTTTGTTACATATGAAGAGGATACATTTTGTTCAGTAAAGTTCAACTATACTCATTGTTAGGAATCTTAAAAAGTGCAATTATAAAATATGTGGGATGTAATCTGTGGCATATGGAAAATCAAAACAGCTGTTCAAGAAAAATAGATGCCAAAATGATGCGCTTTATGTAGAAATTGTCCGAACTGCATAACAAAAGGTTGATAATATTTTTTTAGTGGTCTCCGGAATGGGACTGACGGTTTTTAAAAGTGTGTGGTTTTAACATGGTTAGAAATAGGGAAGAAAGAAAACATGCATTTTGAAGGAAAACTCAAAAAGTTTTATTGGTATTAGTTACAAGTCATTGTAACTCAGTATAACTCCACGTGAGCTCCATTTGTGACTCGGAGAATATCCAGCCTGAATTCAATCTCTCTCCACGTATTGTGTAACATCTGAAGTGTGACAAGCAATCTCATTCCGAGTACGGGTCATCATTTCATCAAGGTTACGAACCTTTTCACCAGACTACACAATGTATTTCACATACCCCCACAGGAAAAAGTCCAGAGGGGGTTACATCAGGGGAGCGTGGTGGCCACCTAATTAGCCCATCACGGCATATCCAACATTCTGGAAATTCCGTATCAAGATAGCCCCTCACTTGTAGTCTCCAATGTGGCAGGGCACCATTCAATTGGAAAATCACTTGAGGTTGCAAATGTTGTAATTGGGGAACTGCAGAGTTTTGAAGCATGTCTAGGAATACATTTCCTGTTATGGTTTGATCAATGAAAAAGAAGGGGCCTATAACTTCATTAAGTGTTGAAGCACACCAAACATTCAATTTTGGACTGTCTCGGGAATGTTCCACATACGCATGCGGATTCTCAGATCCCCATATCCTAACATTGTGTCTGTTAACACAGCCAGACAAGTGAAAAGTTGCTTTATCTGAGAAAGCAATGTTCGATAGAAAATTCTAATCTTTTTGGCTTGTCGTTAGGCTTAATTTCTTGCAACTTATACGCACGCAAACATAATCGTTTATGTACCACATCGTGCACATTTGACCTTGGAATTCCCAGCTGCCTGCTCGCTGCGCAAATTGACTTCTTTGGGCTACGTGTGAAACACACACTTACTGACTCCATCCGTTCGTCTGACACACTATTGACCACCACTGTGAGGTTTCACTATACTCCCTGTCGATAAAAATTGTTCCTTCCATGCCTGGATACTGTTGCGTGATGGAGGATCCTTGTGGTAAACACGTCGGAAGTGCACTTGAACAACACTTTTTGTCTCTGCAAACCACCACACGCATTGCGCCCTTTCGAGTACCGATACCATTTTTTGTTTCGGCGATACTAGCGCCATCACTGGTAGTCGTACAACTATGAATATTTGCTGAACATAACTTTTTGAGTTTTCCTTCAAAATGTGTGTTTTCTTTCTTCCATATCTCTGCCCATATTAAAACCACACACTTTTAAAAACCGTCAGTCCCATTCCGGACATCTTATATTTTTTAATTAACTGAGAGAGCGTACCTACATTTTGGTGAGTAAAATAGTTTGTATCTGAAGAAACGTCTGGACAGCAAATAAAGATCCTGCAATTCAGTTCCCACATTCACTTCCACAGCTTTCAAAAATAAATAAACATGTAGAAGTGAAAAATTTGGAGAAATATGGATTAGGAAGTGCCTGTTTTTCAATGTTTAGTTAATCTTTTTTTTGTTAACTATCTGCCAGTTGGAGGTAATTGTCATTCTTAGCCAGCAGTGGGTTATTCATTGTGAAAGTAAGCAACAGTTAAGTAATCTCAAGATCAGCGAGTTCACAGAGCTGAAGCATGGAAATGTTAGGAAATCAAACTGTGCACCATCTCCTGGTATAGGTTCAAACCAAATTGATTAGCACACAGCCTGGTGTTTAAATGTAGAACTAGAAGCGCATATGTACATGTTGCTCTTGAAACATGTTTTAGCATTGCAAATAATTGGAACAATGGCTGCATGTTCATTCTGTATGATTACATAATAAATTTATGGAAAGCAAGTCCTACAAATTTGCCTTTCTTCTAATACAGGTCAATCTCATACATGCCAAATGCTTTCTTACAGAAGCATGAAGAACTCGAAAGTCTAAACATTAATAATTCCTGCCTGTTGATGTAAACTCTTGTAATATATGTACAAATTTTTCATGTTTTTTGACCTCAAGCTTTGAACTGTCTCAGTGCATGCTAGTTGCATGAGAGAAAAATAAACTTTATGTGAGCATTGTAATCCAATATCTAAAAATATGAAGGTACAAAGTGAATATAACTTAAAAAAAAAAAAAAAAAATTGGGCCATGAACTTGTATTGTAAATAGTTTGATTTGTGTGTTCTGCAAGCTGCTGCTTGGAACTACGGCACCAAATTACCACTCGCACACTGGAGCATCTGGTAAACCGAAGACAGTTTGTCACAAATTCTCCAACACTGTCTTGCCAATCGAATTCTGCTAACTATGCTGCATAAATGTCCTGTTTGTATGGACATTGATTGAGCTATGCCAAAGAAAACAAATCATCTTGTGTACCAATGTAACATTTCAGGGAACCAACATGAAGACCTAAAATGCATGAAAAGTTGTAACTTGCTCTATTGAAACTGTGAAGGTTAATTGGGGTTGCACTGTATCTTGTGTAATCTGACCGTGAAGTTGTTGGGCAGCGACGGCGCCAGGATTAATCATCTGGTTGTGCTGATGGGGTGCAGAATGAAATTTAGGGGGTGTGACGTTGAAAATAAAGAAAACCTGAAATATGTATGCATGTTTCAGTCCCTAAATCAAATATCTATCAACTTTTAGTATAGTCATCTATGATAATATGCTAATGAAACTGAAGACTTGCTTCATTTTTGCCTGAATTTAGCACAACGAGGACCATTGGTAATTTGAAAAGAACAGCTTGGTCAAGGGAGTTCAATGACATATATGGACGACTGGAGGATATTGCCACGGAGAGGGGTTGAAGTATATTTCCCCCCTAATAGTGATGGTCACTCTCCCTAAAATAAATCCTTCAATCTGAAGTTACCATGGTCCTGTAACGCTCTTATAATAATTAACATAAATGACCGTGACTGAAATGTACACTTTTAAATTGACATCCATTGTTTTATGCACATCGGCTAATCGGGATTGGACCTACAGTTTAAAGTGGGATCCGAACCACTATGTGCATCCACAGGTTATCGAAACCAGGATCCCTTGATCACAAGGCACAACCAATTGAGGTACAATGGGTGCGTTCCGAAAGTCTTAACGAAACGAACGCATTCAACGAAAATAACTGGGCTCGTGAATCTGGTGAAACCAGTTATTTTACGGACTTATGGGACACTCTAGGCGAAAGCGCAGGCGCAGCGTTTTGTTTAGAGAAAGTTTCCGCATGGCGTCAGCGGAAGAAATGTCCTTATGGCAAAAATAAACTCTATTATGGCCACTGTTACTCATTTTAATCACATTCAAAGAACGGTCAAGGCATGCTTATCTTGTGCATGTTGCTTCATATCGCTATCTGTTAAAATTATAATACATTTTCCGAACTAGTGCAGTTTGAATCCATCAGCACGCGCTTTGTCTGCAAGGAGCAGACGATTTTCACGGAACAAACCAGCATCCTGGCCCGTGCGTTTGGTGAATCTCGTTCTTGCACGAAACGCACGGAATGCGACTTTTGGGACAGCATAATGAAACTCACGAAACGCACGGAAGCACTTATGGAACGGTCAGTTACCATAACTCGTTTAACGCGTTAAACTCGTGCGACTTTCGGAACGGGCCCATTATGTAGTTATTAATCACTGTCAAATGTATTGTATAGGTGACAACAACTGTTGAGTGTTCAGTTTGTGTGCATTGGGTAAAAGAAAGGCAACCTAAAGTTCTGCAATACGGAAAATAAAATAACGCAATAAGTACGAAATTATGTAGTCACTTTCATGTAATTATCAATTCACTCTTTTTGGACCGCATCACTTTTCTGAAAATGTTCCGTTGCATTCGTTATACATAATACATAGCCTCCCTTCCGTCTGACCAGATGCTGTGGTGTAAGGACAAAATGCTAAGTGCACAGCAACTTCTTAGTTAAAATCCCTTGGGCCGCACTCTTCCCAACAACTAACCACAACATTTCTTCGCAAATTTTTGCCATCTTCGTACCAGTCATTGGAAAAGTCTGAAATGGTACATTTAATAGAACGAATTAACAAGGAAACGGCCGTGATGATACAACTCACTCACATTAAATAATTGCCCGAGAACGACCTGATGATACTCAAAAGCAACTGATTTTTTTTTCCCAATGTGACTTGAAGAAAAGAGGAAGAACAAGTAGGCGGACAACAAAACCGTGTATCAACAGTCCCAACAACAACTGACACTGAGCTACAAACATTTATCGAAAAACACAAACAGACTACTTGAAACACAAGAAGAAATAAAGACAAGAGGCGCTGATCTTTATAGACTGCCAACAGCACAGGAAAATATTGTAAATAATAACAACAATCTCACTTCAGTACCTAACATTCGGCCCTCGATATGACAACAACATGGCATAATATGACGCTGTAACAGGTATAGGTTTTGGATAGGGGGTGTGGAAGAAAATTAAGGGGTGCACGTGCAAGGCCCTCCTGGCGCCACCCCTGTTGTTGGGTGGGCCTTTGACAGTTCCATGAAGCATCCATGTTGCTTTGCAACTTCCAGTTTCAAGCTAACTCTACATTGAAAAAACCAGATTTTCACAATTTCCAATTATGTGCTAACTTGAACCTTAATTGTACATTTAAAAACAAACCCGTCATTAAATTTAGTTGCAAAATATCAAGGTTTTCCTAAAACTCTGAATAAATTGTAATAACATTGGCAACAGGCATCAAGAGAAGACAGTATGCCTTTTAGTGGCAAATAGTGCAAGGAACAAATAACAATCAAGGTGGTTACTACATATAAAAAGGCTCTAAGGAATTGGACTTACTGAGTGTCAGGAGAAATGTCAAATGAATTTAGTTGTCTTAGTTGTTTTCTTTAAATGTTAATAAACTTTAATAAAAATCAAACAGGAGATATCTGTTTTTTCCTAGAAATAGATCAGGCTATTAGCCTTCATTCCACAAGATATCTCACTGGCTTTCGAAATAAACTTAACGATTTCTATTCACTTAAGTTAGGAAAAGGATCTGAAAATTTGCAAATGCTTGTTGCAAGGGCTACTTCATAATTTCATGATAACACCTTTGAGGCACATTTCTTTCTTTAGGTAATTGACATAATGTGCAATCTGTCTAGAAAGTAAATGAATAGTGTCTGTGGGCAGTTCTGGAGCTAATGTTCAGGAATAAGATATTGTTTGGAACATGTATCGCTGCCACCCCACATTTACAGTCCCATGAGATATGAGAGTAGGTGGGTGAGGAGAAGTTACCACAGAAGTGTAGTTCTGAGTTACCCACCTCAAAGTCTATTTCAACTTGTAAGATAAACTAGTGAGGAACAACAAGTAGGTTTATAAAGGTTGCATAAATGCTAATGACTTGTAAGACAAAATTTGTACTGACCATATTTGACCAAGAAAGTGCCAAAATGGTAAGAAGGTGCCCCAGTTGGTTCAAATCTCATGTCATGGATAATACCCCCTCCTCTTCGTTGGGATGTAGTAGAATTTAATGTATTCTTTATTATTGACATTTATTAGACAAAAAATTAAAACTATTCTTTTGATTTGCTGATTTTACTTGGGATTTGTTTTTCTTAAATATTAAATTCGTTCCTACCTAAGGCAATAGGGTGGACAGAGTAACTTTCTGTAGCCCAAGCTTTTTATGAAATAAAATTGCAGCTGCATGTTGACAAGAAAGAAGCCATAACAGGCCTTTATTTTCATATCCCACCTTTAGAATATTCCTGACATAGTACTGCAAATAAAGTAACAATGACATCATTCTCCTTAAAGAACCTTTATAATAATACTAACACAGGTAATGTACTGTTAGGGAAGCTTTACCTGCATTAATGTGTTTGAAACAACTTAGTATATATTTTCTGAATGTTGAACCAGTTAATATGCATTGCTTGAGTGTTACTAACACATTCAGATAACTTCTTGCATCTTAATTAGCATGCAACGTTGGACATTATCCGCTGTCTGGGGCTTGCTCTCTGCACTTATTGTAACACTGCGTTTCAAGACTGTGGTAGAATAAGTAAAGTAGAAAACCACAAATGGATTATATGCAATTAACATTGCGTGCTAGTATAGAACTGTTGTCATTAACGTTCAAGCAAGTATCAAATTTTATATTTTTCAACTTTATTCATGAACACAAATTCTGTGCGAGATCCAGAAAAGTTGTAAAATATTTCTTAAAAATTGGCAAGTCATGAAGAACATTGTTAGCAGAGATGGCAAAAGAATGGGTGCAAATTTGTTGTTTAGGGGAGGGGGAGAAGCAGATACTTTTGTACGAATTCACCTCTTATTATGATCTAACCTCTTCCCAAAATTCAGCTAAATTTTTCTGGCCTTTATTTACCAGACTAATTTTCCCAACATCTTTTCATAGAGACCTTGCAATGCAAATTACTTGAAAGATTCTGTCTCTTGCTTTGCAGTGTTACTGTAACGACTTGGCGCGAATAAGGACATTCCCAAAATGCAGCAAGCAGTGATGGAAGGTGAAGCTGCCTATGAGCCTACCACGTACAGCTATGATGAAGTCTTTCCAGCACTACCAGAATCCATGAATGTTACACAAACCAATGTTAATCCTCTTGGACAATGGAACACAAAAATGAGAATTGGCTCTTCTGTTGTCACCCAGGTAAGATCAAATATTGAATGCGGTTTCGTATGTGTGGAACATACATTTAATTAACTATGATGACTGGAACATTTGGAACAAAATTTACTCTCATCATTTTTCTGCATCATTCCACTCATACTTTTGTGTTTTGAGATACTCATTAACGTTAGGGATTGGACAAGTTAATCGGTAATCTATCAGTATCAGCGGAACCTTTAGTTTATAGCAAAATTCTGCCATTTTGTACTGTTTTTATAAATATGAACATATAAATACGGAGAAACTAGTAGTCACTTTTATCCGCGAAGCTGTTTTTTCTTCTTTTTCGATTAATTTCAGTGGCCACTTGACACCATCCACTTCCTGTACTGTTGCTTGGTGTGCGTCTTTTGTTTGTAGTTCTCTGGCTTCTGCTAGGTGCGCTGTCAAGTGCACGGCTGATGGTGATGTCCAGAAAGTTGATTTTACCATGTTTTTCTTGTTCTACGGTGAAGTTGAGCATGGGATGGATGTTATTTAGCTTGTTCACTAGAAGATTGAGTTCTACTAGTTTCTCCGTATTTATATACTACCGCGTGTCTCTTTTCCCAATTATGAATTAATTATAAATTTATTATTATTATTATTAATTATTATATGAATTAGTTATAATCACAGTGAACCCTGGTTTTACATTTTCCCACATATATACCAGGTGTTTCACAAATAATTGAGAGGTTTCAAAAAATTATTGCAAGTAAACTATTGAACTTACGTTTATGAAACCAGTTCAGAACGAACAAGGCACACAAACATCTTGTGCGTGTAAGTTTTGTTAAACTGAGAGTTCATATTCCTGCCACTAGGCGACCCTCACATCACTCAGTGTTTTGTTCAGCTGCTGCTCGGTGCATGGTACAAACGGTTTACAGAAACAGGTTGTGTGTGCAAAGGAAAACCACCCGGTCGCCCATCAACCTCCGAGGAAGACAGGGATTGCGTGCAGGCATGTTTTGTGTGTAGCCCACAGAAATTAATTGAAACTGCAGCTACAGAACTGGACATGTCAAAAAGAAGTGTGCGGAGAGTTCTTCGTAAGCATTTGTCCTTCAAACCATGTGTTCCTTGTCACCTGTGGTGCACACAGTGAACATTTGTAGGGGGGAAGAAAAAGAAAACTCTGTTTACATTCCTTGTTCATTTTGAACTGGTTTCATATACGTAAGTTCAATAGTTTACTTCCAGTATTTTTTTTGTAACCCCTCAATTATTTCTAAAACGCCCAACATAGCAAAATGTTATCAAATTTTCGTAGATTTTACATTCTCCCATATTTTTAAAGTTTTATCACGTTTGTCCCCTAGAAAACATAAAATCAAGGTTTCACTGTATTAGTTCTTCAGGGATCATTTTCAATTTTATATCAGATGGGCAGAATATCTGTAAATCTTATATTGGTACTTTATAGCTATCAGTGACAATTTCATATCAGGCAGTTCCTAATAAAAGTACAATGGGTGGCCAATAGAATTTCTGACCAGCACTGGTATAATACTAGTGTTAGATTTTCACCAGTATTAATTACTGAGAGTATACCAATCAGATAAGAAGTTGCAAACATTTATGTAGAGCCTGAATAATCTTGCCATCTGTTAATCAGTCTAATAACCCTCTTGTTTTCATGTTGAGGGGAATAAACAACGTGGTTGATAATATAAGACGTAAGGAAGTTACTAAAGATATATCCATGAAAATTACTTGTAAATGTTCGATTAATTTTGTTTTAATGTTCATCTGTCAAGACTTCTATCTGAGACCTCTAGCTTCATAGCACATTATGTTTATCCTCCCCTCTCCCCTTCTCTCCTCAGTGGTCTTCATAGTACATACCTAGATAGATTTAGTGCATATTCGGTCCCACAAAAAACATGCTTGTATAGTGCATTGTGACTGCACACAATACTGTTAAACGCGGGATGACTTTTGGGTGAACTCCCATTAAGTTATTTCTGTCTACAGCCATGATTTATTGAAAGCTTGTATCAGATATACTGTTGAAGAAATTCTGGACTGTTATGAAGCAGGATCATTGACTAGCAAGCTGGTATATAAGCTTAAATTTTCACATGCTTTTTGTATATGTACAATGTTTTTGTATGTAATTAGTTTATTATATTTACTCACTCTTCAAGTAACATACAGCACTAACTCGCTTATAAACTAGTGACATCAATTTTAGTATTACAGTAGAGTCTCGTTTATCCGACCTTCGCTTATCCAACATTCCGTATTATCCGACATACCACCGGAAAAAAAATCATCAATTGGCAACAAGAACAGCAAGTTGGGAGCGTGCACAGTCTATTTTTAGTTTCTCCCAACTCTACCGTGTGGCGCGCCCGCCTACACTATGGCTCATGTGTCTGTCATTTGCTACTCAGTGCAGTGCAGTTTATCATTGTATGCGGATCGGTTTATCGTCTGTTACATGCATATGTGTCTGTGTGTGTTAATTTGACAAACGTTGTGTTGTTTAAAAGTTGAAATTTACGCAAGTACAGAATGGCGACGAAAAGAAAGAAAGTTTTGGTATCGATGGAACAAAAACTTGAGGCAATCAAGACACTGGACAAGGGAGAGACAATGCAGAAGGTAGCTGACGATTTTGGCATTGGATGGGTAACAGTAGGAGATTGGAAAAGATAACAAATAGAAATAGAAAAATGGATGAAGGGTGATGATCAGTATGAAATAACTGATGAAGAAATTCTCTCTCTTGTCAGTTGCGAAGACAACGAAATTGAAGATCCAGGTCAAGCACCAACTGTTGAGCCTCGCAGAATTTCACATAACAACAGAACCCCCTTCCAGTGGCAGGAGTTTTGTGTAGCTGCAGCATCTACATGTTGAGATATACGAGGTGGCCTGTTTTCCACTGACTGACCCTTACATTTTATCACAAATTTCTTCCAAATATACCAGAAATTATGCTTGCAGTGTTTTTAAACTCTTCTGATAAGTCCATAATTTTATAAACGAAAACAACATTAATGTGAAAATCATATCATTATAGTACCTTTACATGGCTTTTGACTTGTGTGTTGTATGTTTGTAAATTGTTTTTCTCACCGATTCACAAAAATACATTTCATTTGTATTGTGCTAGAAACATTGTTTCACAACTTGATGCAGCTTTGTACATAGGATGTAGATGTTTCTTCAGTTTTGTATGTTGGAGAACTTACTTCCATCTTTCATTGTTTTCACTGCTGATCATGGATGATGCCTGTACTATAATTTTGTCTTTTTATCTTTTTATTTTACTCTTGTCTGGGGGATGTTGATGTTTAACACTGGAAATATATGGTACTAAGGTAAAGGTGGACATATGCCATGAAGACACATGGGGTCATATAGAGGTAGAGCTCCATATATTCTTGATCTCTGCAATAGTTGACATGATATGATCTGCATCATGCCTGGTTGCCTTTACCTCCAAGGGCTGCTCCAAGATACCCATTGATATGAGGCTTGGTGGGCCTCAGAGCCATGCAGAAAAGGAAATGACTGGGAAATTTCCTGTTCCAGATCACCTGTCCCGGGATTCGAACCTGGGTCTTTCGTGTGCTAGCCAGATTCTCTACCAACTGAGCTACCCCAGCCATGTAGATATATTTAATAAGTCTGCTGACTTATTAACCAGAATAAACCTTCCATTTTTGTTTTGCAAATTGACCGCTTATGTCTAACTATGAATTACATGTTAAAATTATTTTACATTTAGAAATGAGTGTCTTGATATTAGACATATAAAGGTGAGGTGTGCAACAAAAAAAAAAATCTCCCGACCAACATATACTGCTGCATTGTCATTGATTCAAAATGGTTTGGGAGCCATGGAAAAAACACTGTGACACTTCAATGGTATAGGAAATATGTATATAACTGTGAGGTGCAGCTCATTACAGCTACCTAAGCAAAAGAGGTTGTACTTATTGCTTCTACCACTCTATTCTACTCTGTACTTATTAGTCCCAGGCTTAATTATTATCTGTAATATTTGTTCCTTTTGACTTTTGTTTATCTGTTCTTATTCATTGTATTGATTTTGTGTGTTTGCTGGAATAACATTTTATAACACATTTGGAATTATAATTTTTTAATAATTTAATAATTTTTTAATTGTTTAAAATATATATATATATGTAAGCCTATTGTAATTGGAGCGAAAGCTCTGTTATAGGTGAAATAAATAAATAAATAAATTAATGTTGGGTAAACTTCTCTTTCAATACTGCATTTGTATTTAATTTTGTAGGTATTCCGTGTGCCATTTGAAGAAAGAAAATTTGACCACAGTGATAAATTTGGAGAAGGCGATTCAATGAAAACTTGTTTGGATATTATGAAAGAAACTGGTGCACACATTGAGATTTCATCATCCAAGGATCAATCCTTAACTTTCCTTGTAACAGGCAAACAGAATGCTGTACTGGAGGCTCGTAGGAAGATACTGACCCACTTTCAAACTCAGGTATTATTATTATTATGGTAATATGAGGTAAAATAATAATGATTTGTGTGTTGCTACTCACAATTGGCTGATTAATTTGGATCTAGGATGTAGACTGTATGTAATCTATCGAATTTCTTGATACCATTGCAATGCATGAAAATGGAGCCACTAAACTTAGCTGTACTAACCAGCGAACCAGATATTGTCCTTTTTTTGTTCAAAAGTCATTTACCATGGCCGTGCAGTCTAAGCTGTCATGCTTTGAGCTTCATCTACGGGACGTGCTCAGGTTAGAGTCTCCTGGTGGGAAGCATAACAACTTTTATCCTGAGATTTCGGCCTGTGTATGGGATTGGTGGCCACACACCATCATGAGGAATTTGGGGAGCTACGAATGAGTAGCGTAATATGGTCACGGAAACCTATAACAAGACCGGGGGTTTGTTGTGCTCACCACATGTCACCCTATAACTTGTTGGATGATCTCCCACACTGAGGTGGGAGTGAGGCAGGTGGGGTTATTATTATTATTATTATTTATGTTCAAAAACTAACAAGAAAGTGGGAAGCATTGCAGTATTATTAAAATTAAAGCAAAGCATTTAGACTGAGATGTGTGCCATTAGTAGAGGCACATATTTTTGGTAAATAAAAAAGCAAAATTTCGGTTCAAAAAGAGTCGATTTCGGGTTCAAAAGCGGTAAATAAAATAAAATTTCGGTGTTATAGCGGTGAATAATCACTTCAAAAGTGCTATATAAAATGACATTTTGGTTTTAAAATTGTGAATATAATTCTAAGTTTGATTTAAAAACTGCCCTTAATACGCAAAATAAACTTATCCCTTCTAATAGCACATTTATGAAGTTACCAGAGTATTAAGTTTATTCCTGTGTAAAGGGGTTTATTTTTGCTTCTCAAATATTTACAGCAAAATTAATCAATTTTCCGTGAATTGCATAACTCACAGGATACTTCAGACTTCAGAAAGTGTCGCGTCGGTATATAAACGGTAAATTTCGTGTTTAGAGTCAATTTCGCATTTTGCAGTTCATTTCGCATTATTTCGTGACAAAACAGGGTAGAAAAATGCACCTCGGACCTTTCAGAAACATGAAAAATGAACATTACAGCACGTTATTTCATATTTCGTGTTTTCGTCAAAAACTAAATTTGCATGCCTCTAGCCATTAGTTATGATGACAGATAAACAAGCAAGTTTCAGATTTGCCCACATGGAGAGCTACAATATAATTCAGTAAAGACTTTTTTGTATGGAGAAACTGGGACTATGGATGAGTAAAGGCAAGGACTTCATGAATGAATGAATTAATGCATTTTGGTTAGTTTAGTCGGTAATTTGGTCTCTTCGACTAGTTGCCACCCTTGTAAATGGAGTACTCTTCCCATAGAGTAGCCACCCTGTATAATTAAATAGAAGTGTGCCATAGTTTTGTAGCTTTGTACTGCAATTAAGTTTCTCTGTTATTTGTAGGCCAGTGTGAGCATCTCAATCCCCAAAGAACATCACAGATTTATTCTAGGAAAAAGTGGAACCAAACTGAGAGATTTGGAAAAGAACACAGCAACCAAGATATCAGTCCCAACTGTGCAGGATCAGTCTGACCGGATCACAATTGTAGGCCCAAAAGAAGGAATTGAAAAGGCTGTACATGAAATACGTGTAATTTCTGATGAGCAGGTAAGTTTTTAGAAATTTTAAAATGTTAACCAGGTTACATTTTTACAATCTTCATTTCTTTCCTTAAGTAAAGTATTGGATTATTTCATTTGTTGAATTGATGTTAATAGACCATTAATTACTTAGCACGATGGGATTATTAGCAGAAGTAGCTAGAGGTTTCTGCATCCTGGGTAAAAATATAATTTGCCATCCCTTGCAACGTTTTCTGCAAACCCCCTACCCACTTGCTTGGGGGAGAAATGTTGTTGTACACTTTACATCAACTTTCAAAATTTGTGTGTAAACAGGAATTCCTCAACCTTGTAAGGAATCCATAGCAAGAATGATATCAATTTTTCTTTGCCTTTTTGTTATTTTATTTTGGACCTAAGCTTTTAAGCCCTTTTTTGTCCATTATAATATGCATATAAAACATACACTACATTACAAGTATCCATCTTTTTTCCCCTATTTCACAGACATTTGATTCAAAAAGAAAATCATTCCCCCTTTACAATTGTATGTTACACTTTCTTAAAAAATGTTAACAGACCCATCCGAACATCCGGATTGACAATAAAACTTGTCAAATTTATTGAAAACTTAACCTTTAAATTATATAAAGTTTTATATATTTGTCTCTCTATTATATTTTGGGCATTCCAGTATTATATGGTACAAGTCTGCACTTCCCCAGCCACATTCACATCTCTTATTGTTTGTTATTCCAATTCTGAATAAATGTTGCCTAGTACATAAATGACCCGATCTCAGTCTGTTAATTAATATCATTACATTTCTTGTACATAAATGTGCACACTCTTGTACCATAAAATGTCCCTTAGCTGTAACAAAGCTCACTTACTAAGACAAAATTCTCATGCAACAAAAGGTAGGAAATTGTACATTTGGCATTATTTATTTCTCTGTTCTATGGGGAAATTTACAATGAAACATAATTTTGAAATTGACATTATTAATACTGAAAATATATTTATCTTCTAATGCAGCTTTACCTTCCTAATCACTTCATTAAAAACCTCATACACTCATTTCCGACCCCCTCCCAATTTAATTTTAGACCTTTCCCTGTTTTATAGAAAAGTGGACCAATCATGAGTGTTACTATTTTTAGGTAATAAGTTTAAACTTCATGTATCTAATATTGCAAGTGAAGGGAGCAAGCAAATCTAATGTAACTTCAATACTGTTGAAGGACTCTGCCATTTATAGTCTTTTTCCAAATTTTTTCTCTTTGTCGTGGCACCCAGGACAACCACCCTCCTCTCCCGTACTTACGGCTATGGTTATCAGTGTGTGATTATTTCCCAAATCTGGTGTTTTGCCGATCCTAACATACAGACGTACTCTAACTAACTAACAGTTGGGCTGAAAAGTTCGTAGGCTAACATAGTAAAAAATATTTTTTTGACAAAATTCGATTTTATTATTCAATATAGTTGCCTTCGAGGGCGATGCAACGATTATAGCGGTCATACAATTTTTCGATGCCATTTTTATAGTACGATTTCTCTTTAGCCTCAAAATAGGCCTCAGTTTCGTCGATTACCTCTTCATCAGTGCTAAATTTCTTTCCAGCGAGCATTCTTTTAAGGTCTGCAAACAGGAAAAAGTCACTGGGGGCCAGATCTGGAGAATATGGTGGATGGGGAAGCAATTCGTAGTCTAATTCATATAATTTTGCCATCGTTTTCATTGATTTGTGACACGGTGCATTGTCTTGATGAAACAGCACTTTTTTCTTCTTCAAATGGGGCAGTTTTTTCGTGATTTCATCCTTTAAACGCTCCAACAACGCTATGTAATAATCGCTGTTGATGGTCTGGCCCCTTTTTGAGGTAATCGATGAATATAATACCATGCGCATCCCAGAATACTGATGCCATAACCTTGCCAGCCGACTGTTGCGTCTTTCCACGCTTTGGATTCGTTTCATCTCGTGCAGTCCACTCGGCTGACTGTCGATTGGACTCTGGAGTGTAGTTATGGAGCCATGTTTCATCCATTGTAATATATCGACGGAAAAATTCGTGTTTATTACGGTTGAATATCGCTAAACATTGCTCCGAATCATCAAAACGTTGTTGCTTTTGATCGATTGTGAGCACGCGCGGCACCCATTTTGCACACAGCTTTCGCATGTTCAAATATTCATGCACAATATGTCCAACACGTTCCTTTGATATTTTTAAAGTCTCAGCTATCTCGATCAACTTCACTTTACGATCATTTAAAATTATTTTGTGGACTTTTTTGATGTTTTCGTCGGTAACAGCCTCTTTGGGGCATCCACTGCGTGCATCGTCTTCGATGCTCATTTCGCCTCGTTTAAATTTAGCAAACCACTTCTCAACAGTTGATTTTCCTGGTGCAGAGTCCGAATAATGTTTATCAAGTCAAGCCTTGGCTTCAACAGTATTTTTTTTTGCCAAAAAGCAATGCTATATTAACACACGAAATTCTTTTTTATCCATTTTTTCACAATAACAAAAGCTCCTTCACTCACAATGCTATATCTCACGAACTAATTATCCGGCAGCTGTGAAATTTATACACGTATCTTTTGAAGGTTAGTACTAAGTAAAAATCACATGGATTAAATTCTAGTAATGCCATCTATGAGTCAGCCTACGAACTTTTCAGCCCAACTGTTAACTCCCTAGCCTTCTTAAACCCGAAGGTTCATGGCTGCAGCAACACAGGCCTTCCATCTTTCCCTATCTTGAGCAAGTTCTATATACTCTTTTCCATCCCTACCGATTTCCCTTAGGTCCATCTCAACGTTCTCCCTCCATCTTCGTCTTGGCCTTCCTACAGGTCTCTTACCATCAGGTTTCCCAACAAGAATCCTGTGAACTCCTCTTTCCTCTCCCATTCGTGCCACATGGCCTGCCTACCTAAGTCTTCTTGATTTAATTATACTAATAATATCTGGACATGAATACAAATTATGTAGTTCTAAATTATGTAACCTTCTCCACTCACCTGTCTCCTCATCCCTTTTAGGTCCAAATATTTTCCTAAGGATCTTATTTTCAAATACTCTCAATTTATGTTCCCCTTTCAATGTAAGTGACCAAGTTTCACATCCATATAATACTACAGGCAAAATTACTGTTTTGTATATTTTAACTTTTAGTTTCTTAGATATTAAACGAGAAGACAAAAGTTTATGAAGAGAGAAGTAACATGCATTTCCTGAATTAAGCCTACTTTTTATTTCCTCTTTAATATTATTTTCATTTGTTAATATTACTCTTAAGTATTTGAATTTGGAAACTTGTTCAAACGAGTTATCAATAATTAGATTTTGATTATTACCTAACACTTGGTTTCAGCCTGTAAGCATATATTTAGTTTTCTCTTTGTTAACTTCCAAACCTATCTCTTTAGCAGTTTTGAAAAATATTTTAGCATTATTCTTAATTGTATTCACATCATCCCCCAGTAAGTCTATATCATCTGCATATGCTAACAACTGAGTCACACCGTTTAATTTTAGTCGTTCTTTAGTTTCTTTTACCTTCCTAACAGCATATTCTAAGGCAAAATTAAAGAGCAATGGAGATAATGCATCTTGTTTTAACCCATCATGAATTGTAAATTTGTCAGACATATTAATACCTACACGAATTTTACTTTCTGTTTCACTGGTGCATATTTTTATCATACTAACAAGCTTCTTAGGTATTCCAAACTCTACTAATATATTATATAATTTATCTCTCTTGATCGAATCATATGCTTTTTTGAAATCAATGAATAGCAGATGGACATTTTGATTATATTCCCACTTTTTTTCAAGTGTCTGTCTGATGTGAAAAATTTGATCTGTAGTTGATCTGTTACGTTTAAATCCACATTGATAATCACCTATAATTTCATTAGCATATGGAGTTAGTCTTGTTAAAAGAATGTTAGATAATATTTTATATGTTGTTGAGAGTAGAGAAATTCCACGGTAATTATTGCAGTTCATTTTATCACCTTTCTTAAACACAGGAACAATTATGGATTCTTTCCACTGTTGAGGGAGTTCTTCTTTATTCCATATTAAACAAATTAATTTATGAATTTAACATATTAATGAATTTCCACCATATTTAATTAACTCAGCTGGTATTAAATCAATGCCATGTGCTTTGTTATTCTTTAGCCTTTTAATAGCATCCTTAACTTCAATCAAGTTAGGTTCTGGAACTAAAGGTTCTGCTGTGTGTACTTCATTTACTTCTGATTTATCTCCTACATGGACATTTAAAAGGTCATTAAAGTAGTTCTTCCATCTATTTAGAATATCGCTTGGGTCAGCTAGAAAATCACAGTCTTTTATCAAGTTTACTTTAGGTTGCCACCCCTTTCTAAACTCATTTACACCTTTATATAAATCTCTGATATTTTTATTTTTGCTGTTTGTTTCAATTTTGTTAATTTTGCTTTTCAAGTAATCTCTTTTTTTTACTTCTAAACGTGCGGTTAACTTCTCGCTTTATTCTATTATAATTGTTTAGATTTGTATCATCAGAGTTATTTAACCACCTAAGTCTGGCCTGATTTCTTATTTCTATTAGATTATGACATTCATTATCAAACCATGGCTTACTTTTTCTCGGTTTATGGTATCCTATACTTTCTTTAGCTGCTGATTCTATTGCATTACGTATGTGCTCCAAATTCTTATTTACGCTGTTTCATTTGTATTTTCATCATTATTTGAATCCTGCAAAACATCAAATCTATTTGACAGTTTAATTTGGTAATCTTTCTTAATTCTTTCATCAGTAAACTTTCCTGTATCAAATTTTAGAACTTTTAGATTTTGTTGCTTATGATGTACTCTAGATTGTGTTTTGAAGATTAGAAAATGTTCCATATTTTCATAAGCAAAGTGCAGATGTATACCGGATTTACTTGAAATGGCATGGTGCATATATGCAGGATAATATCTACGGAAAATCATATCCTCGATTATCCCTGGGGTAATGTCTGCCTGTAGAAAAACACACAAAAAGGTATATTTTTTTTGTCTTCCAAAATCAGCAATTGTAACTTATCTTGTTTAATTGACTGAAATTTGCATGTTTTCTGAAATTAATAGATGCAGATAAGTATTAGATTCAAAGTTCTTCAGTTTTTAATCCAGGTTATTTTCATTTTCTAGTCAAAGCAAGCATATGAACGTCTCTCAATTCCAAAAATGTATCATCCATTTATTTCTGGAGCTCACAACGAGAAGGTCAGTGCTCTGATGAATGAAACCGGTGTGCGGATAAATATTCCTCCCCCATCTGTTCAGAAAGATGAACTTACTATTGCAGGAGAGAAAGAAGGTGTGATGATTGCAAAGGAACGGATCCTAAGTATTCAAAAGGAAATGGTAAGTGTAATGACTATCATCGTAAACTTTAATTTGCTTTTTATGAATTTTGGTTTGTCAACACAATGTTCCTACTGTGGTATAACTAACATATTCTCATAACATATCTCATTGCTTTGTTGCTTCAAGCATGCAAGATTTTCAAGCAACACAATGGTAATATATTTCAACAAGCTGTGTAAGCTTAACACACAATTATCATGGAAATCATTCTGATTTGTAATTATTTAACCTTTAGTAGAAAACTGGTTTCAAACAAATTGCGGTGCTTACCCCACATAATCCCATAACTGGTTGAATAATTTTCCACCTCTGGCAGTTGGTAGGTAGACACTGGCCCTCACGGGCTGCATAATTTCCAGCATAAAGACTGGAAAAATGTTGTGGCAACATTTTTGTGGACCCTGCAAGATTCCTGCACTCCAGTAAAGTATCACCCAATATTGGTGATTAAATTGGAACTAATACTGTCTGCTATCGACACCACTAGTACTGGTCTACACACATACATGCAAGAACATCAGTGTTAACTCAGTCCTAGTTACAGTCAACTGACCCTTTTTCCGGGAACCGTGAAAAATTTGGAAAAAAAGTTGAAAAATTGAAGGAATAGGTCTCTGTGCAAACGGGTTTCTCATGAACTAGAATTGTAAGAATTTCCTGGAAGAACGACGACTGTGCACAATTGAAAGAAAATAATATTATTTTATATCCTTTTTTTGTGTAAATGTTTTGATGTTCTATTTTCCTTATCACAACACACATCCTGTGCATAACAGGTTGCATAACTACCAGGATAAATGATGTTACTGTCTCCTAGGCATTGTGTCCGTTTGAGCTGAAAATTGGTGCAAATTCCAATAACGACCCTTTTTCTGGGAACTGTGAAAGGTCGATGTATTGAGAGTTGATTGTATGTGTTTATGTAATCAGATTTTTTTTTAAATAATGAATTTTTATTTTCTTTATAGGAAAGAAAGTGTACATTTGTGTCTGTGGAAGTTCCCAAGTCACAGCACAAGTATGTTATTGGGCCAAAAGGCAATACTATTCAGGAGATTCTTCAAATGACTGGCGTTAGTGTGGAAATGCCATCTAGTGATTCACCAACAGGAACAATTACCTTGAGAGGTCCACATGATAAACTTGGTTTAGGTAAGTAGTTAATAAGGAGGAGAGTTTACATAGAGTTCAAATGGAAATAAATTCCTTTTTTAATTCTGAAGTGTAAGTTTCATTGCTCTGTTCATTCTATTATGCTTCATGAGCTGGAATTATGTAACGATCAGCGAAATTACTATTTATTCTATTTATTTCCTAGGTATAGTGGCAGTGAATATAATTTACCTCATACAATGTGGTGCTCTCAAAACCATCAAGAATATATACATACATATATTTGATTTGTAAAGAAGATAATCGATTTTCAAGAGAGAATAATATCAAGTTACTAGTTCAATAACAGGTTCACATTATTTGTATCCTTGTTTTCATTTGCTCAGTCTTAGCTTAACACAGTTATTCCCTAAACACTCATCTACCTAGAGAGATGACCATAATCCTTCCATCCAGTTTCAGGCTGGGTCAGTATACGTGACAAGTCTTTCCATAGTCTTCTGATGTTCAGTCAGAACATCTCTTTCTACTGTATTCCAATCCTGACCGTTTTTTCTCATTCTCCACTACATGCTCCTTCTATCAACATCTTGATCTCCTGGTTTCTTTTCCTACTCCTTATGCAATTATATGCTCTCCTTTCTGGCCCCATTCTCATACATCCAAACCACCTCAGCCATGCCTGAACCATTCTGTTCTGCATCTTCTCTACCCTCCCTGTCAAATTTCATTCCTTCTGTGTCTCTACTCTTTCCTGCTATACTCTAAGATTTTCGTCTTCACTACCCATTCTGTACATAATTACAGGGTGACAAGAAATAACCCGTACTAATGTTTGTGATCATAAATTTATTAAACTGAAACAATTGAGCAAAACAACACTGAAGAACAATGACATGGGACCTTAGGAACAGGATGTTCAGCCGGTTTCGAAGTGGCCTCCCTGTGCGGCGATACAGAGGTCCAAACAGGCTTTGAAATTTTTGGCGATGGGCCGCAGGTCCTCGGGCGACAATCGGTTCCACTCATGACGCAGCGATTGCTTCAGCAACTCCAAACTTTGGTGGCGTTTAGCACATACCCTGGCCTCCAAAATCGACCAGATACTGTAGTCCATTGGGGGTTCTGCACCACGCTTGCGTCATTTTCGCCCTGTGGGCCGGAGCGGAGTCTTGCTAGAATGTCCATTGTTTATTGCCGAAGTGCTGCTGGGCCCACGGAAGGACGACGTTCTCGAGAATGTCACGGTGGTACACTTCTTGGTTGATTTTGACCCCTTGATACACGAAAACCAGGGGCATCTTGACGCTTGCGCAATTTCCGCCCCACGCCATGACCGACTGCTGATTTTAGCGGTGTTCGACGATGGCTGAGGTACCGGGAGCCTCTGCAGATCAGGTACTGTCGTTTTGGTGGTTGTGCGCCTGCTCCACGGTGAACAGCTCCTCATCGCTGAAGAGAATGCGCTCCCATCGCTGACCTGCGGCCCAGCGCTTCAGAAGGCGGCATCTTTTGAGTGGCAGGCGCTTGTTTTCGTCCGTGAGAAGCTGAAATTTTTGGAGCTTGTACACCTTGAGGTTGAGGTTCTTTTTCGCCATTTGCCGCACCGATTCGCGGTTGGTCCCGATCTCACGGGCGACTTTTCTCATGGAGACCCTCGGATTTCGCTGAACTCGCTTTTTGATGCTCTTGCGGTTCTGGGACGTGTTGACAGCAGGCTTTCTTCCTCTTCCGGGACGGTCGCCTTCATGGCCGAGCTCCTTGAATCGCCGAACTGCATCTGAGACTGTCATTTTTGGAACACCCAGCAAACGAACAATTTCACATTGGCGCTTTCCTTGACGCCACAGTTCCAAAATTGCACTGGGTTTGGTTGACAGTCTGAAACACAAAGACTGTAATCGTTATGAAACCGAAACAACAGGTACACTTACAAAAGACTATGGAGAATCCAATAACACAACAATTATTTGGCTACGGTACACTACATTCTTGGCAGGATACACCAAACTTTGTACGGGTTATTTCTTGTCACCCTGTATAATTATGTATTGTGTGTTAAATACCATATTTACGTGTGTATAATGCACACCCTGGATTTTGATGGGGAAAAGTGACAAATAATTATATCTCGTATATAATGCGCAGTACAATCCACTTTCAAGAAATTAGCTTTCTTAGTTGTAGGTCGTAAAGCTGTTGCTATGCTGATAAAGAGTGAATGACATCATACCTATTCAATGAGTCACCTGTTGCTATGTGGAGGAAGAGGAGAATATCCTCTTGTGTAAACAATAAGCCACCAACCCACACCACTTCCCCCTCTCCCTCCACTGTGTTTAGCATCCAAAAGCTGCACTTTAACCACCTTATTTATTTTGTAATAGGAGAAAGCGAGATCAAGTTACGTTATGGATTTGCAGTGCTCAGTTATTTTCTATTATTTCTCGCCCAACAAATACTGCTGATATGCATCCCATGTGATGGGAGGTTCATGCTCGAATTCCACCAGAATGGCACTGCTCTTCTTGGTGTCGCAGAACATTACATTACAAAGTGAAAAATTGTGGAAAATGCCCTTCAAATTTTTTTCTGTGATTTTGCTCATTCCTCCTTTACCTTTTCTAAAAAAAACTCAAAATATGTACTTTTCCCATAACTAATGTAACATTTATACGAGGCACATTCAGGACCCTCAAACTAGCATTTAGCAGCACAAGATTTCTTCCATTAAGGCATTTACAGACTCCATATGTGTCATATTATTTGGCCAGTAATACATTTTATTTATTATTTTCTTTTCTTATCTTTTCTTTCATCCATAGTACCATTAAAATCGGAACGTTCCTTCATTTTGTGGAAAACTTATTTCGACCACATTTCACATTAGTGTCACTATCTTGAATGGGAAACTGTTGCCATATTCATAAACTGCAGGATTTAAACTTTTGAAATGTATAACATGATAGCGTTCCGTAAACATGAAAAATCAATACAAGTGTCACAAAATCATGGAATGACCCTGTACAGTTTCATGTTGGCTGTCCAAATTATTCCGTGCATAATACGCACCACAGTTTTTGGGGGCAAAAAGTTTGGAAAAAAGTGTACATTATACATGAGTAAATACGGTATTACCTTCTTGCTTTTCATAGGCATGACTATGTTCTATATCAGTCACCTAGCACTTTGTTTTACCCTATTGTTTCACTTTTTTCAATTATACTTCTTGTATTATCCTGATTTTAATTTTATAACTACTGAAAAGTTGTGTACTCTGTGTGCCACAAGTGATCACATATAACTAGTTCACTTTTTCTTGTTCCAGCTTTGAATATGGTTTACGAGAAAGCAAACAGTGTGAGAACTGCTACTGTGGAAGCTCCATCATGGATTCATAAATATATAATTGGCCGAAAAGGAGCAAATATTAGAAGAATCACACAAGATTTGCCGAAGGTACTCTTATTTTAATCTTCATATTAATAAAAGTTAAATGGCTATAGATACCAGATTTATATAAAGGTGAAAATGAGTTAAGATAAAGACGATGTGAAATAAACTTTGTTAACAAGTAAAAATGGTGAATTTTTGGCTAATCCAATGTAAATTTTAAACAGTGGATAAATGAAGTTTTAAATGTACATGCAAGAGACAAATCAGAAATAAATGAAATTTACGGAGCAGAACCTTTGATTATTTAATGTAATATTACTGAAGTTTAATATGTTATTAAGAAGTTGACTAGCAACAGAGCATCCAACATTGATTTCATACCATTAGAATTAAATCCTGTGGAAATTCAGTAACATGTCAGAATTCACAGATTAAGTTGTCTGTAGAAAAGCTTCAGCAAAACACCTTCCCACTTTTCTTCTTCTCTCCTTACTCATAATGGAAAGATGACAATGAAACGTAAGTGGGAATGTGGTGTTTTGTGATGCTGTACATACTGTATAGAAGCACAGGTGTCCAAGATAATCTTATTGTAAGGAAAACTATCTGTTGAATTTCAGGTTCATGTAGAGTTCACAGATAAGGAAGATAAAATCAAGATTGAAGGACCGCCCGAGGAAGTAGAGAAAGCACAGGAACATTTGGAAGAAATGTCGAAGGATTTGATTTCAAAATTGACTTTTGAAGAAATTCATGTGGACCCAAAATATTACAAGCACATAATAGGCAAAAATGGAACCAATGGTAAGTTGATATTGTCTGTTTCATGAAAATTTAGAAAAAGTAAAAGCATGAGTTTCTTTCAGATCCTTGCAGCTTCATGGTATTGTTTCTACTATGTTGTAGGGATGGGACGATATGAAATTTTGCCCGATAACGATAAAGTACCGATACAAAATTTTCCAATACCGATAACCGATATTCTACCGATCCAATATAAAATTCCAAATGTTCCGTGAAGACCTGAATGGTTCATTGACATCCTTAATACATGTGTGTTTCGAGGTGACTGCAGTGCAAAAGAAGTTGCATATTTCGACATTTACATTTTTAAAAAGTATGACATGGGGATTCTTCATAAAAATTATAACAAAAGGGTATAATTTTTTACTAAATTATAAGATATTTATAGATATATCGGATCGGTAAAATAATCGGTAATTTTACCGATAAACTGATACACCGATATGCCTCTTATCGGCTGATACCGATAGACAGTGATCAGAATGCTACATTTTAAAAGTAGCTTCATTACAGCTACAGCTACTCGTCCGAAAATGTAGCTTTGCTACAGCTACATTCACCGAAAAGTAACTCGCTACACTACTCCTTTTCGCTACTTCACTACTTTTTTATTTTAAAAAAGTATGGGTATTCAAAAGAAGCCCCTTGCAGTTGTACTTACTAGAAAATAGATTCAGTTACTTATTATTATGATACCCATCATTCTATCATTTTGATAGCAGTATTGCCGCAGTAACCTATTTTTACTAAAGTGTTTGAGAAGGGGCACATTAATTCAAATTTGATATCCGAGTATTACCATTAGGGTGTTACTAAAATCTGACATATTTTTCATTAACATATTTTTATTTAGGTTTTTATATCAACATATTTTTCTTGAAGATAAATAGCTGTTGGTCGGATCATATTGATGAATGTCATTTGGTTATCTGGATATCAGAATTATTTATATATCAATGAAATACATTACGTGGATATCTATCATCTGCGATATCAGGACATTTATCATCTAGATTATTCGTATTGCCATTATCTAGTAATAGACGTGGTCGTTTTAAACCTCATACACAAGTAAGCATTATTGTCGAATTTTTCTTGACACTGTTGCCGCATATAAAATTTACCTCAAAACTCCGAGAAGAAATGTAGCTGTAGCAAAATTTTCGCTACAACTACAGGAATTTTGTAGCTAGCTACAGTAGCATCGCTACAAGTAGTGCCCTACATCCGACCACTGCCAATAGATAGAGGCATGCAAATTTCGTTTTTGCCGAAAACACGAAATATGAAATAACATGCTGTAATGTTTACTTTTCATGTTTCTGAAAGGTGTGAGGTGCATTTTTCTACCCTTTTTTGTCACTAAATAATGTGAAATGAACTGCAAAATGCGAAATATACTCTTAAACACGAAAGTTACCATTTATATACCGACGCGACACTTTCTGAAGTCTGAAGTATTCTGTAAGTTATGCAATTCATGGAAAATTGATTAGTTCTGCTGTAAATATTTGAGCAGCAAAAATGGACCCCTTTACACAGAAATAAACTTAATACTCTGGTAATTACATAAATGTGTTATTAGAAACGATATATTTATTTTGTGTAATAAGTGCAGTTTTTAAATCAAATTTAGGATTATATTCACAATTTTAAAACCAAAATGTCATTTTATATAGCACTTTTGATGTGATTATTCACTGCTATAACACCGAAATCTTATTTTATTTACTGCTTTTGAACCCAAAATTGACTCTGTTTTTGTACCGAAATTTTGCTATTTTATTTACTAAAAATATTTGCCTCTACCGATAGAGTATCGATTCTACGACCCCGGGTATAACGACCCTCTCGAAGTAACGACCCTTTTCCCGGGAACCGTGAAAAATTTAGAAAAAATTAGAAAGATTTGGAAAAAAAAAAGTTGAAAAATTGAAGGAAATCGGCCGAAAAATGCGTTGTTTTTTCCTCCACTCATTCCCTTTACGAGCGCTCTACCGCTCACAGTTAGGTCTGAACTAAAAATAGACACCACCACACCATGCTTGAGTGATATCCAATAGCACTTGACCTCTGCCCTCCCCTCCCTCAGGTGCACCAATGTTACCCCGCACCAGACTGCCGCTACCCAAAGCGCCAGGCTTGTTTTGCCACGCTTGCTCTTGGATAGGCGAGAAGAGAAGATCGAATGTGCTTGGATGTTATTGTAAATCGACTTGACTTGTTTCCTTGTCCTAAGAGCTGCTGAAAACTTGCGGGGGAGGGTGGGAGCAGCCCGAAATGACTGCTGGACTTGCAGTTTTTGCCAATGTGTATGGCAGGTCAAGCTCTTTCATCGATAAATACACCACCTTGAGAGATAAGATCGCAGGAATGTTCGAAAATACAGATGCGTGGCGCCTGGAAGTCTGGCCCATCTGTCCAGCTCTGACCTAGAGTTGAGCAGGTTCCCGTGAGTGAGCAAAAGGCCGACAACTTCCGGTAACCACTTTCATTCAAAACGTGTTCTTTGTTCCCTGCAACACTTCATAAAAAAGCGAAACTGTTAGAGATAATCAAAACCACATAGGTGAACTAAAGATCGTCAACCCGCTAATGCGTTGTCATCCAGGTTTGCACAAAAGTTTACTTCGATCTTACGTGTATCATAACTCCCGTTTCCCACTTCATACGTTTTCCTAATTGTGTCGATGTCGTAATATCTGCCAAAAAAGTGTTCCGTTAAACGACTGACTTCTCCCTCTTTTCCTGTCAGGAAACGTAGGGGGGGGGGGTGCGATGCAGATTGTTTCAGCCAGGATTTTCTTGCTGATGCGGGCTGATTACAGGCAAGGGTGGAAAAGGAACCACCCCTCTTCCTTTCCTTTGACGTCTAAAATGGGGCAACCAGTTCTGGTTATATTCTTGAAAACGAACAAAAACCATAGAACAAGTAAAAAAAAAAAAGTGACCCTCTACCCTTTCCCTAGCTCATTCTCCGCCACTGGTGTGCACGGCAATGTTGATAATTGGAGATTTCAGTTTTTTTTATTTATTATTATTATTTTTTAATGCTGTTGTCTCCATAGGAAATATTGCCCGTATTATTGTCTGTTGCATGGTAAAATGTAAAGCAAGGGTCATTTCTTTCTTCTTTACACTGCTGTTAAAAGTTCCGTCTTCGACAGTTGCGTTATCTTTAAAATGCTGGGACTTTTCTCTTCCGCCACCTGTTGCTCGAACTTCCAGCCGGTCTCCTCGTTTTTACGATGCAGCTGGCGCCAGTGTTTTGTCTAGCGTGAGCAAAGCTCTTGCTTGCCGATAACAGCGATGACTCATCTAGCGGGAAGGCAAAAGTTATTGTTTTGAATCTCGCAAAGCTGTTTTGATAACCAAATTCGATCTCCAGAAAGGAAAACAAGAGTTAAAATAACTTCATGTTCTGCACCTTCTGATAAGCAAATCTGTAAATTTAATTTGTATCCGCTTTTCTTCAGAACCATTCATGTGGAGGAAAAAAAAAAGTGTGTTCAATGTAGGAATGGTCGCGGACATTAAATCGAAACGTCCACGTCCATTAACGTGAGAGTAAATAAAGATCTACCATTTTGATATGTGAAAATGCGCAGTTTCATAAAGCTTGTTTTCAGTTCATTTTATGCTGATGGGCTAATCGGGACTAAATATACAGTTCAAAGTGAAATTCAATTCCAAACCCGAATGATTATCGACTGCCACCCTGTTTAATGACTTGTCCTAGAATACGCATTGGGTGAAAAGAAAAACAGATCGCAAGTTGCCCGTTTCCTTTTACAGGCTGGATTACAATGCAAGTCAATGAAGGAGTTTGGACTGCTCCCTTGAATGGGGAAGGAGCGTGAATGAAGTTGGTTGAAGCAAAGAAAAGTGACTTTTTTTTACGATGTATTTTACACAGCTGAACCAGAACGAAAATTACAGCCCTGCCTTTATTTTTTTTTGTCTGGTACCTAGAGAGGTTGTGTTGTTTCTCCCGAGAGATCTAATCTTACCAGTTAATCTTGTAACAGACAATGCTCCAGTAAACCCGTATAAAATCCAACATTCATTCTGCCCGATTATCTCCCAACTTTAGCTGGCACTAGTCTGACTGGTGTCAAGATTCTTCGAGTTTCGCTTGCAATAAGCGAGAGATTGTTTTCCTTTCCATTGGTCTCGGTGCAAACGGGTTTCTCATGAACTAGAATTGTAAGAATTTCCTGGAAAAGCAACGACTGTGCACAATTGAAATAAAGTTACATTATTTTAAATTCTCTTTTGTGAAAACTTTTTCATGTTCTATTTTCCTTCTCGCAACACGCATCCTGTGCATAACAGGTTGTATAACTACCAGGATAAATGGTGTTACCATCTCCTAGGCATCTTTGTGTCCGTTTGAGCTCCCTTTAAGCTGCAAATTGGTGCAAATTCCAATAACGACCCCTTCGAAATAAGGACCCTTTTCCCGGGAACTGTGAAAGGTCGTTGAATCGAGAGTTGACTGTGTGTGTGTGTGTGTATATATATATATATATATATATATATATATATATATATATTATATCCAGATTTTTACCATCTGGCCTATGGTTCGGGACTTTTCGGATACCCTGTATATACATATACAGATCAGGTTTTCTGCATTGAAATGCAACAGGCTTGATAATTCATCTCGTATTTTAATATTCTGATGTAATTCTTGAATATTTCGAAATGAAACTTGAGTGAATTGATGCCTATAATTCAATGAAATACTCACCCACTAATATTAATCAAAAATGTTGAACAACTTTTAACAGGGTGACGTGTCCACCAGTCTGGAAATCCTGACAAAGTCAGGGAATGTACTTTTTCTGGAAATGTTAGGGAAAGTTACTCTTTTTTTTGAAATGTTAGGGAAAGTTACTCTTTTTCTGGAAAAAGAATCTGTGTTTTGTAGGAGTCTAAATTTGTTCAGTTTGATATAGTGAGTATTACCAGTGGTTAGACATTTTATATTAAATAACTGTGGGAAAAGGACTCATAGTTTGAACCCTTTATCATGAAGAAATCTACTACAAAAAGTTGTTGTAGGTATTTACCACTTCCTTGTTTCAACTTTTTGGGGGTCATACTTGCTTGTCTCTCTCTATCACTTCAACCAGTAATTGTTGAGTTTCCCTTTTTGCTATTATTACCTTAAAATTTGAAGTTGATTTTATATAACTTGGTTAAGTATGATCCCAGGAGTGTGCAGCCAAAATATAGTGAACTCCTTCCATGTTTCTGTATGCTAATTGAGGTAATGATTTGAAAACCTGCAAAAGTCAGGGTTTTTTTCTTTCTAATTGTAGACAACCTTTTTTAATTCTTACAATTTTCAAGCATCTTTATTGGTATTGGTGGGAATGGGTAAGAGTATTGGCAATGATGTGGGTATTGATTCAAAGTGGCATCAGCGTAGCCCAGAGTAATTAATATTATTGGCATTTTTTTTGCAGAGAAATAAATCTAAACATTTTCTATCGTGCTTCACTCACAATGCAACCTTATCTCTAATAGTCACAGCAAGTTTATGTGTTTTGCTTAAAAGCTGTTATTATATACAATTTTTTCATGATAATATTATGTGCAAGGTATTGAGATATGACTATAGTATGTACAGGAACATTTTGAATATTGGAAGCTCCTAAATTCTGTTCTCACCTCAGGTGTTGAAATTTTGACATAGAGCTCGGGCATCAATAGATCTGTCCCACCCCTAAATCAAATATTAAATCAGTAAAATGAACCCGATCTCTCTGTAGTATTAATGGTTGTTGTTTTTATTCCATTAGATGTTTGTTAAATGATATGTATTAGTGCAAGGTGTTTACCAAATGATGAATACAACAAGCCCTAGACGATTTGACTGTTCTGAATGAAAATAACATGTCTGATAACAAAAATTATTGTCATTGATTTTTACCATAGGTGTTAAAGTATTATTAATGTTTTAATTTGCCTATTTCAGTGAATAGACTGAAGGATGAAACTGGTGTAGTAATTAACATCAGTGAACATGACGGCAACAATATTATTCGCATTGAAGGAAATACTACTGGTGTTTCTCAAGCCAAAAAGGTAATATATATATATATATCTTACTTCTTTCTACTACTGGGTGTCCCACGTAAAACCGGCCCGCATGGAAACGTGTCTGGGTTGGTTTTATGTGGGAGACCCAGTATATTTTACATGACTCTGATCTAACATTTTTGGTGGACGACCAACAAAAAGAAGATTTGGGAAAATGATAAATTGGAAATTTGATTTTCATAAAATAACTTAGAATGATTTTGTTAAACACTCAGTACAGGAAATCATACAAGTTGAGTATCGCATAATAAACAGGGTCGTTCAAAATAGTACATTGATGTGTATAGGTAGTTTTATATATATATTTGTGTACAAGCAAAACACCACACTACTCCACCCAAGTGCAAGGCTTATTGCTACCATGGCTAAAATGCCATGGGAAGCCATTTTGTTCACTAATAATACTAGTGGAAATTAAGGTTTATAACCAAAAACCATAAGAAACAGCCTAAAACCAAGTAAAAGCTGCAATCCATGTCAAAATAAGTTATCATCAACATGCCAAAGCCATTTTTCATGCATGAGCACCATGTGCTACAATTTACTTATTAGAAGAAATTTTTATTTTTTTACGTATTTTCAAGATAACATTTGTGTAGGGGCAGAATAACCTGCTTGTCTTGAAAATACCATCCATTTAACTTAGTTAGCATAAATATGCATAAAAAAGAAGAAAAATCGATGTTTTTTGGTAAAAACATTTGCGAGTTTAAAAAGCTCCCATCCTAGTCTGACACCTGGTGGCCAGACTTGGAACTACTTGATCCAAGCTACAGGTGACCTCAGTCAGCTAATGGGAAACATCCCAGGCCATGACGTCATGAGGAAAGATACACAAATTCCTTTATTATGTGTGAGGTAAACTCTCACGCTCTTCTTCTGTGTTAGTTTTTGACCGAGTAAAGTCACGAAAAAAGAGGGTGCGGTTTTTCAGTAACGCAAGCGGGCACAAGGCCCCCCGATCTCACTATTAACTATCGTAATGGCGAATTATAGTCCCTCGAATGCCTAGCATGGGCTAAAAGGATAGAAATTAGTCAGAAACGTCCAGGAGCATGTGTTTTTGTGCCGCTAAAATCTGTTTTTCTCCCAAAACGAACCATCTCCGAACATAGTGTGTGCATGTGCAACAAAGGCCCCAAACAAGGTATAAAGAGTCGATATCTATATATTGCTGATTCCAGTTACTGTAAGTACCAATATGTTGTTTTTATGTAAGTGCTGTGAGTGCAAAAGTGCATATGTTTTTGTGCGGGCCTATGTTATTTCAAAATGTCTGTGTTAAATTGGCAAATAAATATGTCGGTCCATTGAAAGGGATCTTGTTTCATTCCTGGATACGTAATTCACCTAATTTCTCCTCCACTACCGGATAATTAGGCTAAAAGTTCTTTTAGATACCAACGAGTCTCCTGGGAAAAACTCGCTCATGATCTGGGAACACAACACGTCACACATGGGAGACGTGTGGCTGCGTAGAGTAGCCTGGGAGTTGCATTTTTAGGTGTGTGTGCATTTTTTTTGTAGTTTGTAACGATCTACTTACTTTAATTTTAAATATCATAAATTGGAGGCCGGGATTTTAATCAGGAATTAGTAGAACGTACAAAATCGTAGGAAGTGTGAGGTATTTGTCATGTGGTTCTCACCTCAAGGTTACTAAAAAGTTAAATGTTCATGCATTTTTCTCCAATAATATTTTTTTTTCTAATGTGTGTTGTTTGTTTTATACAGGGGGGTGTAACTTATTTTTTGATTTGCTCTAGTACATACAGGTACACTCACATGCATGTATGTGTATGCTGTACATGTGCTCATTTTGTGAGAGAGAGCACATCAGAATGTGAGCTGAACATATTGCATTGTAGTATGGAATCCAGAAAGTAGAGAAGCAAGTTTCCTTTGTGTGATACATTGTGATTTAAGGATGTAGTACTTGAGAAAATGTTCTGAATGGCAATATCTAATTTTTTAGGAACTGCAAGAAATGGTCCATAAGCTTGAAAATGAGAAGGAAAAAGACATAATAATCGACCACAGATTTTACAAGAATATTATTGGTGCCAAAGGAGAGAAAGTGAAGGAAATAAGGGAAAAATTTAATCAAGTTCAGATCACATTTCCTGGTCAAGGTAGGTGTGTGACAACAGTGGGTTTAAAGTGATACATTTTGTTTTGTCTGTATTACGCCTATTACTGAAATGGAATTGTTACGTGATTGACTGGTTGTGAGATTTATTGCTGAACATAGAGGTAGCAGAAAAAGGGGGGGGGGGGGCGTTAGTTGATGGAACTAAGTTCAGCCAAGAACCATCAGTAGAGGCACATGTGTTTCGTAAATAAAAAAGCAGAATTTTGGTACAAAAGCAGAGCCAATTTTGGGTTCCAAAGCAGTAAATTAAATAAAATTTTGTTGTTTTAGCTGTGAATGTATATATGACATTTTGGTTTTAAAAATGTGAATATAATCCAATATTTGATTTAAAAACCACTAACTACACAAAATAAACATATTCCTTCTAATAGCACATTTATGTCCTTACCAGAATAATAAGTTTATTTCTGTATAAATTGGTCCATTTTTGCTTCTCAAATATTTACAGCAGAATTAATAAATTTTCCGTGAATTGCATAACTCTCAGGATAATTCTGACTTCAGAAAGGGTTGCGTCTGTAAATAAACTCTAAATTTCGTGTTTGACCTTTAGACGGTGGAGCCCAGGCTTCTCGGCAGGAATTTTAAATTCGAACACTCTTTGGAGGAAAATTGTTATAACTCTGGCACTATGAGAGCAATCTACTTCGGATAACTTTTGTTTTGCAGCTAAAACATCAGCGCATGCAACAGTGTACAATTCAAAATGCCGGACCGAGGAAGAGGGGCTTGGGGGGCATGACCCCCGAATTTCAATGGAAAAAAAAACAACATAAAAATCGGGAGTTTGCCCCCCCCTCTTCTCCCGCTATTGGGAGAGGGTGCGAACTTTAGTATTCTTTTCAAAGAATGGACATTTCCAAAGAGAGTGAAACATGTTTCATGTTCCTGGGTGCCATACAAGTTGAATAATAAGCCAAAATGTGAAACTCTGTTTTTTATGAAAAATAAGTAATTGGCATATTGCTCAGAAAATTATCACTGTGAATTTCCCAGCCTTGCTCCAGACCTGTGTCAAAGTTTCCACCCAAACATAAGAGTATGAAGGTCCAAAAAGCACATCCAGTTCGTAATCAGCACCATGATACCATATGGTATCATCGAGCCAGTAAAGGTTAAGAGTATATTTCACATTTCGCATCATTTTGTGACAAAACAGGGTAGGAAAATGCACCTACCACCTTTCAGAAACAAGAAAAATTAACATTACAATGTGTTATTTCACATTTCGTGTTTTCGTCAAAAATGAAATATGCATGCCTGTAACCATCAGTAATGATTACAGCACTGGACAAGTGTGCATGAAACAAGCATGCAGTTCCTCATGTACTTTCTTGAGAAGACAAATGTTTGCTCATACAGATCCCATTGTGCAAATGGTTCTTAGGTAGTGAGATGAAAGATAAATGCAATTTTCAAGTGCAAGATAAGAGAATAATGCAGAAATACAATATTTATATGCTCTAATATTATTTGCTTTCCCTAGGCGAAAAGAGGGATGTGGTGAAAATCCGTGGACCTAAGGAAGATGTTGACAAGTGCTACAAATACCTTCAGAAGTTGGTGAAGGAGTTAAATGAGAACAGCTTTATCCTAGAGGTTCCAATTTACAAACAGTTCCATAAATTTATCATTGGAAAAGGAGGAGCAAATATACGTAAGGTAGGTTGTAGATATTTTACGAGCCCTCCTCCCCCTCCCCCCCCCCAACACTACTGACTGGCAGTGTAACAATTACAGAAGTGTCATATTAGCTTTTTGGTGTTAATTATAAAGTTCTTCTATCCACTCATTATGTGATGATTTATATCTCTCTGTGAAAGCCCTGTGAAATTTAATATCTTTGGAAATCATTTTTTGATATCTGGCACTTCTGCAACTAATTTGCTTGTAATAATCTGTGAATGTTATGTCTCTCTTTGGCTTACCTCAGTACCTGTTTCTGTTGAATACCTGTGCATTTTTTGAACAGCTATGCCATCTACCTCCAAAGGAAATTATTATCTTGACATACAATTTGTTGAGCCACATGGTGGTGGCTCAGTCAGTCTGTAACGCATCTGACTACCATGCTAAAGGTCCCGGGTTCGATCCCTGGCCGGTTCAAATCCGGGAACTTTTCTAACGTTGGAAGCGGCCCCAGCGCCCACCCAGCATCGAATGACATGGCTACCTGGGGGGTTAAGGCAGTCAGGGGCGTGATGCTGATCACATCACCCCCACTCATGACCGGATCAAGAAAGTGTGGGGCGTTACCCCCACACCCCCTATATACCTTCATGGCATGGTGCTATGCACAGGGGAGCACTTTACTTTACAATTTGTTGACTTTTTTGACTCGCATGTAAGTAAACTATTTCTGTGTGTAAAAACGCCCAAATTAACTTTTTAATTTATTTTTGGCTTTTTACTCAAATATATTACAAAATGTGACAATACCCAGGCTTGAATTCGAACCTAGAAACTTCAGTGTACGGAATAGCAAAAATTCCCTGCACTTGTCCGAACAGTGGTACTTGGTACCGTTGTGTAGAAAGATTTGCAGTATACTGGAGCCAGGATTGAACAGTTTGCATTTCCTCATCATCATGGTCAATGAAGCTCCTTTATTTCCTTTGTGGTGCTCAATGGAAGTGCGACCAATGCAACTTGTACCTCATTGATGTGAAGACAGCTTATGCTTTTTTTCTTTACAGATAAGGGATGAGACCCAGACCAAAATAGATTTACCTGCTGAGGGTGAGAAGAGTGATGTGATCTCAATTACAGGGAAGAAAGAGAATGCCGAAGAAGCTAGAGACAGAATTCTTAAAATTCAAAATGAACTGGTGAGTATTTGATATTGGTACTGGAGATATTGATATTTGAGTATGTCATACTTCCATATGTATATTATTACTACTACTACTACTACTAATAAAAATAATAATGTTCCTGGGACAACTGCTATCTCAACCATCCTGAATGGGGTTACAGGAGTTGGGATAGCACTTGTCCCAGCCAGCCACGAGAGCCACAAAACTTTCATGAAGCACCAAACAGTATCTGCAGCATAACATGCAACAGCATGTCCGTTCATGGCACAGTGCTTTGATTAGGGAATAACTATACTTTTTTACCCTGATGAATGAAAGTTATTGCTTTTTTATTTTGTTAAGGACTGCTATCTGTTGTTCCAATATTTGGTTCTGACAAACTGCATGGATTCACTCCATATCAGCCTGTCCATATACTCAGTGGAGCTATAACACTCCACTTGTACAGTGCGATGCACAAGTATTGCTCCACAATTGCTCATGACTATTTTTTTACATATGTCAGTGTAGAGGTTGTCAGCAGCTTGTTTGACATTTTCATTCAATTCTTGGAAGATCTCTTTGCATGGAACAAAATAATATAAACATGGTGATGGAATATTTCCTTGGTAATACTTACACATTCTACTGCAGATAGTCATCTTCAAGGCTAGAAACCAGATTCAGTGGTCTTTTGGCAAATACAAGTTATTTACTATATCATGAAAGTTTTAGGAATAGTGCTGATCTACATCAGAAAACTGAAACATTCATCCGTCGTACTTCTCAAAGTTGCAAACTCTATTTACACGTTACTGACAGTGTGCCATTATCTGTTTCAATCGTTCAGGTATATTGTCTGGTTTTTGAAGTGTTGGATGTAGATTGCATTATAGCTGACAGGCATAGTGCTATGCTAGACTTCAGGCCATTGAGAAATTGGTCTCGCAGAAGGAGGCAGTTTGGATAAATACTATCCTTTTTACTTACGTGAAATTTAGAAGATTTCGTACTTCCGCGTTGCACAATTTAATGGTTCAATCCTATTAATTTCGAAGATCCACTGTCTTCATTCACAAAAGGGTACGGCGTTTGAAGCGGAGATGGTACCGCGTCACTACTTTGTTTGTTCCCGGGCGGCGGTGGTTGCGATTTTTCCCGTTCGGCAGCACTGGCGCGCGCATCTTGGTTTGTGTCGTCTGCTTCCTGTTGTCCGGTGGCGTTGTCAGTTGGGGGTTGGGGGGCTGGGCAGAATTGCTCGGTAATGTGCCGTTCCTGTTCCCCGCGTGACTGGAGGGGGGTCGGGTAGGTGCATAGCATCTTTTCTTTTTCGGGTCGGGGATCTTTCTGAGGACAGGGTGCCAAGTTGGGTGTGCTTGCCCATTGTCCAGGTTTAGTGCTGGTTTCTGCTGGATGATGGCATGGGTTTCTTTGATGGTGTTTTCTATGACAGAGCCGGTTGGGTGAAGTATGGATATGGAGGAGATGGTGTGGTTCGTGGAGTGGAGGTGTTGGGAGAGGCCTGATTTAGGTGTGTCGTTTTTGGCATCTTTTACATGTTCGTTAATCCGTTCTTGGACGGTGCGGATGGTTCTGCCAATGTAGGTGTTGTGGCATTGGCATGTGGTCTTGTAGACACCGGGGGATGCAAGTTTGGGTAGGTAGTATCTCTTGAAGTTGGGTAGTGCCCTTCCGATTTGGGATATGGGTTTGTGCGCTACTCGGATGTTGAAGGGTTTGAGGGCTTTGGCAAATTTTCCAGATGTGGTGGGGTGGTATGGAAAGGCGATCCATTTGGGTTTAGGATTTTGGTTCGGGTTATCTCTGTTTCTTGGGTGTCTGAACTGGGCTTCTGTTTTTGCGCACCACATGGATAGTTGGCGCTCGGTGTAACCGTTGTTTAAGCCTATTTCCGTTACGCACGCTATTTCATCTTGCAGGTCATCTTCTGTGCAGCTGTGTGTGAATGCTCTTCTGTAAAAGTTCATCCATACTCCAGCTTTCTGTTTTGGTGGGTGGTTGGATTTTGCATGGATATACTGGGTGCCCGAACCTGGTTTCCTGTATACGGATGTGACGAACTTGTCTTGGAGTCGTCGGATGCTGAGGTCGAGAAAGTTGAGGTGGCCATTTTGTTCCTTTTCAACGGTGAAGTTTATGTTGGGATGTATGTTATTGAGGGCAGTTAGGAGATGGGTTAGGTCCTCTTCCTGCTTGTAAATGACTATGGTGTCATCGGCATATCTTTTGTATCTTATATGAGCAAACTCTGGTTGGGTGAGAATTGACTTCTCGGCCACATGCAGCACTATGTTGGATAGGGGTGCGGAAAGGGGGTTGCCCATCGCTAGTCCCCCTGTCTGGTGGAAGAAACTGTCCTCGAACTGGAAATAGTTGTGGGTGAGGCAGGCTTGTAGAAGGTTGCAGATTTCATCAGTTACAAATGGAGGCATGCTATTGCTGAGTAGCCATGTTCTGGTGGAGTCAAGTGCAAGGCTGATCGGGATGGAGGAGTACATGTCCACTACGTCTATGCTGGCTAGTTTGCAGCTGTCGGCTTTGACAAAAGAGGTGACAAATTCTTTTGCTTCGAGGCTGTTTTTTAGGCAGTAGGTGAGTTTGTCATTGTGGGCGGTCAGTTTCTGGAGGAGCCATTTGGTCAGGTGGACACTTGGTTGATTGAAGCCGGCCACTATGATTCTCAAGGGGGTTCCTGGTTTGTGAGTTTTTGGTATGCCATATGCACAGGGAAGGCTGGGGTGGGTGTTCCTTAGTTTCTTCTTTTCACTATCTTGAAGGAGGGCGCAGTTATCTATGGCTCGGCGGATTGCTGTATTGTATCTGCTTGTGGGGTCACGTTTCAGCTTTTTGTAGCCATCAGAGTTTAGTTTTGCTTGCATTTTGTCACTGTATTGGCCTTTTCCCATTATGACGTATTGGTTACCCTTGTCCGATTTTATGCACCAACATTTGTTGTCCTGTAGCCACTTTCGGAATTCCTGTGTTGTGTTCCTTAGTTTATTGTGCACTGTGGGTTTAGGTTTGCTAGTAGGTTGGGCGTGTTGGCGGAGGATGATGGAAGCACAGGTAAGGCGTACACACTCGGCATCTTGGTTAGTTTTCGTTGCAAACGCTGTTTTTTCGGCAGAGCAGATTAAGTCTAGGGAGGGGGGGGAGTCATTTAGGAGGTTGAATTTGAGGCCGTGTTGGAGGAGGGAGTGGAATTCTGTCGGCACGGTGAGGTTGGTGAGGTTGATTATGGTGCTGGCGGGGGTGTTGGGGTTCACTGGTGTGGTGGTGAGGGCCGGAGGTTGGGCACCAAGGGTTTGCAGTTTCTGTGTTAGGATCGCTGTTTTCTTGTTTTGCGACGTTTTTAGCATGAAGTCGATGTTTTGCTGGGCTTTTTTCCAGTCGTCGGGGTTCAACCTCACCGTGCCGACAGAATTCCACTCCCTCCTCCAACACGGCCTCAAATTCAACCTCCTAAATGACTCCCCCCCCTCCCTAGACTTAATCTGCTCTGCCGAAAAAACAGCGTTTGCAACGAAAACTAACCAAGATGCCGAGTGTGTACGCCTTACCTGTGCTTCCATCATCCTCCGCCAACACGCCCAACCTACTAGCAAACCTAAACCCACAGTGCACAATAAACTAAGGAACACAACACAGGAATTCCGAAAGTGGCTACAGGACAACAAATGTTGGTGCATAAAATCGGACAAGGGTAACCAATACGTCATAATGGGAAAAGGCCAATACAGTGACAAAATGCAAGCAAAACTAAACTCTGATGGCTACAAAAAGCTGAAACGTGACCCCACAAGCAGATACAATACAGCAATCCGCCGAGCCATAGATAACTGCGCCCTCCTTCAAGATAGTGAAAAGAAGAAACTAAGGAACACCCACCCCAGCCTTCCCTGTGCATATGGCATACCAAAAACTCACAAACCAGGAACCCCCTTGAGAATCATAGTGGCCGGCTTCAATCAACCAAGTGTCCACCTGACCAAATGGCTCCTCCAGAAACTGACCGCCCACAATGACAAACTCACCTACTGCCTAAAAAACAGCCTCGAAGCAAAAGAATTTGTCACCTCTTTTGTCAAAGCCGACAGCTGCAAACTAGCCAGCATAGACGTAGTGGACATGTACTCCTCCATCCCGATCAGCCTTGCACTTGACTCCACCAGAACATGGCTACTCAGCAATAGCATGCCTCCATTTGTAACTGATGAAATCTGCAACCTTCTACAAGCCTGCCTCACCCACAACTATTTCCAGTTCGAGGACAGTTTCTTCCACCAGACAGGGGGACTAGCGATGGGCAACCCCCTTTCCGCACCCCTATCCAACATAGTGCTGCATGTGGCCGAGAAGTCAATTCTCACCCAACCAGAGTTTGCTCATATAAGATACAAAAGATATGCCGATGACACCATAGTCATTTACAAGCAGGAAGAGGACCTAACCCATCTCCTAACTGCCCTCAATAACATACATCCCAACATAAACTTCACCGTTGAAAAGGAACAAAATGGCCACCTCAACTTTCTCGACCTCAGCATCCGACGACTCCAAGACAAGTTCGTCACATCCGTATACAGGAAACCAGGTTCGGGCACCCAGTATATCCATGCAAAATCCAACCACCCACCAAAACAGAAAGCTGGAGTATGGATGAACTTTTACAGAAGAGCATTCACACACAGCTGCACAGAAGATGACCTGCAAGATGAAATAGCGTGCGTAACGGAAATAGGCTTAAACAACGGTTACACCGAGCGCCAACTATCCATGTGGTGCGCAAAAACAGAAGCCCAGTTCAGACACCCAAGAAACAGAGATAACCCGAACCAAAATCCTAAACCCAAATGGATCGCCTTTCCATACCACCCCACCACATCTGGAAAATTTGCCAAAGCCCTCAAACCCTTCAACATCCGAGTAGCGCACAAACCCATATCCCAAATCGGAAGGGCACTACCCAACTTCAAGAGATACTACCTACCCAAACTTGCATCCCCCGGTGTCTACAAGACCACATGCCAATGCCACAACACCTACATTGGCAGAACCATCCGCACCGTCCAAGAACGGATTAACGAACATGTAAAAGATGCCAAAAACGACACACCTAAATCAGGCCTCTCCCAACACCTCCACTCCACGAACCACACCATCTCCTCCATATCCATACTTCACCCAACCGGCTCTGTCATAGAAAACACCATCAAAGAAACCCATGCCATCATCCAGCAGAAACCAGCACTAAACCTGGACAATGGGCAAGCACACCCAACTTGGCACCCTGTCCTCAGAAAGATCCCCGACCCGAAAAAGAAAAGATGCTATGCACCTACCCGACCCCCCTCCAGTCACGCGGGGAACAGGAACGGCACATTACCGAGCAATTCTGCCCAGCCCCCCAACCCCCAACTGACAACGCCACCGGACAACAGGAAGCAGACGACACAAACCAAGATGCGCGCGCCAGTGCTGCCGAACGGGAAAAATCGCAACCACCGCCGCCCGGGAACAAACAAAGTAGTGACGCGGTACCATCTCCGCTTCAAACGCCGTACCCTTTTGTGAATGAAGACAGTGGATCTTCGAAATTAATAGGATTGAACCATTAAATTGTGCAACGCGGAAGTACGAAATCTTCTAAATTTCACGTAAGTAATTTTAAACCGCGTTTACCGCAACCACCATGAAAACTATCCTTTTGACTTTTTGTGTTGTAATCTCTCACTTAAGGGCACAAAGGTAGCAGTCATCTCAGTAATACTAAGTTCTTTCCACACCATAGGGATGATATGGAATTTCTCTTGGCACTCTTCAGATTCTGCACAAGGTTAACATATCTTATGTAGAGTCCTTAATTTGTTGTGGCTACCTGCAATGTCCCAATCACTGGAAGATACATGGTGCTTTTTCCGCTGCAAGACCCTAGAAATTGTGAATAACTTTGCTCATTGAAAATATACAAATATGAAGAAGGAGGAGAAAAAAATGAAAAAGGAAGGAAATAAGGTCAGCTGACCGTGAGTAACAATTTGTGGCTGTAACAGTGAGTAGCAATGTACCTCCGTGACAATGACCTGCCACATTATTAGCAATTACGCTCTTCCTTTTTACTGTAGTTGGCACTTGCCATGGTGTCATTGGCTTCTGTGGAGTACAGGGTAGAGTGCACATTTGCTGGCATACAGGTTTCTTTTCAGTTATTGCTTAGTCTGAGGTTAATGCAGAGGAATGGGTTTCACAGTAGCTGAGCATGTGTATTGCAACATTTTTCAATACCTTCTGTAATATGGACATGTTTATCATGACTCAAGCTATGTATTCATGCATTCTAAAATGCATAGCCTTTTAGATAGATACAGGCACTTTCCAGGGTCTTGTAATACACTATATTGTATTTTATATATAAAACGAATATGTGATTTATGAATCATTCTATAGTGGAACCACAAGCAAAAAAGCCTGCGCAGATCTGCACTCCCGCGTGGAGGGAGGGGCAGACTTGAGCAATGCTTCTTTATGGCCCAAGTTGAATGGAAGAAAGGGAAGTTGCACAGAGACTTTTCGTTGGAGGTTCTTTTCCTTGTGGTCACACTTTGATAAACACACTATCTAGTTTGCTGGTGAAACAAATGTTATAACCTTTCATTTTAATCTGTGTTCTATCTTTTGTAGTATTTTTTAACAGGCTACATCTAAACTTTGTAATTTTCATTTACAGGCAAATATTGTCACTGAAGAAATAGTTATCCCTCCCAAGTACTACAATTCATTGATTGGAGCTGGTGGAAAGTTAATCCATTCCATCATGGAAGATTGTGGTGGAGTAGCTATCAAGTTTCCAACTGCAGAGAGCAACAGTGACAAGGTAATACCGTGTGCAGAAGAAAGCGTTTTTCTTAATTCTGGTCATTTCTTGTTTTAAATTTTGAATATCAAGTTAAAGATGAATATTTTAGCTTGTTAGTATGATAAAAGTATGCACCAGTGAAACAGAAAGTAAAATTCGTTTGGGTATTAATATATCCTGACAAATTTACAATTCATGATGGGTTAAAACAAGGAGATGCATTATCTCCATTGCTCTTTAATTTTGCGTTAGAATATGCTGTTAGGAAGGTAAAAGAAACTAACAAAGGACTAAAATTAAAATTTGCCTCAAATTCTTGCACTTTTTTTTCAAATGCAATTTTTCCTGCCAAATTGTATATTTTTGTCTTTTCCTTTTTTTTAACTTGGCTGTTCTATATCAGTAGGCCATTAGTAATGTGCGGATTTGTGCCTATTTGCCTTATTTACTCCTTTATAGTAAAACATAGGCTTTAATGTTTTTTGTTCGTTTCATGGTGTTTCTACTCCAAAAATTCACTTTTATAGTGCCTATAAATGCCTATTTGGAGGGTTAGTGCCTATTTTGCTTAATTGTGCCTAAAATGCCTAATCTGCAATTTTTGTTTACTTTAACTTTCCCTACAGTGAAGAAGGTAAGCCTTTGTTGATGTTGAACTGACTGAAATCTGATATTTGCCAAATGTGCAAGAGAAATAGAGAACACTGTGTTTAACTTGTGTGCCGCAGTTTCCTAACTACAACATTGCACTCCTACCATTGGCTGGTCACCACGGACAGGCTCTGCATGGTTCCACTCGATATTTCTTCTAAAACCGTACTCCATATATACGTATTTACGTGTGTATAATGCACACTTTTTTCCAAAAATTTTGTCCCCCAAAACTGTGGTGCGTATTATGCATGGAATAATTCGGAAAGCCAAAATGAAATCACACATTTTTTTTTCACTATGTCACTGCGTATAACATGTATATATCTACAGATTGTCTTTCTTTAGCAATAATAATTTTAAAAAATAACTTTTGAAAGTGAAATGGCCGTTTTCCATGAGTTTTCACTTAGTATTGGAAAGTTTTGCAACATCGAGAAAAGGAGCACCGTTCTGACGGCATTCAAGCTTGTACGTCCAGTCACATGGGAGGCATATGAAGCGGTATTTTTCGCGGGAGAAATAACTTCCACAAAAATTGTTTTCGCTTAGAAACTGTCATAAACAGAGATTGGTAGGGGCATACATATTTCGTTTTTGACGAAAAAACGAAATTTGAAAAAACACATTGTAGTGTTATTTTTTAATGTTTTTGAAAGGTGTGAGATGCATTTTGTGACCATGTTTTGTCACGAAATAATGCGAAATGAACTGTAAAAAGCGAAATTAACTCTTAAACACGAAATTTAGGATTTATTCACAGACGCGACACCTTCTGAGGTCTGAATTATCCTGAGAGTTATGCAATTCCCGGAAAATTGATTAATTCTGCTGTTAATATTGGAGAAACAAAAATTGACTCCTTTACACAGAAATAAACTTAATACACGGATAACTACATAAATGGGCTAGTAGAAGTGAAATGTTAATTTTGTGGAATAAGTGTAGTTTTTAAATCAAATTTAGGATTATATTCACAATTTTAAAACCAAAATGTCATTTTATATAGCATTTTTAATGTGATTATTCACCGCTATAACACCGATATTTTATTTTATTTACCGCTTTTGATCCCGAAATTGACTCAGTTTTTATACCGAAATTTTGCTTTTTTATTTACCAAAAATATGTGCCTCTAGAGATTGGGCAAAAAATAGCTTTTTTGCACTCATTTTATTCGCACTCATTCCCTTCACAAGCACTCTACCGCTCGCAGGTGGGTCTGATCTAAAAATAAACACCAGATCACGCTTCAGTGATATCCAATAGCACTTGACCTCTGCCCTTCCCTCCCCCAAGCGCACCAATTTTACCCCGCAGCCGACGGCCGCTACCCAACATGCCAGGCTTGTTTTGCCATTGCGATTTCGTTTGCTCTTGGATACGCAAGAAGAGATCGAATATGCTTGGATGTTATTTTAAATCGACCTTGTAGCGGACAACTTCCGGTAACCGCTTTCATTCAAAATGTGTTCTTTGTTCCCTGGAACACTTCATAAAGAAGGGAAACTGGTAGAGATAATCAAAGCCACATAGGCCAACTAAAGATCGTCAACCCTCTTAATGCATTTTCATCCAGGTTTCCGCAAAAGTTCACTTCAATCATGCATCATAACTCCCGTTTACCACTTTATACATTTTCATAACTATGCCAATGTCCTAATATTTGCCAAAAGTGTTCCTTTGGCCGAGTGACTTCTCCCTCTTTTCTTCTTCGCAAACGTTTAGGGGGGGTGGTGCAATGCCGATTGTTTTCTTGCTGGTGTGTGCACACAGGCTGATTACAGGCAAGGGTGGAAGTGGACGGCTCTTCCTTTTCTTTGACTTCTAAAATGGACAACCAATTCCCCCTGCATTCTTAAAAAAAAATCCCCCCTTCCCAGCTCATTCTCCGTCACTGGTCTGCACGGCAATGTAATAATTGCAGAATTCAGGTCCTATTTTTTTTTCTTTTTTTAATGCTATTGAAATATTGCCCGTATTATTGTCTGTTGCAAGGTAAAACTTAAAGAAAGGGTCATTTCTTTCTTCTTCACACAGCTGATAAAAGTTCCGCCTTTGACAGTTGCATTATCTCTGAAATACTGAGGATTTTCCCTTGGACCACCTGTTGCTCGAACTTCCAGCCCCTCGTCTTGTTTTTACGCTGCAACTGGCACCAGTGTTTTGTCTAGCGTCAGTGTTTTGTCTAGCGTCTGCCAAGTTGTTGCTTGCCGATAACAGCAATGACTCATCCAGGGGAAGGCAAAAGTCATTGTTTTGAATCTCGCAAAGCTGTTTTGATTTGATGATAACAAAATTCGATTTGCATCTGACACAAGGATAAACTTCCTGAACTCAGAGCAAGGAAATGCACACAATATAATTGCCGCTTATCTTCAGAACCATTCATGGGGAGGATGGGGGGTGCTCAATGTGTAAGCTGAGAAGGATTTTAAAAAAAAAGTGCTCAATGTATAAGTTGACAGGGATTATCGTCGATTAAGGTGAGAGTAAATGAGGATCTCCCATTTTGATATCTGAAAATTCACAGGTTTCATAAAGCTTGTTTTGAGTTCATTTTTTGCTTTTGGGCTAATCGGGACTAAATATCCAGTTTCACTTTAGTGAAATCCAATACCAAACCAAAATGATTATCGAGTGCGACATTGTTCAATGTGTCTTAGAATACGCATTGGGTGAAAACAGATCGCAAGTTGCATGCTTCCTTTTTCAGGCTGGCTTACAGTGCATGTCGAGGAAGAGTATGGACTGCTCCCTGGAATTGGGGAGGGGTGAATTAGAAGAAGGAAAACTACTTTTTTACGATGTATTTTACACAGCCGAACCAGAACGAAATTTACAGCCCCACTTTTTTTTTGTGCCTAGAAAGGTAAGATCTTCAAAAGATCTTATCTTACCAGTTCATCTTGTAACAGACAATGCTCTAGTAGACCCGTATTAAATCCAACATTCATTCCGCCCGATTATCTCCCGATAATCGTTATTGGTGCAAATTCCAATAACTACCCCTTCGAAATAACTGCCTTTTTCCTAGGAACTGTCGTTGTATCGAGAGTTGACTGCAACAAATATGAAGGTAAAATAATTACGTCAACACTTTTCGAAATAGAAATACCGTATTTACGCGTGTATAATGCGCACTTTTTTCCAAAATTTTTGCCCTTCAAAACTGTGGTGCGTATTATGCACGGAATAATTCGGACAGTCAAAATGAAATCACGCATTTTTTTTTCACTATGTCACTGCGTATAACATGTATATATCTACAGATTGCCTTTCTTTAGAAATAATAATTTTAAAAAATAACTTTTTAATGCGAAATGGCAGTTTTCCATGAGTTGTCACTTAGTAATGGAAAGTTTTGCGACAAGCAGCACCCGTTCTGGCGGCATTCAAGCACGCGCCTCCCGTCACACGGGAGATGTATCAAGCGGTATTTTTCGCGGGAGAAAAACTTCCACAAAAATTGTTTTCGCCTTAGACATGGTCATGAACAGAGATCGGGCGAAAAATACGTTTTTTGCACTCATTCCCTTCAGAAGCACTCTACCGCTCGCAAGTGGGTCTGATCTAAAAATAAACACCAGACCACACATCAGTTATATCCAATAGCACTTGACCTCTGCCCTCCCCTCCCCCAAGCGTACCAATGTTACCCGCAGCCGACGGCTGCTACCCAACATGCCAGGCTTGTTTTGCCATTGTGATTTCGTTTGCTCTTGGATACATGAGAAGAGATCGAATATGCTTGGATGTTATTTTAAATCGACTTTGTAGCGTACAACTTCCGGTAATCGCTTTCATTCAAAACGTATTCTTTGTTCCCTGTAACACTTCATAAAGAAGTGAAACTGTTATAGATAACCAAAGCCACATAGGCCAACTAAAGATCGTCAACACTCTTAATGCATTTTCATCCAGGTTTCCGCAAAAGTTCACTTCGATCTTACTTGCATCATAACTCCCGTTTACCATTTTCATGACTGTGCCGATGTCCTAATATTTGCCAAAAGTGTTCCGTTGGCAGAGTGACTTCTCCCTCTTTTCTTCTCAGCAAACGTTTAGGGGGGGGGGGTCAATGCCGATTGTCTTCCTGCTCGTGTGTGCACACAGGCTGATTACAGGCAAGGGTGGAAGTGGACCGCTCTTTCTTTCCTTTGACTTCTAAAATGGTCAACCAGTTCAGGATACATTCTTGAAAACGAACAAAAACCATAGGACAAGTATAAAAAAAATGCCCCCCTACCCAGCTTTCTCCGCCACTGGTCTGCACGGCAATGTAATAATTGCAGAATTCAGGTCCTATTTTTTTCTTTTTATGATGCTATTGTATTGAAATATTGCCCGTATTATTGTCTGTTGCATGGTAAAACGTAAAGAAAGGGTTTATTCTTTCTTCTTCACACAGCTGATAAAAGTTCAGCCTTCGACAGTTGTGTTATCTTTGAAATACGGAGGATTTTCCGTGACCACCTGTTGCTCGAACTTCCAGCCGGTCGCCTTGTTTTTACGCTGCAACTGGCGCCAGTGTTTTGTCTAGCGTCTGCGAAGTTGTCGCTTGTGGATAACAGCAATGACTCATCCAGCGCGAAGGCAAGTCATTGTTTTGTATCTCGCAAAGCTGTTTTGATTTGACGATAACGAAATTCGATCTTCAGAAAGAAAAAGTAGAGTTAAAACAACTTCATGTTCTGCACCTTTATCTTCAGAACCTCAATGTGTAAGCTGCGAACGATTTTTTAAAAAATGCTCAATGTATAAGCTGACACCGATTATCGTCGATTAACGTGAGAGTAAATAAAGATCTCCCATTTTGATATCTGAAAATGCGCAGGTTTCATAAAGCTTGTTTTCAGTTCATTTTATGCTTTTGGGCTAATCGGGACTAAATATACAGTTTCACTTTAGTGAAATCTAATTCCAAACCAAAATGATTATCGAGTGCGACACTGTTCAATGTGTCTTAGAATACGCATTGGGTGCAAATAGATCGCAAGTTGCCCGTTTCCTTTTTCAGGCTGGCTTACAATGCAAGTCGAGGAAGAGGAAGGACTGCTCCCTGGAATGGGGGAGGGGGTGAATTAGAAGTTGGTCGAAGGAAGGAAAACGTGACATTTTTACGACGTATTTTACACAGCCGAACCAAAATGAAATTTACAGCCCCTTTTTTGTGCCTAGAAAGATGAGATCTTCCGAGAGATCATATCTTACCAGTTCATCTTGTAACAGACAATGCTCTAGTAGACCCGTATTAAATCCAACATTCATTCTGCCCGATTATCTCCTAATAATCGTTTTTGGTGCAAATTCCAATAACAATCCCTTCGAAATAACTACCTTTTTTCTGGGAACTACGAAAGGTCGTTGTATCGAGAGTTGACTGTAACAAATATGAAGGTAAAATAATTACGTCAACACTTACCAAATAGAAATAATTACTGTATATTTACTGCGCTATTGCGGCTTGACTCACGTAAATAAATAAATAACGTTTACACTTAATTTCGTCATTCACTCCCAGTTACTAGTACAAGCAGTCTGAAATGTCCTCACTTCCATCCATCTTGTTCGATATTCCCGTTACCTTAAAATTTTTGATCATCATTTCAAGGGAGATGGAGTTCCATGCCTCACGAACCCATTCACAAACAATCGGCAGCGACACACTGTTTCACCCTCCCGCTTGATGCGAGTTCATGCTGCCTTGATGTCATCCATCTATTGTAAGCATCACGCACTGCGACCTTGAACGGGTGGTTGATAACTTTGCTCCCTCCTCTCCTATGAAAAGCTCAACATCTGGAAGTTCAAGGTCACGTGGTGAATGCATCAGCTACGAAAGCAAGGAAAAGATCGTTTTTATGATCTACTGATTAATTTTAAATGAAATACGTAAATGTTAGTCCGACGCTAAGAAAGCCATTTCTGGAACCTGAATTGTACTGCGCATTATATACGAGATATATTTTTTTTGTTGCTTTTCCTCATCAAAAACGAGGGTGCGTATTATACACGCACGCGCATTATACTCGCGTAAATACGGTAACTACTGTATATTTACTGCACTATTGCAGCTTGACTCACGTAAATAAATAAATAAATAACGTTTACACTTAATTTCGTCATTCACTCCCAGTTACTAATATAAGCTGTCTGAAATGTCCTCACTTCCATCCATCTTGTTTGATATTCCCATTACCTTAAAACTTTTTATCACCATTTCCAGGGAGATGGAGTTCCATGCCTCACGAACCCATTCACAAACAATTGGCAGCGACACACGTTTCACCCTCCAGCTTGGTGCGAGTTCATGCTGCGTTGATGTCATCCATCTATTGTAAGCATTACACACTGCGACCTTGAACAGCTGGTTGATAACTTTGCTCCCCCCTCTCCTATGAAAAGCCTAACATGTGGAAGTTCAAGGTCGCATGGTGAATGCAGCAGCTACGAAAGCAAGGAAAAGCTGGTTTTTATGATCTACTGATTAATTTTAAATGAAATATGTAGATGTTAGGACCTGAATTGTACTGCGAATTATATACGAGATATATATATTTTTTTGTTGCTTTTCCTCATCAAATACGAGGGTGCGTATTATATACGCACGTGCATTATACATGCGTAAGTACGGTAAATATGATTGACTATTTTGTTTTACAGGTCACAATTCGTGGCCCAAAAGAGGATGTGGAAAAAGCTAAGCAACAGCTTCTGGAATTAAGCTCAGAACGGCAACTTTCAGGCTTTTCAGCTGAAGTGAGAGCAAGACCTCAACATCACAAGTTTTTGATTGGAAGAAATGGAGTCAACATCAAGAAGGTTTGTAGAAAGCTAGAATTTCCTTGCATGTGGCTCACCTATTTTATATAGCTTACAGGATTCCCAGTGACCGGGAAAATCTGGACAAGTCTGAGAATTTTGTAAAAGTGTTTGAAAACTTGGCAAATGTTTTTTCTTGCCTGGATTCAAAACAAAAAACATATTTCAAATTTTTCCTCCCAATAGGTTTCTTTTTGGGGAAAGCTCCATATAATTTTGTAATTTGCATTCCTGTAGAAGAACACATTTGAATTAGAGTTGAGCTGATAACCAATAGTTGAACATTGTAACATAAGTTGTTTAGAATAATAATGAACATTAATTTATAAGCATTCCATTGCAATGCTTTTGGTTTAAAATATAAAGAATTCAAGCAGAATATTAAAAAAACTGTTATTCAATCAAAATTAATTTTTACACACCATTGTCTAACAAAATAAATGGATGTTTTAAATTTTACATCAGACTCCATAAAAGTGTTATGTGTGAGTTTTGCAGGCTTCATGAGATACTCAGGCTCAGCCAATATTACATTTATTTGATTCCAATACATTGTCATCATTATCATCTCAGTCCTTATTTCAGGTTTCATAAAATACTAAAAAAAGTTAATTTCTTTCACCGTATGCATGTTCAATTCTGTTACAAAGACCAATTTCCATGAAGAGGTTTGGTGTTAGTTATCACTCACTGGCTTGGATATCAGCAATCATTTGTGGTGTATACTCTTTATACTCATTTAACAAGACACAAATATAATTTTGTTTGCTTGTGATGGAAGCCATTGTTTTGAAAGGACATGCAAATGTTTTGATTATTGAATTACAGGAAGTAGAGTTGTGTTCTAAATTTTTAAGTAAGCTTCAACTTGATATTTTCAGATACGTGATGCTACTGGTGCCCGCATTGTTTTCCCAACAGAGAAGGATGAAGATAAAGAAGTGATAACTATCATTGGGAAAAAGGAAGCAGTGGAAAAGGCCAAGGCTGAATTGGAAGCAACAATAAAGGAAATTGTGAGTGATTTCTTGTGCAAAGTCGTTTGTGTCAAAAATACTGGTCTATATTTAAAAATAAGAACAAACACTCGTATGTACGAGTGCTATATTCATTTAAAAGAGCACAAATGTTACCTCCACAAAAAATTGACTTGAAAGCTTAAGTTGAAAACTGAATTTTGGAAGTTTCATTTTATTTATTTTTGTAATCAAGATTTAATTTGGGATGATAACTTAGTAAAAATTCCTTTTTTGTTGCCGTGAAGATAGATTTGCTCTTTCTTTTGTATGATAAATCATTAAAGCTATGTGGGATGCTTATTTAAAGTTTGCACATTACAATTTGCTACCATTTCTGTACAGCTAATATTTCTATTTAAATGTTAAGTATTCAGGAAAACCTTCTTAATTCGGTGCCTTTTAATTTAAAGTTGTTCCCATCCCAAGCTGATAAGATAGAATTTTGAATGTATTTCAGTAGGAAGAAATTTTAAACTCTACACTGTCTCAAAGTATCTGGAGAAAACCAAATCTTTATTGTAACCCTGGACAGGAGGTTTTCAAGACCACACTTTGAAATGTGTGCAAAAAATTCAGTACATTTCCATGTACATTAATATAGTCAAAAGAAGTACAGTTCTCACTTTAACTGCAAAACTTATTACTACTGGTTCTCTTGATTTTATTGACAGTGGCTATTGAAGTTAGAAAAATAATATTCAGTTTTTCATGTAAAGAAACATTGGTTGATTGCATTAATGCTGCTAAGTATTTTGTGGCCACGGTGGCTCAGTCGGTAACGCGTCTGACTACCATGCTCAAGGTCCCGGGTTCGATCCCCGGCCGGTTCAAATTCGGGAACTTTTCTAACGATGGAAGCGGCCCCGGCACCCACCCAGCGTCGAATAACATTGGGTACCTGGGGGGTAAAGGCGGTCAGGGGCGTGATGCTGATCACATCACCCCCACTCATGACCGGATCAAGAAAGTGTGGGGCGTTACCCCCACACACCCTATACGCCTTCATGGCGTGGTGCTAAGCACAGGGGAGCACTTTACCTTTTTTTTTTTAAGTATTTTGTTATGGCGTGATAACAATAGACTGATAAGTTCCTTTTTTTTTGCCCTGAAGATAGATTTGCTCTTTCTTTTGTAGGATAACATTGTAGAAACTGATATGAGAGTAGACTCTAAACACCACCGCCATTTTGTGGCTCGCAGAGGAGAAGTGTTGCATGAAATTTCAGAGCAATATGGTGGTGTTTTGATCTCATTTCCACGTCCTGGAGTCATCAGTGACAAAGTTGTACTTAAGGGTGCCAAAGAATGTGTGGAGGCAGCTAAACTGAGAATTCAAGAAATTGTTGAAGAACTGGTGAGTAATATTGAAATTTATTTCTTTTGCATATACAACGGAACCCCGATAAAAAAAGTGGGCAAACGTGGGAAATGTAAAAAAGGGGAAAACCATTAGGGGAAGTGGTTAAACTCTAAGTGCAGGTAAGGAATGATGATACAACTGACTTTTGGGTATGTAATGTATCGAAAAGTATTCTAACAAAGGAAAACTAGTAAATTTGATGGAATCCTAACAGAAAAAATCTGTAAGCATAGCAAATGAATACTCTTATGTCATGGAGGTTACTGCTTGCTTTTAGCTCCTACCAGTTTGGTTACATGTAGGTTTACTGTAGTGTTTCAAACTGGAGCTTGACAGTTAGGTATGATTGTTAGGTATAAATGACAATCATTATTTTTCACTTGGTCATTCAAAATTAGTAACTAGTTTTTAAAGTTTATCACAAATACATGAGACTCCCCGATGGCATAGTGGAAACGTTGTTACCTTGTAATCAGGGGGTACCGAGTTCAACTCGGTCACAGTGGTTCTGATTCCCACTTTCAATTGTAATTCCAGCCGCAATTAGCCTATCTGCATAAAGTAGAATTATAAAAACAAACAAAAAAATCAAATTATCACAAGTAGTAGCAGTTAATCAGTACTTGTCACAAGAACTATCTCTTGAATACATTGTCAATATATTTGTTAAATATAAAATATTTTATTCACAACTGAATCCTATTCATTCAGTTTAGCAAGTAAAATTTGTACAGGTCTTTGCTGTCTTTCATAATTACACATGAGTGCACACAAGCAAGAAAATTGCAACTGAAATACCTCACACTTTTTTACCAATAACATGACCTGCTATAAAAAAAATGCTCTTGTGTCCTGGGAATAAGAGTACAGTGAAACCCCGATTGTACATTCCCGCATTATACATTTTCCCGCTCATTACGTTCATCCAGTCAGGCCCTGGCAAAAAGGCCTTGTTAAATAATAGGAAGTTTCCCTCGATTTTACGTTCGCTCAAACTCCCGTTTCCCGCTTTATACATTTTCCGATCCGTGACAATGTCTTAAAATTTGGCAGAAACCTGTTCTATTGACTACGCAATTTCTCCATTGCTTTTGCAGCTGGTTCATTCACCACGCGACCCTGAACTTCCAGATGTTAGGCTTTCGTGCAAGAGGAGGGAGTGAAGAGGTGGAAGGTGGGGGAGGGGGAGAGGCAGGGTACAACTTGCATTTGTCATACCTCCCTTGAGGGACAGGAAGGGAAAACTGCACTTCTTGCATTCCCCGTGAAGATGAAATGGGCCGATCCTTCTGCCGTGGGTTCAAACAACAAGCGCACTGTTGCCAAACTGATTCTCTCTAAATGCTGCCTTCCCTAGAGTTTGGACACAATGTGTGTGACTGAGGTATCTTTGTTTGCCCTTCCCCTCCACAAAAAACGCAAGTGGAAAATTGACAATGAGACTCAATCACCATTTGCTTCTTTGACCACACATTTACTGAATTCTTCATAGTTGACGAGAACAAAAAAAAGAGTGGGTCTTGTTTGTAAAAACTTTTCCTTTCTTCTTGTTTGCAACGTTGAAAATGGAAAAAATTAAGGATTTGCCATACCGGATAACAACTGCACTTTTTCTTGAATGGAAATTCGTTTAGATTCCTTAGGCAATATGATTGGATGTTGTTAGATTATTTTTAATCTGAAGTTTTTTCACAAACGAATGCTATATCATTTGGTTATCAGAATGAAGCTGAAAACTCACAAGTTATAGTGATCATTTTTTCTATGGGCAGATAGGGCGATATTTTACTCACTGATGGAAAAATATTTGTGTCAAATGAATTGTGTGTTGGGGGGGGGGGGGGGGAATTGGGGGCAAGGTTAGAATTAATGATACTTCTACGTGAGGTAGAGAATGTTTTCTCTATTCATATTGCGTAACTCGTATGTTGTAAAGTGATGGGGCCAGGAAAATGAGTGAATGAACGAGATGTGAGATGTGCGGCAATATTTTCTGAGAGCAGCCAAATTTAGTGCACATCTAAATGTCATTAAAATGCGTATTTGGGCCAAAAGAGCACGGGGGTTGGCCAAGCGTGGTGCTGATCACATCAGCTTCAAATTGGCCCCAAAAAAAAATCGAAGATGTGGGGCAAAGGTGGCCGGAGCATGGTACTGATCACACCATCTCCCACATCCCCTATGCGTCACGGCATGGTGCAAAGTGCATGGGAAACTTTACCTTCACCTTTTTCTCATTTGCAGGGGAAGGGCGTTTGCTTTGTCATGCCCCCTATGGTATCATCACTAGTAGTGCTTGGCGATATATCTTCCAGACAATATATTGCTATTTTGAAAAAAATATCATCCATGCGATATCAACTAGATGATATATTGGCAATATATCATCACAATATTTTAGCGATATATTTCGTGTCAGCGATATATATCATGGAGACAATATATTGCCAATATCACGATACGGAAAAAATATAGTATCGTATCATCTGTGACGATATTTTCTTGACGATATATCGCGATATCAAATTTCTGATATCGCCCATCCCTAATCACTAAGTCTTGTAATTACTGAAAAGTGCCACCAAGTATTTCTGCCCTGATTTTCTTGCTCCTGTGGAAGTGAGCACCCTTACATGAGACAACTTAACCAATTAACATAAAGGCAAACAGACTTTCCTCTGGCGTCTAAAATTACTTAGTTGCTCTTCAACCTGAATACGCACATTCAACGAACATAGCGTACTGCAAGTGAAAAGAAAGATGCCCATCTTCCCCAACATGAGCTCATTACTTGGGCACTGTGCAGAGCTATGCAGTAATTGAAGGATTCAGCCCCTTTCTAATTTTTTAATGCCCCGCATCGGAAATCTTGCTCATATGTCTGAAGCATTGACATGACAACATTGGAGAACTTCAAGCAGTGATCCTTCTCCCTCCCTCCCCCCCCCTTTCCTTGTTTCTTCCTGCAACTTGGCCGGGAATAAGGACACTTCTGATAAGACTTGTTCAGCACTGCTCATCCACCTGTTCATCTCCCCCTTCCCCTCCCTTCCATTACAAACCAACCGGTGGGAGGGATGTCTGCGAGCACGCGAGAAGTCTTGCGTGTTTGATGATCTACTATCATCAAGTCGGCACTTTATCAGGCCCCCAAGGAGCATGATGCTGACCTCCGACTCGGGAGGAGAAGAACAGGCCTTTCCTGCTACCTTATAGATGAAAACCATAACATATACTCTGCTAAAATAGTCATGCAAGAAAAGGACCACCTTGGAAAGGTTCTCAAAATAAACGTATGCAATAGTGACCACTCCCGCCAATCTCAACACTTACCCTGAGGCCCTCAATAAAACCTGGCTTCCCGCTATCAGGACTATGCATACCCACCCAACCTGCTCTCCCCACACAACAAGAAATCAAGCACAGGCCTTCAGCATTTGCAAAAAAAGCCCGCCCGCGCATGCGAAAAAATGCCATTCCACGGAAGTAGATGACGAGGCTGAGAGCCGACTCGTACAGCACCAAAACCCCGATGCGCTGCAAAAGAAGGAAGCACTACATCCACACCAGAACAGCAGAAAGTGAAAGGACCGCATCAACTAGCACCGCCACGAACACAAGTGGAAGAAGAAGGAACCATATCACCCACAGCAAGGCAGAAAATGCCTGACGAAGCCACCAGACGGGTGTCAAAATCAATCGCGAAAGAAAAATTTGCTTGGAAAAAATAAATTGTAAACTTATCAAAGTAAATTATATATATTTTATGTTCGTAAATTTTACATTTTCCTGCATTTTAAGTTTTTCCCATAATGCCATGGGAAGCTATTTTGTTTACTAGTGATACTAGCAGAAATTAAGATTTTCACCCAAAAACCATATGAAACTGCCCAAATTCAAGTAAAAGCTGCAATTCATGTCAAAATAAGTTACTATCAACATGCCAAAGCCATTTTTTATGCATGAGCACCATGTGCTATAATTTACTTATTAGATGAAATTTTTATTTATTTACGCATTTTCAAGATAATATTTGTGTAGGTGCAGAATAACCGTTATCTTGAAAATACCATCCATTTAACTTAGTTAGCATAAATATGCATAAAAAACCCAAAAATTGATGTTTTTTGGTAAAAACATTCGAAAGCTTAAAAGCTCCTATCCTAGTCTGATACCTGGTGGCCAGACTTGGAACTACTTGATCCAAGCTACAGGTGACCTCAGTCAGCCAATGGGAAGCATCCCTGGCTATGACGTCATGAGGAAAGGTAGCAAATGCCTTTATTATGTATGAGATCAGCCCTCACGCTTCTCTTCTGTGTTAGTTTTTGACCAAGAAAAGTGCTGTTGTTAAGATACGCGAGTGCGTACAATGGCCCCGAACTTACTATTTAACTGCCGTAATAGTAAAGTAGAGTCCCTCAAGTGCCTAGTATGGGCCAAAAGAATAGATAGTACCAGGAAAAGCTATCTATGCCAAAAATCTGGACTAGAGCATGCAGGAATTTGCTCAAAACTGAAAATGCGCAGTTTGCGATCCCCGTTTTTCTCGCATATGGCCACGTGGCTATGTTAGCGGGACTATCGGATGCATAGCTAAGGGAATCCACTTCAATCCAAGCTCGTAGGAGCCATCCGCCACCTATGATCTCCTCTACAGTTGGGAGAGGTTGCAGGATGTCCAGGAGCATGTGGTTGTGTACCGCTAAAATCTGTTTTTCCCCCCAAAACGAGCCATCTCCTAACATAAGTGTGTGCGTGTGCAACAAAGGCCTCAAATAAGGTATAAAGTGTCTGTATCTATACGTTGCTGATTCCAGTTATTGTAAGTACTCCCTCTGTCCCATAATTATTGTCCGGTACACCTTTGTTTGTTGTCTCATAATAATTGCCCGATATTCAAACTGTGACATTGGTGTATACAGAAGAAGAACATGAAACAAGGGAATGAGTCATACAACTTTACTACTCAAGGATCAGTACAAATTGTGCTTTCCATCTGCCTCTTCATCTGTCATTTCTGTACTACCATTTTGGCATACCGGACTATAATTATGGGACGTTTTTATGTGAGTGCATATATTTTTGTTCGGGCCTATATTATATCCAAATGTCTATGTCCTAGTTGGCCAATAAATATGTCTGTCCAATGAAAGAGATCTAATTCATTTTTGAATACTTAATTGTGCTAAGTTCTCCTCCATTACCAGATATTCAGGCTGGAAGTTCTTTTAGATACCAACGGGTCTTCTCTGGAATACTCGCTGCTAATCTGGGAACCACATGTCACACATGGGAGACGTGTGGCTGCATAGAGTAGCCTGGGAGTTGCATTTTTAGGATCAAGTCAAGTTCAAACCTAAAACTACAGCTCCCGAAACCCATCGCACACCGTGGTCCTTTGAAAAATTGAGATTCCACTGTATATTTAATTTTTTTCATTCTTAAAATGAGACTTTCCATTCATACATATTGATAACCTGTTTTGCTTTTGTAGGAGCAAATGATAACTATTGAGTGTGTGATTCCACAAAAACACCACCGTACAGTGATGGGAGCAAAAGGCTACAAAGTTCAGAATGTCACTGCCGAACATAATGTGCAAATTAAGTTTCCTGATCGGGATACTCAAGGTAAGATTTGTGTATTCTTTTATGCAGTGTTTTTTTTCTGGTAATATGGAACAGTAAGCTGTATGGGCACCTTTTTTCATGTGCTAGAATGAGAACTAGGAATTATTTGTTTTGTATTCATAATTTGCCATGCTTTTCTACCTCTTAGGTTAATTTGATGATAAGGTGAAACATGGATTTCATGAGAGAAACTCAAAGAGTGCATGTAATATAAATGTGTTATATCCATTATATAAATGAATACTATATTAGCTCAAACCTGGGATGATAGGTGGCAAGATTGTGATTCAGACACTTAACGCAGTCAGCCGCCAAGGTGACATTTATTTCTATTAACAAAAGATATAGATAAGTATGTGCATTTGTGTAATTATTACTACGGTACGTGACTGTGGCTATGCAGTTTGGAGGATCATAACTCTGTAATCCAAAGAATTCCCAAAGATAAATAACCTGAAAAAAAAAGACACTCTTTCTATTCTTCTAAAAATTGTTCTTTTTTTGGTACTAATTGAACAAACCTCGTATGATTTACTGGTTAGTTATTATGTCCAATATGTACTTCAGCTCTTTTCAGTAAGGGAACACATTCTTAATATACATATGAAGAAAGATACACAAAGTCACATTCTGTATAATATGCATCAAAGTTGTTTGTGAAATTCTAACTTGTTTGTATAACGATAAATATGTGTTTATTGCAAACTACTTATATCAGTCAACATGAAGAAGAAAACTCTGTGATCAGACTCATTGATCAGAATATAACGTTATCGTTACAGTAATTTTCGTTAAATACAAATTCCAACATTACAATTATATTAAATGTTCTGAAATATAATTTGGTTTATGGCTCAAATGTGAGAAAGACCCAAACACTTCGGTCTATATATCGTAGCCATTACATAAAATGTAACTTTGAATCCTGATATTTGCAATCAAATATGCACTCAAAAAAAAAGAAATATTCATGTTTTTTATATCTATATCCACTTCAATTTTCCGACAAAATCCTCTTCTTAAATGTGGTGAATGATCAACCAATACGGTAAAAATAGTCTTATTTCTCTGTGTATATATTTTTCTTGTACTACGCAACGTGACGTAATGTTCTTTAATTACATGCCACAAAGAGTAACGTAGTAGCCGGGCATCAAAAAATAGCAACAAATTGGAAGCCTACCCAGAGAGTGGTAATCGAAATAGCTATGCCACTAAACTACCAGTCACCAAAGTCTTACTTATTTGTGGAACCTTTGGATGCATTGTAATGCTCTGTCCCAGTCTCTTATGAGATCCAACCTACCGGCAAATACATGCGGTCAAAATAAATCAAAAACAAGAAAAAAGTTACGTAAAGCTCATCTGTTTTTTTCAGAACCCCCAAATTACTAGCAAACAATCTCCAAGGTTGTGTCATGGAACTCTCAGAAAATTGCTTACGTACTAATAACCAGCGTACGTCTACTTTTCCTACAAAACAATAATACCAAATATAATTTTGTATTCTCTCCGTTAATCAAGACTTGGTATTGGATTGTATTTTTTCTCTCGTAAAGGTATATCAAGATTGCAAGTCCAATTTATAATTTATCTTTCTTTATTACGATTAGCCAACGCAACGTAGTACGACTATCGTGCAATATCAAATACATTCATGAGCAAATATAAATTACAACGCCGAGCGTTACTAATACAAGAATTGACCTTCAGGTCTCCTTTGGTACATAAATCATCAAATATCAACATTTAAACAGACTATTAGAATAGATGAAGATCTGTCAAATTTCCACAATTCATTATCGTGCGACGTATAAATATGTATGCACGAGTTCAACGTATCTAATCAAATTAAAGCTTGTATATTATTAAGATACTGTACACTTGCAAGGTTTACTTAAAAATAGAGTTATCTGATACTCAATAACCCTTACAATAATCTTTGGATTACATATTGCAATTTTACGTAAATAACGCGAAAGTCGCTCTCATTACAGTTTTCTCTGGATAATGCCGTATCATGGACAATAGGTCTATTCTGACTAGATTAATCTGCACATTACACTATAAGGTTCACCGACAATCAGACGTACGTAAATTCGACATGCATTCCACTACTCTTAGTATTGTCAAACATTGTAACCATTGAAATGGGACAAAGGTGCAAAAAGCACACTTTTATATATATATGTTCCACTCGTGATCTACTTAGTCAAACACAGCAATTATTGCTGACACTGTACATACCTCCTTTCCACACAATCGGGGTCCTCGAATATGCAGTATTGGCATTCGTGGTACTTCTTTCTTTCAAATCGGGCACTACGTCTAATGGAAACTTCCAGGAATGGTCATCCACTTGGTGTAACCTCTTCATTTAGTTACATTTCTTGACTCGATGTATCTGGTCATCAACGGACTACCTGCTCGTGCAGCCAACTTGGTCTAATATATGTTGATGAAATGTTCGTAAGGTATATTACTTGATTAGCTGAGGCAAGAGTCAAATTTTCGGAAACAATAATTAACGTTCGAACTCTAATAAAAGTGTGGACGGACGTTGAAACGCTGTCAAAAGTTCTCTTGTGTTAACTAGTGCTGACTGTTTTATGAAGCAAGAATCAAAGTCAAAAGCCAAAGGATACTAATTTTACGTCATCTTATTTTCATTCAAAAATAGTAATAGACACTTAATTCAGCGAGAAACACAGTACTTACTTCACACACACTAATCGTCCACAAGTTTTGACTGTTACATTTCCTCGTTGAAATATACTTATTAGAAATCCATTTCACTCGACGACTAACCACTTGACTAGATATTACGCGTCGATATCCCCCCCCCAAGTGTGTGGTCATGCTGCTATTTCATGTAAAACCAACGTGTATGCTCACTGTGGCTGTACTACTGTACGTGCGGTTACGAAGGGCAGCTGCAAAACGAAGAGCAGCTACAGAGACAACTAGCAGCAAATTCCAGTGCTACTTCAACAAATGAATGACGCACTGCATACGTCTCGCAGGAGACGAAAGAAGATTGTGAAGTGTTTCTGCAAGACATATTTGTATATTAAACCATTATTTTTGGAATTGCAGACGAAACACATCACCAAAGGCACAACTAGCCTATATGTAATTCTCCATTTCTTACTTCAAGTTAAACAATGTAATTGTGTGATGAATTGTTAATTATTCAACTCGCGATTTATCTTAGTGGAGTTGATCAATATTGTGTGATGTAATCATCAACTTTCTTTGCACACGTGACGAAGAATAGTAGCAAGTATAATGTTAAGTTCAAGCGAAGTTAGAACAAAACTTCCACTTGAATGAAATAGATGGCAAACTAGCATCGTGTACAACTTCTCGCGAACACTTAAGGTTATAGTAAAAGAACCTTATCTCATTACATGGCGTCAGTTCTTGTTGTCATTGCAGCTTTTTCAGTACAGAAATCTGAACGTCGACCTATCTCCAAGGTTAAACACTGGAGCAACTTGTTCCTTAAACTGTACTTGTCAGGTCGTATATCTAAGCAACACCCTGATGACCATGCGATTTATGAAAACACGAGATTTTTACACCTCTGCATAAAGCTTTTTCCAGTTGCCATCTTTCTCATCGCGAGCACAACTTGCACACTTCCCTTGTTGCTTCTGCAGTTTTTGCCAACACCAGGATAATAATGCACTTACCAAACTGCCAAACTACAACATAGTTGTGTGTGCTAAGGAATCCTTTATATTTCAACAATCTATTGTTGTTCCACTTCAACAAAATAAGCAAACACACCTGTGCGAACTTTCGCACTATTTTTTGTGCGTCTACGCCAGCTCTCCCTTTTTTTTTTTATTCCTCCAAGCTTTGTCTCAACCTTGGACCAGACAAATTGTCCCCAATTAAAGACATTAGACACCATGTTTGAATACTTCAAAAGAAAGAGAAGGAATCTCAAAAAATTGAATTATTTTGGTTGTCATGATACTTGACACGTTTTCTGGATGCTCTTTAACAATTACAGTGCTGCGTTGCATGATTGTATCAAACAACAATCCCAACTTTCCGCAAAAATGTAGGATCACTAAACTTCAGGGCTTTTCATTGGGTGACACGTGGTCAGTGCATCGGATCTGATCACCACTATTTTCTGGCTTTCGTGTCCGGAGCCTGCTATTTCTTGAAGAAACTTCCCAGTTGTCCTTACGACGCTGGGTCAACGCTGAAATTTTGCGGACACCTGGGACCTCTCGCACCAAAGATGAGAGTGCTAACCACTTGGCTACGCCGGAGCCCCAAACAACATATACATTTTGTTAAATCATTAGACCCATTTCTCAATGGAACCTGATCGTCTTCAATCAAGCGATATGTTACAATAAATATTTTGGGTTCAAGCATCAGAAGGGTTACAGTTATGTTGGAAAAAATATTGCATTTATTGTGAAATCCTAGCCCATTTTGATGTTGCATGACCACCTTTCTATTTAATGAAAATGACTAAGATGAACACATGAGTAACCTACCCTAACAAGCCCCCCCCCCCCTTTCCTATATGAGTTCAGAGCACAAGTGAAGTAACTCCATTCAAGACAGGTTTGAGAAAAAGGCACATTTAAATAACTTAGTACTATGTTTAGCTGTTGGAGCACAAACATAATGACTCCTTTATGAGCAAGAATTTGAAATTTGGGAGATACTTGTAGCACAGTTCTAAGTTATACATGTAACTCAATTTCCATGAAAAGTGAAGTTACGCCACATGTGCTCTGAACCCTTTATATCATGTATCAGGATTCTTGTGTTTCTCCATCCATATTTGGTTTAAATGGATGTTCCCACACGTGCGGACTACTATACTTCTTATGATATCAGACTACAACATTCATGAGTCGATCAAGCCATGTATCAGCCCATATATTGCAGCATCCATCATTTTAAGTAAAGTTTTCAATATCAAATCGAACAATGCAGCGTGATTATTTCTGTGAAGAAATAGTTACAAATGAGAACAAACTACTGGCTACAAACAATTGATACACCACATTTTTGAGAAACAAGCTTCAGGTACTTACTTAAATTTTGACTCAACCTTGCCATAATATTGAGTTAACTTATTGTACAACTTGATAATTCAATAAAAGTTTTTGTAGTTCATGTTATTTTTTTGTTACTGTACTTTTTAGACAGAGTATTCCTATGTGATGTATGATTATATTTCCAGATGATTACAATGAACAAGATGAGCAGCAGATGAATGGTGACATTGATGGCAATGAGCCCAAGAAGTGTGATGTAATCAGAATTACAGGAAAGAAAGAGAACTGTGAGGCAGCTAAGCAAGCCCTTTTGAACCTTGTTCCTGTGACTGTAGAGGTAAGTTTTATGGAAATTTATGAATGTAGGAATGGAATAGGGACAGTAATCAGTATGTCTTTTTTTTTTAAAATTGATAAAATTTGGTATTTTTTTGTATATTTGTTATTACATTTTGGGGATTACAGGATAACTTCCCAGTCAAGTAACAGTTATTATTTTTCTTAACCTGGTAATAACTACCGTTCCACTGACAGAGTAGTCCAATTATGAAAGAATTTCTTGAGCACTGACTTTTTGTAAAGGGCAGGTTTTATTATCTGCTTCTTGTTAAGTACAAAACGAGAACGTATACGAGGGTCACTATTTATATTTTGAGCCTAACAATGAAAAAACAGGAATTTGGCATTGAAAACTGCTTTATTGTTTTTCGAAGTATTCTCCTTTATGGTCAATACACTTTTGCACTTTTGCATTCGTTCGAACCATTTGTCAAAGCAGTTTTTCCAATCTTCTTGAGACACCTCCATAATATGGTTTTTGAACGCATCAACGGCATCTTCCGCCAACGAAAATCGTTGTCCACGCAATTTATTCTTGACATTCGGGAACAAGAAGAAGTCATTGGGTGCCAAATCAGGACTGTACGGCGGATGACCCATCAATTCGATTTTTTGACTGTTCATAAAGTCGGTTGTTAGACGAGATGTGTGACAGCTGGCATTGTCTTGATGAAGAATGATCCGACGGCGTTTGTTTGTTTTCCGTATTTGACCGAAGACCTCTGGCAAACAAATTGTTGTGTACCATTCAGAGTTGACCGTTCTACGTTCCTCTAAAGGCACAGTTGCCACATGACCAGTTTTCCCGAAAAAAACAGGCGACCATTTGTTTCGATGTGCTTCGAGCGAGAACAACTTTTGTTGGATTGGGTTCATCTTGAAACACCCATACAGTCGACTGCTGTTTACGTTCCGGCTCATATGCATATATCCATGATTCGTCACCTGTTACAATCTTATATACGTCTTTTGAAGCACCACGATTGTATTTATTGAGCATTTGTTTGCACCAATTGACGCGAGCGTCTTTTTGAGTTTTTGTCAAATTGTGTGGGATCCAACGAGAACATACCTTTCTCACAGCTAAATGATCATGTAATATTTTATATATGTTGGTGGAACTGATGCCTATGGTTGCCTCAATCTCACAGTATGTCACAACACGATCTTGCAGTATTAGGTTTTGCACAGCATCAATGTTTTCTTGAACAACAACTGATTTTGGACGACTTTCGCGAATCTCGTCGGTGAGCGAATGGCAGCCATGATTAAATTCGTTATACCAACGTTTCACAGTAGCAAAGGATGGGGCTTCATCGCCAAATGTGGAAGTAAGTTGATCGATGCACTCTTGTCTTGATAATCCACGTCGAAAAACGTAAAAAATCATCGCACGAAAATGTTCACGAGTTAATTCCATTTTATTGTTGTCGCGCAATCTTCAAGGCAACATAAACAACACAAATGAAGCTATTGACAAAACATTTGAAGTACGTTATGGTCAATAATGCCAGACGATTCCATGCAAACGTCAAATCGCACCTAACTTCAATCAGTGTTGCCAAGGCTCAAAATATAAATAGTGGCCCTCGTAGTACAATTTTGTAAACCTTGTACTCTTCACAAAAATATTTGTTTTAGCTCAATGGACAGAGCATTCCCAAAGCAGTTCACATTCTTACTTGATGCATTTGTTTTGCCTGCAGTATACGTAGGGACTAGACTTTCAAAATATGTAGCAAGGGATGGGAAAATATGTAAATTTGTTGCAAATTTCATTTACATTCTGTTTATTTTTAAACATGTCCTTGCCAAACACAATGCACTATGTAGTGATTGATTGGAATTTGAGACAGCTTTTGTAACAAAGTTGTTGATTAACTGCCTGTGTTTTTTTAATAAACGGCTAATGCTATTAATGTTTTTTTTATAATTTTGAGTCTCTACTAAAGTGAAAAATAATCTTTTTGTCTACGTAGATTTTTCTTTCTTTCTTAATGAGGATATAATTTGGTGATTTAAGTTTACAGTTTGGCAACTTGGTTTAATACTTTAAGGTCAAAATGGTGCCTACATGTTAAGGTCCAGTTTCGAACACTGGTTTTCACCCCTGTGAATATCAGTTTGTCTAAACAATGATCTATACTACATAATCTTCATTATATGTTTACATATTTTACATTCTTCTTTAAATTGTTCTGTATATTTGTTCACAAGTCAGCTTGGGCAGTTATAATTGGCAAAGTAACAGACAAAAACAGGAATTTAAAGGTAGAGTTGAACAGTTAAAAAAAAAAGCACTACAAGTTTCTTTAGTTTTCTTCAAAAAGCAACATGTTACTATTACTTGATACACGTAGCAACTCATTACTCTGAAACTCAAGAATTTAGCAAGCTAACACACACACACACACACACACCATTGTAGAGTAACAATCTTGAATTTTGCTAAGTAGTCTATTACAGATACTAATATCAGTACTCCCTCTTGATATGTCATATTGATATTCTTCTTCCACAAATAATTTCTCCATTTCTGTTTCCAGGTAAATGTTCCTTTTGATTTTCATCGATCAATTATTGGGCAGAAAGGCAGAGATGTGAGAGAGTTGATGGATAGATATGATGTTCACATTGTTTTGTCCCCTGCTGATCAAAAATTGGATATAATAAAGGTAAGTCAAAAGCAATGTTATTAGGGCTGAGCCGATACTGATGCTGATATATCTGTATATTGGCCAATACTAGCGGTGTCTGTATTAGAAAGTATCTTGTTTTACCTTGAACCTTGTTGTACCAATCAGTATAATCCTGCATGTGATCATGAAAAATCATGCCATTCACACCCAATTTCTGTGTACAGTCGTGGAAAGAAATGCTTCCCCCATAAGACTACTTGTATTAAGCCTATATGGGGGAAGTGTTTTTTTCCATGACTGTACACCCTATTAGAATCTAGGATTCCACAGAAGTTCTGATTACTCTTGAATTTAATCAATTCCCATTTCACTCATGTGATAATTTTGTGAAATTATGGTCACGCTGACATTCACTCAGTCAAACCAACAAGTAAATAATTAATACAATCAGTACAAAAATATTCACCTCCTTGATAAGCATGTGATTAATGCTGTTACCTTGCCATCAAGGTGTCCCATGTTATGATTCCTGGTACAGGTTGTTGGTGGTTCAGACCCCACTTCAGACTATAGGTCCAGTCTCAATTGGCCTATTAAAAGACTTGTGCCAGAACATTCGCCTTTCTGAGGGACAATAACAGAATGAACGTAACTTCCTGAAAGAAAAAAAAAACTATTTTCCTTCAGTGGAATATTATAAGCTCTGCTAAGCATTATCAGTAGGGCTAGGATTTTTATGACCTAAAAATCACCAAAATATGCAAAATAAAATATGCTCTCATGACCTAAAATTGTACAAAATATGCACTATAATTTTAAAACTATGCCCTTATAACCGGACTGTTTCAGACATCAATATCTAAATGCGGAGATATTTTCACATACGTACTATCTTTAGTTCACTTTATGGGCCCTGAATTGCAATCCACAATCAATACTTTATGTAAATTTTCAAATGAAAATGAGAGAGATGTTGCTGCAGAAAAAAAAAAACACACCTCCAGTAAACCTGGGAGTAAGAATGAATCCACTTCGAAAATGACTGTATATTACTTGAAAAAGTGAAAATATTCTGAATATGACCGAAAATCATTCAAAATATGCTCTATCATACAGAAATGGTTAAATATGCCAAAATATGCCCTTAAAAAGCACCTTAATTTAATTAGTTTCTTCATAATATGAATTTCTATACATTTAGGAACACATCACCCTTACCAAAATAAATATGCTGTCATGAAAATCCTAGCCCTAGTTAACAGTAAGTTCTTTTGGTGGATTATTTTTGGTGACTTCATGATGGATGCGGTAAATGCAGTTTAAAATTACTTACGTGAAATTTTGTATTGCCACGTTGCACAATATAATTTAATTTAATAGGATATTACCATTAAATTGTGCAATGCGGAAATATGAAATTTCAAAATTTCACGTAAGTAATTATTTTTGGCGAGTTCTCAATAAACCCACAACCAAAACGTTTATCCTGATTTGTGTGCACAACTGATATTAATTCATACTTCTCTATGTTTCTAGGTGACAGGAACTCCAGAATGTGTGGAACTTGCAAAGAAAGCCATTGAAGAGAGATGTGAGCAATTGGAGGCTGAACGCCAGGATAAGTTAGCTCGTTCCTATGAATTAAAGGTAAGATTTCCTTATTTTTGCAGGATATTAACATGGAGGGAATATCTATTAAAATGCAATCAGATAATCTGGGTTCTGCTACTAACACTTGACAAATAGCTTGGAGTCCAACAAAGTTCAATCCATACACATTCAAACTGCAACTCCTGGGCAACACTTTAAATGATTGCATTTTCATGTGGCATCCAACGTAAAGAAAAGCAAAAATGGGGAAAACCGAAGGCAAAAATTAACAAATCCTGCCTAACCTACTCATGTAAACATTTTGGTAGGAGAGGAACATATTTGTACAAAAATACAAATTGGAATGTGTGAAGCAAACAGTGCAAAACATACTGCAAAACTATCATCCATGTTGCACAGTTGCACTGGGAACCAAAAGTTTTACAAGTGGAGGATGCCCATATACTGGAAATTCCTTGAATTCTGGGAACTATACATGAATTGGTAAGTAAAGAACATTTTTTATTTTAACAAGAACAGTAAAACTATAAATAAGGTCTAAAATAATATTGAAAGAGGTGATTTAAGTTTTTGCAGCAACAAGGGTCTAGCTGTAAAGTATACTTTGCAGGATGGAGATTTAATGTCTCCTAATGACAAAATTATAAAGCATACAAGCAGAATTATTTTGTGAAATGACTGCTGGACTTGGAGTCTTTGCCAATGTGTATGGCAGGTCAATCTCTCTCATTGATAAATATACCACCTTGAGAGATAAGATCGCAGGAATGTTCCAAAATACAGATGCGTATCGCCTGGTAGTCTTGCCCATCTGTTCAGCTCTGACCTACAGTTCAACAGGTTCCCGTGAGTGAGCAACTCTCGGCCTTGTAGCCGACAACTAATAGTAACCGCTTTCATTCAAAACGTGTTCTTTGTTCCCTGCAACACTTCATAAAAAAGCGAAACTGTTAGAGATAATCAAAACCACATAGGCGAACTGAAGATCGTCAACCCACTTAATGCGTTGTCATCCAGGTTTCCACAAAAGTTTACTTTGATCTTACGTGCATCATAACTCCCGTTTCCCACTTCATACGTTTTCCTAATTGTGTCGACGTAGTACTATCTGCCAAAAAAGTGTTCCATTGGCTGACTGACTTCTCCCTGTCAGCAAACGTTGGGTGTGGGGGGGGGGGGGGGGATGCAGATTGTTTCAGCCACGATTTTCTTGCTCGTGTGTGCACACGGTCTGATTACAGGCGAGGGTGGAAGAGGACCCACCCCTCTTCCTTTCCTTTGACGTCTAAAATGGGGCAACCAGTTCTGGATATATTCTTGAAAACGAACAAAAACCATAGAACAAGTAAAAAAAAAAAAGGACCCTCCCCCCCTTTCCCTGGCTCATTCTCCGCCACTGGTGTGCACGGCAATGTTGATAATTGCAGAATTCAGGTCCTTTCTTTTTTTATTATTTCTTCTTATTTTTTTTAATGCTGTTGTCTGCATAGGAAATATTGCCCGTATTATTGTCTGTTGCATGGTAAAACGTAAAGAAAGGGTCATTTCTTTCATCTTTACACTGCTGTTAAAAGTTCCGTCTTCGACAGTTACTGTTGCGTGATCTTTAAAATGCTTGGGTTTTTCTTTTCCGGCACCTGTTGCTCGAACTTCCAGCCGGTCTCCTTGTTTTTACGATGCAGCTGGCGCCAGTGTTTTGTCTAGCGTCTGCAAAGCTCTTGATTGCTGATAACAGCAATGACTCATCCAGGGCGTTGTTTCTCCCAAGAGATCCAATCTTACAAGTTGTAACAGACAATGCTCCAGTAGACCCGTATAAAATCCAACATTCATTCTGCCCGATTATCTCCCGACTTTTGCTGGCGCCAGTCTGACTGGTGTCAAGATTCTTCGAGTTTCGCTTGCAATAAGCGAGAGATTGTTTTCCTTTCCATTGGTCTCGGTGCAAACGGGTTTCACATGAACTAGAATTGTAAAAATTTCCTGGAAAAGCAACGACTGTGCACAATTGGAAGAAAGTAACATTATTTTAAATTCTTTTTTGTGAAAACTTTTCATGTTCTATTTTCCTTCTCACAACATAACAGGTGCATAACAGGTTGTATAACTACCAGGATAAATGGTGTTACAATCTCCTAGGCATCTTTGTGTCTGTTTGAGCTCCATTTAAGCTGAAAATTGGTGCAAATTCCAATAACGACCCCTTCAAAATAACGACCCTTTTCCCGGGAACTGTGAAAGGTCGTTGAATCGAGAGTTGACTGTATTTTTTTCACTGTTACTTTTATCAAAGGTGTGATGGTACTCCATTTCTGTATATATGAGCGGAAGTTTTCTTCATAAATTAAAAAGAAAAAATTGCATACTGTAAAATTTATTAATTCATTGTCTTTTCTGATTTCTTTATGAAATACCCCATAACTAAGTTTGCAAGCCCATGATTGATAACTGGTAAATTTTGTTCTCAAATTGAAAAAAAAAAAGATCAACTTTCTAAAGATAGTTTTAAAGCTAATTAGCATTTCTTCTGCATACATTGCTGGTACTTTCTTCTTTGATAAGAGTTTCTCAACCTCTGTGATTGCAACATGTATAAAGGAAACAAATCTTTCACATAAATGCTTGCCATGTGTAATTTTTATCCTCTTACTAAGCTTATTATTTGTTGTTTTGTATCATAACTATTTTTGATGCAACATTTTAAATTAGAATTGAGTTCCACAAACATTTTGAATTAGTGTCTTGCACATTTGATGGGACAATATATTATTAACAGCAAACTGTTAACTCAACAAACTATGTCACATAAAAGTGTTTTTCTTCGTAGTTCATTGGGTCTGAAGATGCAGAAATTAAATTTCTGAAGTGTTATACATGGCCTGTCTAAAAAAATATCCGACTTTATGCCAGGAAAAGAAAGTCACTTGGCTGGTATGGTTCACGTCCTAATCCCCTTCAAAGTAGTCCCCTTGGGATTTCACACACCTTAGCCCAACAAACCTGCCATTGCTGGAAACACTCCTGGAATGCCTCTTTTGGAATGTGTCTCAACTCTGCCATCGCGTTGCGCATAATGTCCTGTCGGCTGTGGAGATTTTAGCTTCGGGAACTACCAGAACTCACATGGAGCCATGTCCATCATCATAATCTCCAGTTATCAAGATGTTGAGAAACTCTGCATCCCTGTTGACAGTCCAGCATGTCTTGACTTCATGTTGAATTGCTCGCTGTTCCTGCGAAAGCAGCTTGGGCACAAGTTTTGCTGCTACCTTGTGCATGCCTAAATCCTCCCATAAAATTGCATGCACAGAATCTTTGCTAATACCAATGTCATCAGCAATTACCCTAACTGCAAAATGACGATCTTCCATTATCAAGGACCTCACTTTCTCAATGTTTTCTACATTCTTGCTTGATGATGGCCTCCCCGAATGCCGATGTGCGGCCATTTTTGATGCGGTTGTACCAGCCCTTATATGGGTAACTCCCATGACATCATCACCAAACACCTGTTAAATTTTGCGAATTGTTTCCGTTTGTGTATCCCGAAGCTTCTGCTAAAACTTGATACAGTATCACTGCTCTATTCATTCAGTCATCCTAGCGAACAAGAAAATGCGACATTACCCAGAAACACTACCTCACTCTCCAGCTGCCTCTCATCAACTGATGGGTTCGACATGCCCAACATGTGTGCACGTGCATGAATGTTCCCTTCACCTCTGTGCAGAGTGTAGTCAACCTACCATAGATATTTTCCGCAGGAAAAGGAAAGGTCGGATGCTTTTTAGACAGGCCACGTATGCTGTAATATAATCCATGTGTTGTTTATAAATAAATAATGTAGTTAATAATTCTATATATTTTATTATATTTACCATGTTGAACATGTTCATAATTTATAAAAAGATGGAAGTAACAGAACTGTTCTTTCAATTCTACTTTTCAGATTGAAGTGGATCCTGAGTATCATCCAAAAGTAATTGGAAGAAGAGGAGCAGTTATCACTAAAATCCGTGAAGATCATAATGTTTCAATTAACTTCCCAAAGAAGGGAGACCCTGATGAGCACATCATAACAATTACTGGCTATGAAGAGAACACTTACACAGCAAGGGATGCTATCATGAAAATAGTTAATGAATTGGTAAGCCATGCAATTAGTTCATTGGTATATGACAGAGTTTTGAATTCATACAAGTGAATGTTACCATTTTTAGGGGTGGAGAATGGTCAGTAAAGTCAGTAATATTTGTGTGTATGACTGCAATTTGTGACTTTTGGTTGTTTTTGCTATTGCTATTCTCACAGATGATAGTTTTTCTGTTAATTTTCCATAACCTAGTAATAACAATTGTTGTACTGACAAAATAATGGTACAGTAATAAAAGTATTGTCGTATATTTGCATAAAAATATTAGTTTTTATGCATGTGAAGATGAGTATGCCACAACAAAGTTTGATTTTGAAATTTGTAACTGGAAAGAAAGTGAAGAAAATAATGTGAAAGCCTGTGTTTGTAAAATGTCTTGGAAGATAGCTATGGAGGAAGTTTCTTTTCAGGAACAAAAGCATGTTAAGCGTGAACAAACAAAACAATGAAATAAACATGTCCAAAAATATTTTTCCACCTTTTAGGGTACACTTTTTTAAAAATGCTTTGGAAGCTACAAAAAGAATGTAATGGTGAGTACAGTAGGCATTGAAATTTCTATGTATATTTTGTCTTTGAGATTACAATGCCACAGCTCCAAAAAAATGATCTGATTCACAAATATTACACTACGGACTCAAATAACTCCAAATTTTATTAGCTAAGTGCCAAGAACTGAATAATGATTTTAGGTGTTCTCTTCTCCAGGATGAAATGGTCAAAGAGGAGACAAGAATTGATCACAGAGTGCATTCTCGCCTGATTGGTTCTCGTGGGCGCAATATTCGTAAAATAATGGAGCAATTTAAAGTTGATATAAAATTTCCACGCAACACTGATCCGGACCCAGATATTGTCACAATTATTGGTCTTGAAGAGAATGTTTTTGATGCTAAAGATCACCTTCTGAACTTGGAAGAAGAATATGTAAGTAGCATACTTTAATTTACACTTATTAACATATGTGAAGACATGGCTATTTCTGCCTCACATAAAGTAGCAGATAACTTAAAGTAAAAAGTAGTACACATTGTCTCAAAACGTAGTTAAAATGTAGGTCATCCTCATGTTCACAGTAAATTGTATATATATTACAAAGGTTAGCATATAATGTGAAATTAACACATTTTCATTATGGAAATAATGAATATATCTAAGAACGATTGGGTACAAAATTCCCAAACTACTATTTAATGGTGTTCGTTGCTTGTTGTACTTATACTTCAATACAATAGAATCATATATGTTACAGTGCCTCCCTGATGGCAAAGTGGTTGCATCATAGCCTTGTAATCAAGGGGTCTCGGGTTCAATATCCGGTAGAGGCACATAGTGGTTTGGATCTCATTTTAAACTGTAGGCCCAGTCCCGATTAGCCTTAATGTGCATAAAGTGGACTTACAAACACCAAATCAATCAATTAATCATATATGTTATATAAAGAAGCATGCATTCTTGAATTGGTGATATTTCAATACAAAATTGCTGTATTTTTGTCAAGTTACTCCTGTAATATTTGCAAGCAGTGTTTATCTTTTACGCATGTTAACAATACATCATAGTAATGGTAGTTGAAATATTTTCCTTGATAACAATTAAATACTACTTGGATTTTACAATTTGAAATTTTGGAAGAATAGAAATGAAATAATAATGTAAAAATTATGAGATATGGTAATTCAGTAAGTAGGTCACAAACATTTATTAAAAAAAATACTAAGCGAGATACTGACTTGAAAACAGTTATTGTTCAACATAATCTCCACCAACGTTGATACACTTATTCCATCGCTTATCAGCCTCAAAACCTGCTGCATAGAAGACTTTGGACTGCTGTCCCAGCCAGAATTCATGTTCATCTTCATCCATGATACATTTGCTGCCACCACGTGCACACTTTTCGGAAATACAAATGAGCATATGTTATACTTTACGCTAAACTGCGAGAATACCCTATTGCAGTTGCTATGCGGTCTATCGTCACACGCTTGTCAGCTCGAATCATCTCCTCCACCTGTACCATATTCACGTCCAGTCCTTGAGTATTGTTAAAATATTGGTAAAATATGTCGAAACATGCCCCATCAAGTTCATCTATTTTGGCTGATTTTCATCAGGTACGTAAAGATCTCACCCCATTATTCGAGCCGATGCCAAATAAAATATATGTTATAACATAAAGTCCCGGGCCTTAATTATTACATAAAATTAACATTTCACTTTTATAGTACATTTATATAGTTATCATAGTATTAAGTTTATTCGTGTGTAAAGGGAGTCCATTTTTGCTTCTCAATTATTTACAGTAGAATTAATCAATTTTCTGTGATTTACATAATGCAGAGGATAATTCAGACCTCAGAAGGTGTCACGTCGGTAAATAAACCGTAATTTTCATGTTTGAGTTTATTTGGCATTTTGCGGTTCATTTTGCATCATTTCGTGACAAAACATGGTAGCAAAATCCACCTCACACCTTTCAAATACATAAAAAATTAACACTTCAGTGTGTTATTTCACATTTCGTGTTTTCATTAAAAACAAAATATGCATGCCCCTATTTATTAATATGAATACACCTACTACGAATAACTGTTAACTGGATTTTGCACAAACAGTTGCAGGATGTTGCTGATGCAGAGCTCAGAAATCACTACACAAGAGGCTTCTCCCGTGAGGATGACTCAGCACCATCTCGCCAGGGAGGACAGGGATTTGTTGTGAAGGGAGGGCCGTGGGAACAGCAGGCTCCCAACACAGCCAGCACAGAGGAGTTCCCATCTTTTGGAGAAGTTGGTGCACCTCCAACCGCACCCAGTCCCTGGGGACCACGTCGTTAATTACAGTGTGTTCTCATCCAGTATGCAACGGGATTCGATGTGATTCTTGGAATTCTTGATGAAACTTATTACCAGTAATATGTATCTTTCTTTCTTTCTTTGTTTTTTTTTTTTAGAAATTAACCAAAAAAATATTTATATATATCCCATATAGCTAAATTGTCTTTGAAGACATCTTTTGATTAGTTTCATAGATTTAAAAAATATGTTGAAGACATGTAAAGAAGACAGATACATATTTAATTTGGGATTATAAAAGGGGATATTTAATTACTAACCTTAAGAAATCAATGAGGATATATCAACAATTCCTCTGCTCATACGTCTTACATAAGTAAGTAAGTGTGTGTGTGTGTATATATATATATATATTATTATATATATATTATATATATACACACACACTCACATATATAAACACATAATATGGGAATGGCTCTCACTTCCCCTCACTGTCTTGCTGCAGAGATGACCCTGGCCTTTGTTATTGGACTCTGATAGTTGGTTGACTAATAGGATGTTGACTTGAGTCTTCCCAGGAAACATAATTTGTTTTTGGTCCAAAACTTCTGATTTCATATATTAAAAAATAAATATAGTTTCTGTTAAACACAAAAATTAAGCAAACATACGAGGTAGTAGTTTTGGACTAAATAATAATGATGTATACTTGAATTTCTTTTTATATATATACTTTTACATTATATATATATACACACAAATGCGCATACATTATAATATTATCATGGATACACATACTATTGTTTTTTTTTTTGTTTTGTTTTGTGGTATGAGATACAATCATGAAAGTTCCACAATTTGCAGAACTAACTTTGCTAGTGGTGCCTTGTCTTTTCTTTTTTTGTCTTTCTCCTTTTTATAATTGCAAACTATTTTCATGCACTTTTGTTGTGATTGTTTTAGTAGTTGTTGAAACTTTTCTGCATTAAACATTAGATATGTATATGGGTGATGGATTTTTTTCTTCCTGTAAGGAAAGATTCAAACTCAAATGCAAACAAACTTTTTACTTATTGCGTTGTTTTCCCCCCACATTGCATAACCAGATAGACTGATTATATATGAAGTAAAGTTTGCAGTACAAATTTGATTATTGTTTTCATGTACAGAAATTTATACATATTATTTCCATGGATTTATTTTAAAATTTTACACAAGAATTGTACATTTCTGTAGGGGAATGTATTTCCTCAGTAATATTACTATTATTGTAATGGTTGCAAAGTTTCAATGGCAGCCAAATTGAATATTAAGCCATACTGGAAATGGTGCTATCAATTAGAGTTTAAGCTCTGTTCTCAGTCATTCTATTGTTGGTAAATAAAATAATGGTGACAAGTCAAATAAAGATGATGATACATTGTATATTTATGCGTTGGCTTTAAATTTCCTAAAGCACCTGCTGCAGAAGTACAGTGGGATGCACAAGTATTGCTCAGCAAATTGTCGAAGACTATTTTCAATAATTTTTCTCTTACATCCTACGTGTCTTTAAGGAATAGATTTTTAAGTATGCGGGTGGAGGGGCTGTCAGCAATTTGTTTGACATTTTGTTTCACTCTTGGAACTCTCATTGGTTAAAAAAATGAGCATGAACATGTCAATCCACATTTTGCTTGGAAATACTTATGCTTCCCACTGTACATAGTGTATCCAGAAAGCAAGTTCTGAGTTGCTATAAAAAACAAATGAAAAATAATAATTATCAGACTACCATATTTACAATCTATAGACCACAGATATGAAAAGTTGCTTTTTCTTCTTCTTTTCTTTAGAATATCTTTCAGGAGTTGGAAATTTCCTCAAGGAGAAAGCAGAAACAGAAATATATTGAGATATATGGCAACATTGCAAATTCCTGCTTTCTTTCTATTTTCGTTATTTTATATTGCTTTATGATTCTTGGGTTAATCTCAATTGGAATAAAAGATAAACTGATGAAATGCATGATTTGACACACAATGAACTCTTGCATTACGCAGGTTACAAACCTGTCATCTCTGTTTTTGTAGTATATTATGCTATTCTGCTACAGAAGCCATCATTGAACATCCCTAAGTTTGTACTCCTCAACACTACTGAGCAATCGAAGAAGCTGTAACTGTGGTAAGCATTCCTTTCTGTATCACAAGTTGAGTGGTCACTGATCAATGAAACGTGGATTGAGTACAAGCAAGTTACATCTTGAAATTTCAGTTGGAAATGGTGCATTAGGGTCAAGATGAACAGTCAGTGTTGTCAGTACACCAATGAACTCGATGTACTGACACCAGTATGTGAATGAAGCATTTTGCTTTGGGGGGTGCCAACTCAATGGCATATTTGTGATTTCAAGAGGTAGGTGTTTCGGGGTATGCAAATTTGTATATGTTACGAGTCGGTAAATTAACTATTATCTTGCATCGCTAAGTATCTTAGAACATTGTTTCTAACCTAGGTCGGTCATTAAGTCTTATGATGACATTTACATGTAAGTTAGAAACCCTTAGTGTATTTACATTGTAAGAAAACCCAAACTCGTACACAAAAAGAGCTATCGAACCAGTAACACTGAAAACTTAACCAAATTTCTATTGCCAAGTTCAAACATGTATCCATCTAACCTATCGACAAGTTTTTTTGTGATTCCTTTAAAACATAAAATATCAGCACTGTGCCATAAAACCTAAGTGGAAAACAGCCTGCTGTTGTCTAGGCTTCGTGAGGTTGGTCAGTTGCAGAATGGTGTCCTTTAATCAACAAGGCTGCATTCTTTTCGGTAGAGAAATCTTTCATGACTGGACATGAGTGATTTTTCAATTTTGTTCATAGTTAAAAAAATGGTATTCTATATGCTTTCAATTCCATTTTCTTTTTAAGGGGATATAAACATCCCTGGTAGGATTTTATTTTTTCCAGAAACTAAATGATCTTGTTCGAGACCTATGCCTGTCCAAAGAAAAAGCTGAACTTTTAGCGTCACGTTTGCAAGAATGGCATCTATTGGCTGCAAACACTAAAGTGTCAGCTTTTAGCAAGAGAAATGACATGTTGTCGTCCCACTTTAGCATGGATAATTCTCTATGCTATTGTAATGATATTAATGTTCTTGTGAAATACTTGGGACTCGCATATGATCCAAATTGGCATCTATTTATTGATTCGTCGAAGTTCAGTTTGAGGGCTGTCCTATTACACAATGGAAACAAAAAAAAAAAAAAAAAGTCAATTCCCGTAGCACATTCAGTAGACCTACGAGAATCTTATGAAAGTATGAAAGAATTCTCACAAGCATACAGCATGAGAAACACAAATGGCAGATATGTGCAGATTTTAAGGTAATAACATTGTTACTTAGTCTCCAAGGGGTATTCACGAAATACAGTGATTGTGGGACAGCAGAGCAAGAGAGAAGCATTACAAAATGAAAGATTGGCCATAGAGGACAGAATTCATTCCAGGTGAAGCTAATATCAAGTTGAAGCCATTGGTTGACACTCAAAAAATTCTGTTGCCCCCACTTCACATTAAACTGGGACTAATGAAAAATGTTGTCAAAGCAATGAACAAGGAAGGAGAAGGATTCCAATATCTGAGGCGAATTTTTCCGAAACTTAGTGATGCTAAGTTAAAAGAAGAAATTTTCGTTGGGCCTGAAATCCGAAAACTGTTGAACGATACACATTTTGAAACCAGACTTTTAACTAAGCAACTCGTACCGTGGAAATCTTTTGTATCGGTGGTGAAAGGTTTCCTTAGAAAGCATAAGGTGACAACTGGCAGTTATTAGTGGACAACCTTCTGCAAAATTACAGATATTTTGGGTGTCGAATGTCACTGAAAATCCATTTTCTCCATTCGCATCTGAACTCCTTGCCAGAAAACTTGGGCGACGTCAATGATGAAGAAGGAGAGCGATTTCACCAGGACATTCGAGTGATGGAAGATGGGATCCAGGGATGATGTAGATTACTGCTGGTTTCTGCGGAAGGATGACCTTACACCACACAAAAGAAAGAAGTAAATCTCAAAAAGACGTTTGGACTTCTGTTGTCATTTCATGTGTGACTATTCACTTTTATGTTAACTTATGAAATTATAATTAAATAAAATTAAAATATAATTATTTCATATTAATGTTTAACTGTGTTTGTATATTATCATTTTACATACTTTAGATGTAGAGATCAAAGAAAACAATATAAAATGATTACTGAATGGTGTTTGTAATAGGTCAAATCTACACATAAATTATATGGCAAAGGTAAAAATACAGATTACCATAACAAGAAAACCTTATGTGCCGGGTGTTTTTCGAGTTTATATCTGCAATCAGCATCCCAAAATTAGTGTAAAACAGTACTTGCTAACATGTTACCGAAAATTGTTTAAAATTTGTTGGCCGTGTTTTTAGAAGGCATGTAGTGCTAATTAAGAATAAATTGTCTTAAAATTATGCACTACTTTTAGGTATGTCGAATATAAGCTGTACTTTTTTTTCATTCAATTAGATTTAAAAAAGTATGGCTGAACTTGCATAACTGGTACTTTATTGCTCATGATAGTCTGTGGTGAAATATTAGCTAGTTGCGTTAGACAAATTCAAGCTTAAATTGTGGATTTAATCATCGTTTTTATTGTAAAAGTGTTCTGTGTTATTACAAGACAGTACATTTATTGAAACGTAAGTTAGTATTAAATAATCTTGTGATTTAGAAGATAAATCAGTGTTAAATCTGGATAGCATGGAAGGCTCTGAGCCATCCAGATAAAGTTTCCTGCTTGTAAGAAATTCAACAAATTTCATTCAAGTGAGGGAAAATGTCTAGCGAGGAAATTATTAATCAAAGCAGAGAGGACGTCCAAATGGAGATGAATGAAGTAGTGGAAGTAAAAAAGGATACGTCTTCAAATAAAGGCGGAGAAAATATGGATGTTGAATTGGTTGCTAAGCAACCAAAAAGTCAGAACTCAAAACGAAATCGAGCAAAAGTTAGTGGAAAGGAGGAATCTATAAATGCTCCAAAAATTTTCAAAGCAAACGTATTAGAGCGTACAATGCAATCAAAGGACAATGTGAATAAAAATGACTTATTCTATCCTGGGCACGATGGCCCATATATTGTTCTTGTTGAAGGCGTGGAACACAATGTTGGTAGCTTTAGTGCTATTATGTTAGGTAGTCACTTAAGAGAAGCTAGAATTAAGGTGAATTTTGTTAAGGCATCGGGTCCTAATCGTGCAAAGGTTTACTTTTTAACATCCAATGATGCAAATGACTTTTACTTGAACAAAGAGTTTCAGAAGAAATATAAGGTAAATAAGAGTTTCAGAAGAAATATAAGGTAAATGTCAAAATCCTGAAGAGTCTTTTACACAGAATGGGACTAATATATGGGTTACCGTTACATATAAATTTAGAAGAAGTACAAGATGAAGCAGAGGCTGAGAGAAATATTCCAATAATCAAAATGGAAAGAATGAAAAAAAAGATTTATCAAGAAAATGGGGAATTTGAGTTCAAACCGACCAAATTGATCAGCGTAACGTTTCAATCACAAAGGTTGCCCTCGCATGTAAAGCTACTCAGTAACATATTTCAGGTACAACCTAAAATAAAATCTGTGATGCAGTGCAGGAATTGTTTCCATTTCTCTCACACAAAGGATGTTTGTAAGTCCAAAGCGATATGTCCAAGGTGCGGTGATTATGAACATGATGATATATGTACTGCAGTACCTAAATGCATAAATTGCTCAGGAAATCATCTTGCAACTGAGAGGTCGTGCAGTAAGTGGGAAGAGGAAAGAGAAATTCAGAAGGTGATAGCACATGAGGGCTGTTCATATCAAGAAGCAAAGAGAAAAGTTAGTTCTAGTAGTTCATTTATGACCGAGAGAGACGATTATTCTTATGCAAACATACTACAAGATTTCCCAGAGTTAAAAACAACTAAAGCAGAGTCTTCCTTTGTCCAAGGTCAGCAATTACAACAGGTAACAGATATGAGGTGCTGGCCACTCTAAGAGATGAGGAATCAGGAACATCAAGAAACTTATGTTCTTGGAAATCTTCTCAACCTCATCTATACAACATGAGCAATAGTTATGCTGATCGAAGACTTGGAAGATATTTAAAAGTAAAGAAGTTATGAAAAATAAAGGTGTGCAAAATCTAAAGTCGTGTGACAATCCTCAAACCCAAAACGAACAAGAAAGACCAGATTATATTTTACTAAATTCCCAAAGCAGTCCAACGTTAGTGACAACAACGGAAAAACAAAAATTACGGACTAGCATCCCACAATATGACTCTCAAAAGCAAATAATGATTAGTTTGTTACAAGTTATGGCAAAACGTCGAACATAACTGTGCAGAGAATTGAAAATATTCTAGTCGATTGTGCAAATATTACTTCACAGTTATTGAAACTTATTGAAGAGCTTGAATCATATGAAGATGCTCAACATTAAATATAATAATCAGTAAGTTATTACATGCAAAATATGTTTTTGTTTGTGCAATGGAATTTATGCTCGTTTCCTTCAAGAAAACTTGAACTCATGAAACTGATAGAAGAGCATCATCCTCTCATTATATGTGTATGTGAAGTATGGGGGGATGGAAGAGTTTCAATTGAAATAAAAAATTATCACGCAGTAATTAATCAAAAAGGCGGAAAAGGAGTGGGTATATTTGTACATGAAAGTCTGGCATTCAAACCCATATCATTTAATCCCAATTTAGTGATTCTTCGAGAATATCGGGTGGAAGTAGTGGGAATACAAGTGCAAATTTTGAATAAAATATTTACCGTTATCTCGACCTATATACCATCTTCCTATACATCGCAAAAAATTGCAGTGAAACATTTAAGGTCTATGATTAGTTCATTCAAGACTCTATTAATCATAACTGGAGATTTCAATTGCCACCACCCATTGTGGGGTCGACAAGCAACAGATAAGTTGGGTCGAACTCTTGTTGAATGGATGGAGTCTGAACAGTTAACTATAATAAATGATGGTTCACCTACTCATATGCCTAGAAATGGAAGTAATCCGTCATCTATAGACTTAACATTAATTTCAGAAAAGTATTGTGCAGACTTTACATGGGAGGCCGATGTGGACTTGAGAACAAGCGATCATTATCCATGTTATTTTTATCTGGCTTATTGCCATGCAACAAATGAAAGAATATTAACTATTCGCAAATGGAAAGTATTCAAAGCTAATTGGTCTAATTATACTAAACTTTTAAATATTTATTTCTCAGAGAATGATGGATTAAAACCTGATAATATTACATATGAGGAGTTCGTAAAAATCATTTCGGCTGCGATGGACTTGAGTTGTCCCAGGGTGATAAAAAGTAGTCAGCAACACTTCCCAAAGATATACTGGTGGACAGAGGAGTGTGCTGAAGCAAAACTACATACAGTCGAATTAGCAAGAATATACTCACGTCAACCAAATCCGGAGAACAGGATAGCATTCAGACGCTCTGTGGCCAAATCAAAGAAAGAATAAGTTTAGGTCGCTCAAAAATCCTCGTACAGCAAATGTGGTCCCTTTGAAATCAAATTGGAAGACTGAATTTATTCAGAAACTCATACCTACAGTGTCAGACGGAGTAATTGAAACACCAAATGAATTATGTAGTTACACATCAAAACTACGTTCGGCGAAAGGTTTTGCAACTCCAATTTCAAAAGAGGAAATCTATGAAATCATCGGCAACAGTAAGGAATCTGCTCCAGGGATGGATGGAATTACTTATTCGATGATTAATCACCTTCCAGATGTAGCGTTAACGGCGATGTGCACAATTTTTAATAAATTCTTAAATAATGGAAAAGTACCAGAAGATTGGTCCAAAGAGTTGATTATTCCAATTTTAAAAACAGGCAAGGACCCTCAAGTAGGTAAATCATATAGACCTATAGCTTTGACGTCAGTTATAGGAAAGATATTTGAGAAACTGATACAAAAAAGAATAGAATGGTTTTTAGAAAGCCAAAATATATTTCAGTTCGAACAAATAGGATTTCGAAAGGGATTAGGATGCCAAGACGGATTAATCACTCTTTCCTCGTATATTTTCGACTCACTGAAAAGAAACAGAATTGTACTAGCTGCATTCTTAGATGTAAGCGCAGCTTATGATAATGTAGATATTAATATCCTAATCCAAACAATACAACAGCTAAAAATACCTTACAACTATGTTTTGATATTATGGAAGTTACTCACTAAAAGATCTGTATATTTCCACTTTTTCAGTGAAAGTAGAGAACCGTATTCAGCCTGCAAAGGGTTACCTCAAGGAAGTCCTTTAAGTCCTTTGTTATTCAACATATATATGATCGGGATGAAAAGGAAATTAATTCCAACAGTCAATTATCTTCAATATGCAGATGATATCTGTATCTATATGTCCACGACACAAATTCATACTGATTTTCCTGTTTTAGAGGAACAAATATTGGAAGTGCAAAAGTGGCTTGAAAGTAAAAAACTCTCCATTTCAATGGAAAAATCTAATATTACAATTTTTAGTAAAAAGGGAACACCTCCAATAGTTCACTCAATGTCCCGAAAAACAAGAATTCCCATTACATCCAGAGTAAAATATTTAGGTGTCATCTTGGATGAAAAACTAACTTGGAAGGACCAAATTAAAGCAATACAAGTCAAATCAGAAAAAGTGTTTAATTTGTTCAAAGCAATAGCAAATACTCAGTGGGGATGTCATCCTCGAGTTATGCTTTTATTTTACAAGAATTATTTTCGGCCTATGATAGATTATTCTCTATTGGCAATGTGTAACTTGACAGAAGGAAAATTGAATTCCATTGATGTCATACAGAGGAAATTCTTGAGAAGATGTTTAGGAGTTATGAACAGCACTCCAAACGCAGTAGTATACATGGAAGCGGGTGAATGTTCCATTTCATGTAGACAGAAGATGTTAGCAGCAAATATGCTCTTCAAAGTGAAATCATATTGTGAGCATCCTTTCAACAATGTACTAACAAATATGATACACTTATATGAAACGGGAAAAATAACAAACAGAAAATCTGCTATGTGGATAGAATTGTATAATTCGTTTTGTCAAGAATACCAGGATGTTCTACAGATGCATTCACGGCCTGTTTTTTCATTAGATTATCCTCAACAGTCTCTGGATAATATTTATTTCCCTCGTTATTCGCACATATCAGAATATTTTACTCAATGGCCAAGTTTTTATTTCATATACACAGATGGATCTAAAAGTGAGTCAGGAGTTGGATGTGCAGTGTACGATCCACAACATAAAACAGACCTATTATTTCGGCTTCCACAAGACTGTTCAATATTTACAGCAGAATCTTACGCAATTTACCAAGCTTTAATATATGTCCAAAAATTAAATTTACAAAAGTTCTTAATACTTACTGACTCGCAAAGTGTATTACAGGCTCTTAAATCTTCTTACAAGAGTCGTTACAAATTATCCCCTTATATTATAAATTGCATACAATTAGTTCAAACAATACAAAAATCTGGAAAAACCATTGAGTTTTCTTGGGTTAAAGCTCATAGTAATATTACAGGTAATTCTCATGTAGATGAATGTGCAAAGAAAGCAGTGCGTCTTCCAAATATTACGAACTTATCATTATACTATACGGATCTTCTCCCTAGAGTAAAGAAGAAAATTCTGAATGAATGGTTTGATTGGTGTCGAAATGAACTTACAACAGTTGGAGAATCATACAGACCATTTGCTGAATTCAAAACACAAAAACCATGGTTTCATCATGTAAGTGCTACAAGAAATGTAATTGTATTAATTAATAGACTGAGAATGGGGCATTTGTGTACTAGGCAACATTTATCCAAAATTGGAATAACGAACAGTAAGAAATGTGAATGTGGCTGGGAAAGTGCAGATGCACAACATATAATACTGGAATGCTCAAAATATAATAGAGAGAGAAATATCTTGTATAAAACTTTAAATAATCTAAAGGTTCAATTTCCCACAAATTTGTTAAGTTTAGTTGTTAATCCAGATGTGAGAATTGGGTATAGTTTATCATTTTTAAGGAAGTGTAACATACAATTTTAAAAGGCAAAGTGTTCTTAAAAAAAAAATCTAATATCTGTATGGACTGATAATTTTAATGTAAAACAATTGTGTACATTTTATATGTGTATTGTTATGGGCAAAAAATGGCATAAAAGCTGTTAGGTTCCAAATAAAGGAATGAATGAAAACTTTATTGCTCATGGATTTTACACACGTTAAACTACTTTTTGATGTGTGTACACTACGGGCACTTGTTATAAATAACAGAGCATCATGTTTTGCTCCTTCTCATCATAGAATGATGCTGCCATCAAGGAATTTACATGAAAATTGTTTGACACTGTGTATGGTCTGAAGGGTGGAGGCATCTTGCAATGGCATATGCTGCTTTCCAAAGGGTAATGGAATGGATTGCACATGTGCACACTTGCCTGATCAGTGTCAGCATGTTAAGTGACCAACTTTTAATCTCGCTACCTACCCAAGTTCACAGGTTCAATTCCTGGCCTGCCCATGGGTGTTCTTTTTTAGTGCCCTTTCATCAATTTCACTCATCCTAATTGCCGTGATTAGCCAAAATTGGAAGAAATGTGACACAATAAAAAATGCAAATGCAGAATGGCACGTACAGGCAGCAACATTTCATAATAGTATATAGAATTCATATAAAATGAAATAATTTTACAATTTTCATACATTTTGTATGAATCAGAAGTAACTTTGTCAGTGAACACAAATAAAATGGGGGGGAAATGTGGCTGAAAGGGGTAGATCTTTTAACACTGCAGTGGTCGTGCAGAAAAGACTCGTCATTGATTGCACGGATCACTATTGTGATCCATAGAATATTATCGTTTTTGCCCATTCTTTGTCAAAATTTATCTTGTTTTATATTGAGAATGTATTTTTTGGAGTATTCTGGTTCACTTAAAAAAATATATAAGTTATTTCACTCAATGCATTACAAGAGGCTGGTTATTCTAAATCTAGTGCATTTAGATGTGATGCATCCAAACAAAAAAATCATATCTTAGAATCTTACTTTTGTTATTTTCTTTCCCAAAAATATTGCAAAGATGTTTTTGGTGGTCTGGACACACACTGCTTATATTTATAACAGATTTTAGAAAAATCTACTTATAAAAAATACTACGTATTCAAAAACACACCCGTCAATCACTGTGTGAATCACTATTGTGCTGCACTGAAATGCGAGCTATAATAACTAGTCAGCAATGGATAAATTTCAAATAATGGCTGAATGAACATAGTTCCTGGACTGTTGTAGGAAGGTACGCTGGGAGCCAACGTCAAGAGTGTAGCCAAACTGCAGTAGCACCTGAAAATATACAAGTAGATCACTATTGTGATCTGCTCGACCACTACAGTGTTCAGGAAAGATTCAATGAGCCTCTAAGTGATTAGTAACATTAAGGAAGAAATCCTAAGAATTGGGTTCTGCAAACAACTGATATCCACGAGACACACAATAGGGTGCATTAGCAAGGCTGCCCAGAGGATTTTTCTCGAGGGGGGGGGGGGGCAGCAGTGTTTAAAGTGGTGTGAAACTTTCCCCAAGAGAATTCTCAAAGCATCCCCATCACTTGGATAATTTGCATAGGTACTTAATTTGCTGTCTTTCACGGCACCTCTCGTTTGTGTTTTGATGCTACAATTTCAAAATTTGAGTTGTAAGAAAGTCTTTTCAGATATCTTCCCCCCCCCCACCCTTCTGCAACAAGTGGCGGCAATTTGGTTCCAAAACCAGGTGGCAGGGTGCCAAAATGGAGGGGGGGGGGGCAAATACAGTATATTTCCCCTTTGTAGATAAGGATTACCATAGTGCGGGGGCAAAAGTGGCGAAAAGTGGGGGGCAAGTGCCCCCCCCGCCGCCACTGTGTACAACACTAGAAGGGAGTTATACCAGGGACGACCGATACTGGTTATACTCATTATTGGCCTTGTATGATAGAGGAAAGCACTTCTTGCAGCTTTCCTTCCACCTTTACATTTTTATCCCTTTAAGCTTTTTACCTGGTGACCCATGTTGTGAGTTTTTAGTGTTTTAAACTTATGGAACAACCTGAAGAAGGCCAAGGATACTGCTCAAACATCATATTGTATACAAAACTAATTGTCAGTAAATAATTCTTGATACTAAATCTAGATTCTCCCGTATTTTATAGGCACGCAGAGTTTGTAAAACGAGATGGAATGTAGTCTTTCTTATCCCGATTGAATTATCATCATGACTGCCCCCCCTAATGAGAAGGTGTAGAAGGTGGTTGTGTCCTTAACAACTGGAAATCTGCTAAACAAATACCCGTACCAAGGATAATATAGGGGCGGTAGAATAACCGCGAAAGGGATTAAGAGCGATAGAGCACAACCGCGAAACGTAACACAGAATTAAACGCGAAACGGAATAAACGAGAAGGAACAAGTGCGAAAAATTTAACCGCGAAATGAAATAAGAGCGAAAGGAACAACCGCGAAACCAAAATTCAACACGGGAACAAGCGCGAAACCAAAATTCTAAGAGGAATTACCGCGAAACGGATTAATCGCGAAACCAAAATTAAAAACCGGATTAAGCACGAGAGGAACAACCGCGAAACGGATTAATCGCGAAACCAAAATTGAACACCGGAATAAGCGCGAAAGGAAGAACAGCGAAACGGATTAATCACGAAACTAAAATTCAACACCGGAATAAGTGCGAAAGGAACAACCGCGAAACTGAATAAGCGCGAAACCAAAGTTCAAAACCGGAATAAGCGCGAAATCAAAATTGAACACCGGAATAAACGCGAAAGGAACAACCGCGAAACTGATTAAGCGCGAAACCAAAATTGAACACCGGAATAACTGCGAAATGGATTAATCGCGAAACGAAAATTGAACACTGGAATAACTGCGAAATGGATTAATCGAGAAACGAAAATTTAATACCGGAATAAGCGCGAAAGGGATTAACCGCGAAACCAAAATTGAAGATTGAACACCGGAACAAGGTATAAGAGCGAAAAGATTAAGCGCGAAGGGAACAACCGCGAAAATTTCACTTTCGCGCTTAATCCCTTTCGCGGTAGTTCTGGCGACCCATAATAAATGCCCGTACTGCAGGAAGAAATTGCAATTTGGAATTGCTCATTAATGGCCTGCTCATCCAAGTGCGATACGGAAATATCACAGCAACCATACCCAGAGTGCTGTATGTACACTGGCGAACTTTAAAAAAAGGTCTCCCTCCTCTTAGTTAGATTGGAAGGTAGTTGGAAACACTTCATTACTCCTGTATTGGATAAGAAAGTGGGGGAAGACAGTTGCAGACAAGGCCATCACTACCCTATGCGCACGTAAACTTGTTTCCGGAAAGCTTTCTGTTGGAGTCTTATCAGGCATGATCTGGGCAGTTTGTGGAAGATTTTTGTGTTCCTAACCCCCCACCCCCACCCCTCTGTGTATATGTGTGTGCGTGCGCGCGCGTACGCCGACACCCGTTTCTTTTTAAGTTTGGCGTATGTTTATTGCATCGACTAATTGCTGTTATGGCTGGGAATGAACCAGGTTAGCAATAGGCAAATAAAAAAGTATAAAAAATACCAGAATAACTGGCATGAGTAGTTAGTAGTAGTAAAGGTTAGGTAAAGTTCCTCGTGCGTACAGCAACGTGCCATGAAGGCACATTTAGGGGGTGTGGTAGTAGGGCACCGCATATTCGCGAGCTCGGCCATTTTGGAGGTGATACGATCAGCACCACGCTCCAGCCGTCTTTTTTCTCCAGGGTTGTAGTAGAAATGAAAAATAGAAATGTTTTGCATTCTGCGTATGTGACAGTATTCTTTGGATATTGTCCCTGAAATATCTGTTAACATCCTAACCCGCAGTTTTTTTTCAGGATAAACTAGTTGAAGGCCACGAGTGGTTCCCGAGAAGTAATGAACATATCATAGAATGCACACTAGTTTAGCTCACGTTTCTTGGGGGAAGAGAGGGGGCGAATAATGATATACAAATTGATTCTACGAATGCTTACGTCATTGTGACAATGGAGTATATTTTGCAGACTAACGAGGATCTGGCGTATAGACACAAGGCCAGTATAATGGTCTGTGAAGTTTGGGCTGTGTCCTACGTTTGTGCTTGCCATTCACAAATTTCGTCTTAACACACCTTTCATCCTTATCTATGTGATTACTCAAAAGTGGAAGAAAAGCGAAATAAAATAAATAAATAAATTGGTCATTGTGTCCCTGCGTTTTTCAATATTTCTTCCTGAACGAAAATTAATGTTTCACCGATTTAATGCATCAATATAGTCATGTGAATTAATATTTTCCGTCATCATAGTGTGCTTAATCATTCCTTAAAGCATAGACTTTAACGCTGTTGTCCTTAGTGTAAAGGATCTTAACTGTGTGGAAGTTGTTATGTAGGCAAAAAAATGGTTAAGAGTAAATCCCAATTGATTGTTAGAAATTTAAAATATTATAACTCTGACGTGACGCATATTAACTGTTCTTAGTTCGCTGTCAAGAAACGATTTCTCCTAAGTAAAATGGATTCCGGCCTCCTGGTAGAGTGGTTAACACAGCTTGCTTAAACACCGCCTTGGCATTGTGTTCGTTCGGTGTTCATTCTGAATGTCCCTTCATCAATTTCATCATTTCATTGCTCATCCTCATCGTCGCGTTTAGCCAAAAGTGGCAGAAAAGCGAAGTAAAATAAACCAAATCAAACATAAATAAGAGTCTGAAGGGAAAAATATTATATTACCAAAGAAAAAATATATAAATATACAGGTAATTGCTTTGTTGACACGGCAATTTTTTTTGGCAGTGTGTAGCTGTCTTAGGGTCGTATGTTCGAATTAGCTGACCTCAAAATATACGAAGAGTGAACGATTAATGGAAATGGGGATGCACATTTCTATTACTTTAGTAAGCAATCAGTCGTAAATCCTGTGGACACAGTGTGATTTTCGTGCAAGGAAGGGTTCCTGGGACATCAACTAGGTCGACGTTTACTTATAACATTACGAGGGTATAGATTTCTCTCAACAAGTGCAACAAATGTTTATGGTCATGGAAATTATTTATACAATTTGTTTGAGTAACGTCGTTTTCTACCTCTTGAAATTAATGGTGACTGGAGATGAAAAGACACACGTGGCAGGTTGTAACGTGCTTTGAAGACAGAGGTCTTAAGTTCGAACTATGATTAAGGCATGTTTGCCCCATCAAATCCATGTTATCAATTGGTCAATCATTCATCGCTACGGATTAACCAAGAGGCAAGAAGGCAACGTAATATATCCTAAATAGAAAAAAAAATACAGAAAAGGAGCGAGGAAAGGCACATATCGTGCCGAGTCGAGGTTGTGTGTTGCAAGACGGAAATGTGTAACTATTATCGCAAGAGCACGTTCAATTATATTAGGGCAGAACCACATATCACACAATACAGGTGAAATTGTTGTAGGTTGACGTGAACTGTTAATTTGCCTAAACTCTTAAAATACTCTAATATCAAGTTTTTTGTTCCACTTATTATTTCAATTTTGAGGGTCTTCATGACCGAGTGCTTTGCATACTGCTCTATGAATCCGGAGACCCTATGTTCGATTGATTAATTGATTGATTTGCTTTATTTTACTTCGCTTCTTATGCCACTTTTGGCTAAGTTGCAAATATGGGGAAGGCCTCCCCGATGGCGCAATGGTAGCATCGTCGCCTTGTGAACAAGGGTTCCCGGGTTCGATACCCAGTGGAGGCACATAGTGGTTCGGATCCCACTTTAAACTGTAGGTCCAGCCCGATTAGCCTTACTGTGCATAAAGTGGACTTCAAATTCAAACTCAATCAAACTCAATCAAATATGAAGATTATGGCGATATGATGAAAGTGATGAATGGACACTCACAAATCCATGCCCAGGCCAGGATTCGAATGCGGGAAGCCTGGCGTCGTAGCGTGATGTGGTAACTACTCTGCCACTGGGGCCGGAATCTATTTTCGAAGCGTGGGTAATATTTAAGAGTTTATTGTGTTTGTTCATTTTTTCTGGGCACTCCAACATTCGTCCTTATCGTTGAAAGTAAACAAGAGGGATATAATATGGTCGTGAAAATAGCAAAGTTACCACATATGGCTGTCATGGGCCGAAAGAAACGACCTTCTTTGCTCGTTTTCTTTTTATATTTGTTTTAGAGCTAATGACAAAAAAGAGAAAATAAAAGAAAAAGTGAACAACCTATTTTCATTCATGAAGGAAATAAATCGCCAGCTCAGAACCTGATTTCTTGAAAGCTAAAAATGGACAACAAATATTTATTCCGAGGCCGAATGACCACAGAAAGAAACGCTGTGCTAATTCCTTGATGACTCATGGTTAACATTGCTCTTCTGTGTGGTGTTCACGACTGACAACTGTGCAGCTCTCCCTTATCTTGCATAGAGTTTCGGCATTGACGCTGGAGTGTTTCCAATTCAGTATCGGTTTTTGTTTGTTGCTTCCAATCTAACTGAGAGGAGGGAGACCTTTTTTAAAAGTTCGCCAGTGTACCCAGAGTCCAGACGTTGCGCTTTTAAATATTTTTTCTTGGATTCATATGAATGTCCTTTTCGGAAACACTCCATACATTATCTGAAAGGTTTACGAAACGTGTTTTTATTACAGACTTATTTGATTATCTGTTCAGTTCGGTGAAAATAGCGTTTGAGACTCCTAGCTGAGTACACAGAATCCCATTTTAGGAGTTGCGATCAGAAGAAGAAGAATGTTCAAACCATTAGCCTCTTTGCCATTAGTACAGAGGGGCCACTCCGCGACTTGCACGTTATTGGCTAGAGCTTGTGACATCACCAAGCGGACACGAGCGGAAGAAAGCTATGCTCATGCATCTTTTGATATTATACACCAAAGCTGTTAATTTAATTTGACAACACGAGATCAAATACGCGATAGAAGAATACACTTATTCCGAAACAATCCATAGTTTATTTTTCATACATTATATGCGTGATATCTTGTCCCTGTAGGCTGTAGTCCACTGCCAACTTTTCTTTCCAGCTAACCTATAGCATTTATTTTAAATGTCTAATTCTAAGGAAAGTTCTTGTCCGGGCATATTCTGATATGAATTTTTACTGAATGTCCTGGAATTTCCCTTTAATATTTTTACGCTACTTTTCAGATTCTCCAGTTGATCGCCACGATGAGGATAAATTTGTTTTTGTTATTTAGCGTCTTCATCCACTTTTGGCTAATCGCGACGAACAGGATTAGTGATGATTAGTTTAAATTGATGAAGGGACACTCGCAGCAGGCACGTATCCAAGGGGGAGCTTAGGAGGCTCGAGCACCCCCGAAAGTTTTCGGTTTACAATAGTTAAAATGAGGTTTTTGGTTTCTTGTGGTGTGAAATAAAATAACGTGACGATAATTTAAGGAGAGAAATAATTATCGAGTCAAGCACGTATGCAAGGTGGGAATCAGGGGACTCCAGCACCCCATTCAGGAAATTACGCTACATAAAATTAGGTTCATGGCTTCTTAAATAATGTGATGATAATTTGAGATAAATAATTTTCGAGCCAAGACACAGAATCTTCTATAACCCTGTTATTGTTAATAGGGCGCACCCAAGGTGGGATCAGGGGGCTGGAGCCCCCCCTTAATTTTTTCAGTTTACACTACATAAAATTAGTCTTTTTTTTTTTGGATTTGATTTATTTTATTTTACTTCGCGTTTTGTTCCTCTTAGCTAATTTACGAAGATGGGAATGAGTGATGAAATGATGAAAATGATAAATGGACATTCACACACAACCATGGCCGAGCGGGATTCGAACCCGGGACCCTTGGCGTCGCAGCGCGATGTGCTAACCACTCAGCCACAGGGTCCGGCAAAATTAGGTTTTTGTTTTCTTGAATAGTGTGCCGATAATATATAAGGAGAGAAATACTTACCAAGGCAACACGGAGAATGTTCTATAACCCTGTTGTTGATAATATTGCATTAAAACTTTTCTTGCGCTTTCGGTGTTGTCGCAAGACTATGCAAAGACTTGTCAGCATTTGGAAGCTGCAAACGTAGCGCCACACGTAGAGACGGTTCATTGTAATTTTTTAATCTCTGGAAAGCGCGAGAGGAAACGTTCTTGAATAAGAGCAGGAGTCGAACTACTGGCAACATTAACGAATCGTTTTATCTGTGGAACGTTCTAGAATATAATGAGGTTAAAATACGCGGCTTCAATTTCCAGGTTGATCTGTACAACAGAATCGGTTAATGAGTATTCAAAGGTAAGTGTGATAGTTCATACAGTCGATTAGTGATCAGTCATTGTCTATTGGTGGCTTTATAAGATCTAGTGATTCGAAAATGAAAAGGACTAAATACCATAAAGTAACGAAGTCTACTATAAGTTCCAGTTCGGGTCCAAAGCAGAAGACATTAACGACAGCGGAATTTCCGGAGCCTCAGTGTAGTGCTAGTTCGGGTCGAGGGCCGAAGAGATCGAAGGTCTCTCTCTAAAGTGAATATTTAAGCAGTAACGGGTATTGGAGCGGTTAATTAAAAAAAGAAATAAGCTGCACAGATCAACTGAAAATCAAAGTTTTGAGTGATGAGTTAGTTGTGCCCGGACCAAATTTTCCCAGAATTTTAGAACAGGAGGGTTATGCATACTATTTTTGGTGGCCAGTCCTCATTTTGCCATCTTTTCCTCTCTTTGACGTTCATTTGTTTAAGGAATACTTGGTCAAATTGGATTATGACCTCACCAACCCTCCCTTGGGCACGTCACTGGAGATAAATGAGTAAGCATTTAATCATATTGGGAGAAGAAACACTAGATGTGTTGGGCTCGGAAGGGTTTTCATTGTGAATTAATTGTTTCGAACTGTATTCGAGAAGACTTACTTTGTTTTGTGCCAATATACGACAAGACTGCGGAAGTTGTGACAGACAATTGTGAACACTTGCGAGTGCTTAGGCCTCAATATGAATAATTTGGTGGGTTTCGGCTTTTATAAGAACTGTAAACATGGGAGGACAAGACACAGTAGTGGTGTTCAAGCTCGAATCAGAGAGAAATATTCGAGAAATGCCTGCGTCCAGTTCGCAGCCCACAGTTTGAGTCTCGCGTTGTCGAGTGGATTGTTCATCCTGTGCGTGTGTAACAGCTTCGTAAAAACACTCGAAGACGCCATAGATGTTTTGATGTCTGATGATAAGAAATGGACAAACACTCATACTGAGATGGTTCCGCCACACAATGTTAATGCATGGAAACAGAGGAGTTGAGTGGTAAAATATGTTCCGATTTCACGTTCTGAATAATTTGGCAGCCTTGAACAATGGCCACGATTTTGGGGATAGTTGCTCCCCATTTTTTTGCCTTCACACTATGACCTCTTTATGCTAACCCTTGAATACCAAGGGAAGAGAAAGTAAACTTTTCTTGCACCCCCCCACTCCCGTTTTGAACCAAATTGCCACCATTGGCAACAAACATACACATGTGTGGTTCTATCTATACCCCTTACAAATATGGTGTTTTGCCTCCCACGAAAGGAATTCCTAGATACGTGCCTGACTCGTAGAGAACACCTATGCCCATGTTGGGACTTGAACCGGGAACTTCGGAGGCGAAATCGAAAGTCGACCACTTAACGCCCTCGGCTACCGAACCGGCGAATGCATTAGATAATGGCTATTGTATAAATGGTGTATTTTCGGGAAACATTCAAATAGCAATATTTCTTCCAGGTAATATATCCTAGGAACTTCATTCTTGCGGGCTTACTAGGTTCTGGCATGTGGGCCAACAATCTGTGTAGTACTCTGTACTGTTTGTGATCCACATGCATTTGTGATCATCCATTTCATCTACTCACCATTCATTTTCATCTTTGCGATTAGCCAAGGGGTAAATTATACTTGAAATAAAACAAAAGCAATACAAATACAAAACAAAAATAATGGAACGATTATGCTGTTACGTTTTCCTGTATTTTAGGCACGTCGCATTTATCAGCCAACAGTCAGAGATTGCTTTTCGGTCGAATGATACGTCTAATAATCGGAGGTAAATGCAAGCTGAGAATTATAATTTGATCTCTTATCCACCTGAGTTGAGGATCTAAATTTTTGGATTTTATTTGTAACAATATTTACTACTGCGAGGAATTAAAAAAAACTTACGGCTAATTTCATCACTGGCTTCCTATTCTGTAATAGTTACATTTGTTGTAAGAACATAATACATTAATTTACTTTGTATAAATATTACATTATCCATCGCTTTTCCTAATTAAATATCATACCATATCCAACACACACATAAAATGTGTTTTACTAATAATACAGGTAGGTTTGGTTTGAGTTGGTTTTTTAAGTCTACTTTATGCACAGTAAGGCTAATTGGGACTGGACCACAGTTTAAAGTGGGATCCGAACCACTTTGTGCCTCCACCGGGTATCGAACCCGGGACCCCTTGATTTCAAGGCGATGACGCTACCACTGCGCCATCGGGGAGGACGTGTTCCTTGCATTTTTCTTCCAGACGGCCAAGGGTACTTGCAAGGGGCACAGAGGGGCAATTGCACCCTTCGATTTAAAATGTTATACAAATAAAAGTACATTTCGTAAAATTATCTTGTTCGCTTCGCTCACAATTTCTCCTATTCTTATAGTCCAAGTTCAGAGCCATAGCTATATGGGGCGGCGGGAGTCGGCCCTGGGAGCCCCCTTAAATTATTTGCGCCCTATTAAAACAATTACTTTCTATGAAACTTAATATCAAATATTAATGATGGCACTGTAATCCAAGAAGTCATTGGTCAATCAAGGGATTCCTATTTTTTTTCAGGTGTCGAAACATATATTTCAACTATAATATAATACAATTCACACAATATTTTACAAAATGGTTAACGTAACCAGTAGGCAAACATTGTCTGTAGTGATGCAAGAGTCTCCCCTTTGAAGGAAATAGAGTCCGTGGTGGACTAAGGGACCCATGTTTTAATGTTCTAGCAAGGTATTACAATTTTTTCCACAATTCATCAAAGTGCAGATCCTAACCATTATTATGTAATTAATCCGATTTTGCTTGTACAACACAACACAATGGTGTTGTTGGATTCTCGATAGATCCCTTTGCGCGTAAAAAATCTTGCATACTGGAAACTAGAGGGAATCATTATGAAGCATGATTTATAAAGGGCTCCCTTAATCAGTTCTGCAGAGAGGCCCAAAGCTGTTGTTAGTCATCAATTAACATTATCAACCTGTAAATATCAAGTAGGGTGAAGGCACATAATGGTTCGGATCCCACTTTAAACTGTAGGTCCAGTCCCAATTAGCCTTAGTGTGCATAAAGTGGACTTAAAACACCAAATCAATCAATTACAATATCAAGTAGGTACCAGAGGCGAAGATATAGTACAAGCAATGCAAGCACTGCTTGCATAATTCGAATATCATTTAATGTACTTAATGTTCTAACCGTATTTAGTTTCCATCGCACTCGATTTCGCGAAAAAATGCGGCCGCAAACTCCCCCAGCAGCTCTGTAGCAAGCACCAGCCTCAATGCCTGCAGCCGTTCTGCGGGAAAATAAGGCCTCCGAAGGAGTCACATGGCGAAGCGTGAAATTCTGGTGGAACCCGTCCACAAAGCTTCTACAAAAAGCTGTGCTTTCCGAGCTTGCGTGATTCCCGAAAATAGCCGAGTTCAACCGAAAGCAGAAGGATTCATCTATGGGTACGTTGCCAGCAAAAACTAGTAACGAATACTTGTCTTCATGAACACGTAAACAAGATCGCAAATATAATAATAATTGTTAGTCATAAAATAACTAAAAGAAGTTATTATCACTGTTCTAAATTCCATATATATCATATTATATTACAAATTATTTTAGATTTCGCGAAATGTAAAACGCGTAAAAAAAGTTGACATTGGGAGTTGGGGCAGTGGAATTTCTGCACCCCCGTGAAGAGTTTTCTCAGGGAGGGAGGGAAGATTGGACGGACCTTGGTCCTGCACCCTGCTTCCTGGTCGGTCCAGCTCAAATTACGCCAGAAGTGTTGACCGCTACCAGTGTTTGCAACTGCCAAATTATTTACGCAGTAATTCAAGTGAGCTCTTTCACAAATTTTACAATCAATAAATTGACTGCTTTTGAATAAAACTTGGGGTGAAAATAAAGCTATCTGAGAAAGAACTATCTACTGATATTTGTACATGGCATAGAAGTAAATCGTATACATTCTGTATATTATGAGCACAAGAATATGTTTTAATGATTGATTTGTTGTTTTAAGTCCACTTTATGCACAGTAAGGCTAATCGGGACTGGACCTACAGTTTAAAATGGGATCTGAAACACTTGTGCCTCCACCGGGTATCGAACCCGGAACCCCTTGATTACAAGGCGACGACACTACCACTGCGCCATCGGGGAGGCCCGAATATGTTTTAAGTTCTATTATTATGACGCAAGTGGTGTTCCCAGGGTCTTTTTACGGTCCCCATTTTGTCATCTTTTCCTTCCTTTGACGTTTTTTCTTAGATATACTGGGCCAAAAGGGGGTTATGTCTACCATCCACCCCCCCCCCCCCTTCGCCCCGGGCACGCCATTGAATGACACTTTATTACTTAAATATTAATGTACATACTCGTTCTGCTGAAATGATTCTGATTCCTCCGCGTAATTTTTATCTCCAAACTGATATATCTTTCCTTTGTGACGGATAAAATTAATGAAATAGGTTGGTATCACTTTCTGTTGTTTCAGAGATTTTCAAAGTGATCTTGTGTAGATGCTTGCATTTGCAGTTGTGGAAAGCGCGTGGGATAGTGTGAGTGTTTGTTGCTTCGTGTTTTGTGCTGTGAATTTATCGGAATGAACGCGTATTTAGGAACGGTTGATGTGAAGTGCGGGTGTATTATTGAGCAATTGAAAATTGCTTCGTTTAGCTCGAGAGAGATAAGTGTTAAAATGAAAATCGTGCAAGGGGGTCGACCAACACCGCATTTATCGGACTTAAAACAAGTTAGCCCAAGGGGCTTTGTGCGACATTTCCAAAGCAATTTGTACCACAAGTTTATTTGGCTAGCAGGTTGTGAAGCAGGCAGTAGGTTGTACTGCTGGCCATGCGTATTGTTCGCCGTGCACAAGACGAACTCCGTGTGGTCAAGTGAGGGATACTGTGATCTGAATAACGTGCACAATGCATTACAGAGACATGAAAAAGCAGAATCTCACATAAGGGCATTTTTAACTCTGAAGGAATTCGGAAAATCTCCTGTGGATTTTGCTCTGGATCACCATAGACTAGTAACAATCGAGCGCCATAACAAAGTTGTTCGTCAAAATCGCGATATTTTAAAGCGTCTTGCAAGTGTAACAACCTTTCTTGGTAGTCAAGAATTATCATTCCGGGGACACAATGAAAGTGAGGCATCATTGAACCGTGTTGGCAGAATTTGATACTTTGCTGGCAAGTCATTTGGAGAATTCTACAACATTTACTGGCTTGTCAAGTGAGATTCAGAATGACCTTATTAAAAGCACGAGTGGTGTCATAACGGACGCAATTAAGGTCGAGGTAAGTGAAACCAAGTTCGTAGCTATTATGATCGATGAATCCTCGGACGTATCACGGAAATCGCAACTTTCGGCGATGTTTCGTTACGTGACGAAGTCAGGAAAAATTGTTGAGCATTTCTGGGGGTTTGAGGATGTCAGCAGGAACCGAACTGCAGCTGTAATTGCTGCCCACGTTGTTGAAACAATTCGAAAACTAGGCTGGGAATCAAAATTGGTGTGTCAAACATACGACGGGGCAGCCGTAATGGCAGGGGATCTCTCGGGGACACAAGCACGAGAGTAGTATAATTGATGCTATAACAAGGACAACAAATTATGAGCCCCCTCAAACAGATTTGACTACATTTAAAACAATGGCAAATCGGGCATATGCCCCAATCGGCCAAGTGTGGAACCCTGTCTAATCCAAGATTTTTGTAAAAATGCCCTGAAACTACAGTGTACAAATGATGAGCCCCCTCAGATTGATTTGCCCACACTTACAAAAATTGCATCAGCCAGATTTTTGTCCATAAGCTTGTTAAAAATATGCTCTTTTTGATATTGTTTTGGATATACCTGAAATTAAGCCAAAAACCCACACCCACACATATTTACTTCCGGTTTAAGTTCAATTGGATACCAGGTTCAATTTGTTTATCTAATATTAAAACAATGTAATATGCAGAGACCCTCTAGAATTGCTCTGTGACCCTCTCATTTCTTACATCATATGTTTGCATGTTTCAAGTGATTCTCCTCTGTGTTAGTGTTTGTTTAGATCAAAGTGATTAATGTGCACAATTCCCGACACGGTAGTATTGAATTTTTGCTTTGCATGTTTCAAGTGATTCTCCTCTGTGTTAGTGTTTGTTTAGATCAAAGTGATTAATGTGCACAATTCCCGACACAGTAGCATTGAATTTTTGCTTTGCATGTTTCAAGTGATTCTCCTCTGCGTCAGTGCTTACAGAAATTTCCGAGTATTGAAGCTTTGCGTGCAAACAAAATTGCATCAGCCAGTATTGTGAGAGTGGCTGAGGAGAACAGATGTGTTGTTACAGTGCTTCTCATACTTACAGGCCTGTTTGGTTTAATATATAATTATTCATATTAAATATATTTCTGGTATATTGAACAATATTTTGTATAAAAAATCTGATATTTGTTACATCCAGCTTGTTTGTTGTAATCCACTTATATTTAGAGTCAGGCTTATATCTGTCCCAGCCTGTTATACAAAAATCAATACATAACACAGTGCTAGGTCATTGCCATTCTAGACATGCATGTCCGTGCAGGTATTTGTGGAAGGTCAGTTTAGATCAATATTTATTCTCTTTTTCCACTTGTAGGCCATTGGCTTTACAACCTGTCATATTAAGCATAGAGTTTTGATTTAAAACCCAAAAAATTTTATATAATAAACCGAGGATAAAAATTAATAATATTAATATTAAGTATATACACAAGAAATATACAAAGCACACAGCTGAACCCAACTGATATTTTTATTAAGTATAAAGTTTTGATTTGGACCCCAGGAAATTTTATATAATAAACCAACAACAAAAATGCCAAATCAAAAATATTGCAATCAGTGTAATAAGAATATATCCAGCCCCAATTGGGCCAGACACCAAAAGAATTGTGACCCAGGGAAATGCAGAACTCCCACTAAAATATGTCCTAAATGCAATAAAATATTTAGCAAGGCATATTTCAATAGACATGTGGGCTCTTGTTCTGTACAGTCATCAATATTGCCCTCACAACCATCTACATCTGGTCTGAAAAGAAAGCATGAAGCACCTCTTAATGCTGGACCGGCAAAACAGCCACGCTATGAACCACCTATCCATAGCAGTTTTAATGGCCAATTAAAAGATTATCGGCTTGTATCAGAGCCAAGATGTGGTATTAAGAATTTTTTGAACAGTGTAAATCCTGATGTGCAGGTAATTCTAAATGCACAAAATGGCTCTTATAAGCTGTCCCTCAAATTGTTTACACAATATAAGAAACCAAATGGCACAAAATTTACACAGCCCCACATAACAGAAACTGTACCTGTATATTCAAATGCAAATTTAGACAAAATAATAAGCAGTTTGATAGATCAATTAAATATTAAACACTCTGAATTTGCTGGAAAAGAGTCTGGATGGAGCCTATGCGGTTCTCCACACAAGTTATATGTTAATATTTCTGAATTCAGCCCATTACAAGGATCTACATATCTGCCATTATTATTAGCAAAATAATTAAAGTTAATGGTGTTCCTATTCACTTAAGATTTCTTGATTCCTACAGAATTTTATCTGCTAGCCTGACTACACTGGCCACTCAATTATCTGATGATCAATTCAAAATCACATGTGCTTTGTTTCCAAATCAGGACCTGAAATTAATTAGGCGGAAGGGTGTATATCCATATGATTATGTTACAGATTTTTCTAAATTTGATGAGTGTTCTTTGCCACCACAAGAAGAGTTTTACAGCAAAATCAGAGGATCTGGAATCACTGATGATGATTATCACCATGCCCAATTGATGTGGAACAATTTAAAATGCCAGACATTTGGTGATTATCACATGGCATATTTAAAACCCTCTTAGCTGATATATTGCAGGCATTCAGAAAATCATCAATGCAAAATTATGAGCTGGACCCAGTGTATTTTTACAGTGCCCCATGCCTAGCATGGGCTGCAATGTTTTTAAACACTAAAATAAAATTGGATCTGATCCAAGATCAAGATATGTATCTGTTTATGGAACAATGTATAAGAGGAGGCATGGTGCAATGCTCTCAGAGATATGCCAGAGCAAATAACAAATATATTCCAGATTATAATCCAGAATTGCCATCAAATTATATATTGTATGTAGATGCCAACAGCCTCTATGGTTATGCTATGATGGATAAACTGCCATATGCAGGGCTTGAATGGGTTGAAGATTTTAATATTGAGAATCTTAAGGACTTTGATGACAGTAACTATGGCCTCTTCTTAGAGGTTGATCTGACAATTCCTGATGATTTACACAAGACATTTTCTGATCTGCCCCCAATTCCTGAGGTTAAGTGCTCACCTGGCTCTAAACAGAAGAAATTGATGATGACTCTGGAGCCAAAACAGGGTTATGTCTTATATTATAAAAACCTCCAGTTCCTGATGAATCATGGTGTTCAAGTGACCAAAATTGGCAAAGTTTTGAGGTTCAGGCACTTAAAATGGTTGAAATCATATATTGATACAAACACAGAGCTTCGAACATCTGCAAAGAGCCAATTTGATAAGGCCTTGTTTAAATTGATGGTCAATTCTGTGTATGGCAAAACTATTGAAAATGTCAGAAAACATACCGATGTTAAAATAATTACTGACCCCAGCCTGAGCAAAAAATTGATTGCAAAGCCTAATTTCAATTATAGAAGAATTTATGATGAAAATATGGCACTTTTCAACATGAAAAAAACAAAGATTAAGTTTGATAAACCTATTTATGTAGGGGCTGTGATATTGGAATTGGCCAAATTACACATGTTAAAATTGTATTATGATGTGTTGAAACCTTTTTATGGTGATTGTGTAAAATTGATGTACATGGATACGGATAGTTTTGTTCTTGATATTCAAACAGAAGATGTTTATAAAGATATGTCACAGCCTGAATTGCTTGAATATTTTGATACCAGTGAACATACAAAAATTCAACCCCACAACAAAAAGGTGCCTGGCAAGTTAAAAGATGAGACACTTGGTGATGTTATTGTGGCATTTGCTGGGTTAAGAGCCAAGGTGTACAGTTTTGAGACATGTAGTGGTGCTGTTGCCAAAAAGGCCAAGGGCATTGGCAGAGTGACTGTTGACAAAGAGCTTGAATTTGAGGATTACAAAAATTGCCTCAAATCATGTAGCACAATCAAAACATCAGAAAATAGAATTCAGAGTGTGGATCACTTATTGACTACAAATATTGTAAGAAAAGTGGCTCTGGACCCACATGATGATAAGAGATGCATTTTATCATGTGGCATACATACTTTACCATGGGGTCATTGTGATTTGAAAAATGGCAATCAATGCCCAATTACAGAGCATGATTTGAAATAAATAAACATGCCTATGAACTTATTTGGGTTTAAAAAACAAGGTATTATGGACCTGCCGACACCACAACCCTCTTCTGATATGATATCTAAACTAAGTGCTTTGTTAATTATTCATCTGAACAGCATACTTACAGATGTTGATGATAAAACAGGCAAAATATTGTACATATTTAACAATAATTTAAATCATTACCAATTACCTGTAGGTGGGCAATTACAATTTATTACAACTCCTGAGGGTGATGTTAAAATTTCAGTAAGGAGAAATATTTATAGAATTAAGCACTCAAACATGATTTCTGGCACTGTTTATACTGTTTCTGCTGGTGACTGCTTATATATTGAGGTCCCGGGATCATATGACAAGCTTATACCCTTTTTTATAGAATTAAGAATCAGATATTCAATAATAAATAACCACTAAATCAAAATGCCTAATGATATATTTGGCCATACAAGACATGAAGATCACAGTGATGAGATTTTGATGCTTGATGTCAGAGTCAAAAAATTAAGAAGTGATTTACAAGCTTTACAAACTACACTCAATGCCAGTCTTCAATTAGAAATTACAAATTTACAATCACAATGCATGGACCCTCTTCTTAAAATTGATTCTGAACTCAAATTGCTGCTTCAAAAATATACTGATTTGGCCACATTGGATAATTTTCAAAATTTAGAAGAAGCTGTAGCAGCTCTTCAAGCCAAATTTAAGACCCAGGCTAACAACTCTGAGCAATTGAAACAACAATTGGAAGAGCAAATAAATAATGTCCAGGCACAGCTCCAAACAGTTGTCAAAAGCATAAAATCACAAGAAGATTTTGATCTTGTGATTTCCACTCTAAAGGAACAGATTCAGTCACTCCAAATACCTAATCTGGACCCTCTGAACAATGCCATAGCCGAGGTTAAAGAAAAAATTGAGACACTTGAAAATTTTATGAACAATTTGCCATCTTCTGATGCTTTGAGTGCAATAACTCGGAGTGTTGCCAATATTAAGCTGCAACTTGAAACATATGAAGATTTTGGAAAAATTCAAAGTACCATAACCCATCTTGAAGGTACCATAGCAGCAGTGCAAAGTGATTTGACAAATGTACAAGAATCTCTAGAATCCCGCCTGCCTGGTATTGTAGATACCCTTGTAAGTGTCCAGCAACAAATCACAAAGCTTGAAAACCTCAACACTGAATCTGAGCTATCTCATTTTCATCATTTGATTGATGATATCCAAACAAAACTTGAAATTTTACAACAATCAACACCCTCTCAGGCAGATATAGCCCTGCTCCAAAATGCTATGCAAAATGTGGCTGATGCTTCTGAATTAAACAATGTGAAATTGGCACTTGAATTTTTACAAAATACAGTATCAAATTTGCCTACATCACAGGAACTTAAAAATATAAAGAGGGCAGTGAATCGCATATTGAAATCAGAAGATATCAGGAATATCCAAGCAGAGATCAAACAACTTACTCAGACAGTGGCCACTCTTCCAACCAATCAACATATTAATGAACTGCATGCCCTGTTTGAGGATATCAGAAGACAGGTCCATGATCTTACAGCTCAAAATTCAAAATTGGCAGTTGTTGAAAATTTACAGCAAATTGTTGCTAATATCAAGCAACAGCTAGGGACCATGGAATCCAATCAAGCAAATGCTTTGTCTGTTTTTTGCCACCCAGCTACAAGAAATTGTGCAACAATACAAAAAACTTGTTGTGGACATAAAAATCAAGCCAGGCCATGATGATGTTGTTAGGACTGTCAATAAGCACCTTGAATCTGTAACAAGCAGATTGCTTACAGCAGAAAAAGAAATAACAGGCATAATCGAGAATCCAAAACATACAGTAATTCTTGAATTGTACAGCATCCCCAACAAAGAATATGATTCTCCATTTACACCAGGTGGCAAAATATATATGCTGTCCCCTGCACAATTTTATTACCAATTTTTTGTTGGGGGCACATTGAGACCAATCAAGATCAAATATTGGCTTCAACCACAGGCACACCACTACCCTACCTTATCAATAACAAATGCTGATAACAAAGTGAAAATCACCAGTGTAGAATTAGAGGATTTTACAGACCCCAATACATTAGAAACAGCATATGTTGAAGATGATGGCTCTCTGGAATTTAAAATACAAATAGGGGACAAATTATATTTAGAAAATCCTGTAGTATCAGCTGCTGAACACCCTATAGTTGCAATATTCTTGTTTACATATTATGTCTAGACAAATTATTGTTGATGAATCACACAGACAGGCCAGACATAATTTTAAGAGACTGCCAGTAGTCACAAAAAGCATAGATGATTTATGGCAGAGCGACTTGATTGAAATGGCAAGTGGACAGCTGAAAAACTTAGACAAAATCAACAAGGGCTACAGGTATCTACTCACTGTAATAGATACATTTTCAAAATTTGCCTGGGCTGTGCCACTCAAATCCAAGACTGGGGCATGTGTTACAGAAGCCATCAGGACAATCATCAATCAGAGTGGAAGAGCACCGCGCTATTTGCAAACAGATAATGGCAAAGAATTTTATAATTCAGTGTTTCAACAATTTATTAAAAGCCAGGCAATACAACATTACTCGAGTTACAGTGATCTCAAGGCCTCAATTGTAGAGAGATTCAACAGAACCCTAAAAAATCTTATGTATAAACAATTCACACTTCAAGGTAATTATAAATGGATTAATATTATTCCAGAACTTCTACATAAATATAACAACTCGGTCCATTCCACAATCAACATGAAACCCTCTGAAGTAACTTCATCTGATGAGCAAAAATTGATCAGCACTGTTTATTATCCTAGATACCAGCCAACAACAAGAAAGGCCAAATACAGGGTGGGTGATCAAGTAAGAATCAGCAAATATAAGCACTTATTCAAAAGAGGCTTCACAAGAAACTGGAGCACTGAATTATTTACAGTGGTTCAAATTAAACCTGGGACCCTTAACACATATATAATAAAAGACCACCGAGGAGAAATTCTCAAAGGCAGGTTCTATGAAGAAGAGCTCAGCAAAACTAAACAGCCTGACACATATCTCATAGAAAAAATCATCCGCAGAAAAGGCAACAAGTTATTTGTCAAATGGCTAGGACTTCCAGAACACAGCTGGATCGATGCAAACAAAATAATAATATGAGCACCTGGGATGTTATAAAAAGGCTGCCAGAACCTGAACAGCAGAATAAGAGAAATGGCAAGTTGCTACCTGATAATATTAGGTGTCTTATTGTTGGGCCATCTGCTTGTGGTAAAACTACACTAATAGTTGATAATTTTTTATTGGCACCCAACTGGTTAGACTGGAAAAACAGGCACTTGTATATCTTCTCTAAGAGCTTGGAACAATTAAAATATCAGCAGCTGATGAAGCTTTATGATGGATTGGATATAGCCACTTTTGAACCAGATGTTAAGCCACTTCATGAATGTCTCGATAATTCTGTTGTTGTGTTTGATGACATTATACTGGATAATCAAAACAAGGTTAGAAATTTCTTTACACAGGGCCGGCACAAAAACATTGATTGCTTCTACCTGGCACAGACTTTTTCAAAAATACCCAAGCAGCTGATCCGAGACAACAGCAATTTTATATGTGTGTTTCATCAAGACCATACCAACCTCAAACACATACATGATGAATATGTAGGTGGGGACTTGAGCTACAATGATTTTTCTAAGTTTTGCAGTTGGTGCTGGAACCAGGACAGTTATGGGTTTGTCACAATTGATATGACAAGATCACCCAATAGTGGCAAATACAGAAATAAAATCAACAATTTTCTAGACATTGAAACATATATAAATAAACATGAAAAGGCCAATTATTGATGATCTTAAATTAAGAGATTATCTTGTAAAAAGATATAAGGGATGGAAATCAGAGAACCGAGGAATTTATGAAAAACACAAACAGAACAGCCTGTAATTGATGCTATTAGTGAATTAGGTAAAAATATCAAAACTGTTACAGAGCAAAATCAAAATTTGATCACAGAGCTTGTACCTGTAGCTGCAAGGAACATATTAGATTATCCATTCACCCCACTTTCCAGTATTCATACACCTAGTCCTATTGCTCCTAGAAGAATTGAAGCTACTCAGGATCCTATTGAATTGGGTCTTCTTGCTCAAAAATATTTAACCACACCTAAAGACAACAAAGATGAGGTGTTTGGCTTATATGCTGACACAGAGCTTGATGGTAGCATCATACATAGAATTGGCAATTTCAGAGTAACATTTATGGGGGATGATCTTATTGTATATTCAGAATCTCGTCTTGGAGAAAAAGGTGCTTTTGTTAAGTATCCCGGAACACCTGGATTGTGGGAACTGATGACTAGGAAAAGGCCTGGCAGCTATACAGATCAAGATTATGAATATTACAAAGAAATATTAATAAAATCAGATGCTCTATACCAGAACAATGATCCCACACAAAAAAGAGTCAAGTCTAGCAGTGGAGCAAAATACAATAATTTAATCAAGCCCATATGGTCACAGATCAAGACTGGCAGTGGAATCAAACAATACAACACCCTGCCTAAAGAATTTGTATGGGTTGATGATGTCAGGAAACTTGTAGATAGGTTATTGGTGATAGCTGGGGAGGAAAATGCTGGGAACCACAATTTTTACAATGAAAAGGTTGGAATTATGGACATAATAAGCACCAAATTGTCTAATTTTATAGTGAATGACACTAAGGGGATTGGATATCTTATAAAAATTATTAACACTCTACCACCTAAATTTTGGAATATCTCTGAGGGTCGGGGCTTGGTTAATGACATTATAAACAAGCTGACATTTGAACTACACATTCCAGGTTATCAGTATTGTGGTCCAGGTACAAAATTGGATCATAGATTAAACAGAGGTGATCCTGGTGTTAATCCCCTAGATGCTGCTTGTAGAGACCATGACATAGCATACAACACACATTCTGATCTTGACAAGAGACATGTTGCAGACAAGAAATTAGAAGAGGCTGCATTTGGTAGATTTGTAAGCAAAGATGCTTCTTTAAGTGAAAAAATAGCCGCATTGGGTACCACCATAGCTATGAATACCAAACAAAAATTGGGGTGGGGGTTGTGAATATATATATAATAAACCTACAATGAAGGCCAAGGGTGTTATGTATCAAATACCTTATGCAGGTCTTAAATCTCTTGGGCCTATTGATAGCCTTTTGACCAAAAAGCAGCGCAAGAAAAAAAATTCTTGTATTGCAAAGGGACATGGTATGAAATTGTTGCTTAGTACCCCCCAATTAAAAAAATTACAGCAATCAAGAAAAAATCACATGTGGGGGGATTCATATTTACCATCCCTGCCATCTTAGCTGCTCTCGGGGCTGTTGGGAGCTTGGCCGGGGGATCAGCTGCCATAGCAAAAACAGTAATAGATGCCAAAAAAATAAGGCAGAATTAGATGAATTGAAGCGCCATAACCTGGCTATTGAGAAACAAGGCAAAGGTGTTAAGAGAGCCACGAATAAGTTTAAAAAAAACAAGAGCCGCTTACAAACCAAGATATTGAAGCTTTAATCAAGACACTGGGCATCAAACATTTTAGAGGTGTGTACATGTCTGATTCTTTACCAGAACAACCACTCAACAAAGAGTGTGGCATTGTTAATTTGGATAAGTACAAAAATCAGGGCACTCACTGGATCTGTTATCTTAAATATTTAAAAGATGAGGCATTTGTGTTTGATTTATTTGGAGGTGTTCCACCTGAAAATTTAATAAAATATCTAAAATCAACTAATCTTTATTACAATAATGCCCGTGTTCAAAATTTCAAAGATGTTAATTGTGGACATTTGTGTTTATCTGTTCTTAGATATATGTCTCAAATAAATAAACCATCAATTGAAAATTTTCAAAAAGCCCTGTGGTATCTAAAACATCATGGGGGTATTCCATCTCACCAGCCAAAATTCAATATTGAAACTCAAATTACATGGTGACATAGTGTATCCCAAAACAATAGCTCTCAGAGCATTTTACGGCATGTACTTGATCCCTAATATTACACACCACAACAACACAATTGCAGTTGGGGATCAAAAAATTGTCATCACTCCAGGGCAATATAATCTGTCCACTCTAAATGCTCAATTACCCAGAGGTATAGTATTAACTCAAAATTCTGTCACTCACAGAGTAGAGATTGCATCTGCCACAGAGACAGTGGATCTGGGTACTATAGGAGAGCTGTTAGGCTTTGAGAACAACACAAAACTTGAACCAGGCATCAAACACACTGCTATTAATATACCTAAATTCTTAGCCATAGAGATTCTAAATATTCACTGTAATGTGGCAGAGGGTATGACCACCAAATCAAATGGCATAGGCACTCACAAACAAACTGGCATCATTGCAACATTCAAACCTAATTCTGAATTTATGGAGCCCATCATCTACAATCCATCCCCAACATTATATTTTCCTGTGTGCCATAATAGAATAGATTATATTGAATTGATGGTCACTAATGAAAAAGAAGAATTAGTTGATTTTGCTGGAGCCACAACAACTGCAATCATAGAGATTAATATTTAAATAAAAATACATACAAGAAAAAAATGAAAAATATTGAGAGTTATGAGCTACAATCTTTCCCCCCAAACAGGAGGACATTTGCAAATTTAAATCAACCCAACACAGAGATTGAGGTTGATCTTGATGTAGGGGATGGCTTTATACACCCCCACAGAGCAGATCTATACATCAAATTTGATGTTGTAAAGCTCGATGGTACAGATTATCTGGCAAATTCAAATATAAGATTGGTGGATAATTTTGTGCCACATCTATTCTCTGAAATTGAGGTCAGAAAACATGGTGTTGTTATAAACAGAGTGGATTATCCCGGCATTACCTCCACAGCTTTGGCCACACTAAAATTATCCAAAACCGAGGCTTCTTATTACAAAATAGGTGGATTTGAGGCTGGTGATAAGATATTATCTAAAAACCACACAGTGCTGTTCCCTATGCGCCTGTTGCCAGGATTCTTTTCAGATTATAAAGATATTATGTGGAAGGGTGGTTTAAGAATCACATTTAGGAGAGCTGCAAATGATAATAATGCTTTGATGAGGTACAGTGCAATAAACTGTACAGGGGAAGCTCTGCCTAATACTCTACCTGATGAGGGCAAATGCATTATTCAGACTATGGAGCTAAGAATCCCAGTTGTTGAATATGAGGCCAGTTATGCTCTTAAATACAAAGCTGATATAATAAAAAATCCATAGGTTCCTTTACAATTTTATACATATCAATGTGTACAGAAGCCCGCAACTGGTACCTAATATGAGTTTGATGCTACAAATTCATTCTCGAGTATACAATATGACATGCCGGATTTTGTGGTGGTACTGTTTCAGACTGGAAGACACAATAATCAGGAAAAAAATTCAAGTAAATTTGATAACTGCAACATCAAGAACATATATCTTAAAAATGGCAGAAATGAGGTATTTCCTAGAGAAAATTATAATTTAGACATGTCCAAGGATGATTTCCTCAAATTATATGAAGCATTTACATCCTTCAAAAGGGTCACTACTGGCAATACTGACATGTATTACACACCAGATGAATTCAAAGCACAGAGACCTATGTTTGTAATCAATACTTCAAAAAGAAAACAAGTTGTGGTTAATGACAGGACAAATATTAAAATTATCTGTGAATTCCATGAGGCATTACCTGATGACACCATATGTAGTGTTATTCTCATAGGTGAAAAATCATATGTTTATGATGTAAGAAATGAGAGAGTCACAGAGCAATTCTAGAGGGTCTCTGCATATTACATTGTTTTAATATTAGATAAACAAATTGAACCTGGTATCCAATTGAACTTAAACCGGAAGTAAATATGTGTGGGTGTGGGTTTTTGGCTTAATTTCAGGTATATCCAAAACAATATCAAAAAGAGCATATTTTTAACAAGCTTATGGACAAAAATCTGGCTGATGCAATTTTTGTAAGTGTGGGCAAATCAATCTGAGGGGGCTCATCATTTGTACACTGTAGTTTCAGGGCATTTTTACAAAAATCTTGGATTAGACAGGGTTCCACACTTGGCCGATTGGGGCATATGCCCGATTTGCCATTGTTTTAAGTGTAGTCAAATCTGTTTGAGGGGGCTCATAATTTGTTGTCCTTGTTATAGCATCAATTATACTACTCACGAGTCAGACAGATTTTCCCTAGTGCAATATTTGTTCACTGTTTTGCACATTGCTTAAATTTAGTACTTTCTCAAACAGTGAACAACATTAGTGAATGCAAAGTGTTTTTCTCGACGCTAAGTGGCCTTGCTTCTTTCTTTTCGCATTCGACAAAAAGAAATGCTGCTCTCGACGATATAGTTAAAGCAAGGTTACCTGAAGTGGTTCAGACCAGGTGGAACTACAGTGAACGGCTTGTACAAAAAACCTCCGAAAATAGAGTGAAGATAATTGAAATGTTTGAGGACATTATTGGCAATGCACAATACTGGGACAGTGAAACAATTTCTTCTGCGGGTGGTTTCTTGGCATTCCTGGATAGTTTCGAAACCAACTTCTTTCTGCTCTTGTTTGTGGAAATATTTTCCTTGACGGGATATTTATTTAATATGCTGCAAACAAAAACTATGGATATTGGATTTTGCCTCAAAGAAATTGAAAGTGTCAAAAGTGACATTACCAAGAAACGAGAACAATTTGACATAATTTATACAAGGACAATAGATATTGCAGGAGTACCACAGCCGAGAAGGAAGAGGAACAATGTAGGCGACACAAAATCTCAGTACCAACGTATATATTGTGAAGTTATAGACAACATCATAAGCCAACTGTCTTCACGTTTTGAAAACCTTGAGGCCCTACGATTTGTTGAATTGCTCGATAGCGGGAAATTTCGCATGTATGCTGCTACATTTCCAGAAACTGCCTTCTCATCGCTTATGCAACTGTACATCCAGCATTTTGACAAAACCTTGTTGCACACCGAGCTCAGTATTGCCTATTCTCGGGATTGTTTCCGCAATAAGAGTGTAAAGGACATCTTGAAGTACATTGTAAACAACGAATTACAACAAGTGATGCCCGAACTCCACAAACTGTGTCTGCTAGTACTGACTATACCAGCCACAACAGCGTCAGTTGAAAGATCGTTTTCAACGCTGAAACGTATCAAGACATTCGCCAGGAACAGCATGGGTCAGGAAAGGTTGTCAGCCCTTGCTCATTTGTCCATTGAGAAGAAACTATTAAAGGAACTCAAAATGGATGAAACTAAATTTTACGATTGTGTGCTTAAACATTTTCTAGAGAAGAAAAGAAGAATGGAGTATGAATATCGTCACTAAGGGTGGCATCCAATGGACCAAGAGTTTGGAATTTATTGTGGTGAGTACATCGTCTATGCATGTGTTTCTTTGCTTTGAAATGAATTTTCTATTGTTTGTGTTTAACTTTTTATTTAGTGTTTAAGTTACTCCAATGCGGTTTTTAGGGTACCCAAAAATACTAAATTACATCATGCATCTAAATCGGTTTGGTCACCGTTTGACCATATTAAATAATAATGAACAAATAAAGGTACTAATAAGTAAGTAAGAGATTCCGTCTCCCTTTAGTCGTATGCGGAAAGTTCGCATATGCAAAACGTTTAATATCATATGAATAACGTTACCTGGATTTTTTTAAAAAGTAAATGTGACGTTTGCGGATCATATGGTTTATTTTTAGTACAGTCACTTTATTACGATATTTTGACAAATCCAGCGACTGGGTAAATGAGGCTATAAACCTTGAATCTTTCCCCTCGGCATGTCGTTGTACTACATGTTTTGTTGTACTGAAACATTGCTTGCCTCCTTCGTAATACTACGCTTCGCTACTGGTAGGTACAGTCCCTATTAGCCTATTTATGTTAAACTTTATATTATTTGGCAACCTGGAAAGGTCATTATCGAAATATTGCTATTTGATGTTGCTCGAAGTTCTTTTTTGTTCGTTGCAGTTTCAAGATACCATCCGTTTTCTGTTACTTATAGCTTTTGGGTGAGGGGGGCAAGTGCCTCTGTGTACCCTACCATAATATGTGCCAATGCGACACAATATATTAAAAATTTGCCCCCTCTAGGATTGACTTCGCCCCCCCTCCCCTTACAAAGAATTCCTGGCTACGGACCTGATTGAATAGCTTCTTTGGTCATTATTTACATGACAGCTCTTCTCATTGATTGAAGAGAAGAATGAAAGGATGTGGAGGGGAGAAACGCCTGTCCTGTAAATCGTACATTAATTATATTTTCAGCACAATTTCTCAACAAACGCACATAAAGTAAAGTAACAGTGCAATTGTTAATTAGTGTTCGCTACCTACGAGATGTTCAAAGTATTATTTTCGGGACGATGATTCAACTTCAAAGCTAATAAATCTTATCTTGCACTCAATATTCAGTGAAGCAATACTTAGAAACTGAGTTCCGATTGTGTAAAGGTTTTTGAAAGTTGCATACGTGATGATACGGAAGGCGAGTGTGGAAGATAAGGCCAGAGGAGCAACCACGAATTTTTATCTGGAGGGAGAAAGTACTAGGATAAACGTACCAATAATAATAATAGTAATAATAATAACTTTAATAATGGCATTATTATTACTAGTGGTAGTAGTAGTAGTATCAAAGACGTTATTACGCAAAAGGGAGGTAGATGTCTGTGCTAAAGCATTTATTTGGAACAAACGATTTGAAATATTTTTTCAACACCAGAAATTTTACATTAGCTAATAATTGAAAACAAGCACACAAACTGTATTTTTGAATGGCAGAAAATGAATGATAAATGCATGCCGAAGATATTTTTTTTGTACATATAACATGTATAACTTTCATATGTTTTACACATATGCAACATGGAGCGACATAAAATAAGAAAATACATATCCAAGATGCTAACACTAAATTATGTACGTATTCAAAGTTTTTTTTCATTACATATATACAAAACATATTATTTAAATACATCACATTAGAAAAAACAATTGTATTGCGAGCGATGCGAGAAAGAAAATTTTTTGATCCAATTTTTGCAATTTAAAACAATATTGATTTAATAAGGAACAAATAATATCACATGGCGCCAAGGCATTTTCTCTTTCACATTTTTTTTAAAAATTAGATTATTTGGCGCCCATGGCCGACTCCCGACGCCCCCTAGCTACGTCTCTGAACTTGACGAGACTGAGAAAAGCTGACACTGCAAGCGAAGCGAGCAAGAAAATTTTACGAAATGTATTTTTATTTGTATAAAATTTGAAATAGAAGGGGGCAATTTCTCCTCTGTGACCCCTGCAGGTGCCTTTGGCCATGTTTGCCCCCCTAGAATTGACTTCCGTCGAAGGTTGGGGGACAATGCCCCTGCCCTCCCCTGTGGTTGCACCACTAAGTAAGTCCGAAATTTGGAGGAACAAATTGAATCAATCCAGCTACAGCAAATTTTTGGGAAGCGATGATCACTTTATTCCAGGCGATTTTCTTCTATTATTATTGCACGTGGCAAGAGCACAAACAGGTTGATTTGTTCTCATTCTACCGGCATTCAAGAAAAAGTGTGTCTGTCCTCTCAATGACGTCATAGCGCGCACAGAATCATGGGAGAAAATCTCGGAACCTCGGGAATGGCCTACCTCATAAAGGTACCTTGCCATTAGTATACTAAGCAGACTGCCACCTGGGAACCACGTATAGAACGAAGAAGTTCGTAGCTATGTTCTTTTATTGGTTTTACTGTACTTTCAAGTTTCGTGAACAAAGTTTACGAATATTAAACTACTTTTTTCTTTACAGGAATGAAATGATCTAAAGCGAGTTAGTGACATTTCGTGACTTAAGTTTTTAGTGATCAAAGTTAACACTTACTTAAATCAAAGTGTATAACTAATTTAGAAGCGCAGATGAAACACTACAGCAATTATACTCTGGTTTAAATCGTTAAAATTGTATCTCTAAATGTGAATTTGAAATGCATGTCATTGGTTTTACTGCTCATCTTGAAAGGATGGAAATGAAAACCAATGAAGGGACAACGTACACTCCTGTTCACATAAAGTGGTACGTTTTATAAACGTTAGATCCAAGTTCCGATTTCATCATGGTACTCCCAACGGCGAAAGAAACAATAGGCGAATTGTCCACCACCATTTTAATTCGGTCTGCATCACACATTGTGATGACAATAAATTGAAGTAATGACGGCAATAAGCAGAGAACAATGCCTGCTTCGAAGCAACATAATTTCATTCCTCAAAACAACACAGAATGTAGAATAAAAAAGGGCCCAAGTTCCTTTTGTTTTATTGCGATTTCATCATGCTACGAATGCAATTTTGGTAACAGTATCATACATTGGAGACACATTTCTTCAATGTTACACAAGAAACTACTTACGGAAATGAGTTTCTCCAAGGTTTACAACGTTCGTCGAAGTATTTTCTTTCGTGGAATATATTTGACCGGGAAATCATGTATTTTTCAAGAGAAATATCTCACCGACGTAAAATTGTCATTGCTTTCATTTGCTTGTCCTACGACAACCGGATGCTGCGCACGTTTGATGACGTAAGCCCCTGTCAGTGTTTCAACCTCCCCCCCCTTTTTTTTTTTTTACTAAGCTTGCCTAACGTAACCAAACCTAACCTAACCTTATCGGAAATGGTTTGTGGGGCTATCCGTCAGCTACCCAGGCTATACGTCAACTTCCCGTGCATAATGTATAATTTCCACCAGTGACGAACACGATAGTAGGTATTTTTCGGTGAAGGTTGAAACACCGCATACCCACAACATGAGTCAAGATGTGCCCACCATATTGTGTGTTCCGGAAGCGAAGAAAGGAATAAAAAAAAGCCCTCAGAATGTGAAAAATTGCGTTTGTTTTCGTGTAAAAAGCATAATGGCACCTTGAACTATGTTCCACAATACACAATTGTAAGTACGAACCATGTGAAACACAAAATATCCGATCTATGAAACTGGTACCGCAATTTTTACATGGTTTGATTTCGATGTATGTCTCTTAACACATACTGCGGAGTTTTAGCGATTACTTAAGATTTTGTTCAATATATGCTTTCGTGGTTAGGTTAGGTTCCCTTAGCATTAACATAAAGTCCCTAAATGCATTATACTAAGGTTCCGATTTACTTCTACATTCATTCCCATGCTTCTACGCTATTTACTGTTGCTTGTCGATGGAGAATATCTTGTCCATGAGAAGTGCGTAAGGTAATTTTCAAGTTGTTTTTTTCAACATAAATAACTTTTTTCGAGTCCAGACAGTGCTCATTACTTTAAGGAAGGTTCAAATTTCGTGTGACAATGATTTCCAAAATTCTACAATAATTAGTCTTTGTGCTAGGAGAAATCATAAAACAATGTGAACCGTTACCTAAAAAAGTAATTAAAATAGCGGTGGACAATTTGCCTACCATTATCTTTGCCGTTGACTGTACACAGCCATAGTTAAATCCTTTTTTTTTTTTTCATGGTTCCATTTTTATTTATGTCTGTTAACACATACTTCGGAGTTTTAACGATTAGCCTACTTGCTGCATGTTTGGTTGAGAAATTTTTTTCATTTCCATATACTGCTCTATATAGTTCTTCGGAACGACTTAAGATGACCGGACCCATATCCGATTTTCTTCATATTTGGCATACTCACTAATTGAGGCCTAATAATGAATCTGGGCTTAATTGAAGATAATGGGAGTGTTCCCTGATTTGTTTGAAATTTTGTATACTTTCTACATGAGGCCTCCTGAACACGAATCTGATATTAGAATTTCCCGGTCACGTCTGTAACTTGAAAATTTCATGTAACGTTAGGTTAGGTTATTATGAAAAGCAATATATTACACCTTACACACGTAATATCCAAATTTCAAACAGTGACCGGGACATCAGAACCTCTGATACTTCATCTGGAAAACTTATTTGGTTAGTACATTCTCTAGTAAATAAATCTGAGAACACTCCCGTCACCTTCAATTGGTCCCGAATCTGAAGTTAAAAGTTGTCGGAAACGTCTAGAAATTGCAAAATAAGCTAAAATAAGGCGTTAGTTTTCGGAATGGAAACTGTCTATTTTTGCGAATTTTTGTTTCACAAGGAAATACATATATATTCCTGACACTACGATGACACCAAATTTAACTATGTTTACCTAACCTAACCGAAACTAACCTAACCACACGTGAATGGTTCGTGGGGCTAGCGTCAATGATTCACAATTATTTTGCAATTTCTAGATCCTGATAGTACCACGACACCAAATTTTAACTATGTTTGCCTAACCTAACCACACGTCAATGGTTCGCAATTATTTTGCAATTTCTAGATGTTTCCGACAAGTTTTAACTTCAGATTCGTCATTAGCAGGCCTCAATTAGTAAGAATGTCAAATATGAAGAAAATCGGTTGAAATAAACCTTGTTGATTTCATTCTGTGGCCTCTGTTCAGTTTTCATTTGATCCACCCTAGTACATATGTTTAAATAATAATTATCTCAATACCGTCAGTAAAGTAATACAAGAAATTATCATAATTTGAGTTGTAGGGCTATATTTAAACACTCATTTTAAGGAATAAAATTTCAATTTCAGAACAACAACAAAGCAAATTAAATTTACTTATTTCCTGCTAATTTACTGAAAATATCTAGAGCATTGTTTACAACCCTAGCAAATCATCCTATTCACGAGCACACCAATGTTTCAGATAATTTCAAGCTTTCATTTGAACATAAATGCAGAAGCACATTGTCAATACCAATGATCTAAGTGGACCATTTGAAAATGTCTCCCTCCCTCCCCCCAAACACTGACCACAAGACAAAATGAAGTGGAGGGGAGATGCCAGTCTTCCGCACTGAAAAACACATTCCAAAGAGTCTGATATGTTTCCATTAGATAACATATTTTGATAGTTGATAAGTGAGTATGGGTGCCATCCCACTGAAAAATGAGAGGACATTCTGGGTGAATCATAACACCTCACACAAGATTCAAACCCAGCACCATTGACTTGTGTATGTACATTTAAAAATATGATAATGTAAAAACACCTTAATATTAGATGGTTAGCTTTCTTGTCATGTTAAACTTAACAGTAAAACTAGGGTGGCTGAATGAACTTCTGGTTTTCTAACTAATGCTTACATTCATTCTTGTTTCAATGTGTTCTCACAAACCCCTTTCCTTGTCTGTGCAAAATGATGTATAGCTATGTCGTTTTCTTATTTTATGTTGTTCTACTTCTCTGGACTGTAATCGTGAGGATGAATGAATGATCTTATAATATTGATGAAGGAACAGATATAAATGAAATGCCATGACTTCAGAACCAAAAACATTCAGTGACAAGATTGTAATTCTTACACTCAATGCACCAGGGCAAACCATTTTGGACATGAGAGAGATGTCTTCTCAAGAATTCTATTTCCTTTAATTATCCTGTATTCTATTCTATACATGTTACCACAGTGCAGATCCCACTGAGCTGCTGTTTCTGACAGAAATAGGTTAGTCAACGATCAAGATAATATATCTTTTGACTATTATCAACACTTCAAAAGCTACAAAAGCAATGTGTATCCTGGACCTTTTGACAATTGCAGTAAATGGGATGGGGTAGGTGCAGAAAACATCAAAAGTATTATCAGGACTATTTGGGGCTGCTTTTGGGAGTGCCAGGATATGCAAGGAGTGCAGCAGTGTTGTTGTCTGGAAACTGGCATTTCTTGCTACTGGATAGGTTTTGGAGCAAAGATTGCAGACTTCTCATGCTCCACAAAGGTGGAAAAATAATATTTTCCCTTGCATACCTTGTTTCTGCAGAAGGCAGACCGGTGCCTTTCAGTCATGTGTATGTGGCCCGTGTGTTAAGGGCATGTAACAGTGAATGTGCCAGAAAAGCAACTCTAACTGTTTTTATCTTATTTCCTTATGCTGTATCAGGCAACTCAAACTGTTTTTGTCTTATTCCCTTATGCTATATCAGGATTTAAGAGGCACAGTGAACGGGGAAATGGTACGATGTAAACCATGCCTGAATTAATGTATCAAATTCTAGGTCAGTTACGTCTTCAAATTGAAATGATAACTCAATTATACTTGTATTTGCGAGCATGAAGTAATATGCTTTACCTTTTTCTTTTGCAGATATGAAGAAAATATTAAAAAGAAATGGATGTAAACAAAATTATTAAGGCCGAGCCCATAGATTTTGAAAGTAATGAAGGAAACGAGGAAGATGCATGCAAAGACTTCAGCGAGGCATTACAGAATGTTAAAGTTGAAATCACAGAATATGATAGTCAGGAAGAAAAAGAAAAAGCAGTAAATGCAGTGGAAAGTACTGAAACTCCAGAACCAGTTTTTGTGCCTTGCAACTATGTAAAACAAGAAGATGGCTTTGTTAACGATGTAAAAGAAGGCTATGGGATTAGCGATACAAATGATTCAGATTGTTCAGAATCCAGGTAAGGGTAGTCATTGATTATTTGTACAGTGTTATCTTAGCAAAATGAAGCAATGGAAGTTTTATTTTTATTTTCTCTTGCATGCTTGAACATTTTCTTGACCTAGTAAAATTCTGCATGAGATGGTTCAGGCTGTCCACAATTTTTTTCAAACCTTCATTTCTTTGTTCCTTTTGATTGCTGGTGATATATAGTCCTTGAGGCATTAATTCTACAAACATTAGGCTGATTTCAATATGATGTCCCCCCTCTCTTCAAAACATAATTGATAGATACAAAAGGAAATCCAAGAGTAAAAAAAATGAATACTGAATGTTTCATGACATGATATTGTCGTAGAGGAAATACCATGAGAATCTGAGTTATAAAGAAGGAAGGACAGTAGTCATGTAGTAGTCATTTCAGACCATGGTAAAAACCATTGTTAATATGTTAAGGATGATTACCGAGCATGAATTAGTACCTATATGTTGAAAAACTTTACCAACTGTCTAAGATGTCATGCATCTTATTGTATCAATGTTTAATTTATAAGGTATTATGATTTATTCAGAATGCTTTGCAGTGGATTTAATTTTGGTAGAGTTAGGAAAACTCTCGGGTGATTGCTGATACAGGAGAAAAACTAACAGAGTCAAGTTAATGGTTGTGTAATAAATTAATAACGGTTAATGGCGTTCATGTATCATGCTCCCTGTGCTTGCACCAATCATTCACATGACAAATCAATAGTAGGACATCCTTTTATTAATACCAAGAGTCACCATAACACTTAATAGAACACAAAATGGCTCATATGAGACATAAAAGATAGGCAAAGACACAGTGACAAAGTAAGCCAAACAAAAATGTTTGTTGTATAAACAACACTACTAAATGTGATTGATAATATCTCGAAGTTTTGTTCCTTGAAGCTGATCAGTGGCGATTGATTCATGTTGAATTGTTGGACATTTTTAACTACTGTTTTTGGTTTCTATATGCACCTTCGTTTCAGAGATTGGTGCTGTCTACATTCTTAGGGTGGTGTATTTGTTTCTATCTTGTCATTTGTGAGTAATTCTTCAACACAGCACAAAGTTAAATAAAAACAGTACCTGGGAGGATTACTTATCAGTGGCTGAGTGGTCTGGTCAACACCTGTTTTTGGGTGTGGGCAATTTTTGGTTAAACTTATTTTATTTTTTTAAAAAAAAATAGCATGTGAAATTGTCATCTAACATCTAAGCACTGGCCATGATATATGTCCATACACAACGATTCTAATACTCATGCCATTTCTTCAAAACTACTGAGGATATTCTATTTCGCTTTTCATTTTCCATTTACATACATATGAAGCTATGTCATATTTGAATTACAACACAGCACAATCATTGTACTTGCCAAAAACTGTTAAAAAAATGATATGTATTATTAGGCACGGGCTTTCCAATGGTTGGGCAAAGGTTCAGATATTCACAGGAAGTGAACTCTTGATCTCTCCAAATAGTGAATTTTAATGTGAAAAATACACTCACTAGAAACCATGAAATCTTCATATAGTAGTAGACTGTGTTCTTAATTTATTTAGATCATGAGCTTCAGGAAAGAGATGGTATTAGAAGTAAATTCTGTGGTTGCAGGGGAAGAATGTACATTATAAGTTGAATGAAAATGATCAGTTCCATGTTGGTAGTTGGATGTAAAGTTTTTCTGCTGGGATAAATCGATTTAATGTATGAGGGAAGCGGGAACAAAGGAATATGAGATTGAGACCTTTTTTTGTATGGTCTGGTTTCAAAATATGGATGCAAAGAAAAATACCCATGCCACACAGGCCTATCATGTTGAATGCTTGACTCACGATCTTGTTATTGAAGGTTCTGGGTTCAAGGGTTCAAGTCCTGACCAGGTGATGGGTTAATCTCTGGTTAAATTATAGTTTGTGTTCAGTCATGAGTTTAATCTAATTGTAACCCATCTTTATCATCATGATTAACATTCAGAAATAGAAATCCAATATAAAATAAGTAAAAAGAAAAAATACAAATGCAAATACAAATGAGATAGTGTTGCATTGTATCCAGCTGAGATGGATTGAAATGCAGAGAAGGATTTATTTATTAACTGTAAAATTATAGGTGAATGGAACGAAAGAAATCCAGGATGCATAATAAATTAACAATATTGAAAGGAATAGGAACGCTCATGAGAACCAATGTTGTATATTCAAAGGTATGCTGCATTTTCACAAAATGTATGTATGTAAAGTTCATAGATTCTGATGAGAGTTTCTTTTCTTCTATAGTTACCCAAACAGTGTGTGAAGATCTCGGTTAATTGTGCATATATTTTTTCAGGTGCACCAAAAGCACTCCATTTGAAATACATAAAAATCCCAGTGAGGAGACCACCAAAAACAGAATGGAGGATTTTCATTCAGATGTCAATAGCAATAATTGTTCGGAAGAAACATTAAATGCTACTGAAGAATGTACCAGGTCATACCTATGGCAGATAAATATGATGTTGATGAAACATGGTACAGTGCAAACTGCAGCACTGCCGTATATGAATGTTTATTACAGAAATATGTTTCCCCAAGATGATGAACAGAAATTGATGCATTCTTTCTCATGTAAGATTTGTGGTCAAACGTTTTCCTCCAAAGACGAATCTTCGAGTCACCAAAAAACTCACCATAAGGAAGGACCACATACATGCGAATTCTGTGGAGAGACTTTTCCTTCAAAGGGAAAGCTTGGATATCACAAGAAGACACATACTGAGCTAAATGATCACGTTTGCGAGATATGTGGAAAGTCGTTTTCCAGAGGTCACTACTTAGTCAAGCACAGATATCACCATAAAAAGGACAAAGTGTATTCTTGTAATGAATGTGGCAAGACATTTTTCGAAAGAGGTTATCTTTTGATTCACACAAAGACTCACACAGCCGAACGTCCGTTCAAGTGTGAGGTGTGCGGTAAATGTTTTTCAACTAGAGATTATTTTACGAAACACCAAAAGAGACATTCCAGGGAACGTTCACATGCATGTGAATCTTGCGGAAAATCATTTTTCGAGAGAAATAAACTTGTAAATCATCAAAGGATTCATACAGATGAACGCCCATATGTTTGTGATGTATGCGGGAAAATGTTTAGAGAAGGTGGTCACCTTCGTGTTCACAAGAAATGTCATAAAAGTGATTCATAATATTAAAGAAAACTGTATGAAACTGGTCAAGACATTACCTACAATTTTAATTTTTGCTCCATACTTCTCTTCTTATTAATAGTCACTTTCAAACAACAACTCTCTGATCTTGTCAGGAATTCATAGCAATAATTACCATATTTGCTGGCATATAAGAGACACCCCCTTTTTTGGACACATTTTTGAGGAAAAAGCTTTATCACTTAATATTATAATTAATATAGTATTTCAAATATAAAGTACTTTAATCTTCTTTGCTACACACTGCAAGAAAATTGTCTAACGTAGAACAGAGAAAATTATTCAGAAATGGAGGTGATCAAAAACTGAGTATTGGCATATAAGACACATCCTGTTTCTCAGACCTATTTTTAAAGGGAAAATTGCATCGTATATGCTGGCAAATATGGTATATATTTTCTCAAATGCACATACTCGCAGGCCCGGATTTCCCAATAGGCCTCATAGGCCTGGGCGTAAAGCGGCACTTTGGTAGAGCGGCACGATTGTTTGTTTTAAGTTTATAAGGAATACCTAATTCTCGGATTGCCTCTTTTTTTTCTCCGGACACACGAATGGAATGACTTAATGTAGTTGTATTGTAAATATAAGTTAATGAAGAATATTTCTTAAGAGAGATAGGCTAGCAGGGCTCGGAGCTAGTTTACTAATTTGTTGTTTTAATTACTGACGTTGTTGTTTCTAATGTACAGTATTGTGCTGAGCTTTTGTCAGACAACCAGTGACTGATTAAGGTGAGTGCATTAGGTCCATTCCTGAAATAGGCCCAGGTGAAAACAGACGAGAATTTTCTGAAAGCTGAACAGTTTTCTTTTGCTATATTAACCTGAAAATAAATGAAATTTGGAGCCCCAATTTTGGATGCCTAGACACAGCGTTACTTATTATACAGTTACTATACAGCATCAGGCCCAATTTCGACTTAATCCGGCCCTGAAGACAACACCAACTTGGCTGCGTTCCAGGAACACCGTTCCTTGTTATTTGAGAATTAAACTGTCGGCGCAAGCATTATTAAAGGGGTTTCGCATTGTACTATTCTATGTACTGTTAGTTGCTTGAGAATATTATTCTAGAAGTAGGTGGTGTGTCGCGTCTCGCGTGTAACAGTGTCCGACGTGCGTTTGTTGGGTAAGTTTAAAACGTCATTACGCTCATTATGAGTGATCAAAGAGTAAGACTCAGTGGGTCACAATACAAAAAGAGAGAAGCGGAGAAAGATGAAAAGCATAAAGCATTTCTCAAGAAGGTTCCAAAAATCAGTTCCATTTTTGTATGATGGTATGTACCTATCACTTAAATTAAAAATAAAAGTCTTCTCTGAAAAACAAAGTAAATGTTAAAATGTAATTTATATAATTTATGTCATATCGCTTTCTTATATTTTTGTATGTAACTATCATTTAATTAATACTGCATGCCGTTAATAGTTAAAATAGTAATACAGAAATTTTTTTTTTCTCATTTTGATAAACGGTATTGGGGGGCGGCAGAGCTTGTTTGGCCTAGGGGAGGCAAAGAGGTAAATCCGGCCCTGCATACTTCTCTCTTTCTCTTAACTGTATCAAAGTTTAGTTTTTAATACAAAGTTGGTCTGTGATAAAAAGTTCCAAGTTCATATTTGGCATTCTTTATCTCTGGTAATTGACAACGGTTACTGTGTATAGTATATTGAGTATGATTATTGTAGGAGCATACAATAACTTAATAAAATATTTTTATTAGAACAGCATTGTAACAATGATACATGTGCTTTAATTGAAATATAACAGAATGCCATAATGAAGTGTTACTTTATAATTTACTTAATTAAATTGGAAACTTTTTTTATGTATTCTAAAGCTGCTATGTCTGTATCTACATACAGACATAATAATTTCATCTAAATGCTAAACACATATTTTAAATTTTGACTCTGATTTCTGAAATTCCGTTGCCATTAATCGTTAATTTTATATCACGTAGACATTAGCGAACATTAGGGAGCCATGGTGGTTCATCCAGTAGACTGTTAAGTGGAAAACGCAGGTTGGATTCCCACAGTTTACTTCTTTTCAATTATTTTTTTTTTTTTGGGAGGGAGTGGGTAAAAGTTATCTGGAACATGGTCTGATTACACCATCTCCACATTGGCATGGTGCAGTGAGCATGGGGTAACATTATCTTTTAAGCATAATTTGATTTTGCTCTTTTAGAAATACTTATTCTGAGGCAACGAACAAGATTGTTTTTTCTTTTGCAAAACTGCAATAATATTAATTTGGTAAGGAACCATATCATTTACTCTTTTCAAGCTTTCTAAATTTTCTTTTTCAATGCCCTCTTTCATCAGTATCCAGGAAACTGCCCCATTTCCATAGTTATAATTCTGGACTGATTTGATCAACAAATTGAAAGGTTTTTCCTGAATGATGGATAGTTTTCATGAAATACATAGCAACATAGGAAGTGCAGAAATATCTAGCAGGTTTTGGGATTATGATTGACTAATTTACGTAGATTTCTTATATTGGAGTTTATTTGCTTGCGTGGCACTGCCTGACATCAAGGAACAAATTAGGAAGTACTTAGTCAATCTCTTTATAGTATAATAATTACATTTTTTTTATTACAACTTGCTTAAGGCCCTGGAAAGAGTTTTTGGGTAGATATAAGTCCAAAAGTGACAGCGTGACAGCATGGAGGGAAAAATTTTGGTGTGTTGCAGTGGTTGCCAGTTCAAAATTTACCACATTCTACAGATCCGAAATAAAATTGGAAAATGTTACAAGATGAACTTGACTGATTTATTCACTTTATTGACGCATTTTAAAATTTGTTGTTTGTGGTATGAAGTTGAGCATTTTTTACTGAACGGAATCATCTGATGCATTTCTCTATATAAATTATCATTATAAGGGAACCTCTACCTTTCAGGTAAAAAAAAAAAAAAGTGCTCCCCTGTGCTATGCACCACGCCATGAAGGCGTATAGCAGGTGTGGGTTTAGGGCCCCACACTTTCTTGATCACGGCCGAAGGTGGGGGTGATGTGATCAGCACCATGTCCCAGGCTGCCTTTACCACCCAGAGTTTCCTCCAGTTACCTACTTTATATGATGCTGGGTGGGTGCTGGAGCTGCTTGAACAGGTGGAAAAAATCCAGGTTTTCCCTCGCTGGAGATCGAACCCAGGTCTCTCACATGGTAGTCAGACGCCCTAACGACTGAGCTACCGCGGCTACCCTTCAGGACATCATTTAATGCATTTAAGTGCTTCATTAGCCTTTTATATATTTTAAGCATTTTCAAATTTCTTTTCTGTCAGTTGGCAGATTGTCTGATTAGTTAGGGTTCTGGTGTATTTTGGGTACTTGGAGGAAAATATTAAATGGATAGAAATCGCTGTTAAGGCATAATATTAAAAAGTTACAAATGCACATTTAATCTGGGCATATTATATAGAATAGGGTGTGTTTTTTGTATAGAAAATTACTTTATTGTGTACAAGGTACATCAAAAACCAATATACAGCATATATAAATTACTGATAGTGAAACAACAATGAAAATCGTGACTGGAAAATTTCAATCAAGAAATTAAATGCAGATTTAAATGAGCTCAGACAAGATGAAGTGACAGCATCATTGAAATAGAAATTAACGTGGTTCTGTGTGATGCATGTGCTGCTTCATTTCACCTAAGAACGGCCTCTGTTACCATAAGCTTGAGTGGGTTGCCTATCCTTGAGCTTGATGGAATCCCACAGCCAATCAATGTTCACCTTAACAGCCCTGGGGTTCAAGTTGGGCAACTGCAACGAGAAGCAACACATTCATAAGTACCTAGTCTTACCATAAATACTGTCAGAAAGTTTTATCACAAATCATTATTCAAAATGGCCACGCTTAGCATGCACTCATTCCGTAAGTCTTTGTGGCCACGCATCAATTGAATTACGCAACACATCGACTGGAAAATGAGCAACTGCCTTCAGAAGAGACCGCTTTAAACTTTCAATATTGGGATGTCTCTTCTTGCAAGCCATCTCCTGAAGCTTGGGCCACAATTTGTAGTCCAAAGGGTATAGGTCCTGACTTGCAGAAGGCCAATCCGAAGTGGAAATTAAGTCTGGTACATTTGCCTCCAGCCACTGCTGTGTTGTTCGGGCCTCATATGTTGGGGCTGAATCCTGCTAGAAGCTCCAGTTCTGACCATGGAAGAGGGTGTTGTTGACATTCTTGACTAGTCTCTCAAGCACTGTCTGCTGGTACACTTTGGCTGATGTTTTTACACCTTTTTCACTGAAATGAGCTTGCCCTCATAGCAAATGTTCCAGACATCATTTCCACTTCAGATTGGCCTTCTGCAAGTCCGAACCTATACCCTTTGTACTACAAATTGTGGTCCAAGCTTCAGGAGATGGCTTGGAAGAAGAGACATCCCAATATTGAAAGCTTAAAGCGGTCTGTCTCTTCTGAAGGCAGTTGCTCATTTTCCAGTCGATGTGTTGCGTAATTCAATTGATGCGTGGCCACAAAGACTTACGGAATGTGTGCGTGCTAAGGGAGGCCATTATGAATATTGATTTGTGATTTTGATTTGTCATGCATCCATTTCAGTAATGTTATTAGGATATTAAAATATCTCTCAGCATTTTGTGTCAATTTACTTAAAACTTTGTGACAGTATTTATGGTAAGACTAGGTATATATTATAATAGATGATGATGTTATACAAAATAAAGCTAATGCATGCAAGGGCAGATTTAGGGACTGGGTCTATGACATGCCCCCCCCCCCCTTTTTAGTATGTAACAAAAAAAATCTTGCCAATTAAAATCCATCATTTTGATGATGATGCTGTTGTACACAAATGATTCTCAACACTGTCTTGTGCTGCAGTTAGGGATGATCTCCTTGGTATGACTGAAATAGTTGCATATTAAAGTAATTTTGGTTTACTTTATAGTTTAGCGAAGTTTCAAACCAGAGCAATTGTGTAACCAGTCTCCATAGTGGAGTGATATCAGTGTAGTGTGCTACGAAGACAGAGATCCCAGGTTTGAATCCTAGTAAAGACACTGATGTATATCATTGCATTTGTCCTATCATGCCTCATTCATCCCCTCACAATTAACCCAAAGGGTACAAAAGTGAAGTAAAATAACCAAATAGAAAGTACATGAGAAAAAGACTAAGAGTCTCATATCATTCTCTGCCTCATCTCAAGTCTCAAACAGTCTGGTTTTGTCTCATTTTTCAAAAGGCAGTATCTATATTGGAAATTTTAGGCAACCCCAAGATTTGTCTTATGTCCGTACCATTCTCTAGCTGTGGTGATTCGGTAGGAGTGATGTGAAGAAAATTGAAAAATACATTGAAATATAAATTTTTTGGACCAATGAGGATATATCAGGCAAGAGTTAGAACAACAAGACTACAGGGGAGAATTTTATTATCTTGGGCCACTCTCTTGAAATGTTTCTGGATGTGCCACAGCATGTGGGTCCTAATGCCTCATAGGTGAGTTACAAAGCCAGAGGTACTACATTGTGTGTGGCTGAGCTTGCACAGAATTAGAAGGATTCTTGGATAATTGTCCTGCTCATAGTAGTAGGAAGGAGTAATATCAAAGTTGTTGTCAAAAATTAATTGATGTGTGAAATCCAACATAGCTAACATTTTTAAAAAAAAGATTTTATTGGAGGGAAAACAGAGATTTATTTAGGTTACACCAGAAGACATTTGAACACATCCCGAAAGGCAACCTTTTCTTATATTTCTTTAAGATCTAAAAGAAATGGATTTCTTCTTCAAGCCAAATTAGCAGCAAGCTCCTGAGAGACACAAAACTAATCCAAAGCCTGCCCCAAACAATAACTGAAATGACAGCTGAGGTTTATTAGAAGCACATATGGAGGATTTAGAAAAATGAACAAAAAAACTGCCAGATTGATGATCAAACCAGGCAGATCCACAATTTAAATTAATACAAGGTGTTTTGAATATTCTTTCCATGGAAAAAAAAAAACCCTAATAAACTTTTGTGGGATGCTAATTGCTTCTGGAAATGCCCATCTCTAAAAGAAGAAAAGCACGGTGACGCAGAGTTCTTGTAACAATGGAGATGCATTTAGATGCTACGCATAAGAATTATTACTTGGGAAGTGTGGGACCCTATCCAGAGATGCATCAAAGGAAAACAGATGATGTTTATTACAACTGTAATCTACCTTCCACTGCATGACTAGTAAGCCCTTATTCTTATACGTACAAGAAAAGGCCAAAGGGCCAGAATTCAAAAGTAAGACTAACTATGCTAATCAAAGTACAAAATACAAACCTTCAAATAAGTTTATCATGCATGTTTTAGATGTGGAAACAAAAAATAAAACTAGTATAGAAAGTAAGTCTCTAATACATATATGTACTTTTGTAGAAATTTGTATTCTCCATATTTTAGTTTCTGACATTGCTTTTCTACCCCCTATAAATATGAGGCATAAAATACTTAAAAAAAACAACAAAAAAAAACTGTTTATCCTCACTCAGGATTTGAACTTTGAGGCAGGCAGAACCTCTTGCACTATGATACTTATCAGTGACAATATTTTATCTTAAGGACAGCGTTATACCAGTATTCTACTCATGGAAATCTCAACCGAAGATTCTCTCAAAACTATCCAGAAATGATACCTGCTACTAAAAATATAATTATGTATATATAAACAGGTGTTTTCATGACAGTACTGAAAAAGTTTTTCATCCTGTAGAGGACATCAAGGTAAACACCTTTTTATCAAATTGCGTATGTTTTCTCCATCCATTCATATGTTTCTTCTATTCAAGGAATTAGAGATGGAATTAGTAACTGTCTAGTGGCTGGCTGAGGGAGGTAGGACATACTCAAAGGGTATATTTGTCTTCATTCATTATACAGTCTGTCCTTAGCATACTAAGGATTATTTCCCTTTCTGACACAAAATGTAGATGTCAAAGGCATCAGTCAATCTGTGCTGCATGGTTGCATATATATAGATTAGAAACTTAAGTTTTTCAAGGACTTGTAGTATCAAAATGAGGCAATAGGCTTGCTAAGAAAAGTAGTTTCTTCTTCAAGTCCAATACAGGATGTGAAAATTCTTATTTTACGGTCAGACACCCCATGTATCAACTAATAAGGGTCATTCCATGCCAAATGATCCAATGGTGGTTCCATTACCATTTTACAAAATAATTAATTTTTAGTACATACGTTTGTACATGTTTCTAGATATCAAAACCAATGTTCAAAAAAATTTATTGTCTTTAGTTCTCCTGAGGCAGCCATTTTTTCAACATGGCGCATGGCTTTTATTGCTCATGTAGCAGTATACAGAAACCTTAACATCTCAAAAACCATTAGAGCTAGAGACATGAAACAAAATTTAATTTGTAGTTAATGAAGTATACTTTTTATGATATTCAAGTATGTTTTGCATCGTAAGTATGAAAATTATGGTGGAAAGTGGGGTAACAATAGTTAAAAAATTGGATTTTTAAGTCTGATTGTTTTCAATGAAGGGGTTTAGTCTAAGGCTTGTTTTTTTTTTTTCATGTGTAGACCTGCCTGCAGGGTGTCTGTGAATAAAATATCAGTGCTTAGAAATGCAACCCTTTTTTACAGCATGGGCTCAAACATGGCTGTTCATTGAATTTTGACAGTTTTCGGGGTTAAATATATCAGATGGGTCCTGTTCAAAAATTCTGAAGTTTGGCACAAAGGAAGCCCTGCATGAACCTAACTCTCAGTGCAACTTTTAAATTCAACTCGTTTTGGTCAATATGAGGTAACATATGTCACCTAATTTCTGATGTTGCAAAGTAAAGTTAAACTACATCCCATACTTAGAATAATCAAGTCTTTTCTTTTTCTTTTTTAAATTTGAGTTAAATAAAGCATCAGAAAATATAGTAACATAAGGTTTTAATACTTGACTTACCAGAAATTGAAATTAGAAGGTATGACAATTGAAAATCCAAAACTGAGCTTCCCCCACATTTTTTAAATGTAGCAGAACATGTAGCTTAAAATAGGCAGTGGCATGCCGAGGAATTCTGAAAGAGAGGGGAGAGGGGGTTACATATTATTTTTTAATATACAGCCCTGTTTTTGCCACATTATCCTGCCTTTGACGTAATTGTTTATGACATACTGGGCTAAAGGTAGCTAAAGGTAGGGGTTTATGACCCCCACCAACCCCTCCTTGGGCACTCCACTGAAAGTAGGCTATTTATTTTGGAGGATCAAAGCTGGTAGAATATATTTTTTGTTTCCTTGATTTTCCACGTTCCCCCTCTGCCTGATTTGACAAAGAGAATGAATAGGAAACTGGAGCTGACAACACCAACTGGTCATGGGTACCTAATAAATCAAGCCTTTTGCAATGAGATTTCACAGATTTTCAATTGTCATACATTGTAATTTCAATTTCTGGTAAGTCAAGTATTAAAACCTTATGTTACTATATTTTCTGAGGCTTTATTTAACCCAAATTTAAAAAAGAAAAAGAAAGACTTGATTATTCTAAGTATGGGATGTAGTTTAACCTTACTTCGCAACGTCAGAAATTAGGTGACATACCTTACCTCATATTGACCAAAATGAGTTGAATCTAAAAGTTGAGATTTTTACTGTGAGTTAGGTTCATGCAGGGCTTCCTTTGTGCAAAATTTCAGAATTTTTCAAGAGGACCCATCTGAGATATTTAACCCCCGCACCCCTTAATTTTCTTCCGCACCCCTTGTCATATTGAGCGCCGAATGTTAAATAATGAAGTAAGACCATTATTATTGCAACAGGCAAGCACTGAAAAAGATGCCGATACACATACTTTCCTGTACTGCAGCGGCCGTTTTTCATTTTGTCAGCATTGTTGTTATGAATATTTCTTCGTTTTGTTTCTTCAAGCGGTCTGTTTGGTTTTCGATAATTGCCTATAGCTTAATGTGAGTTGTTTATTTTCCTCCTGCTTGTTCTTCCTCGCACTGAAGCAAAAATTTCAGCTGCTTTCAAAGGTAAGGTATCGGGAAATTGTAGTTAATGCGAGTTGTAATGTGAAGGGTAGTTTTCTTGTTAATACGTTCTATGTATTTGTTCCACGTAACTTGTCTAGTAAACGTACCATTTCAGGCTCTTTTAAAAAAAAAAACTGTTAGGAAGATGCCCAATGTTCACGAAGAAATTTTACAGTTCATTGTTGGGGATAGTGTGGCAGAAGGGATTTTAATGAAGATGAAGTTGCTGTGCACTTCGCGTTTTGTACTGAAGTAGCAGACGGAAGGTACTATGTATTTTGTAATACCTCCATTGGTTACATTGAAAAGGTTCAAAAATTGTTTTTAAAGACAAGGGTAATTTCATTTTGTATTTCACTACATAGTTCAGTAAGACTGTAAACTGTATATGAATGTTTGCACTGTATGACCACTATCTTGGAGTATAAGTCTTAATACATATCATCATGGACGTCCAGGGTCAGGGCAAGGGGGCACAGTCTCCCTGGAAAATGGATGTCAATCTAAAGTTATATACTTCACACATATAATTTCATTTCAGTCAGTAGTAATTTATGTTAATCAGAGGTGGCAATTAGGGGTGTAGTTGCTCCCTGCTTTTTGCTATTTTTGCCCCCGCACTATGCTAAACCTTATCTACCAAGGGAAAGTAAACTGTCCTTGCCTCCCTTCCCCAGTTTTGCCACTTTGCTTCCCCACTTTTGAAAGGTTGCATGTGTGTTTCATGTTTTCATTATTTTCAGCATCACACCCCCTAAATTTCTTTCCGCAACCCCCTCAGCACCCCTAAATGATTAATCCTGGCACCGCCGCTGCCGAAAACTGTCAAAATTCAATGAACAGCCATGTTTGAGCCCATGCTGTAAAAAAGGGTTGCATTTCTAAGCACTGATATTTTATTTACAGACACCCTGCAGGCAGGTCTACACAAGAAAAAAAAATCAAGCCTTAGACTAAATCCCTTCATTGAAGGAATTGGGCTATTATTACCCCAATTTCCACCATAATTTTCATACTTGAATATCATAGAAAGTATACTTCATTAGCTACAAAATGAATTTTGTTTCAGGTCTCTAGCTCTGATGGTTTTTAAGAAATTAAAGGTTTCTGTATACTGCTACATGAGCAAAAAGAAACAACAGAAAGCCATGCACCATGTTGAAAACATGGCTGACCCAGAGGAACTAATGACAATAAATTTTTTTGAACATTGGTTTTGATATCTAGAAACATGTACAAACGTATGCACTAAAAATTATTTTTTTCTAAAATGGTCATGCAACCAATTATTTTAAAATTTGGTTCATTTGACATGGAATGACCCATAATCATTTAACAAAAATAGTAAAATATGTACTAAAGTATAGAAATACTACAGTATTGGCAGTAGTTCTTGTGATTAACCTCTCAATTTTCATATCATAGGGAAGTAACGGAACCTTTTTTCTGAGGGTAAAAAAGGATTGGGTAACTGATTTACAGATCACACTGCACTGGAAAACAACAAAAAATTGTACAAAGTTACCTTGAATACATACATACATTAATATACTTTATGCACAAGATATGTTTTAAAACTCCATATACCTTATTCTGGTCTGCTATAACATGAGTGGCTTTGTCAGCTTCGCGTGATTCCAACACTTTACCACCAAATCTAGCCTCAGTTAAAGATTTTTCAGATGATTTTCGTACATTATTATACATGCAGGTTAGTAAATGAGAATCATTGCAAAGCATTAACATTTTTAATGCAACATAGTTAATTAATATTTTAATATGAAATTTTCTTATATGAAAATATTAGGAACTATTGAGACAATTCTCGAACAATCATTCTTACCTGTATTACTACATGGGATACATAGAGGCAGTCTACGTACACAGTAATACAAAATTACATTTTTGACACAGTTCGTTCCTGTTTTAAAAATATATTTTCATTAATTCATACCATATATGCATGTAACAATTTTCCAAAGGAAATTATGGTAATTTTTTGTAAATATCAATTTTCAGTGGTTTTAGTGGTTTATCCCTAAAAAAAATATGTCAAATGAAGTAAGTAAGCTTTAGATTTGTCATAAGTATACACACATCAAAAATCTTGCATGTAGTCTGACACTGGAGGATGCATATCTAAAACCTGAGATGAAACACTTGCACTCATTCTATGAGGCTGGGGACTATTAATACCTCACCACCTAGCTTCGCCCACCGTTGGCCCATGGATCATGAATGGCTTATTTTGCTTGCACTGCTTGTTATATTGTCTTGTTGTTTGCAGCTGGACAAATCTCCCCATTTGCAAATCAAATATGGAATCAGACTTGTCCATTGACTAAGAAACACACTGGTTAACAATGATTGCTTCTGCAACAATGTTAGTGCACTTTTCCTTATTTGTCATTGCTATGTAAGGTTGGATCACAAATATCCATGGTTTCACCATCTGATTATCTGTATGTTATACTGATCCACTTCCCAAAGTCTTCTAAGACTCAGCCTGGCTCTTCTTATGAACACTGGCAGCACCTAGTTGAGCTATTGCAAGAAACATGATTGAAGTAAGTGACGTGTTTGGTTTGCATGTGTACTAATCATGTGGCAGAGGGTGCTTGGAATGACAAAGGAGACAAGGTTTTCCTTTAACCTTTTGCCGCCCAAGGCCTTTTTCACATGTAAGCACCTCTGTCCCGAGCCGATTTTGAGCAAAATGCAGAGTTTCAATGAAATGAGTGTAGATCGGAGGCTAATTGCCCTAGAGAGATGAGTGATATACCGTTGTACGCGGAATGAATCAGAGATTCAGACTATATGAAATTTCTGCAAATTCGGCATATTTGTGGCGGGGGGAGGGGGCTAACTCTCAAAATTCCAAAATTTCGGGAAAAAATTTTGTTCCCCCACCCTCCCCTCAAGCAAAAAGTACATGACAGTGTCGACATGCACATGGAAATGATCGCTAACATGTAAGGTACACAAAAATATTTGCATTATTATCATATGACCAATGTAACTTGAGTTATACCCCCAAAAGGAATTGTCGGTATGCCACTGATTCAAGCTTCAAAATGCAGCGGTACCTTGAAATGACTAGCTCAGAGACTATTTGCCCTGGAGATATGAACAATATACCGTTGTACGCAGAATGAATCACAGATTCAGACGATATATAATTTATGCACATTCGGCGCACATATGGAGGGGGAAAGGGGGGGAATCCCCTGAATTTTTTTATTTTTTAAAATGGGGTTTCTCCCTCCCGCCCCCGAAAAAAAGGATATGAAAAGTTCAAAATGCACATAGAAATTATCGTTCACATGTAAGGAACACAAAAATATTTGCATTATTATCATATGACCAATGTAACTTAAGTTGTACCCCCAAAAGGAATGGTCGGCACGCCACTGATTCAAGCTTCAAAATGCAGCGGTACCTTGAAATGACTTTAGCTCAGAGACTATTTGCCCCGGAGATATGAACGATATACCGTTGTACGCAGAATGAATCACAGATTCAGAAGATATATAATTTATGCACATTCGGCGTATATATGGAGGGAGAAAGGGGGTAAATCCCCTGAAAATACTTTTTTTTTAAAAAATGGGGTTTCTCCCCCCCTCCGCCCCCCGAAAAAATCGGCGTACATATGGAGGGGGAAAGGGGGTAAATCCCCTCAAAAATACTTTTCTTTAAAAAAATGGTGTTTCCCCCCGAAAAAAAATGTCAAAAGCAAAATTTATGCAAATTTGGCGTATATATGGAGGGGGAAGGGAGAAAACCCCCAAAAATTATTTTAAAAACTTGTCACTTCACCCAAAAAATGTCCTTGCACTTGGGCACAAAACGACACCTACACACAACATTCACGGACGAAAAGCTAGAACGTAGTGAAAAATGAGCGCCAATTCTTGCAGCTGCTTGAAATTCTATTTTTAGACAATGCTGGGTAACCCCTGTTGCCGCTTGTGGAAAGGTTTCCTTCAGCGCGCTTCGAAATTCCATTCTCACAACGCAGATTCAACAACCAGTCTTCCCCATCCCCCTCCCCCTCCCCCACCCCCTGCTTGCGCCCTCATGGAAAACTTTCATTTTGACTTCGGATACTGATAAACAAGCTTCCTTCGAATGCACTTAGCAGGAGGGAGTGAAAAGCATTGCTTTAGAACAACAAAGCCGGTCTTCCTTTGTCGGCAAAAATTTGACGTTGAAAAGAGCCGCAAAAGAGAAGTACCTTTTCCCTGCCTTTTCCCCTCCATTTTCATGAAGACAAAAAAAAATGCAAAAAACAATTTCTGTTAAATACATGTGTTAGGAACAATATAAAAAAATAAAATCGAAATTCTAGCCAAAAATAGAAAAGTTATAACGTAAAAACTACGACCTTGACACAGCGTCTCAATCGAGACGCTTGGGACAGTGAGGGTTACATTTGGGTATCTCGTTCGAGATGCTTGGGTGGCAAAAGGTTAAACCTTTTTTCACTGTAGCCTGAGTGGCAGCTGGTTTATAAACTGAGTATGGTACAGGAATTGCAGGATATTGGATTTGAATTGTGTGAAGCATAGTAGTCTAGATCACATGTAAAATTATAAATGCTGTCCTGTAGGTTTTGAACATTTTATGAAATATTTTATTCAAACTAGGTAGTAGTAACGTGTTAGTCATGCTGTGAGTTAAATTACAGATATTAAAACCAAAGCAATGATTTCACGATTGAGTATAAGGCAGACATTTTAATTTGATAGAATTCTTATGGCTATAATTTTCGTAGTAGATAGTGTAAACAATTTCACTTACTTGGAAGCAAATGAAACAAATTACACACGGGATAAATTTCTCACAATTAAATGACAAAAGCTTCCTTAGACATTCACATAAAATATGAAAAAGTAAATATGCTCACCAAGGCAGTAATTTATTTTATTAAAAACATAAACTAAACGTAACGTTTCAATCTTCTAGCAAGTTCTTCTTCAGAAGAAGTGATGTAAGTGAAGTGACAAAAAGAAATTGTATAAAGAATATGGAGGACAGAATAAAGAAAATATGCACGAAGGAATGTGAAAAAGAAGGCAAAATAAATAGCCTATGGAAACAGCTGGAAAAGAATGGCTATGAGAAGCAGGATAGACTGGACATAAATGGAAGAAAAGGGGAAAGGGAGAATTGGAAGAGAAAGAAAAAGAGAGAATGTTTGGAATAAGGAGTATGGGGAAGACCACAGAAAAGATATGCAAAGTGCTTAGGAAAGTGGGCATTTAAACTTACAGGAGGGAGGGAGAAGCATCTTAGGAATAGCGAAGAATGCAAACAAGAAAAAGGAAAACAGAAGAGGAAGAGGAAGGGATTATCTACGAAGTAAAATGTAAAGAATGTCAGAGTGTGTACATAGGAGAAATGAAAAAGAGGCTGAAAGACAGGTTGAAACAACATAGGGATGATGTACGACTTAAGAGAGAGAGAAATGCGATATTTAAACACATGAGAGAAACAGGACATGACATAGAGTGGGATGAGGCTAAGCAGATAGGAAGGGAGAAGAAAATGCTAGTGAGAAAATGGAAGGCCAAGGAAATAGAGAAGAAAGGTGAAGAAGACACAATGAACTGGAATGGGGGACTGAAGTTAAACAAAGAATGGAAGAAGGTGTTAGAAAGAGTGGAAAGGACAAGAGAGAAAGAGGAGAGGAGAAGGAAGAAAAATGAAGGAAAAAGAGCGTAAGATATAAAGCCCAACCACATTCTATATGGAAGTAAATATGTTTAGCCTTTTAGGTGAAAGTACAGTTGACGAGGGAAAGCCAAAGTTACAGAACAACTTTGTAATAGTCTGGAAGGAGTAATGTTTGTGTATATATAATGCCCTGTTTTTGTATCTTGTTACTTTTGTACTTGATACAGAGCTTGAAGAAGACCTTGCTAGAAGGTTGAAACGTTATGTTTAGTTTATGTTTTTAATAAAATATTTTACTGCCTTGGTCAGCATATTTAGTTTTTCATAATCATGGAAACAAGGCTTAATGGTGACATAAAATATTGCTAAGAAATTAGTTGTATATCATCATCTTGAGAAGAGATAGAAAAGTTCTGCTGAATTTTTTTTGCTCATTTTAAGAAAAAATTGTTTCAAACTACTTGCATACTTTATTTCCACTAAAGCAAACCTGACTAAGAAAAGGATACGCAATGAAGTATCTCGCCAACTCCTCTCTGTTGTCCAATGAATCTGCAAGTACCATCCCAACTCCAGTAAATACATCTGGAAGTGGCTAGAAAATAAATAAATGTAGATTGTAAAATTTTGTGACAATAGAGTTTACATTAGCCTAATTAATACAAAACAAAATACATACGCATTCATAACACAGAATTTTCAGCAAATACCCCATCTCCATCCTTCATCCCCATTTCCACACAATACACCCTCCCTCCACATAATATTCTTGCTTTCTCCACTCAGTTTGTATAGTGCTGGTGTCATTAATCGAAACTACAGGTTTCATTTAGCATCACGACTAAATGAAGGGTGGTAGGCACTTTGATGAAGGTAAAACTTGGTATCCTCTCACTATATTTAATATTTCAAAAGTCATATGTAAATAAAGTAAATAGTAAACTTACCCTTTTCAAAGTATATAATTTTGCTTCATTTCCCTCCCCTGGTAATTGAGTGTTTTCCTCCTGAAACAAGGATAATATTACTGTTGAGTAAGATATGAAGAGATAGAGAGAGAGAAAGAAAGAGGAACTTACAACTACAATCATATAAAGCTGCTCTGGGGTTCACACAGCCTCTGATAACTTGGGTGCTTGTGGGCAACTCTGGGAGGTTGTGCATGCAGATACTGCTGAAGATGCATTTATGTTTAAGAAATTAAGTTAATCATGGACTGCTACCAGTCATTTGAGATATGATAAGTAAAGTCAAATCCTTTGCCTCTGGCAAGAATCCAGTCCCACACAGAACCGTTTAACCTCCCCTGTTATTAAACCAGGATCATTTGCAAGGAATAATCTTTCTGCTTACTCCACAGGCATTGTAACAACAATGCTATAAGAATAAAAGTTAAAATAATTGCACAACAAAAATCTTTGTACACACATTAACCACTTGCCTGACACATTATTTTCCCAAAAATGGTCCATATTTTACACATTTTTTTTTATTGTGTGTTTGTAATGTACCGATATCGGCAATTAAGGAACAGTAATAAAATTCTATTTTTGGGGTTAAATAAGGTTACCAAACTATTCAAAAAACCTCCATAATTATTAACCCGAGTTAACTGGTACAAACATGGAAAGTACTACAAATGTTTCAAAATAGCATATAAACTGTGGAAAATAAAATGTCTTCACATTTTAATGTTGAATTCCAAAGAGACAGATCCAACAGATGAAAGAATATCTTTTTATAATACTTTTTGCCACGCTTCATTGGTGTGGCGTACGAAGCAAGATGCTGATCAACACCACCTATTTTGTCGTCGTAATAAGCCACCACTCGTGGTTTAATTTTTGCTTTGTGATGTTGTGTTGCAGTCATCATTTCAACAGAATGGATGGTTGACAACAATGTCACATCCTTCTTATCTTTCCATTTCATGACTGTCACTTTGCCGCATTGCAACCCTACTTCTTCACCTTTCTTCAATTTGGCTGTTCTTAGAGCCTGTGGTACATCTTTCCTACTGCGTTTCAGTGTTCCAAATACATCAGTCTTTTTCGAAATGAACAGATCTGCAAGTTGTGGTGAGTTATAATAATTGTCCATTGTCAAACAGTACCCCTTTCCCAACAAATCATATACCAAAGCAAAGATTTTGGAAGGCGACTGTACACCACCACAACTATCTGTATCTGTCTCGTCAGTACACACACTGTCCACTGTTGTATCACTTCCACTCACGTCCATTTCCTCCTCCTCCTCCTCTATACTGTTGTCTGTAAGCTTGTCGTTCTTCACACGATGGAAAACACTAAAACATGAACAGAATGTATTCACAACACAAAAACGCTCTGTAAGTATTGGCACTATTCTCACACAACGAAGGTGACAACTACGTAGTGTCATGGGAATCCGGTAGATGGCAGCAGTACCTCGACAAGCTATCTACACCTTCCATCTAGTGGCCAAAATGGGAATTAACACCTTTTAAAGCTCAAACGAGTCTGTCCGGGTAGGCAGAAAAGTGCACTGCAGTTGCACGATTTTAACGAGATAACTCGGGTAAATAATATGTAAAGCAAAAACAAATTCTGAGTTAACTCGGGTTTATCAGGCAAGTGGTTAAATGGTATAATTGTCAACATAAAATGTGTGTACTATATATATAAATAATCTGTGCATGGAATATAAAGCAAGAACACTGAAGAAAGAAATCATCATCATCATTATCCTTTGCCGTTTCCTGCCTCTGGCTGGGTCGGCATAGAAGTCAAGCCTCTCCATTTTTTCCTGGTCTTCCACCACTCCTCTCTTTCCACTGTGTTCCAATCTTGTCCTCTTCTCCTAACACTCTCCACTATCTGCTCTTTCCACAGACATCTTGGTCTCCCTCTTGGCCTTATTTCCACTCCTAGTGCATGGTAAGCTCTTAATGGTAGTCTTTCTGCATCCATCCTCTTGATGTGTCCGAACCATCTCATCTGTGCCTGATCTATCCTGTCCTGAAGCTTCACCACACCCACTGTAATTACTGAAAGAAGTAATTTGTCAAATATACAAAAAACAAAAACAAAAAAAAAAACACTTACCTCTTCTGCTGACCCAACTTTTCTTTTCTTAGATGGAGATGATTTCTCTTCTTCCTGCAGAGTAAACAAAAACATTTAAATGGACTTACAAATAAATGCACATGAGAATATTTATAGCATTTTAAGTATAAATGTTCAGGAGAAAATTTCAAGAGAAGCTATGTAAACTTGTGTTTGCAACATGGTCATTTCACACACAGAGGTAGTGTCCAGAGGAGTGTATTAGGTATATGGCAGAATGCATGCATGCAATCGGATACCCCAGAGAGGAAGTATTCAAACATTGGGCTTGTGCAGTTTATAGTCCTTGTAGCTCTGTAGTAAATTTTCAAATATTATATGTATGTTCAAATGAAATCTGTGGAGTCCATGAAACATTCATTTCAGCTCCAATTATCCTAGCATCATCATTAGAGGGACAAGCAATTGTAACAGATGGAAAGTATTGTGTTCATGTGCCCAAGGAAAACATGAAAAGGATTTGCACAATCTTCAGACATCCAATGAAGTCAAATCAATATGCCAGTTTGGAGCTCAGCATCATGCAGTCTATGGTTTGTGCCAGGGGTGCCCACAGGGGGGGAATTATGGCGCACACTGTGCCATCGAAATTTTTTGGGGGGATTTTTTTCCATAATGTGATATAAAATTCAACATTTATATATTTTTCCAAAATAAATGTAAAGACGTTTACACCTTAGGTAAACCATATTTAATCCATCAGATGAAGAAAATGAAGTATTTAGAGGTAGTGATGCCCACAGGTGGGTTTGTGGACTCACGTTATGTCCAAGCAACTTTTTTTTTGGGGAGGGGACGATTTTTTGTGATGGAAATTTGATGTGAAACAGTACAGCATTTTGCACAAGTTGAATTACGTTATTAACTATCCTTTGCTGCTACATAAAGAGCAAATTCTAGACTGCCAAGGAAATTGTAACGGGTAATATTATTATTAAGGAAGGGGCGCTCTCCAACTCTTACATGTTGGGTCTTAAATCAACACGTGGATCCCGGTGGGGATTGAGGATTAAACGTTGGGGGGAGGGGGAAGGGAGACAATATCCGCCTATTGAATATCAGTGTTAAATCTTAGATTATCTTGGGAATTTTAGTTGGGGGCTGAGCATTAAATTTGGGGGGATATCCAAATCTTGTGTATTAATATTACGTCTGAGATTGTAGCGGAAAATGTGGTTTGGGGACGGAGATTTTTTTCTTTTGGAGGGGATTTTTTTGGATATCTAGGTACTCTTCAATATCAACAGTAAGTTCAAAATTTTGGTTGGAGGATTGAATATTAAATTTGAGGGGAGGAGATATGGAGCTCTTAATATCTTAGATTGCCAAGGGATTTCTTTAGGGTTCGAACATTATATTTGGGAACTATATTTAGCGATATGGTGTGCGCACGTTTCGGCGCCGAACATGGGAAAAGAGAAGCTGGAAAAGAGTAAATATCGAGGGATCCTATGAAAGTATTCACATCCCATTAAATTAATATTCTTGCAAGCCTGCAAAGAAATGGATATAAAAATGTTCTTGTTCGCTTTGCTCACAGTATTGCGTTACAAAAATACGTGTCTGGCATTTTCATGAGACGATTGTGAAGAATTATACTGTAGCTGCATTACAAGACAAACAATATTCTCGATATTTATTAATAATATAATTTCTCAAAATATAATGTTCAGTGTCGGTATACGGCTTAATTTAAAGCAGGTGAGTCATTTTGATGATACGGTTCTATTAGCAATATTATTGTATTATTGATTCCCTGTAGGCTATGCTGTAATAGTTGTACTAACTGTGTACTGATCAAGAAAATGTGGGGCATTACCCCCACACCCCCTATACGCCTTCATGGCATGGTGCTATGCACAGGGGAACACTTTACCTTTTTTTTTTAATGTGTACTTCATAGTAACACCTTGCACATTACTTGATAAAACAGGAAAATAAATTGTGTCAAATTCGCATTTCTAACTTATTGTTGCAGGGAAATTTTGCTTTAGTGAAATTTGCACTTAAGATGAAAACCGTGTAATTATTGCTATGGATTACTAAAAAAATTGTAATTACCCCAAGCAGAGGGGGTGAGTTCTTTGAAGGAGGCACCTTATTATATTCTCGTCCCGGCCTTAGGAATTTCTAGCTAGGGTTCTGTAATTTTCGATCTTTTAGTTAAATACCCAAATTGTGGGTTATTAAAATCTTGCTCTCCAACCACAAACACTGTTTAAATACATATTTATATAATTATGACACTTGAGATTGCTAGCTTTCTGTTATTTCAAAAATTTGAACCATATGATTACCATATAATTTGGGGGGGGGGGCACATGAGTAGATTTGGGGGGGGGGATGGGCACCCCTGGTCCGTGCTTTGGTGTTTTCTGGAAACCCACATCTATCACACAACAGTACAGAACTTGTATGACTTGCGACAAAGAATTAGCATTGCACCTTGAAAGTTATTAATTAAGATAGGTTGAAACTCGGTCCTGCCACTGGGGGGTAATAGACAATAACTGATTCTCTAGCATTCTTATACCTGAAGGTTTATGGCTGCAGCAACACAAGCCTTCCTGCACAAGATCAATTCAATCTTTTCCATCCTTACTATTTCCTTTAGGTCCATCAACGTTATCCCTCTGGTCTTCATCTTGGCTTTCCTACAGGTCTTGTATCATCAGGTTTCCCATCATGAATCCTGTAAACTTCTTTCCTCTCCCATTTGTGCCACATGGCCTGCCCATCTAAGTTGTCTTGATTTAATTATTCTAATAATATCTGGACATGATTGCATATAATGCGCTTCTAAATTATGTAACAGACAATAGGTCATGCAATTTGTTTTTATGTGAAAATTAAATATCTTCAGGTTAATAGTGTATGTGGCTACATCAGCTCCTTTCTCCTTTGTTTTAACTATATTTTGTGATATAGTTAGTATGCATGTGTGCATTGTACCATACTGCACTTTATATTTTTCTTATTTTAAGTCACATTTTCATTTCTAGGCTGTTGTGATGATGAGGATGACTGCAAATTAAATGCCATCCACATTGTCAGGCTGGGACTTTTATTCTAAACCTTGGGTGGTGAGATCAGGAGTTGGTCACTCAATGTGCTTAACTACTGAAGCAGCTTATGCTGTGCTCCAATGTGCTTTTGAAGGGCTTTCACAATGGAATTCAAAGAAATGTAAATACTATGATAATTATTGTATCAAATAATCTATAGTTACCACTTCTGGACTATCATCTTTCATGGTATGTTTTGAATTCTTATTTTTCTTGGAAGTAGATGCATCCTCATCCTAAATGAAGAAAGCAAAAGCCTCAATTATTTTCCAGTTATTGCAGGTAACATGTACTAATGCTAAAAATATTACAGTTTTCTACCTACTAACAAAATTGGGTCCAGCATGCAATCATCACCACTCAAATGTTTGAGATTTTTCTTATTTGGTTGTTTCCTTGACATGTTTCCTACGTTATGTTTGTGACTCATAATCGAAGTTATTAATGTGGGACTGTCTGAGAAGTTTTACATATACTAAGCAAACAATGCAACAAAGAAATAAATTAATTTAATTGTATTGATCAGTGTTGAAGAGTATCAACAACCATCAATAGTTATTGGAAAGGATGTTTCCCTAAACAAAGTATGGGGAAGAAATATTTTGAAGCACCTTATCATAGTTTAAAGCAGTTTATGTATCTTTCCTAAATACAAGAAAGTCTAAGATAAGTATTTTTTATAGAAAAAAATTGAAAAATTATGCCCACCTAGGAAGGAAATGATGGTATACCACATTTCACTGCATAATCGTCACCCTGTTTTTCCAGTCCAAAAATTGGTTTATGACTTTTCATCACATAAGCATGCCAGATAACCGAGCCAATGATAGCAGTGCAGGATCTTTGTGCACAGAATATTAAATTTTGTAATTTCGTGCCCTGCAACATTGCAATAACAACTAATGTAACTTTTATTTTTCGGACTGGATTGATTGATTGAATTAAAATTGTTACGTATGTCGGCACATATGACCATTTTGCACCGTTCAATGTATACGGGGAAATAGCCCCTTTAAAATTCTTACTTAAAAGTTTAAAACAAGGGATGTAAGAAGCCCCTTGTGCAAGGTATTAAAGGGACCTGCACAAGACAAACACAACACATTAAAAAGTCTGGAGGAATGTTCATTGAACTGTCACGAAGAAATGCAGCCAAGCAGTCTTTTTTTTTCCGAGAAGAAAGGTTCTGGTACTTCTTCCATAAAAGATAACTCTTTGGCATTCCTAAACCTGAAAGTTTATTGCCACAGCAACATATATTTTCCACCCATTCTTACACTAATCAAGATCAGGATCCGCTTGAGTACATATACAAAGTGTGGCTAGAAAGAAACCGGACTGTTGATACAAAATCTTTTATTGGTTATATTGTACAATACGAACATTATCCCCTTCAAAGTACCCCCTTGAACTATCGATACACTGCTCCATACGAATCTTCCATTTATGGAAGCAGTGCTGGAAATCATTTTCTGAAACTATGTTCATGACATCCGTCGCTTTTGTTTCCACACATTCTACGGTCGTAAATCTGGTTCCTTTCAGTGCTGATTTGACCTTTGGGAATAAAAAAAAAAAAGTCGCACGGAGTGATATCTGGCGAATAGGGTAGCTGTTCTAACACTGTGATCCCATGCTTGGCCAAAAAAGGCCTTGACTGACAATGCCGTGTGGCAGGAGCATTATGCTGATGAAGAAGACATGACTTGCTTTTTCACAAACAGGTCGTCGTCTTCTTACTCGCTCACGAAGGGTCATCAGCACCGTAATTTAATAATGTTGGTTGTTTTGCAATAGCTCGAATACTCAAGGACGATCTTTTCGAATCAATTCACCGACATTTTCAATGTTTGATTCCGTTTTCGACGTGCAAGGCCGTCCAGGAAGCGAGTCGTACGCGATCACTTCTCGTCCATCTTTAAACCTTTGAAACCCCTCAAACACTTGCGTGCGTGATAAACACTCATCTCTGTATACTTCCATCAACAAACCATAAGTTTCTGTGGCAGATTTTCCGAGTTTCATAAGAAACTTCAAATTGATATGCTGTTCCACTTTCACACTTAACATTTTTTCGACGTAGCAAAGATGTACGGTTCACTTCGTCCACAAGCTACAGCGGAACTGAGTGCCGCGCACCCTGGGGAATCACACAGTCGATAGGCAGGATATCACGTTATACACTCATGCACTGCTTGACCTTGATCTGCTTGTCGTTTGTCGACAGCAACAACAATCCGGTTTCTTTCTAGCCACACCTCGTATACTGGTAAACATATAAATAAAACATCAGTTGAGAACTGAGCATACACATAAACTAACCACATCTTTCTTTCTTCTTTTGGTAGGACTAAGTTTCTCCTCAGATGAAGTAGAAGTCTCACTGTCCACAGATTCTTTGCTTTTGCTTTCCTTAGCATCAGTAGTCTGTGCAGCTTCAAAATCTGTTCCTTTCTTAGATGTTGTATACAAGCCCTGAAACAATATAGAAATGCTGTAAAAAATATGAAAGCAGCAGCTTGTGGCAAGAACTTGGCTGGCATACCACCAAAGAAAGGGGGATGCAGGAAGCTAAATTGTACAAAATTATGTGATTTTCAGACTCACTTAGTGACTAAATTGTGACATTTATTGTAATTTGTAATCAGGGTTCCCACTTATTTTGTCAAATAAAATTCCTGATTTTTAAGGTTTTCCAGTGTTTTAAATGCATTTTTACATCACTGTAATGTTTTAACTTACTACTAAACAAGTGTTGCATTTTTAATGGTGTACACAAATAATTATAATTGTACAAATAATGGCTGTTGTTAAAATACATGAAAATGAAATACACAAACCTTTAATTCAGGAAGTGTTGTTGCTTCTTTCCATGTCTTATCATGACGGATCTTTGTTACTCTTGGGAATCTTACAGAAATTCCATCTGCAGTGTGAACAGTGTTTTTTGTGAATTCTGCTCCTGTAATTTCCCACACTGGCATATCCTGAGGGTGTAGAAGGAAAACAGAGATATGGATAAGATGAAAAACGAAAACAAGATGAATAATGCCAAACATGCAAACCTTGAAACATCAGCAGAAAACCAGATCTTAAATATCCATCAAAACAATAAAGTCACATACATTTCGTAAACAAGGACTATATTTGTTTCTAAACAAGAAATATACGTACTATGTTTGATTTTATTTTTTTGAAGTATAAGTGTCACAAGCAATGTGCATCATTTAGAAAACAAATATTCATAATATCTTCATTAATTTGTGTTACACAAGAACATTTTTCTTCATTTTACATACATTGTTCAGCATGTGATTTTTGTTGTTGGTAAAAGAGCCCTTTTGTGACTTACAAGAAATTAGTTATTTTCTAAAATTAATATACATACATATATATTTTAAATACACTTTGAAAGTGGTAAAGTATACAAGGGATTCTATGCATTTCTCTCTCCTTCTGGCATGCCACAAATTATTTACTTCAGCCATTAATGAAATGACAAGCGATTTTAAAACAATCAGATGAATCCCATGTCACGCTGACATGAGGTTGGATGTGCACACTCTGTAGTGCACTTTTAAATAAAATCAACCATGCAGGCAATAATGTTTTTCTGAAATGCAACATAATAACCTGTGGTGCAACAGCCCATTGAGGGCCCGGGCCTACCTACCGACTGCTGGCCTCACTCCCAACTGATTATACTCACTCACCCAAGGTGGGAGATTATCCAATCAGTTACTGGGTGATGTGGTCAGCACAACGAACCCATGGATGCTGTTGTAGGTTTTCATGACCGGGTTACGCTACTCATTCATAGCTCCCCAATTCCCCACAATGGTGGGTGGCCACCGGTCCCATACACAGGCTGATATCTCAGGAGAAAAGTTGTTATGCTTCCTCCAGGAGCCTCGAACCTTTGCACGTCCCATAGCTGGAGCCCGAAGTTTGCACCTTACACCGCAAAATGGTGGGACAAAATGCAACATAAATATACACCTATAGTACTGAAAATTATGCGTATATAAGTTTTTGAAAATGCACAAATAAACCTACCTTTGGATCCTTGGCTACAAAATCTGGAATCATTGTTTTCGTACAATTAAGCCAATTTGGAACTCTTGATTGGTCTTTGCTAATTTTTACCACCTGCAATTCATCCTGTAAATAACATCAATAAGAGCATTTAAATATAAATTTATGTATGAGCGGAACACACACAATCCAAAAAAACACTTAATATTGCAACATATACCTCTGAAATGCTTATCAAATCAAATGTTATTTCATTTTAAATACTATGCTAAAGCAACCTTTTTGGAGTAGGTGGTAGGAGCAGCACCAAGGGTGGGCCAGAGATGGCCACAGCTCTTCCAAAAGCATGCTGGCTCATCTGCTGACCCACCCTGTCAAAATGTAATGGACAAATTTCTGTGAAAAAAATAAATTGAAAGTGTATAGATAATAATGAATGTACATTTTTCTTTGCAGGTGTGGCCCACCTAAAAATAGTTTGACAGCCATCCAGTGACCCACGCACACCAGGGTGTCTGATGCCACCCCTGGTAGATTGGTTTATAAATATAGGCCAGACTGCCATGTTTCAATAGCTGCAGCCTAGAGTGCAGAATTTCTGGGAGTGCAAAATCTTGCAGTACGTCACGATTCATGAAGTAAGTAAAATAAAGAAAAAAATAATATATCTTATTCCACTGTTTTATACAAAACTAAGTACCATACCACACCTCAGTATTTGAATACAGGGCAAGGCATAGATATTTTTGGTGCATCTCTTTCATTATTCCATTCAACTATCCATTTACATGTATTCTCCCTACCAAGGAGTAGAATATTCAATATTTTTTTCTTGGCACATGAGACAGTGGTGAATCTATAAATTACATTTTGAGAGATCAAATGTTGTGAGATACATCACTAGATAAGAATACGGTTCTAATGCAAACAAACTGTCTTTACATACTTCCAAAACATGCAACAAGCTGAAACTATCATGAAAATAAGACATGAAAATATATTTGTTTTGCAAAAACTAGAAAAGAGTAAATTAGCAAAGGCACAGTAAAGTTTTACTAAAGGCAAAGAAAGGTTTGAGAGTTACAAATTTGAAATTCCTTGGACTTCTAAAATCATTGTTAGGTGCAACAATGGAATAAGGAGTTTCAATTGGCTTGAAATTATTTCATTCTCATATGTATTTCCATATTTTTTCTTGCACTCTCAACTGTTTTCTTTCATGTTGCTGTACTTGCCTACTGATAGTTAAAAAAGAACTTGTCAAGATTATAGTATGTTCACATATACAGCGCACCTGTACCTGAATAATGAATGTAACTCAACAATCAGAATGTAACTATGGAAATATGGAAGGTCCATAAAATGACAAATCTGCACTAATTCACTATAAAAGTGCAACTAACCTGTATACGCTCCAAAGTCTCATCATCATGGCCAGTGTGAACCTTTGTAACTGTGCACCACTTCTTCCACATTGGGTCATAACATCCCATCAAGAAAACTGACATCATTCCTCCTGGTAAGAGAAATACATGAATAAGAAGCCATATTTATAAAATGAGTTCCTACTAATAACATATTGCATCAAGTTGTAAATGATGAATCTTAAAGAGGAACTTGCAAATGTTCAGTATAATTATGTGAATTTGATAAAATTGATTATACTTGTAAATGTAAATGAGGAATATATATGTATAATTGCTAGGATTTATCAAATTGTGTATTTTTATGGTAAAAAATAATTACAATATACTTTTCATAGAATACTTCCCACCAAGCAAAATGGATAACATTTACCTTTACCCAATTATAGTAACATGTTAACAAATCATAAATATAAATCAGTCGAAAGTAATTCGTAAAATTTATCCCTTATGTGAAATAAAACTGGACTGAATAAAAATAAATAAGTGATGCAGTGGTTCTATTTTTTTAAAAATATGTCTTCAATTCATGTTATGGACAAAAAATATGTAATCTATGAAACATTCTCAGTTCATCCCAGAACAGTTAAGATAATGATATGGCACTTAAAAGGCTTGATTTAAAAACCGTGCAAGACTGATAGAGAATGCATTTGTTATGAACACAAAATACACATCATATGAAGAAACAAATCAGTTCAATTGTTTTCATTCTCTCTAACTGTTTCAAGTCTCCCCAGTGGCAGAGTGCTAACGTCATTGCCTTTAATCAAGGGGTCCCACGTTCTTAAACTGGTGGAGGCATATGTAGGTCCAGTTCCAATCAAACTCTCAAGCGGTTTTCTGGTAATTAATACTTTACTTTGATTCAATCTGGTTGTGTGATTCTAAAATTAGGGTACAGTAGCTTATTTGCATCTAAGGACCACCGTCTAACAAAAACAGTACATGGTAATGTAGGACATGTTATCAAGATTTCAACTCCACTACTGCACTGGGTCAAACATGCATAAAATACGTTTTGCTGATACCAACATCTGATTTTCTATTTAGGTATTTATACAAATTAATAAAGGTTAATTACAGAAATATCAGTATATTGCCAGCCTTTTACTTATAACCTAAGATGCCCATTAATATGCTCTATTCCTAACATATACAAAGGCTGTCGCAGAGAAGGTGAGACTAATTCCTGTATAGGAAAACAGCGACCTCCATTGGCTAGCAAATGTATGAGGGTGAAAATATGGTTCATTAGTTGCCGATTGAGACCAAAATGAGCGCAATAGGTCAAAAAGTCGTGACTGTGTAGCAGTTAAAAGACAAGCATGTACATGGACCCCTCCAAGAATCATTAAAATGAAACAAAAATATTACAAACCACAAAAGTTTTATTCAGAATCAGCCATATCGAGTAGACGTACATCTTTTTTCAAAATAGGCACCATTGACAGCTAAGCAAGTGTCCATACGCTCCTGCCACTTTGTGAATGTCTTTGAAAATTCGTCGTCAGGTAGCGAACTGAAGAAAACTTGCGCTGCGGTGATCACTTCTTTGTTCGTCATGAAGTGACGACCACGTAAAGCGGCCTTTAAAAGTGGAATTAGCCAAAAGTCGCAGGGTGCAAGGTCCAGGCTGTATGCTGGATGTGGGAAAATTTCTATTTTTCTCTTCGTCGCGTAATCCTGAAAAGCCTGCGCGGTATGCGGGTGTGCGTTTTCGTAGTGCAATATGAAGGAGTTCTTCAAATGCGGCCTCTTTTTTGCTACGTGCTGGCGCAGAGTCTCAATGACTCTTTGGTAATACTCTGCATTCACCGTTTGCCAGGGAGGGACAATGTGTTGGTACACCATGCCTCTTCGATCCCAAAATGCGATTAGCATCACCTTACCTGTGCTCTTCTGTTGCCGCACTTTCTTCTTGCGAGGCGACTGTGGCGACTTCCATGTGCTGCTTTCTTATTTTGTATGCGGGTGAAAGGAATGGATCCATGTTTCATCGGCAGTTATGATTCGATCCAGAATGAGGGGTTCATCTTCCATACGTCTCTTCCACTGGGTGCAAACATCCACACGCTGCTGCATCTGTTCTGCTTTAAGAAAATGTGGTACCCATGCGGAGCAAACCTTCTTCATTTTCAAATGATCACACAAAATTTGGTAGACGGTGTCCTTCGATATGCCCAAATGTGCACTTAGTGCTCTCACGGACATATGCCTATCATCACGAATAACTGCTGCAACAGTATTCACTAGCGTCTCGTTAATCATGGACGGTCTTTGTCCAGGATGCGGAAGCAAAGTGCCTGATTCGCACCCATCTTTGAACAACTTGTGCCATCGGTACACTGTGGCTCTACTCAGTCTGTCTTGATCGGCATATGCCTGTTGAAACATTGCATATGTTTCCACAGCACTTTTACCTAAACGCCAACAAAATTTTATGGCATGTCGCTGTTCATCTTGAATACTCATCACGAAAAGCAATGTTATACACAAAAACCTGGAGGGGTAAACGAAACACGTTCCACGTAAATCAACGCAGCTGCTCACTAACGTGGTTTCGCAACATGTGACAACTTGCTACGGAAACAGAATGAGTCATCCTACATGGCGTGACTAGTGCCGAAACCATAGGCAGTGTTCCCAAGCCAGGAAAAAATCTGTCTCACCTTCTCTGCGACAGCCTTTGTAGTTTTTAGCAATGATAAAGAGTGGAGGACAGCATAAAAACTGAAGATTACATTTTCAGTTTCATGAGAATCTTAATGCTTCACTCCTATCTCCTAGTTTTATGAACCCTATGACATACCTTTGTTTCCTGTCCCATACCATGCTCCAAGTACCAGCAAATCAGCACTATCAGCCATTGCTCCTCCTAGCAAATAATCCTTTTTCACCTTTAACCAGTGTCTCTTACCAGGTTCATAAATGCTCTGTTAAAATATAAAAACTTTTTATATAAAACCAAACACTGATGAAAAATATCAATATTTTCATGAGTCAATTTCTTCACATTTTGGTACCAGAAAATGACGTACCACAGAGAAACATCAACAATGAACACAACCTTTTTCACAACATGTTTAATAAGTCTTGGAATTTTGTGCATTTTCTTCTTCTTCTTCTTATTATTATTTTATGTCACTTCTCTAGCTCTCTAGGTTAAATGTAAATATGAGGGTGAAATATCCATGATCTATTCAGAATTCCAGTCTAGAACTCCTGACTTTGGACCATGTTATGATAACCACTCTGCTGCAAAAGTATTTAAATTGTATTTTATCCACTTGCTAATACAGAAGTCACTTATATCCACTGGTGATCCAAGACTTACCACAGATAGTAGCAAACCATTAAGATAAGTTGTGTCCATTTACATATACATTATAAAATATAGTTGAAACATGTACAATATAACATGCTTTCATGTTTCGGGGAGCAAAAGATATGAAGGTACTCAGAAAAGGTGCCTAGTTTGTAAATGCTATTACTATCTTCGCTAACATCTTATCACACACATTGTAGATGTCATTTTTCCTATGTGGATTGTCAGAGGAATACTACACTAGATTGAATTTTTTACACTTTACTACCTCACAAACAACAGTGGCAAACTGCAGATAACCGAAACTGTGGAAACCGAATACATGAATATGGAGGGAGACTACTGTTCTATATTTTATTGGAATCATCCCAATTAGTTGAAAGAATCATACACTAACATCTCCCTACTCTTGGCGCAAGTAGTAGTGAAAAAATCAATACCATTATCAACATAAACACACACCCATGTCATATATTCAAATTAATGAAAATAACCTACATTCTTCAAATTCTCTTAATTATATTATTCAAATCAGAATTTTCATTCATGAAATATAAATTCATGTTTCTCCAATTTATAATTTCAAATACAGGGTGATCCGTTTGAGATGTCAGAAAAGTAAACCATTCCATACTAGAGGTTAATGTACTCTCTAAGGAATTTGTTGTAATGTAAGCTGAAAGAATGTAAGGTTCAAGTGAGTGGAAATGGTGGCACTAGCATGCATGCTAGACAAAGATGGCAGTCACATCCCAACAACATGCACAATGTGTCATATGGTATGTGAAATTTTCAAGTGCTACATGCATTTGAGTTTCTTTGCATTTGCTGTTTTCAGTCCAGATGAATTTCTCACTTACAAATGTAGAAACAACTTATCATGCAATGAGTTTATCTACACTTAGTGATGTACTACTTATTTAGGGAGTAAAAAGATTTTAAAAATTACTTTATGTATAAGAATTTTCACATCCACTAAAGATTGATTGTTCCTAAAATAACAAAGAGTTGCAAAGTTTGCATTAACATCTTAATCTAGTACTTTTCTTCTTCCATATTCAAATTACCTTTAAATTTTTCAACACCAATCCCTCCAGGCCATGCTTGAATACCTTGTTAATCATTTCTTGAAGATCTTTTGGGTCCTGAAAAAATATATTACAGAAATGAAGAATGAAAGTTTTACTGTAAATTAAAGCAAAAATAAAATATTATCTTAAAATTATGGCTAAGATTAAGACTTGCATATGGGGTTCGGCAAATATCAGTTCTATCAGTACTAAAAATAATTGGTTAAGTGTAATTATCCATACCACCCAATATTTTCCATGATTAGGTTATTTTACATGCTATACAAAATTAGGACTGAGCCAATACCACTTTAAATAATACTGATGTTGATACTCTTAACGATTTCCACCATCATCAATACTTTCACAGCATAATAATTTAAAGTTGTTCAGAATATTTACACATTAATTGATTGATTAAATTCAAACTGATACTTCCCGATCGGTATCAGCTCAGTGCAGTACAAAATACCAACCAACACTTTGCAAAGTTCAAGTACTATACTAGTTATGAAAAATACACAATGTTCTTTAATTCTCCATCAATATTGTGTGGCTCAATTGGATATCATAATTAAAATTCATTTTAATGTTCTTGATCTCATATGTGAGCCTATTAATTTTTTTTTAGAAAAACTCTGGCAGACTGCAATTGTACAGCTGCAATATAATTCTTACATATTAACTTTCGTATCAATTCTGAAAGCGAAAATGCTAAAATATTCTGTATCAACATCAGAATCTATGGGAAGTGTAAGGGCATAAGTAGACCCAAATGGACAGTTCAACGCCCGAAAGTGGGGCTCAAAAAAACCTCAAAAACTCACTTTCTCTCCACGTTCCGCGCCTCATTTATTGCGCTGACGATGTTTCGCAGCGAAGAAAACAGCACCAAAACATCAAAATCTCACTTTTATGAATTGGGGTTCACCAAAATCTCAAAAACTCACTTTTATTAATTGAGGTTCACCAAAACCTCAAAAAACTCACTTTCTCTCCACGTTCCGCGCCTTCATTCGTTGCGCTGACACAGCGTGATGAGTAAATAATGCATTTTCTCATCCTTGAAGGATGAATGCATCTTATCGTAATTTTCCAAGTCCCGGTCAAATGTTTATATATCGTGACCTTTGTAAACCTCTCTCTCGGGAACGATGTGCCACACACACACACGCGCGCGCGTGCCTCTCATTATTTCCGTATTGTGACGCAAGCATACAAAACAAATAATAATTGTTTTTTTTTCCACATGTATGTAATGCGATTTAGGGGGAAGAGAGTGGCCAAAATTTTTTGAACTTACGGCTGGAAAAATGTTTTTCTATAACATGTTTTTGTTCGAGGCAAATTCATAGGTAGATATTGTTAAATAAACATTAATATTGTAAATATATATATATACATACTTATTGTATTTAGTTTTTCGGTATCGAAAAGCGACTGTCATATCGTATTTGAAACAAAAAATTACGCTTTTGCCTGTGGATATCTAGAAAAATGACAATTTTGTTCCCTCTCTCTGCGTGTGCTATCAACGTTGACACAATGACACAAATTCAACAAATACGTAGGCCTTGGGACGACGGAAGTTATACTTCCTGGGTTTTTTTTTTTCAATAGCCGAACGATGGAATTCCCTACTGACGTATACAATTTGTTTTGTTTACATTTCAATACACATGATGCTTAGGTTGCAGCAGGTTGTTAACATCAGCTCTGGCAACTGTTGAGAAATAGTGACGTCAGTTAACAGCATTGGTAGCAGTGATGCGATGCGATGCATTAACTTGTGAATTTTCGAACTCGCAAAATGATGTGGCTGAAATGTAGGGGAAGAATTTTCTAGAGAAGATTGTCTCGGATTTCTATTGGTCCACGTTGCGTTGGCTAACATTTCACTTTTGACCTCATTAGAAAACCGTATAAAACTTAAAGCGCTAGTGTAGAAAGTTCTATTTCATTTTGAACGTCAGTGAAGAGCATTTCCGCAGGATTTTCCAAAAGTAAGTAACTTTGTTTCTTAGCTTGCATGAGTTGGCTTTGATTTATAAGTATGGCATTGCTTTTGTGAGTTGATTCTTGAAACTAGCCTAACAGATATAAGAGATTGTGGAAGGAAGGTAACTTCCTGAAAAGCCAAACAGCTCTTATGTATTGTGGAAGAAAATATACTCACAAAACATGCAAAAAGAGAGAGAATATAGAAGGTGTTTCATGTCTCTCTCTGCTTTTATATATTTGAAGCATGCATCTTGGTAGCTGGAATATCTTTTTTCTTCTGTGTGCCGTTGTTGGTAGGTAGGAAATATGTGTGCGGGGCATATTTCAAAAAAATAAATGTGTTAAATTGTTAGAGGAAGGCAAGAAAAAATGGAGGAGAGTTGCGTGTGTTTGATATCTAGTGGAAGTACTGATTGATTGATTGAGTTGGTGTTTTTTAAGTCTATTTTATGCACAGTAAGGCTAATCGGGACTGGACCTACAGTTTCAAGAACCACTTGTGCCTCCACCGGGTATCGAACCCTTGATTACAAGACAACAACGTTATCGCTGCGCCATCGCAGAAGCTAGTGGAAGTACTGATTGATTTGATGTTTTAAGTCCACTTTATGCACAGTAAGGCTAATCGGGACTGGACCTACAGTTTCAAGAACCACTTGTGCCTCCACCGGGTATCGAACCCGAGATCTCTTGATTACAAGGCAACGACACTACCGCTGCGCCATCGCAAAGGCTAGTGGAAGTACATAGTTATTCGAATCTTATTTATTTAAAATATTTAGTTTTTATGCACGCTTATTGATATTAAACCTCAAATTAAATAAAATCTGACAACTATATCCAATTATGCTTGTGGTCACAGCGAGCATTCGCAAAAAAAAATGGCTTGAGATTTTTTTTTTGCTACGTAAACAAAATGGCCGACGTGCCAAATATGAACAGGCTATATAGATTTGAGAGAGATGGATAGAAAAAAAAAAGTTAATTAAAATTTAATTTCATGATTGCAACACGGAACTTAATGATTGATTTAGTTTATTTTACTTCGCGTTTTGTACCTCTTAGCTAATTTGCGAAGATTGGGGATGAGTGATGAAAATGGACATTCACAAACAACCAAGCCCGACCGGGATTCGAACCCGGGACCCTTGGCGTCGCAGCGCGATGTGCTAACCACTCGGCCACAGGGTCGGGCAAGTACTGGTATATACATAGACCAAAGTTACATGGTTCTAGGTCCCATAGGAGCCAAGAAAATCAATGTCTTGGAAAACGTCTTAAGACAAATATCTTAATCTTTAAGAAAGTCGACTTCAGGTATCTCAAGAAAATTTTCTTGAGACAAAAATCTTAAGACGTTTTCCAAGACATTGATTTTCTCGGCTCCTAATTGAGCTAGGATGATGATTTTAGGTTTGTTGGATAGGATTCGACGAGAACTATTCGACTAGCAAATAAAATCGATTCCACCTCCTCGAAGTTTCGGAAATACAGACAATTTTTTATTTTTTGAGAAACTTGATTTGCATGCTTAGTTTTTACCCTAATTCGAAAATTTTAATAGCATTCGATACAAAATTAGAAGTACTCTACAACCTATTGGAGGGATGATGACTAGTGCCTGCTGTTTTTGAGTTATTTTTGGATTAAAATTTCAAGATGTAATTTCTAAAATAATTTGTAATTCATCAACTATGGGTTGTAGGAAAACGATTCTTGCTCTATCTGCTATTGCTCGACGAATACTATAAACATAAATAATGCTTATGGTTTGATTTCAAAAATGGCGACCGGAAAATAACTGTTTTTTTTTTTCTGAAATTATGATTTATACTTCATACGCCAAGAGGGCTGAGGGTTAGAAAAAAAAAGATTGTTTGGTAGAATTATGTACACATAATATTTTTGTGTTTTCTATACACAATCTTAATTATTTTTTTTTCAATTATTTACAGGATTCATTAAGAAGCAAGAAGTGGCATATACATAAATAGCACACTCCCACCAAACCCAGCACCATCGTGAATTATTGCACAGCATTTATTTTGTGGCACTCTACTATATATATAAAATAACATACCCCCACAAATATTTTCACTATTGCGAATTAGCCTTCCAAGTTTTTCTTTTTTATTGCAAAAGTATTTATTTTGTGGCACTCTACTATATATATAAAATAACATACCCCCACAAATATTTTCACTATTGCGAATTAGCCTTCCAAGATTTTTTTATTGTAAAAGCATTTATTTTTGTGACACTCCACTAAACATACCCGCAAATATTTTCAACAAGATGCAATCTGTGAAAATTTGCCCCACGTGTGAAACTGGTGTTTCAACTAAACATTTCCAAAGGCACTGTCGTACTTGCGTACCTGGTAAGCATGTGACCGCTACAAAACCATGTCCCAGGTGCGACAAACATATTACTATTAATTATTTAAAAAAGCACATAACAACATGCAAAGTCGTCGGAGCACCTGCCCCACAATCGTCGACCAAGAGAAAAGCGAATGCCGACTCGCCACCACCCGCCAAACGCGTCAAGCCTGCGATGAAAGCAGACCGGTCTGCTTTCGGAGGAATATTAGAAGATTATGTCCGATTGTCGGACGGCTCTTGCGATGTTCGTAGCTTTTTAGAGGAGAAGCGAGTAGAGATAGTTTCTATTCTTAGTAATGCACTGGCTACGCACTCCTCCACTAAATTCTACGGTACGCTATGTTGCACATACAAGAAACCGACTGATGAAAGATACACTTTCTTTCATGCAACGAAAGCAAAAACACTGCATCTGGCGGATGGTGACAGCATTGGGGAAATTTACGACAAGTTTGCCGAGGAGCTGCTGGTTAAACAGGAGGAGCACGAGGCCACAGGCTCGGGCGGTTCGCTGTGCGGAGAACCCCATAAATTGTGTGTTACTTTTAGTCAGTTTGCACCAATGTCCGGGTCTAGTTACGTCCCTCTACCACCAGATGTTGCAGCAAAGAAGGCTGTTCTGAATATTCAGAACAGGGATAACAAGTGCTTCGTCTGGTCGGTGCTGGCAGCGTTGCATCCCGTCGACTGGAAAAAACATCCGCATCGCGTTGGCCACTACATGCAGTACGAGTCGGAGTTGGAGGATGCAATGGTGGGAATCGACTACCCGGTGGTGCTTTCGGATGTTGGCAAGTTTGAGGCACGTGCCTCAAACTTACAATTAGCCATAAACGTTTACGGTCTCACCGAGAACAAAAATGAGGTCCACCCCATCCGGGTGAGCAACGTGAGCAACAACAACGAGGCACGAGAAATCAACCTCCTGCTCATCAAGAACGAGACACACCACTACACCCTCATTCGCTCGCTCTCCCGGTTGGTGTCGAGTCAAAAAAGCAAGCATGATGGTAGCATAGAAGTTTGTCGAAGGTGTCTGGCCACTTTTGACAACCGACAACAAAAACACCAGAGCTTACAAGGAGAAAACATCGCTGCCGAAAAGCTCGCTCGCCACATGCTATACTGCAGTACCAACAAACCTGCACGAACTATTCTACCCAATCCTGGTGCGACAGAAAAATTTAGCATGCACAGCGCCATGGCAAAGCATCCTGCCATCATTGTAGCGGACTTCGAAGCCTTCCTCGAACCCCTCTCCACCTGCTATCCCGATCCAGAAGTTTCTTCCACCACCCCTTACCAACTCCACGAGGCCTCGAGTTACGCCTACGTTGTGGTGCGGCGAGACCAACGTGTTGCCCCCGAGCCGTATGTCTATCGCGGTCCCGACCCGGTCAAGCACTTCTTGCAGAGGATGGTAGAGGAGGCCCAAAAGATAGGAAAGGTGTTGCTGTCCCCCAAGCGCATGCGACGACTTTCTCCTAAGAATAAGCGTAGGCACGAGGAGGCAACCAACTGCCCTGTTTGCAACTTGGTCTTCACCGACGATAACAGTAAAGTGCACCACCACGACCATTATGGTACTGGTAGCTACATCGGTTAGGTTAGGTTCACAACGTTCAACGTTCACAAGGTTCTTTCACAACGGCTCGGGATACGATTTTCATCACTTTGTACCCCATCTCGGCTACGATGATAGTCGTATCAGGGTCTTAGCACAGAACGAGGAGCGCTACATTAGCGTGAGTAAGTGGGTGTCTATCCCCGAATTGGAAGCAACTATCGAGCTTCGGTTTCTTGACTCGCTGCGTTTCCTCCATGCAAGCCTTGATGCTCTTGCAGGCAAGCTTAGGGACGAGCAGCTGACTATCACTGCAGCGAGTTTTCCAAACTTGGATGTTGGGCTCATCAGACGTAAGGGGGTCTACCCCTACGAGTACGTAACGGACCCCGACAAGTTCAAGGAAACATCGCTCCCTCCACAGGATAAATTCTACAGTCGGCTGAGAGGCTCTAACATAACAAATGAGGAATACCAGCACGCCCAGTCCATGTGGAAAGAGTTAGGTTGTCGAAATTTTGGGGATTATCACGACGCATATTTAAAGCTTGACGTGACCATTCTCGCGGACGTTTTGCAGGCGTTTCGCGCGACAGCAATAAACATCTACCACCTAGACCCTGCCTACTTCTACAGCCTCCCCGGACTGGCATGGTCGGCCATGCTGCTTATGACCAGGATTAAACTCCAGCTTCTTAACGATGTGGAAAAGTTACTTTTTTTGGAACGAGGCATCCGAGGCGGTATGGTCCAGGTGACGCAACGCTATGCACGTGCTAACAATCAATACATGGCCACCGGTTACGATCCCTCTAAAACAACAAGCTACATCCTCCACACAGATGTAAACAACCTGTATGGATTTTCCATGATGCAGCAACTTCCGTACAAGGGATTCGAGTGGGTTAATCCTTCGGATTTCGACATGAAAAATTTCGAAGATAGTACATACGGATTTTTTGCCGAGGTGGACATTAAATTCCCCGAGAAGCTCCATGATGTATTCAGCGAGTTACCACCTGCTCCAGAATTTAAGCGTTTACCTAACTCGAATCAACCCAAGCTCATCATGGATGTTGAGCCCAAAGAGAGGTATGTGCTACATTACCTGAATCTTGCTTGGTTGATGAGGCAAGGTGTTACAATTGGTAAAATTCATCGCATCCTCAGGTTCGAGCACAGTAACTGGTTAGTACCCTACATCAAAGCCAATACCGAACACCGCATCGCTGCAACCTCGGAGCTTGACAAAAACTTCTTCAAGCTGATGAACAATGCTGTGTTCGGTAAAACGATGGAGAACGTGAGAAATCGTGTGGACGTTAGGCTGGTTACCAATGCGAAGCGATGTCGTAAGCTGATTGCAAGCCCGTTGTTTAAATCAAGGACTATTTATAATGAGCAGTTGGCTGTGGTCCACATGGATAAACCTGTGGTGCACCTAAACAAGCCAATCTATGTTGGTGCCACGATTCTGGACTTGAGCAAGTTGCATATGTTTGAGACACATTATGGTACACTGTGCAAACATTATGATCGTGGAATTTTATACAGATACGGACAGCTTGGTCTACCATGTTCGCACAGTTGATGCATATAAGGATATAGCGTCGATTCCACCTTTCATCGAGCTTTTCGACACATCAGGCTATCCCCAACTGAACCAGTACGGCATCCTGCCCCGAAACAAAAAAGTGCCCGGTAAACTCAAGGACGAGAAGGATGGGGATGTTATTCTTGAGTTTGCTGGACTTAGGTCCAAAGCCTATGCAATTCGGGCCGAGGGGTGTCACCAAGAAGGCCAAGGGTGTAGGTAGGCAGGTTGTACAAAAGCATCTCGCATTCGAAGATTATGTTGAATGCCTGAAAACTCGCTCACCTGTTCTACGAAAAGAGTATCGAATCCAGAGCGTCAACCATAAATTGACAACCAACATTGTCAGGAAGATTGCTTTGGATGCGCACGATGATAAGAGGTGCATCCTGAAGTGCGGAATTCACACACTGCCGTGGGGGCACTATCGCTTAGCAGAAAGCAAAACCTGCAACATATGCCCATCTTCAACAGAAGATTCATAAAAACAAAACAAAAAAAATCATTTTGTTAGTCATTACAAAAAAACAAACAAAAAAAAAACCCACTTTGACTGTCATTACAAAAAACTTTGACCGTATCCTTAAATAACCAGCATGCCTATGAACTTGTTCGGATACAGAAAGCAAACCATCATGGAAACTGCACCACCAAATTCCAATAACCTCTTACCTTCCGTGTTATCTAAACTCAACAGTCTACTGATCATTCACCTCAACAGCATTTGGACAAAATTGGACGAGGATGTGGGTAAAACCTTTTACGTGTTCAATAACAATTTACATTTCTACGAAATTCCGATCGACGGGAAACTTCGGATCACCGTGAATCCGGAGAACGAAGGGCGAAAAATCAAAATTTCTACCGGCAAGAACATTTTTCGAATGAAGCACGACAAGGTGCTTTCTAACATGGCGTACGATGTTTCTGCAGGAGATTGTTTATACGTGGAACTCCTAGGAGATTACGACAAACTCGTTCCTCTCTTCGTAGAATTACGAATCGTCTATCCTATTATAAATAACCGTTAACAAAAATGCCTAACGACATTTTCGGCAACACCAAGCGTGTAGACCACGCAGAAGAGATTCTCATGCTGGATATTCGTGTCAAAAAGTTGAGGAGCGATTTGATTGCTTTGCAGGAGACAAGTGAGGTGCCACCCTCTTTGAATCCCATCACGCTGGTGCTTCTCTTCAAACGTAATCTCTAAAAAAAAAAAATGTCTAGGCAAGCCATCGTCGAAGAATTGCATAAACCTGCACGCCGTAACTTCGAACGTTTGGCTGTGGTAACCAAGGGCATCGACGACCTCTGGCAAAGTGACCTCGTCGAGATGAGTAGCGGCAAGTTAAAAAACGTACATAAATTGAACAAGGGCAACAAGTACCTCCTCACCGTCATAGACACGTTTTCGAAATTCGCATGGGCTCTACCTTTGAAAGCCAAAACGGGAACATGCGTCACGGAAGCATTCAAATTAATTTTTCGCGAAAGCAACAGACGACCACGGTTTCTGCAAACCGACAACGGTAAAGAATTTTACAACGCCGTATTCCAAAAGTTTACTCAAAAACATGACATTCGACATTATTCGACCTTCAGTCACATCGTGGAAAGATTTAATCGAACTCTGAAATCGCACATGTGGAAACGATTCACGCTTCGGGGAAATTACAAATGGGTCGACATCCTGCCGGAACTCGTCGACACCTATAATGATACGGTACACAGAACGATAGGCATGAAGCCAGCTGACGTTACCAAGTCTGACGAGCAGCGTTTAATTTCTACCGTTTACTGTCCAAAGTACACTCCCACGACTACTAAGAAATCAAAATTCAAAATTGGAGACCAGGTGAGGATCAGCAAATTCAAACGCACCTTCGAGAAGGGATTCACAAAAAATTGGAGCACGGAACTTTTTACGGTGGTTCGAGTTTTACCCGGAAACCGACACACGTATATAATAAAAGATAGTAGCGGCGAGATTTTGAAAGGAAGATTTTACGAAGAGGAACTCTCTAAAACGAAACACCCCGACACGTACCTCATCGAGAAAGTATTGCGTAGGAAAGGTGACAAACTTTTGGTGAAATGGCTGGGACTTCCGGAAAAGAGTTGGATCGACGCGAACGAGGTGATCTTGTGAGTACGTGGAACGTTGTGAAACGTCTACCGGATTTGGAAAGTCAAACGAGAAAAAAAAAAGAACGGCGAGTTGCTTCCCGACAGCATCCGCTGTCTGATCGTAGGTCCTTCGGGGTGTGGGAAAACGACACTGCTCGTGGACAATTTTCTCCTCGCACCCAATTGGTTAGATTGGAAGAACAGACACCTGTACGTGTTCTCGAAAAGTTTGGAGCAATCCAAATACCAGCAACTGATGAAACTGTACGATGGTCTGGACATTGCGACGTTCGCTTCGGAAATAAAACCACTCGACGATTGTCGTGAAAATTCGGTCGTTGTGTTCGACGACGTCATCCTGGAAAATCAAAATGAAATTCGCAACTTTTTCACGCAAGGTCGTCACAAAGGAATGGATTGCTTCTACCTAGCTCAAACGTTTTCCAAAATTCCAAAACAGTTACTACGCGACAACGCTAATTTCATATGTTTGTTTCGTCAAGATCACACCAACCTCAAGCACGCGTACGATGACTACGTAGGCGGAGACATGAACTACAATCAATTTTCGGAACGCTGCTGCTCTTCTTGCTGGAACAGTGACGATTTCGGATTCGCGACGATCGACATGACGAGGAAACCCAACGACGGAAAATACAGAAACAAAATCAACGACTTTCTAAACGTTGCAACGTTGTGAGAAACGACGTGTATAAAATAACGTTATGACGAAACGAAAAATCGAAGACGAAAATCTTAAGCTTCGCGATTACCTCGCGAAACGCTTCAAAGGTTGGAAATCCGAGAATCGCGGATTCTACGAAGAGAAGAAACGTCAAGATCAACCTGTGATCGACGCCATCAGCGGTCTAGGTAAAGAAATTAAAAGTGTCACGGAACAAAATAAAAATTTGATCAACGAACTCGTACCGCTCGCAGCTAAAAGTTACACCGTACCCACGCCCATTTCGAGCATTCCTTCGACGCCGTTCGAACTGAAGGACGTACCGGCACGACGTCGAGCCATAGGTAGCACGTCGTCGTCTTCGGATAAGATCGAGTTGGGACCTTTGGCACGAGACTACCTGAGCACGGGGAAGTTCGACAAGGACGAAGTGTTCGGATTGTATCCGAGCATGGAGAGCAACGAAGGCGGCGGTGTGGTTTGGAAGATTGGAAAATCGAAGGTGACCTTCGAAGGCAACGACATTAAAGTTAATTTAGGCGATAAGGATAGTTGGACCAGGTATCCGGGTACGGTGGGACTGTGGGAACTCGTTGCCAAAAAGCAGCCGAAAGATTACACCGACGAAGATTACCAAAGTTACAAGGAAATTTTGATCATGACGGATGCCTTGTACCAAAACAACGACGCTACGCAGAATCGCGTCAAATCCAGCAGCGGCGAAAAATACAAGAACCTCATCAAGCCGATATGGAACCAGGTCAAAACAGGCAGCGGCGTCAAACTCTACAACACCCTGCCCAAAGAATTCGTTTGGGTGGACGACGTGCGCAAGCTCATAGACAGGTTGTTGGTGATAGCCGGCGAAGAGAATGCAGGCAATCGTAATTTCTACAACGAGAAGGTTGGCATCGTGGACATGATCAGCACAAAACTTTCCAACTTCATCGTGAACGACGACAAGGGCATAGGTTACCTCATTAAAATTATCAACACGCTGCCTCCGAGATTCTGGAACGTGGCCGAAGGAAAGGGACTCGTGAACGACATCATCAACAAGTTACCTTTCGAGATGCATTTACCCGGCTACCAGTACTGCGGACCGGGTACCAAACTCGAGAAAAGATTGGATAGAGGAGACAAGGGTGTGAATCCGTTGGACGCCGCATGCAAAGATCACGACATCGCCTACAACACCACGCAGACGGATCTGGATGCACGTCACGAAGCAGACAGAAAGTTAGAGCATGCCGCTTTCGAAAGATTCGTCAGCAGAGACGCTTCGCTGGGTGAAAGAGTTGCCGCACTGGGCACCACCATCGCCATGAGCACGAAACAAAAACTTGGGTGGGGTATATAAATAACATACAGTAAAAAAAAAAATAATAACAACATGTCTTGTATAACTGATTTGCCGCCCGAGCTACTATCTAAAATATTTAAACACGCAGTAAACGGAGATTGTGAGGATGTAGGGAAACTTGTAATCATAGCAAGAACGACGCCGGAATTTCGCATCCCTTGTGAAATGGTTCTCAAGGACCATCTTCGGGAGATCAGTGGCATGAGGTGCGGTGATCTCGACACTTCTTTCGGCCGCAGGGAAAAAAATAAACGAAAAGATGGACACGGACGATTGGTGCAAGTCTGAACAGAAGATGGCAGATATTATAACGCACATCATCTCGTTTTCCGAAGCACGAGCTTTCTTCGTCTTACACACACTGTGAAAAAAATAATAATATACATATAAAAAAAATGTACGTGTCAAAAAAAAAATATGAGAAAAAAAATATACGTCAAAAAAAATGTACATGTCCAAAAAAATAATTGCCATGGAAAAAATTTTTATCGTCAAAAAAAAAAGTTGACGTGGACATCGTCAGAAAAAAAAAGATGCCTTATCGTAAAAATTTGTTATCGTCAAAAAAAATGTCTCGTCAAAAAAGTTGACGTGGAAAAATTATTACCGTCAGAAAAAAAGTTGCCTTATCGTAAAAATTTTTTTATCAAAAAATGTCTCGTCAAAAAAAGTTGACGTGGAAAAATTATTACCGTCAGAAAAAAAGTTGCCTTATCGTAAAAATTTTTTATCGTCAAAAAAAGTTGACGTGGAAAAATTATTACCGTCAGAAAAAAAGTTGCCTTATCGTAAAAATTTTTTATCGTCAAAAAAAATTTGTCTCGTCAAAAAAGTTGACGTGGAAAAATTATTACCGTCAGAAAAAATGTTGCCTTATCGTAAAAATTTTTTATCGTCAAAAAAAATTTGTCTCATCAAAAAAAAAAAGTTGACGTGGAAAAATTATTACCGTCAGAAAAAAAAAGTTGTCAAAAAAAATGTACAAGTCAAAAAAAACTTGATATATAAATAACACACATCGTGAAAAAAAAATCTACGAGATCTCAAAAAAAAAATTCTTCGGTATATATAAATAACACACATTGTGAAAAATTAAAATTCTCTAACACACACCCTGAAATTTCTCTTCGATATGACGACTGAAAAAATGAGTGATCTCCAAGCTTTAAAACAAATGCTCAATTTGTCAGTCGAGTATGTAAAAATTCAGGAATTGGAAGTCGACAAACCTTACACGATAACTTCCGGTTCAATTGTTTCTACCCAGTATGGTCCCAAGGTGCGTTTGTTGCTCAACGGACAATACAGTCTATTTTTACCAGATCGATACGCTAACATGTTATCCGACGAGAAGCTATCTATTTTAATCGAGAACAAAACTCGAATCGTGTACAAGGGGACAAAGGAACTTCTTGGTAAGAAAACGAAGCACGTAATAGAATTTGTTTAATCACAGACACCCCAACCCCCGGAATATATATATATAAATAACATACCAAGAAAAAAATGTCAACTTGTATAAGTCAACTTCCTCCCGAAGTGTTGCACAAAATATTTACGTTCACGTTCGACGGGGATGTAACTAAACTCATAGACTTGTGTAAAGTAACGCCAGAATTTCGTTCACCGTGCAAAATGATTTTCATGGATCACCTCCGAGAAATAAGCGGAATGAAAAAAATGTTCCGATCTCCAGAGACTCTCTTTCGAGCCGCAAACAAAAAGATTGACGATAGGTTAGACGAGCTGCACGAGTGGAGGCAGGGGAGAAGAAGATTTACCGAAGACTGGTACGCGTCGAACATTGAAACTGTCGATCTTGTAAACCACATGATAGCATTAGGCGAAGCAAAAACTTTTCTTCTTTCCCAGAATACATATATATAAATAACACACCGCCACAGTTGTTTTGAGTGAGACGATATAAATAACACATACCTTGAAAAAAAAATCTTAGAACATTTATATATATAAATAACATACCGTGAAAAAAAAAAAAAACATGAAGCCCAAAGGTGTCGTGTACCAAATACCATATTCGAATCTAAAAAATCTAGGTGCCCTCGATGGGTTACTCACCAAGAAACAACGCGAGAAGAAACGTTCTTGCTTGACCAAAGGACACGGAATGAAATTACTTCTCAGCACACCTCAATTGAGACGCTTGCAGCGTTCGCGGAAACAGCAAAAGATCGGAGGTTTCATATTCAGCATCCCGGCCATCCTGGCAGCATTGGGGGCCGTTGGAAGTTTGGCCGGCGGAAGCGCCGCCATCGCGAAAACCGTCATCGACTCGAAGAAGAACAAGGCCGAGTTGGAAGAACAGAAACGTCATAATCTGGCCATGGAGAAGAAAGGGGGGAAGGGCATAATGAAAAAGTTTAAAAAAAAGAAGCAGCACTCACCAACCGAGACATTGAATCTCTGATCGAACCGTTACAAATCAAACACTTCACAGGCGTTTTCATGTCCGACTCGTTACCTTCAACCGGTAAAAGAAGAGAATGTGGCGTAGTCAACTTGGACAGTCAAGAAAATTCAGGCACGCATTGGATATGTTACCACAAAAATGATGACAATAACAAAGCATTCGTTTTCGATTCTTTCGGAGGTGTTCCACCTACAAATTTAGTTCATTATCTGAAAACGAACAATCCTATATACTACAACGACGAACGCATTCAAAATTTCGGAGACGAGAACTGCGGTCATCTCTGCCTCCCCATGCTCGCGTTTCTCTCTAAAATAAATAAGCCATCGGTGGAAGATTTCCAGAAAGCATTGTGGAACCTGAAACAGCATCACCACGATGGGCGTGTTCCATCTCACGAGCGAATCTTCGATCTTGAAACTCACGCTGCACGACGACATCGTCTATCCTAAATCCGTAGCTTTACGTGCATTCTACAGCATGTACCTCATACCTAACGTCACGCATCACAACAACAAAATTAGCGTCGGAAGCGAACATATCGTCGTCACACCAGGTCAATACAATCTTTCTACTTTGCAAGCTCACTTACCCAAAGGCACGTACCTTTCTCAAAATTCGGTCACGCACAGAGTGGAAATCGTATCCGCGACGGGGACCGTGGACCTGGGCACCTTAGGAGAACTTTTAGGTTTCGAGAACGACACAAAACTCGAAGCTGGCATCAAGCACACGGCAGCAAACATTCCTAAATTCTTGGCCATAGAGACTCTGAACGTTCACTGCAACGTGGCGGAAGGCATGATCACGAAATCTTCGGACGGGGGGGTTGCTGGGAAGTCACAAGCAGACGGGAATCATAGCCACGTTCAAACCAAGTTCCGAATTCATGGAACCGATCATCTACACGCCATCTTCGCCGATCTATTTTCCAGTATGTCGCAACCGCATAGACGACATAGAGTTGGTGGTGACGAACGAGAAAGGAGAGGTGGTGGATTTCGCAGGTGCAACGACCACTGCCATCATGGAGATCAACGTATAATAAATAACCATACATAGTGAAAAAAAAAATGGAGCAAATCGAAAGTTACGAATTGCAATCTTTCCCTCCGAACCATCGCACGTTCGCAAATCTCAACGAAGCGAACAGGGAGATCGAATACGACGTGGACGTAGGCGACGGGTTCGTTCATCCTCACAGAGCGGACCTCTACCTTCAATTCGACGTGGTGAAGAAAGAAAGCGGAGAAGCGTTTCCCGCAGAAGCAAATTTGAAACTCGTGGACAACTTCGTGCCTCACCTGTTCTCGCAGGTGGAGGTGAGGAAACACAACACCGTCATCGACAGAATAGATTATCCAGGCATCACGTCGACGGCAGTGGGAACGTTGAAATTATCCAAAACGGACGCAGCGTACTATCAAGCGGGAGGATTCGAAGCGGGGACCAAAATATCGACGAGAAGTCACACGGTGCTCTTTCCCATGCGTCTGCTGCCGGGATTCTTCTCGGACTACAAGGAGATCATGTGGAAGGGAGGATTGAGGATCACGTTTCGAAGAGCGGCCAACGACAACGACGCACTGATGCGATACACCAACTTGAACGCGGACGGCACGCCGATAGCCAACACTTTACCCGAAGCAGCCAAGTGCGTCATCCGGAGCATGGAGTTGAGAATGCCGATCGTGGAATACGAGACGAACTACGCCCTCAAGTACAAAGCGGAGATCTTGAAGAGTCCGCAGGTGCCGATTCACTTTCACAGTTACCAGTGGTGCAGAAGTTGGGTCGGGAAGTCACATGGAATTCGACGTGACGACGCAGTTCAACAACATACAGTTCGACATGCCAGATTTCGTCGTAGTGCTCTTTCAGACCGGGCGCGATAAGAATCAGGAAAAAGATTCCAGCAAGTTCGACGACTGCAAGATCAAGAACGTTTATCTGAAGAACGGTAGGAACGAAGTGTTCCCGCGCGAGAATTACAACCTCGACATGACCAAAGACGATTACCTCAAACTTTACGAAGCTTACACGGCTTACAAACGCGTGACCGAGGGAAGCGTGGACGTGTACTACACTCCCAGCGAATTCAAAATCCGCAGGCCGATGTTCGTCATCAACACGACGAAGCGGAAGCAGGTGGTGGTCAACGATCGCACCAACATCAAGGTCGTCTGCGAGTTCCACGACGCGCTGCCTGCCGATACTCTGTGCAGCGTCATCCTGATTGCAGAGAAGTCTTTCGCGTACGACGTGAAGAACGAGAGGGTCACGGAGCAGTTTTAACAGGTTTAGCATTTTTTCTTGCACAACGTAGATAAGAAGTTTTGCACAATCAGTTACAATAAGAATTTGTACTAGCACAATGATAATATGCACAATAAGAATTTCACCAGTTATCAGTTACAATATCAATTTCACCAGTTTTTTTTTTTTTTTTTTGCACTATTAGTTACAATGTCTTTTTTTTTCATCACTATAGCACGAGACAATCAGTTACAATATTTTTTTTTTTGCTTTCTCATTTCAGGTGCTGTCGAACATCAAGCACACACACACACACACACTAGGAAAAAAAGCATGCAACTTTAGTTTTTGTAACACACACATTCCCCATCTTCATCAAGAAAATATTATAATAAACATAATTTTTTTATCTATCTCACAATAAACTCTATATCAAAAATTACAAACATCAAATAACACTAGAGTCGTTAGTACACGTTGCATGCATTACGGAGGTCCTCTGTAGAGTTTCATGGAAGTTTGAGAAAAAAAAAAAAACACGTGAAACTTTACAGAGGTGTGGTTATCTAACCGCAGCCGTTAGAACCTTTTTGGTTGGGCACCACGCACCCTGGCGGGGTTAGGGGCCAGGAATCTTAAAAAAATAAAAAAAATTATTTGTTTGTTTGCTTGCGTCACAATACAGGCACGCGCGCGCGTGTGTGTGTGTGGCACATCGTTCCCGAGAGAGAGGTTTACAAAGGTCACGATATATAAACATTTGACCGGGACTTGGAAAATTACGATAAGATGCATTCATCCTTCAAGGATGAGAAAATGCATTATTTACTCATCACGCTGTGTCAGCGCAACGAATGAAGGCGCGGAACGTGGAGAGAAAGTGAGTTTTTTGAGGTTTTGGTGAACCTCAATTAATAAAAGTGAGTTTTTGAGATTTTGGTGAACCCCAATTCATAAATGTGATTTGGTTAACTTTTTTCCTCAGGGGCGAAATATTACATGTTCTCTGTGTCTCACAATAACTTAACTTCATGGACGAAGGATTGGTTAAATAACTCAGGTTTAGTTTTGTTGTTATTAGCAGTACCTAATACTATACGTAGTTTTACCAAGAAATGTCCAATTCTTGCAGAAATATTTTATTGTGATTTCAAAAGAAAAAGCCAGGAGAGAAGCAAAGACAAAAACAACACTAAACCTGACATAACTAATGTTATCCAAAATTCAAGTGTCAATATCTCTAGTTTCGAAACTCGAATCGCAAAATTTTCTTCACTATGATACTCTTTGGGAAAAGGGTACAAAAATTATTCGCTACAAGTAGGTTGTTTTTTTAATGATTTCAATAATTCACCTGATTTCGAATGTTTCAGAACATTATTCATGACATAATATAGCCTTTTCCTGTTCTCTCTGCCTTTTCCGATTGTCTGCCCCTGACAGTTCTTTCTTTGCTGTACTCATTTTCAAACGGAAAACCTGTTAAAACCGTACTCTTCAAATGCATGTGATTCACTCACTACCAGAACACAATTGAGTATCCGAAGGGAAGCAATACTACAAACTATTTTTTAAAAAATGTTTATTGTGCCGCTTATTGTTGTGGATTATTAAAATATTCAAAAACGTCCAGTAGCCCTTCTGAACAACTGCCTGCCACGTTCTGAAGCAGTGTACGGAAAAATAAACACCCACAATTTAATTCATAAAAGTGAGAATGGATCCTACAAGGGATTGTTGGCAGTTGATTGAAGCAGCAAACAAAAGGAACGATGTTTTGGCATTTTTTCCTCTTGCATATCTCCAAAGTGTTTCAGTCGGAACTTCGCAAGGTGGAAGTTGCATAGCAACAAATATGCACAAGAACAAGAACAAGTTTACCCCAAAGGATGTATTCAGTAAATAAAATCTGGCTACATTCTGCCTTCATGTCGCCCCGACATCCGCAAAACAACAGGGGGTACGGCCGAACCCTCATACACCCCCCCCCCTTGTACCCGCCGGTGCTTTAGATCTATTTAAAATGTAAAAGGTAACTTGAATGAGACATTTATTATAGCCAAAAAAGCAGCACAAGGATGAGAGAAAGAAAGAATAATTTAGAATCATGCCAATAATGATAGTGATTTACCAGTCTCCCTATATGTACTTAACCTTTTTAATATAATATTTTGCATAGTCCATTCTAATGTTCTTTCTACATGAAACAAATATTAAATAGAACTTACATGAATTTCCTGCATTTCTGAAAACATAATGTGATTTGGAATTTCTTTCATAGTTTTGCCCAGAATTTTTCTTCTTTCTTGGATTGGCCTTCGAGAAGTAAATATAAGCAATTAATAATAAAAAAAAATATTCTTTTGAATTAAATATAAATACTCAAAGCTAATCATGAGTTTATCATGCACAAACAAGAGAAAAATGAAAAATGATTATGTTCTTATCAATTAATATGTGTATGTGAGGCTGGAGGGAGGAGAGGATGAGTTACATAATGATGCAAAGAAATCGTCATACAGTGATATTACAAGCATTTGATTTTTAACTATATTCAGAGAATTTCTTTTTATTTCTTCTTAAGAAATCTGCAGGTCACCACGGAGGTATTACGAAAGACCACAATAAATACAATGCATCATTAATTTATTACTTAGTCACTTTAGCACTTCTCATTAATTTAATTTAGGTATTCTAGTCTTAACATGATACTAAAGCAATGATAAGCATTAGCCACATTAAAATCAGGAATCATGTGGAAGTATATAAAGGGTTTTGGTTCCAACCTACCTGTCAAGTAGTACATCACCATTGTAGTAAAGACAGTCAAACACGAAAAGACACACGTTGGCATCTTTAAATTCACTTCTCTGAAAAAAAAAGAATAATGATGTGAATAATTTGCACTTATACAGCTGATATTACATGCAGAAACAAATCTGAAATTTCATACCTTCAAAAGGATTTACAATGACTACATAGATAGCACAAATGATACATTGTACTCTTGTGTATTCATTCAGGCCATTTGTTGTGATCATGTACAGTATGTAGCATTATAAGTGTTAGAAGACACAACTAGCTTTATTTTAGGCAAAGGTTAAAAGTTAATGGGCAGTAAAAGTATTTAAATGTAATTATTAACATGGTAAAGAAACCCAGTAAAATCAATCTCTATTATCCACAAGATGATCACAAAATCATTCTTGAAGGTAGTTCCACTTTTGCACATGAAGCATGTCAAAAGTCCACTGAAAATGCACCTCATTGATTGCTGCATACAGGTCATCCAGGTTCTTTATATGCTGTTGGTAAACCTTGTCCTTTAAGTAAACCCATAGAAAAAAATCTGTAGTTTTGCATGGCTGGCATGGTAGATTAAAGCCTGATAGTATAACTGCTTATGTCACACTAAGTACAGAGCCAATGGCTGGAATATGTTTATGTTATCAAAGTTTCTAAACCAAAAGCAAAAATCATTTGCTCTGCAAATGCAACTAATGTAACAAAACTTCTGTGTCCACTGTACAGATAAAGCTGTATTATTCTTTCTATAAAAAGTGTTTGTATATACTGTAGAAAACACATTCAGGGTTGCTATGCATCTGGAAAACAGGGAAATGTCATCATTATAAAAGTGAAAATTTATTACAGAAATTGGAAGGAACCATAATGTTGCACAAGACTGAGAATCATAAGAACAAAAGAAACAATTTTCTGAACTGAATCTATTTTGGGAGTGGAATCACAAGAACCGAATCCAGAAGTCAGGGACTTTTGCAGATCATCTGGAATTTACGTGCATTTTGGAGTCTGCAAGAGAAAAAGTTGAAAATGAACAAGCAGCTCAATTCCACTTCTGGATTCTGGATATAACGAATTATATATGTAATTGAAAAACGCAAGGTTCAAAAGCAAAAATCATGATTATAAAAATGTTTGGAAAAATGTCATTTTTGGACTGGAAAACCTGGAAATGTCAGGGAATTTCATAATCAAAAAATTGTAGCAACCCTGACATGATTTGATGTATTTATTCACAAAGAAAAAACCTCCATGAATTAAGCACAATTTAATTTGATAATGAACAACATATTTCAATTCCTGAAGTCATATTATCAAAATTATTTCAATTGTCACACAAGTAGTTACATTATAAACAAATATAAATTAGAGTATGAGCTTGAAACTGAAGAGCACTAATGTAGCTGCTTTACTAGTTAGACTACATACTATCAAATCCTAACAAACACAGTCTCTTATTTTTTACATTCATATGGTAGCAAATATTTGTTATAAGTTTATGGAACCTGTTTAACTCTTTATTGTGTTGAATTATTCCATTCAGCCATTATCACAAACTGGAGTGGTAAAAGCATGCAAGTATTTTTATTCCCACAAATAGCACATATATTTTATGTTCTCGATAAAAGTACATTGACTTCAATAACTAATTATAGTTTTCTTTTTCTTACACAACAAACACATTACAAATGTACAAAATAATCTTGTTTTCATGTCTTTCTTATACATGTAATAAGGATTTGGTCTCTTACCTTATGCTTTCCTAAAGTTCCAAATGGAAGTGGTTGCCCAGTAACAGTATCTATAAGTAACACTTCACTGTCCAAAATTATATCCTTTGCATGAGGAAAAGCCTCAGGAATGTAATCTTTAAAGTGAGCAACCTATAAACGACACATGAATAGAGCATTAAAAATTATAACCATAAATAAACTATTACTTCTAAACCAAACTGAAGTTATAATAGTTAATATTAGATGCATCAGTGGATGGTCACGCTGAATGATTCAGTATCTTACCACTGAAAGTTCTGGGTTTGAGTTTTGTCCATTATGGATGTTCCCTTCATCAGTTTTGCCCAATGTCATGAGCAGCCAAAAGTGGTGGAAAGTGATTCAAAAAACAAAAGCAATTATTGGCACAATAGCATTATGACATTAACAACTAAAGAACCCAGCAAACATGTAAGAGTATGAAGAAATACAGTGAAATGAGACTGATTTGATTTGGTGTTTTAAGTTCACTTTATGCACAGTAAGGGTAATCGGGACTGGACCTACAGTTTAAAGTGGGATCCGAACCACTATGTGCCTCCACTGGGTATCAAACCCGGGACCCCTTGATTACAAGGCAACGACGCTACCACTGCATCATCGAGGAGGCCCTGAAATGAGACTGGCAAGTGTGAAAGAGTGAAATACTACTGGATACTTAAAATTTAATCAGTCAATTCAAATTTCTTCTGCAATGGAAAATGATTCAAAATTAAATCTAGAGCTGGCACAAGAAGGCCCCAATCACTTTGTAATGATAGGCTCTAGTTATATAATGTCCTTTTACAGAATTCATAGTGCCTATATGCAGTTATTTTACCAAGTGCACGTGTTTATACTTTATGTTGATATTTTCACTTCCTTGTACATATTGTGAAGCTCCTGCTGCTACCATCTAATTATACTCTAACTTGAAAGTAAGATATCAGCCAGTGGCATAGCAGCCGCCCCTGCAACCCCTGCAATGCAGGGGGTCCCCAAGGTATAGGGGCCCCACTATGTTCTCTCTCTGTATTTCTGAAATTTTATATAATCCCAGAAATTCAACAGATAGTGTCGCTTATTTAAAAATGGATAATTTATGAAACAGAAATCTGGTTCTCAGTAACATGACGTCTGCGATAATAAGCACTAGCAAGCATATTGTCTCAGCCAGAGGGGCCCGGGCAACTTGACATTATGGGTCTCCGAAGTACAGAATTAACTTACTCACAGATGGCAATCCATAGGAAAATGCTCTCATCTCATACATTTATAGCTAAGCAGTTTATTGTAAATGTAGCCTCAATATGAAATTGAAATAAGATCAGAGATAAATATCCCACATTGTCCACACCTCTTATGTTTTATTTCAAAGGGGTCCAAAAACTCAGGAGGTGGAGCCCAGGGGCAATTATCCCTTTTGCCCTTATTCTGCCACGGGCATATACAGTGCTTGAAGTGAAAATTCCTAGCTGCGAATTTCCTTGTTCAAGTTAGGGGATAGAAGGAAGGATCCTTACATGGATCAATGTGAAGACAATCCAGAAGGTCGAGGAGGATGCTTATGCAAATTATCATAGCTGGGGTGGGGGAAGGGGGCTGCTTCATGATTTTCTTCTCAGCTTGGGAATAGGACCCCCCTGTGTCCTTTACTCTCTCCCCTTACATGCTCTTCTAGCACTGATGATGTATTAACAAAATCGTTCTTGTTTCATGAAAAAGTCTCAAGAAATATGATTGGTCTATCGAAAAGAAATGGCATCGTTAAAACTATGAATAATAATATTGTGGTCCATTAACATCAAAATTGAACACCGTGCCCCTGCGGCAACAACCTTTTTTTTGGGTGGGGTGCGTCCAGTCCAATTGACATTTCATTGAGTGACAAATTTTCAGTGCATAAAGTCCCATCGCTGCTTTATTATTTATCTCTGAAGACTGGAGTCCATTGCTATTTCTTCTTAGCTGATTGCAATTGACCTTGTGATGCTATGTAATCTAATTTAAAAAAATGTTTCGAGCATAAAATACAAATGACCACGAACAAAATATTTGGCTTTGTGAAGCCTCTCATGTCCTTCAGAAAATGATCCTGTCTGTGCCACTGCGATGAAGCAACAGAAAATATTTCTAATTTCTTCTTCCAGTTATTGATCAGAGATTCAGACCATTCTGATTTAGTTTCGAGAAACTACTACACCGATATGTAGCCTATGTCAGTGACAAAAAATTGGGAAGGCAGGGTATTTGCGGTAGAAGTTAATTTGATTGAAGTTGGGGGGGGGGGGGGAGTAGCTAACTATTGTGTGTCTTGATACTTTTTTTTCCCACTAAGGAGCCGCAATATTATACTTGCAGGGGGACCCCAGAGAACTGCACTACAGCACTGATATCAGCAGATATTTTTTTTTTTTTTTGTGGGAGGAGATAAATAAACAGTTAAAACAATTTAACAGCAACTTATTGTTGCTTGTTATTGTCTTTAAGATAAATACATAGGATATTACTGTACAACACTAAAATGGACAGTACTTTGTGACATTTGATTATGAGTTTACGTGTAAAAGTGCATTACAGGTTTCAAATTTTGTGAGAAAAAATTTAGCCAGCCAGCCAGCCAATCAATCAAAATATACCTTGTAAGGCATTACAGGTTTCAAACTTCATGAGAAATATTAGCCATCCAATCAATCAATCAATCAAAATATAATATCTTGTGGGGCATTACAGGTTTCAAACTTCATGAGAAATATTTGCCACCCAGCCAGCCAGCCAATCAATCAAAATATAATACCTTGTGGGGCATTACAGGTTTCAAACTTCGTGAGAAATATTAACCAGCCAGCCAGCCAATCAATCAATCAAATCAAATGAATCAAAATATAATAACTTGTTTGGCATTACAGGTTTCAAACTTCATGAGAAATATTTGCCACCCAGCCAGCCAATCAATCAAAATATAATCCTTGTGGGGCATTACAGGTTTCAAACTTCGTGAAAAATATTAACCAGCCAGCCAATCAATCAATCAAAATATAATAACTTGTTGGGCATTACAGGTTTCAAACTTCATGAGAAATATTTGCCAGCCAGGCAGCCAATCAATCAAATCAATAAAAATATAATACCTTGTGGGGCATTACAGGTTTCAAAGTTTGAAAAATATTAACCAGCCAGCCAGCCAATCAATCAAATAAATCAAAATATTATAACTTGTTGGGCATTACAGGTTTCAAACTTTGTGAGAAATATTTGTCACCCAGCCAGCCAGCCAGCCAATCAATCAAATCAATCGAAATATAATACCTTGTAGGGCATTACAGGTTTCAAACTTCGTGAAAAATATTAGCCAGACAATCAATAAAATAAGATCAATCAAAATATAATACCTTGTGGGGCATTACAGGATTCAAACTTCATGAGAAATATTAGTTAGCCAGCCAATCAATCAATCAAATCAATCAAAATAGTATAATATATTGTAGGGCATTAGGTTTCAAACTTCATGAGAAATATTAGCCAGCCAGCCAATCAAATCAAATCAATTAAAATATAATACCTTGTGGGGCATTACAGGTTTCAAACTTCGTGAGAAATATTTGAACTGATTGCCTTGTTTGTGAACTTGTACTCTTTCACCATCATATTTGATTTCAGCAAACATCCCATCTGGACACTTTTTCATTGCATATTCTACTGACTTGCATGCTTCTGCCTGAAATAAATACATGGGAAAAAATTATATCAGAAACAAAATTTAAATCATGTCTTTAATTGCTTTAAAATGTGAAGCAGTTTAAATATTAATTTCAACAAACAGTATTATTGTCACTAACATTACTTTCTATGTAATTCCATGTAATATAATAAGTTTTTATATATATATATATATATATATATATATATATATATATATATATATATATATATATATATATATATATATATATATATATATATTATCAATATTAATGTAAATTACACCCTTATGGATGTAACTCAGACAACACAAGAAAACACTCCTTCATTTAATAACAGTCATATTTCTGTGAAATGAACAGGCAAAGAAGAAAACTTATGATGTGAAAAAAATGAATGAAAAAGATCGAGCTTTTATAACTTGGAAGGTAAAAATAATCAGTTGCTCCTATTTCTTGATTACAGTATAATTAAAATATTTCAGAACTAACAGTTTTACATTGTAGAGCTAACGTTTCTGCTGACAGTATCACAGCAGCAAGAAAAATTTATACAAATACATATCAGTAGACTGAGGGTTTATATATACTAACAAAATATAAATGCAAATATTCCATGAAAACCTAGACAATCTGCACTAAAACATGTAAAATGAAATTAACATGAACAGCTATTCGGAAAACAGTTCTACTGCTATCCTACAGGATACAAAGAGAAAGTAAACCTGATACACAAAGAGAACAATGTTTAAAGCTGTTCACTTTTACTGGAAATGTTAATGAGAACTATTTAAGGTAATCTATGTTTAGGGTGACCATACATCCCATTTTGACCAGGACTGTCCCGTTTCAGAGGCATGTCCCGGTCATCCCGTGAATAGTATTAATAGTGTCGGCTTCAATTAATTTCACAGTTCTATCGGGCCCACGTTATGAGCCCCATTTATTTATGCAACATCCTCCGCTTAGGATGGCCTCCACTACACCGTCGTCGACGTAGACATGCACTTTTGCTCGGCGAACGCATTGTGGAGAACGATAACATTTCGTAATGTGCATAAATTTACTCATAATGCTAATTGTCTCTTCAGCAGAGAGATGAGACTCCATTGTTCTCAGGGATCCAGCGTTAAAAAAGCTTATCCAAAGATTTCAGATGAAATGGGACCAATAACTTTTACCTCAACAGAACAACAGGTGATGAAAGTTTACATTCCAGTTTATTTCCTTAACAAAATAATAATATATATATACACTTTCTAAAAACAAAACTACCCAGGATTAACAATAATAAGTACCTTGAAAAGCTTACCCATTAATCTTACTAAAATTATCCTATACATATATACAAGTAGGGAAATGGAAAAACTCATTTCTTACTTCAACAGGTTTCTTATAAAGCAACCGAGATACTTTCCCATTATTAGGTGGGATTAAGCCGAAACTAAATATTATAAGGGCCTTTTATCTCTTTCACCAGAAGGTGGAGTTTAACTCTCTATGGTGCTTGGACTCTCACCTTAGCGGAGAGCACCTTCTCTCGCCTGAAAGCGGAGCGGGACTCCTCTATTGTGCTTGGACTCTCGCCTTAGCGGAGAGCACCTTCTCTCACCCGAAAGCAAAGTGGGATTCCTCTATGGTGCTTGGACTCTCGCCTTAGCGGAGGGCACCTTCTCTCGCCCGAAAGCGGAGCAGAAATTCTCCTCGGTGTTTGGTCTCTCGCAGTAGCGGAGCACACATTCTCTTGCCCAAGGGCGGAGTAGAACTAACTTGCCAGCCAGGCCTTTGCCTTTATACACGGTCGGTGATGCTAGCGTAAGGGAGAGGGAAAATCTTGAACTACCAATATTAACATTAAGCTGTTACAAAAGTTGATTATACATTTATCATAGAAGCTAATAAACTTAGAGGTGGATCCATCTTTACTTGTGATGATCCGGGTTTGTTACAAAATTATAACTAAGATTTGATTTTTGTTATTTAGATTGCTCTTCTGCCACTTCTAGCTAATTGCAACGATGAGGGTGAATGATGATATGATGAAATTGATGAAGGGACATTCACAAATAACACCCGTGCCCAGGGTGGGATTCAAACGGGACCCCTGGAATCACTTCACCAAGGAGGTTGGGAATGTAAAGATGAGAAAGAAGTTGTTGTTTTAAGTCCACTTTATGCACAGAAAGGCTAATCGGGACTGGACCTACAGTTTTTGAAGTAGATTCTGAACCAGTATGTGCCTCCACCGAGTATTGAACCCTTCAATGTACCAAGAAGACATGACTGATATCAGAAGTGACTTACCAGCATAGGCAACACAGGGGTCATGAGACTGATGGATATGCTCAAAGATTTTTTCATTCCTTTATGTTCCTTGTTTAATACTTTTGAGATAACAGCATTTATATCCCGTGAAGTCTGAAATGCTTGGTAGGCATCAGGGTGAAGGGCTTCAAGTCTATAATTGAATAAAACACTGTTACTAATTTATTTTCTAATCAATACAAATAAAACACCTTTTAAAATGATTTCCTACTTCTAGTTTACTGTTGCTATCAGCAAATTAATACAATTCATTTTGGGAGAACATACCCTTTGTTGGACATTTATTCATAAATAAAAGATAATCCTATAAGTTATTTAAGTTAAATTATTGTGACATATTTGATGAATAATATTCCATGAAAGATTGTAGAAACCTTTCTTAACTATAAAATCAAATTTGAGAATTATTTACTTGGATTCAAATCATATGAATAACTAGTTGCAAAATTGAATTTAAAGTGATAAACATACATGCAATTTTTTTAAATAATAAAATATTTTAATTCTTTAACCCTCCCTGATATACAAAACCAAAAGGGAATTTCACTTCTTATGTACATCCTTTGCAACTTGCAAAAGCATTAATTTATGCACCCATCGCTTAAATGACTCACTGCCAATATTCACAAAAGGCTCTTTGGTTTGGGTCTTCTGTTAATGGTAGCAGTGTGTCACAGAAATTGTGTTGTATAAAAATGTACACAGTATCAATGTATATTTATGCAAGAAGTGGATTTTAACTGTTTGTGCCTTGATTTTTTTTAAAAGAAGTAGATATTTGCATGTCTCTCAGTGATCTTCGACGACAGCCATGGGCGCTACCTGGCCACCAATATGAAAGATTTTCTACCAGCAATGAATATATATGGTACAGTGAAACCCGGGGCAAAGTCAAAACATGTACTAGAAGCAGCAAGGAAGGAGTGTTCGAGGTTCAGCTCAAATGACTATGTTATTATAGTCACTGGCTCCAATGATATTGCGACAAATCAGGGCAGCGATGCAATAATGGCAGTATGTGACTCACTAGGTTCACTGACTCATACAAATGTAATTGTAACTACTATACCCCACAGATATGATCTCATCCCTCAGTCATGTGTAAACATCGAAATACAAAAAATAAATAAACAGATGAAGAACACTTGTAAACACTTCAAAAATGTAACCATAATCGACCTTGACACCACGAGCAGAGAATATCATATAAGACATGGACAGCACTTGAACCACAAAGGAAAACAGTATGTATGTCAAATGATCCATGGTGTTATTAACAGAAAATCACAGGAAAATCAAATCATCCCACTCTGCTGGAAAAAGTGTACTTACACAAGGAAGTGGATAAGTGGAGCAACGCTAGTTGAATCCGACAAGGTAAAAAAAACAGAACACTTTGACTGAGACAAACAACAAGAGTAGCAATGAAAATGATAGGGTGGGTGTAGAAGCTGGCGACATTGCTATGAAAACTGTGAGTGATATTGGTTTCATTGAAGAGAAAAGGCGGCATGTCGAACGCTCTCCCAGCAGAAGTGACGGAGCTCTAAGACTGTCAAGAAGGGAAAAACGTGTACCACAAAAATTTCATGAACATTTTTTTATTTTAGAACCAAGTGTCAAGGGTGATGATAAAAAAACAAAAGAAGGGAAAGGTACTCATGTTAAAAAATACAGTGTCAATACAATTAGTACTGGCTTTTCAGATCATGAGGCACAATGCATAAAAATTACTGCAGCACAAAACAGAAACCAAACACACACACCTTATAGACACATAAACAAAAATTAACAACTTCTTATCTCTGAAAACAAAAATATTTTTAGGTTAATGAGTCAAAATTTTCAGTCATTAAGGAACAAGGTCCATGAGCTGGATGTGATTCTTGGATCCCTCAAAGAAGTCCCACATATAATTTGTGCCACTGAACATTGGTTGCGAGAAGAAGAGTTTTCTTCCACACAAATCCCAAATTTGAATTTAGCCAGCGCATATTGCCGTAAACAACACAAACGAGGTGGTGCTGCCATACTAGTTAAAAGCAATATACCATATGAAAACGTAACAAAAACTAATTATTTAAATGAAGAATTCAATTTTGAACACGCAGTAGTGAATTTAAAATTACAACAAAATGAAGCAACAGTAGTTTGCTTATACCGAACACCAGATGGACATTTAGGCACATTTTTTGAAAAATTAGAAACAATTGTCCATTTTACTACATAAGAAACGACCCATTATAGTGATGGGCGATATAAACATAGATTTTTTTAAAAAAACAGTCCAGAAAAAAATGAACTAAATACAATTCTAACCTCCCATAATTTGATTGCAACAATAAATTCACCAACAAGTAAATCATGTATTGATCAAATAATAATTAACCAAGATTTTTTTGACTACACCACATCTATTTTACCTTTAGCCTTGTCCGATCATGAAGCAGTTTTCATAAGTGTCCATATACCAGAGAATATAAAAGAAAAAACTGCAAAACATATCACTACTATAGAAAAAAAAAATTCACCAAGGAAAATATAGGAAACTTTGTATATTCATTAAAGAAAGAAAACTGGACTGATGTGCTCATGGAGGAAAATTTAAATACGAAAGTAAGCTTATTCACAAAGACAGTAAAATATCATTTTGAAGTAGCATTTCCATACAAAACATACAGACAACCCCTAAATCAAACAAAATCAATTTCCTGGAGAACTAAAGGGATAAAAAAGTCCTGTGAAACAAAAAGAAAATTATATAAAGAAATCCAGAAAAACAAGAATCCCATACTTAAAGACCACTACATAAAATATGTAATTATTCTCAGGAAGGTAATAAACAATGCTAAGAAATTGGCCATTGCAGATAAAATACGCAAGTCTGCTAATAAATCAAAGAAACTATGGGAAATTGTTAATGATGAAACTGGTAAGAAAACAAAGAACGTGAATGAAAAGATAGAAATTATGGCTGATGGAGAGAAAATAAGCAATCCCCTTGATGTAGCACAAATTTTTAATACATACTTTGTGAACATTCCCAATACCGTAAATAAAAATGCAGTAACCTCTACACCTAGATTAAGAACATATTTCAACAGTCCCAGAAACACAAACACTATGTTTCTCACACCAGTAACTGAGGGAGAAGTCGAGAAGGTAATTATAAATTTAAAAAATAAGTATTCATCAGGGCCAGATGAATTTTCGAGTTCTCTACTAAACAAATTTGCGAATAGTATTTTACAACCACTAGTAAGTATTTGCAACACATCTTTAGAAACAGGTATTTTTCCTAGTGAGTACAAAATAGCAAAAGTGAGACCATTATTCAAGAAAGGCAACAAAGAAGAATGCTCAAACTATAGGCCAATTTCTCTTTTATCGGTCTTCTCTAAAGTAATAGAGAAAATTATGCTAAATAGATTAGTAACTTTCTTAGAAAAATACGACATTTTATCCAAACATCAATTTGGATACCAAAATATCCAATACAATATCAGAAGCTATTTTTGAATTTACAAATAACATACTAAAATCGAGAGACAAAAAAATGCATGTGCATGGATTATTTTTAGATTTCACCAAAGCATTTGATTTGGTTCAGCATGACATTTTACTAGATAAAATGGACCATTATGGTATCAGAGGTTTAGCAAAAAAATGGTTCACCTCTTATTTAAAAGACAGATGTCAGTATGTAGATATTAACAAAATCAAATCAGACCAACTGTTCCTCAATACAGGTGTACCGCAAGGCTCAATTCTAGGACCAGTTTTATTTTTACTCTACATAAATGATCTTCCAGAAACCTTATCAGAGTCTCAAACAATACTTTTTGCGGATGATACAAATATCATAGTAAAAAGCCTGGAATATGAGCAACTTCAAAAGAATTCCATTTCAACAACAACACAACTAAACACCTGGCTAAACAACAACAAGCTTTCCCTGAATGTTAATAAAACATTTATAATAAATTTTAATCCAGCAAAACAAATAAAAAAACTTAAATGTGATTATTAACAATGAAGTTGTCAAAGAATGCAATGCAATAAAATTCTTAGGAGTATGGATAGACACAAACCTGTCTTGGGACATGCATATTACTAATTTAACTCAAAAGTTAAGCAGGCTCTGCTACATGATGAGAATTTTGAGAAATGTTTTAACTTTGAATGATTTAAGGACAGTATATTTTGGACAGATTCAACCTGTACTCACATATGGTATCTCTTTCTGGGGCAGTTCACCCAAAATGCAGAAAATTTTTATTTGGCAAAAACGCATATTAAAAATTATGAAGAATGTATCCCTCTCAAACCCAACAAAACAAATTTTCAATGAATTTCAAATATTACCTCTTCCATGTTTGTACATATTAGAAACGTTGTACTTTATTCATACAAATTCTAAAATCTTCTAAAAAAAATCTGGACATACACAAGTACAGCACTCGTATGCATAACTCCCTCCACCTTTCTACTGTCCGCACATCCAAAACACATAGTGGTCTAGGATTTCAAGGTGTAAAACTCTATAACAAGCTGCCAGAGGAATTCAAGAATCATATTCCAACCAAATTTAAAATAACAGTAAAAAGCTTGCTTATGAAGTATTTGTTTTATAGCACAGAGGAGTACTTAGATCATATTTTTCATTAATAGACATAACCTTTGACTTTTCTTGTATTTTTATGTTCACTAATAGTCATAACCTTTGATTTTTCTTCTATTTTCTATGTTATTCCATACTCTCTTATACTTTTTAATATGCATAAGTATGTGTTAATTCCTTTGTACTCAAAAGCATACATGTAATTTTATTTTATACTCTTTATACTCTTTAATATGCTTAAGTATGTGTTAATTCCTTTGTACTCAAAATTATACATGTAATTGACCTATCTCATATCATAGTGCTATTTGTACTCATATGATCAAGTGGATGGAAATAAATCTTATCTTATCTTATCTTACTATATTGATCTGAACATTAGGGTCATTTCAAGCAGAAGCACTAGACAAGGAAAAAAATCATCTTACGGGGCAATTCAATGTTGACTAATGAGTAAACCTTCTTAGAGATATAAACATATGCCACTCACATGTGCTTTGGTCCTGCCCCTATCCTTAGGTCATGCTTTACAAGACGTATTATCATTTTGAGATCATTGGATGTGCATCTGAAATACACATTAAAATAAATGCAATAAATTGTATAGTAATGATACAAAAAACCTGTATACCAATTAACCAGGTAGTATTTGAATAAAAACTGATAATGTACATTTATGCAATAACTTTTCATGCTTCTTTCTGCATGTGAAATATGTTTTGCCTGTATCTACATGAAATAAATTAAGAGAATCTTTGGATACAAATCTACCTGACATGCAATCCATGGGAACTTAAAACAAGGACAACAATGAAAATATATAATTATATTAATTATTGTGATTTCATGTTAGAGAATGGTATGGCATCATGGATGTAGAGCATATTGGTGATAGGATAGATGAGAACATGCATTTGAACATGAAAGTTGTGAAACGAGACAGCATAATACTCACAATTGCATCATTTTCTGTGCCTCTGATTGCATAGTGGTAGGTTGGCAGCTTATAATCAAGGTGTTCCGAGTTTATTCCTTAGCCTGTCTGTCCATAAAGTGGACTTAAAGGCACACTTTTGCCCAATTTTCTGCTCCAGAAATGCTTTCATAAGACTACTGATCAGCATATCTTATGAATACAAATTGGAAAGATAAGTTTTTTAGAGAGAAATAAATCAATCTGGAACCTCCATGATGCTGAACAGGGAAATAAGAGAAGTTTAAATCCTCACTTTATTTTATACAATTTGCCTGAAAATTGCAAATTTGGATGTGTTGCAGCTGTATAGTATACTTGAAATTAGAGCAAAGAAAATATGCTAGGTTCAACTGTAATCTATCAACTAATCATGACTGTCAATCAATGTATTACGATCAAGTAGTTATCAGCTCTTATGTATTACCTGTAAAAGTCTTCTGGAAAAGAACGACTTTCATCTCGTAAGTTTGGAACAAGATTAAAGGAAGGCTTACACGTGGATGGAGAATCCTATATACATTATGGAATATATATACGAAGCAACAAGAAAACTTTGTGCCATGATTAAATATACACAAACAAAAAGCAAGAAATTTGGAAAGGTGTTTCAGATATGCTTGCTGCTTTCATATAAATGTGATTCATCAAAACCATCTGAATGTTGTTCATCTTTCTTACCAAAAAATAATGGCGGTTAAGATGAAATATGGAAAGTCAAGGTACACTCATTCATAAAGTAGTCTACTGCAAAATAGAGATTTGTAAATGATAATATTTGGCAATATAATGTCTAAATTTATTGCACATGTAATTTCTTTACTGTAGTATAGCATTATTTTCCTGTAGTTTACAGTTATTACAAGCATAAGAAAACAGTTTTTCGTTGTGATGTTTCAGGAGAACACACACTCCCTTCATCAGACATTTATTTTCATTTTGACTAAAGATACAGTTATAACAATGGTTAGCAATTTTTTAAACAAAAATAAATCCGTTATACGTAGAATGGATGTTGTCAATGTTACATTGTTGTAATATAGCAACTTAACTGTGAAAAGAAGCAGTCTGTTTTATTTTTATTTCCGATAAAAAAAATTGATCACATTTTTTTTTATATTTAAAATTATGAATCCCAAATATCATCAGGTAATTCAAATTCATCATTGTTTTCACAAAGTCTCTTGATGTTTTCTGTTACATTAAGTACTGGATCCAGTATGGAGTTCTCTCTTTCACAAATGGAGTAAGCCACCATCTTTAAAACTTAATGTAACAGAAAACATCAAGAGACTTTGTGAAAACAATGATGAATTTGAATTACGTGATGATATTTGGTATTCATAATTTTAAATTTTAAAAAAATAATGTGATCAAAAATTTTTTATCCGAAATAAAAATAAAACAGACTGCTTCTTTTCACAGTTAAGTTGCTATATTACAACAATGTAACATTGACAACATCCATTACATAACGGATTTCTTTTTGTTAAAAAAAATTGCTAACCATTGTTATAACTGTATCTTTAGTAAAAATGAAAATAAATGTCTGATGAAGGGAGCATGTGTTCTCCTGAAACGTCACAACAAAAAACTGTTTTCTTATGCTTGTAATAACCGTAAACTACAGGAAAATAATTCTACAATGCAAGCAATGCGTACATACAAGAAAAACTGTAGTATAGCATTATAGTGAAGAATTTACTCAATATGCCCAACTGCACCACCTTCCCCTACACGTACTTAATGGCATACTTAAAAGTATAAACATTTATTTTTCAAATGTTTGTGGATAGTTCTTTCATCGATTTCCTTCATTTTACTTCGCTTTTATGCTACTTTGCTAATTTTAGGATGGGAATGAGTGATGATATGATGAAATTGATGAATGGACACTCACAAACATCCATGCCCAGGCCAGGATTCAAACCATGGACCCCTGGCATTGTAGCACGATGTGCTAACCACTCCACCACGGGGGCCGATAATTCTTTGAGAATCTGGTAACCATATTGGTATTTACTCTTTCACCTTTTATCTTTCAAAGTACCTCTTTGCAATTTTTTTGAAGTGGTGAGCCTGCTCTTCTTCTTTAGTTAAATCTGTAAGACGTTCTAAGAAATCATCCACCTATAAAATACAAAAAATTTTTTTTTATTAATTCACATGTAACGCATGTAATATTATATGATTTTTAAAAATGACTGTTTTTTCTGAATGTTATGCATTACTGAAAATTATATCAATACTGATTGAATGAATCTGCAAGATATTTTCATAAATCAAGTTTTATACATTAGAAACATGTTCACAAAACTGGGTTAATGTACTACAGTGATTATAATGGCAGCTTAGGCCCCCCCATCCTCATTTTCAATTTACAGGTTTGGGAATATCTCTCACAACATGCTACATATATATAATTTGTATGTAGGAATCAATCAACTTGTGGAGGTAGGGTGAATTGGGTTGGATATTTGGATATCTGTTTTTGTTGACAAAGGAGTGGGTAGGGAGCTTGATGGCTATGTTACTTTCTGTTAATATCTTACAGGTGATTACTGCCTATAAGGGTCTGTGTATGGTTGTGTAATTCTAGATGCAAAAAATTTACTTTTAGATTAATTATTACTTACATTGTTACTGTTTGCAGAAGTATGAGTCACCCCTGTTATTAGGTGTCAGATTAAATGTACATATAAAAGAGAGGGATACAAAAAGCAGATACATTACATGATCATTTCAGAAATGTATTTACACTTGTAATAAAATTTAAGCATTTTTAGAAAAAATTTAGTAATTCAAGAAATGTAGCCAATAATGAGAGTTGCATAATTTTATGATGAAGTTTGCTTACATCATGCAAAGTTAATGTACTCTTCTTAGTTGGTTCAATAGTGTCACTCTTCTCAAAAAAGACCCTGATAGTTTCAGCAACATCTCCTTGCTCTAAATGTTCAAGCATTTCCTCTGAATCTGTCTCAAAAATCTAAAAAGCAAACGTACAACACAATATTAAAAGGGTTATTGCAACCACAGTACAAATCCTAAAATTATCAAGACATGCATTATATAATTTTAGCATTAAAGACACCTTGTGTTTGAGGCATGGTATGCTGAATTACATGTGAAACAAATACAGTGAAATCTCAATCTTACGTTTTTTTTCTGAAAACCAAGGTGCAAACAATGCAGGAAAGTGTAAAATCCAGGATTTTTTTTTTTAACATTATGCTCTTTTGGGACCATGAAGATTGGGTGTATAATGGTAAAAACAGAGCAGTCTGACAAGCTATGCATAACAATATTTAACACTATCTTTCAGATATCAGAAAACAAGTAATACGATTTAGCAAACTTGTGGTACAGAAACATTCATAAAGAAACTTTCACAGTTGTTCAATGAAATATATCTGTAAAGACATAAAATTATACAAACCTTACTTATTATCTTGATTATTTGTTTACTCTGCAAGTTATATACTCTCTTCACAACACCTGGCAGGAGCAATCGAATCCAGAGATAAATATCTCCTTTGAAGCCATCTGAAATATATTAGTGCATATATAGAAACAGCAGTGTGTAGTGGTAATGCAGGCATTCTACTCAAGGGGTCCCAGTTTGATACCCAGTGGAGGCATACAGTGATTTGAATCATTCTTTAAACTGCAGGTCCAGTCCCAAATAGTCAATCTATGCATAATAATAGCAACAGCCTGTGAGGGCCTCAGCCTACCTACCAACTGCTGGCCTCACTCCCACCTGAGGTTGGAGATCAACGAACCAGTGTAGTCAGCACGACAAACTCCCAGTTGTTGTTGTAGGTTTCATTTGTAGCTCCACAATTTCGTCACGATGGTGGGTGGCCACTGAAATCTCAGGAAAACAGTTGTTACGCTTACTCCGAGGAGACTGAGCACATCCTGGAGTCGGATCCCAAACCTTGCACCTTAGACTGCATGGCTATGGTGTGGGACATATCTATGCATAAAGTAACTTTAAACAAACTTTGGAATATGCTGATAGGAAAGAAAGGAATAAAAAATAATGGGAATATAATAATATGTATATCTCTGCAGATCAACTGCACTGATTGTGTATGAAAAGTGTACAGTGTTCATACATGGAAAAACTTGGATACATGGAGCTGGACTTCTTGTGTAGACATCTCGCATGCTGCTTCCGTGCATGTCGGCAAGGCCTGCTGTAGTGGGTGGGTGACAGACAAATTGATTTCATAGGAATAGCCTAGTACTTTAGCTCAAAAATAAGATGAACCTTGATTTCATAGGAATAGCCTAGTACTTTAGTTCAACAATACGATCAACCTAGAAGTAATTGAAAAGTCATACATTATAAATAAAAGAAGTAATGACACAGATGAAAAATTCACAACTTACGGGAAGGAAATTAGCCTCGAGTTGTAATATTAATCCTACAATAATGATTCTTATCTCATAAAAAACACAGTTTTGTTGGTAATATATAAGATAAAGTTTTGAATATGTGATAGCAAGGAAGATGCAAACCAAAAGGCTGGCTCATGTAGCATATAGGAATACACAGCAGCCATCTTAGAAAATCTACCATATTGGATATATGTCAGCTCGTAGAGTGGTAGGCTTTAGACATTTGACTCTAAGGAATTGCTTTACAATTATTTCTAGGTTAAACACTAAAATAGACCAGAAGCAGATAACTGAATTTTCCTAGTGGTATGGTTCGGAGTACCCTAGTATGTGAAATAGTTTACCTGCTGCCTAGGTGGTCAAATGCCCTGGCAGTCGATTTAATCTCAGCACAGAGGGTTCTAGGTTCGAGTACCTGCCTGTGCATGACCATTCCTTGTTATTGTCCATCAGTTTCATTCAATCAAAAGTCATCCTTATTGTCATGACTAGAGCCTGGAAGTTCAGGCGTTTATTTTCGTTAAAATAGGCAGGCAAAAAGGCATTTATAATGTGGAAAATATGCACTAAAATGAAAAAAGGCACATTTGGAAGTCACTTACTCTTATCTATAATTGATAATATAAAATGATAATATCTATGTACATTGGGAAGAGCATTTCAATTTTCTCCGTCTTGATTGCACATAACTACAAGGTTTTTTTAAAGTTCTCAACATTCATTGATAGTCAGTCGTCTGTGAGAGAGAATGTTTTTCATAATAGAAAATAATCTTTCTACTTCGACAGAAGTTATTAGAGCATACATAAAACAAGTTAATGTAGCTGGACGGACTCATTTCGGTAACAGCATTTTCACCTTTTAGAATATCACAAATTGTTTCAAGTCCTCAGTTGCACTCACTACCCGTTTGCACTTTTCCGCAACAGCTGACCCCTTTTCTCCTGGCACTTATATCATCTGCTGCATAGATTCCATAATGTGCAAAAATAAACGACAGTTCATTCTTCAGTTCTGAAGAGCACAGGAGTTTTTTCACTTCACGAATTGAAGAGCATCGATCACCTCACTGATTTTTTTCAAGGTTGTTAGCATAATATATAGCTGCTGATATCCAGGTTCCCCATCTCGTCAAGACTGGTTGCGGAGGTGAAAATCTCAGGCGCAACTTGTTGAAATTTTCGGGTTTGAGAGGGAGATTTCAGAAATATCTTCTTTTTGTTTGAAATCAACCTGTCCACTTCTGGGTGCAACACTGTAACTTCTTCGGAGATTCTGTGCATTGTGTGGGCTACATATGTGATATGAAGCATGTTCGGGAAGAGAATTTTCAATGCTATAGCAGCCTTCTTCATAATAGGGTACTGCATCACTGATAAAAAGTAACATGTCATCATGATGTACACCATCTGACCAGAGCAGAAGTAGGGAATTTGAGAATAACTGAGCTATTGACGAACCATTGGCTCTCTCTAGTTGTTCTGACGTGAGAAGAAATGACGAGGATTCTCCGCATGTCGGTTCCATAGTTCCTATGATGAAGTTGGCTATGTAGCGTCCCATAGCGTCAGTAGTTTCATCTATTGAAATCCAGATCTTATTTCCACCAACTTCAGCACGAATTCTTTGCAGAGCTTCTTCGTAGCAGATGCTTAAATATGTTTTCTGCAGCGTAGATTCCGACGGCACAGTTTCTTTAGTGTATTTCTCCAGGAATTTCCTCAGTGACTTGTTTCCCACTTTTCAGAAAGGTATTCCTGCTTCCATGAAAGCTTTGCACAGTTCAAGAGAGAACTGAGATTGCATGTTGGATGAAGTGCCCACTGTTGAAATTAGGGATTTCTTCTTCTGTTCGATCATTTTAGCAGCTGCAGATTTATGTTTTGCTGTTGAAACATGTTGAGATATAAAGTATTTTTCTCATGGTTCATTGTTTTTTCAAATATCTAGCACAGAAGAATAGTACAGCCTGTCGAAAATGTGCTTTCACCCAGTTCATGCACGTAACCATGTAACTTACCACTTAATGGCACACTAATTTTCGGCATGAGGACAACTACATGATCCTTTCCCTCCAAAGTGCAGAACTAAACTAAAGATAGAGAACTTGATTTTGGAATCCATGCAAAGGCCCTTGGGCATTAGTGCTGTTTCTTGTCAATAACCTCCTGACATGGACGTTGGACATGATGACGTAATTGTGCAGGATTCTGCAACAGGTTTTCAGCAGTCAATCATGCAAAAGGAAATGTTAACCGAAAGGCAATATCCTAACTCAGCATGAAATACTTTTTCTCACACTTTTCTCCTTCAGCAATGTTGAAACATGCATGAGTTCAATATTACTTACTTAAATAAGGTGAAAATTATTCACATAATAAACGGAAGAAAAATAAATGCCAACAACGTTTTTTTGGGAGAAAAATAATAATATATACACATTTTTTTTTAAAAAAATGGTCAAATTTAATTTAAAAAGGCAAAAAAAGGCATTATAATTAAAAATAGGCAGTGGGGTCCCAAATAGGCCAAATAAGCAAAATGAAAAGGCTTCTAAAACATTCGAAACAACATAAAAAATGTATATCCGGAAAACTTTTATCAATATATGTAGTAGATAAGAAGAGGCATTTTGCCAAACTTCCGGGCTCTAGTCATGACTAACCTAGAGAGGGAGAAAAACAATGAAATAAAAGAGAAAATACAAAAGCAGACTTACCACCATCAGTGCCATCTTCAAACAGCTTCTTCACTATAGCTGTCTTGCCTGTATAGCTGCTCTCATTTGCCAGGTCGGCACACAATCTACGAAATTCACGGAAGGAATTATCCTTATGTTTGGGGTCAGTGGCTGGCTTATCATGACTAGCACCAGCTCCATCGTCACCTGAGCCTGTGGTTCGTGCTGGGGACTTCTTCCTTGGAGTAGCTGCCTTCGGTTTAGGAGCCAGGGCTAAACTTGCACCTGCAATAGAAAGACAACGGCTTTTACAAACTAATTCTACAATCAAAATTACATTAATAATAACTAGGGCTGAGCCGATACCACTTTGAACCGATACCTATGCCGATACTTTTACCGATTCCTGCCGATACTGCTAGTTGAAAATTGCAATAATCCAAATATGTTCAAAATATTGATCAAAATTAGTGTGTAAATATTCTTCTCCAATTATGTGCATCAATTTACCAAGAAATTTGCTTTAGAATATTGAAATAGATATTATGTAATCACAAAATATAGTTTTTTTGTAAAATAATCGTGCAATATAGAAAGAAAGTTTGAATGTTGCATAATTTCCAGGATAATTAAACTTTGGCGACAGTGGTGAGAAGAATTTTTGCGGACCCTGTGAAAGACCAAAATGCCGGAAAAGTATTGGCTGGTATCGGTAGATGAATTTCAACCGATAATTTCCGATAGGGGTGTGCGGGATCCCGAAAAGTCGGGACCGGGATAGGGAAAAAAAAAATTCTATCCCGATCCCGACTTCGGGAAATGATTTCCTGACCTTTCGGGATTCCGAGCAGTCAGGAAATACCGAATGGTCATTTTAAAAAGTTGTTAATTCTCGACGTTTTCTGCATTGCAAGTGTCTGGAACTTATCGGACATTATTAGTTTTTATTCCAGAAATGCAAAAACAATCACTTAAAGTGAAAATGACGTGCAGAATTCGAGATTTCCAGAGCCTCGGGAAATTTCGAACATTTCCTGTCCCGAAAATTTCCCGACTTGGTTGGGAAATGGCAAATTTTTCCCGTCCCGAACATCGGGATTTAACAAATTTCCCGTCCCGATGCTTTCGAAATCCCAGTCGCAACCTTTCGATAACCTTTCGAAATCGTCGCGGAAGCAGGTGGGTGTGGGGCCTGGTTAATACAATATAACCAGCTTTTTTCAGAGTTCTGAAATAAAAATCAGATTTTTGTTCCTATATGATCACAATTTAAACATTATTACAATCAATAAACAATAACATCCATGTCTTACCAGGGATTCGAACCCAGGACCTCTGATGTCACAGCATACAGCCAGAGATTGATAATCAACTGAGCTACAGAGCCAGCCCAGGTTTCACCAGATTTTTGCTGCTAACGCATTGCCACAGGCAAGGGTGCTCACAGGATTTTTTTCTCAGTGGGGGAGGGGGTGACAGAGTAAGATTTCACATATTTGCCTTCACTCAAACAAACTTATGATTTACCACTTATTATTATTATACCTATCATAAAAATGTAATCGAAAAAACTTTGGCGTTGTTGATAATTTCAAACTCTAGTTCAGGCAGGCGTTCACTCATCTTGAGATCGTTCGCTGCGGGACGGCGTAGGTTCGAATCCGGCTCTATTATTCGGCCTACGTATAGGGCCGGTGGCAACCCACCATCGTGAGGAAATTGGGCAGCTTCGAATCAGTAAGCGTAATCCGGTCCCGGAAACCTACTATAACGGCTGGGGATACGTCGAGCTGACCCCCCCGACTATTCCAATACTGGTTGCAGATCTCCACGCTTAGAGGTGACGAAGGAAAGCGTGGGAAGGAGACCGGCAGTCGGTAGGTAAGCCAAGGCCCTTCAGGGCTGTTGCGCAAAGGATTAGTTCAGGCACGTATCTAGGAATTCCTTTCGGGTTTGGGGGGGGGGGGGGTTGAACACCATTTGTTAAAGGGTATGGATAGAACCTGACAATTGTATGTTTAAGGCCAGTGGTGGCAATTGGGTTCCAAAACGGGGGGAAGGGGGTGCAAGGAAAGTTTACTTTCTCGGAAGAGAAGGCTTAGCATTAAGAGACCATAATAGTGTCGAGGCAAAAAATGGGGAGCAAGTATCCCCTAAATCGTCGCCACTGTCATTTTAATCAGAATGTGAAATCAGAACATTTTTTACCACTCGACTCCTCTGTTTCCATGCATTAACATTGTGTGCCGGAACCATCTCAGCATGTGTGTTTGCAGCGGCGTGCATTCAGGATACGCAAGGTACTCACTGCGTACCCACAACACAGTAAGAAAAAATAAACATTTTTTCGTCTTCCCCGAACATGAAAATTCAACAATTATCGCTCCGAAAGCAGTTCCACTGCAAGAAATTCCGATTTCCGCACGAACACGCTGCTGCCTTCCTGAAGGCAGTCCCGAATGATCCCGATTGTGACCGACACCCACCCGATCCGCGTTCTGCCGATTTCCGCAGAAAGACGCTGTTTCTTCTGCTTGGTACCCTAGAAATTCGGAAGGTAACCCCATTGGCTCATATCAGCTCGACCACGTGTTTGGGTCTGCCCGCGCTTACCCTCTCTCCCACTTCTTTCCAGGTTCTAAGCATCGAGGGTACCCAAGATTTTGACAGCGTATGCAGTGTTGACAGTAGTCAACATATTTTTTTTCTGGAATGCTTAGCTTACTAGCATTTAGCAGCCACGCGTAGATAGATCACTGTTGGGTTGCAATAAAAATACATTATAAAAAGTGATACAGGAATCAGACAGGAGGGCAAGAATATGTAGTGGTGGAAGATCATATTTAATATACGCGTAAACTATCACATATAAAATATTTATGTGAGGTTAAAGTTACACTAGCAAGTTTTTTTTTTTTCGTATAGGGAGGTGAGGACCAGAATGGACTGTCACTGTGTCGAGGGGAAAATATGTGAACAATTTGCAAGTTTCGCACAATTCTCAGAGTATGAGAGTATCTGTTTATCTCCTTTCGGGATCAACATTTCCTTTGAGTTCCATAGCATGGGTGTTGATTGTTGACCCAACGATATGAATGAATGATAAAAGAAAAGCATAATAAAACACAATGCTTACAATGGGATTAGAATGAGCCCCCCCTTCTTCCGCCAGACATTGCAAAGTGATGTACGGTAGTTTAGCTTTTGAAGTGTTCTGGGATGTATGCTGACGTATTTTCTACTTGTCCTTAATTATCTCCCTTCTACAAAATACTTTGTCGACTGGCAACTCCGATTCATTCGTCCACAAGAACGCGTGGTTTTCGGGCATAGCGAACCGGACACAACGTACTGTGGGAGGTTGACTTTTGCTTTCTTCTGTCGTGTGAAATTTGCAGCTAGTGTTTCGTTCATATTATTTACATTACAGGATCTCTATTGTTTGTCGGTGCTGTGAAGTGATAAAATAGGGGGACCGGGAGTTATTGATGACATACTGGAGAAGGGATTTTCGGAATTTACGAAAAAAGTGTAAACAATCCGAAATGGAAGGTCTGTTCCTGATTTGGAAAAATTGTTTCAGGCAGGAGTTGTGAAGGATGGTAAACAGTATATTAGTCATTTTGATTTTTGAGAAGAAGAAAAAATATCTCTACAGAGTGATTGACTGAGTAGAAAAACAGTGAAACTTTATTGTTGGCCTTATTCGTTGGTTTCCTCTGCGAAAGATGTTGTGAAATAGTACAGGATACTGAGATTTATCAAATTTATTACATGAAATTTGAAAGGACGGAAAATGATTGAGCCATTTCCTTCCCGTTCAATGTTCATCGCACTGCATGAAGGAAATAATCAAAGTTGAATTGTTGGACTCTACGTAGCTACTATCAGAATATATTTGCGAATATAAAATATCATACATATATTTTACCTCGTTACATTTGGATATTGATACAAGGATGAGAAATTTCCCATTATAAAATTGTAGAAAAAAGTTATTTTCTGAATAACATGATGGCCAGGGAGGGGGGGGGGGGTTCTGGCCCCCATAATTCATTTCGGTTGGCCACTTGTTGCGTACCCTAGTTTAAATGTCACCGCACGCCACTGTGTGTTTGTCCATTTCTTCTCATCAGGCATCAACACATCTATGGTGTCTTTGGGTGTTTTTATGGAGCTGTTACACATGCACGGGATGGACAATCATCCACTCGACAACGCGAGATTCAAACTGGGCTGCGAACTGGACGCAGACAGCTCTCGAATATTTCTCTCTGATTCGAGCCTCAACACCACTAACGTGTCTTGTCCTCCCATGTTTGCAGCTCCAATAAAAGCCGAAACCCACCAAATTGTTCATATTCAGGCCTAAGCACTCGCAAGTGTTCAAAATTGTCTGTCACAACTTCCGCAGTCTTGTCACATATCAGCACGAAAAAAAGGAAGTCTTCTCGAATACAGCTGGATTGCGAAACAATTCATGAACAGTGAAAATCCTTCCGTTCCCAACACATCTAATGTTTCGTCTCCCAATATGATCAAATGCTTACTCATTTATCTCCAGTGACGTGCCCAAGGGAGGGTTGGTGTGGTCATAACCCCATTTGACCCAGTATTCCTTAAAAAAAAAAAAAAAAAAACGTCAAAGACAGGAAAAGATGGCAAAATGAGGACTGATCACCAAAAATAGTATGCGCAACCCCTCTCCTTTCCGAAAATCCTGGGTACGCCACTCTTTCTCTCGAACACATTTTTTAAAATCAACTCACCAGAAGTATTAATCTTTTCGTATTGGAGACTGACGTAAGATGCGTTCTTCTTGTAGGTTTGGATATTATCCTTTAGGGGGCTGTCGCCTGCCTTCGCACCTAACCTTAACAAAGCCCTAATTTTCCATTCTTGTGACTTGGATCTTCAAGACTTGGAAAGATTTCAGACCGAAGGGACACACGATATATGTCATTTGGAATGAGCTAATAAACAGCAACGTTTCACACCGTAGCGACACAAAAGGCCGCACAAACCTACTTTCGACTTGTGAAATCCTCAGGCGACACGATGTGAAATTTCCCTTCCTAGGCAACTGTCATCGTCACCTCAAAGTGGTAGCTCTTGTTGACCACAGAATAAAAATTTCTCCTCAACCGGTGGAATGCCCCTCAGTTTTCTTATTTCTCCTTTATTTTCTGGGCTTGTTCACTATACAGGCAACATCTTACGATTTGAAATATTATACACAGTACATGTACTATATAGATATTTTAACGAAAAATCAGTCTATGTTAAGGGTGGCTGATTGGGGTCCTGGTAGAGCCTGCAATTTCCGCTAAAATGTCTTTGATTTTCAGTTGATCTGTGCAGTTTATTTCCTTTTTAATAAACCCCTCTAATACCTGGTACTGCTGAAATATTCACTTTAGAGAGAGACCTTCAATCTCTTCGGCCCTCGACCCGAACTAGCTTCCGAAGCTCCGGAAGTTCCGCTGTCGTCAATGTCTTCAGCTTTGGACCCGAACTGGAACTAGTAGTAGACTTGGTTACTTTACGGCAGTGGCGAAGATATAGTACAAGCAATGCAAGCACTGCTTGCACAATTAAAATATTATTTAATGTACTTAACGTTGAGTGCATTATTTATTTTCTATCGCACTCGATTTCGCGAAATTTTACGGCCGCAAATTCTCTCCGCAGCCCGTTGGCAAGCAGCAACCTCTCTGCTTGCAGCCACTGTGCGGGAAACCAACGCTTCTCAAGTATCATATGGCGAAGGGTAGATGCTGGTGAAGATACGGTCCCCAAACCACTAATAAAAGCTCTGCTTTTCGGAGCTTTTCGGCTTCTCGAAAACACCCGAGCCAAGCAGAAAGCAGACACTACTATCAGAAAACATATAAGTGTTAACATGATCTCGAAGATGTATATTTGCTTTATTATAAACACAGAATTATTGAAATAAATTATTATAACTGTTCCAAATTCCATGTAGATAAACTTTAAAGCATTACTTTGAGTTTCAAGATTTGTAAAACGTGTCAATAATGTCGACGTTCAGGGATTAAGACAAACATGGTGTTCCGGCACTGGGGAGCGCTGGAATCTGCAGAACAGCTGGCTGTTGTCCGCTTCACACTTCTCTTGTCTCAAATTACAACGCACGCCAGTGTTGACAACTACCAAATAATTTACACTATATTTATCGTAAGTTTTCATACAAACAATGAACTGATGTTTTTTTTCGATAAAACGTATGTAAAAAAAAAAGCAATGAAACTCTCTTCTGAGACCTGCAAATAGCAAAAACGTTAAGTCATAAATGCTATCCAACTCGAAATATTATTTTTATTAATATAATACATTATTAAAAAGAAGAAACAGCGCATGTTCTTCCTATTGTAATGGTCTATTATTCGAAAGCTTAATTAATTTTAAGCTTCAAGTCAGTTCTATTACTCCCCCGTGAACATTAATTTTTACAACGAGGTTGACATCACTTTTCTGTTAGCTTCTGAGCTTTTCGGAATATTTTCCATTTATGTGGGAAGAACGAGTGGTTGAAGTGAGTGTTCTCTTTTGTGAAACAAACGTGAATATTTCAAATTTCGTACGGGAAGCTGTAAGTAATAGCAAGTATTTTATTATCAATAACGTGACAAGAATTTTGAACTTAGCAGTATGGCCGTTGAGAGAGGAGTTCATGGATATATTATTATTATTTAAAATGTCCTTTCTTTCCTAGAAAAACTGGGGCAATGGACTGTATAATATATATACCCCCCTCCCCCATTTTTCGGAGTACTGCATTGCTTTCCTTCCTCTTAAGACCACGCTTCGCTACTGCTTTACGGTATTTAGTCCTTTTCATTTTAGAATCACTAGATCTCAAAAAGCAACCAATGGACACTGACTGATCACTAATCGACTGTATGAATTGTCACACTAACCTCTGAAATCTCATTAACCAATTCTGTTGTACAGATCAACCGGGAAATTGAAGCCGCGTATTTATATCCTCATTATATTCTACCAGGTAACCAAGAAAGTTCATGCGGTTTTAGTACAAAGAAGAAAAGGTCCAAAACAGATGTGTTTACCTTATATTTTTTCTGCAAAATATCCACCATCCGCTTCTACAACCTTCTCCCATCTTTGTACAAGCCTGTAGATGCCATGTTTGAAAACGTCTTTGTGTAGGGCCGCAAAAAACTGCACCACCGCGTTTTCAACCTCCTCGCGAGTTTGGAAATGTCGATTGCACATATGGTTGTCCATAGACAAAAAAAGATGGTAGTCTGATGGAGCGATGTCGGGTGAATACGCTGGATGTGGCAGAAGTTCCCATCTGAGAGAAGAAATCACCTCCAGGGTCATCTTTGCTGTATGCGGTTTAGCGTTGTCTTGGTGGAAAAGAACACGCTTCCTATTCACTAATGCAGGTTGTTTTTTTGCAAGCTGTTCGGGCACTCTTTGCAATCGCACGGAGTACACCTCTTTGTTGATGGTTTTACCACTTTCCAAGAACTCATCATGCACAATCCCAGCCGTAGTCCACCAGACACACAGCATCACCTTCCGCTGATGAAGAGCAGGTTTTGCAGTTAAAGGTATGGTGTCATTTGACGATAGCCAATGGTATGGGCGTTTCTTGTTATCGTACATTACCCACTTTTCATCACACGTCAAAATGCGGTCCAAAATTGGACAGTTGTTGTTCCTAGTGAGCAAGGAAGCGCAAATGTTCAGTCGTTGGAGACGGTTCGCAGCAGTCAGTTCGTGCGGGACCCACTTACTCAGTTTCCATGATTTGCCAAGCTCATGCAAGTGCGCACGAATTGTTTCAGAACTTACCGCAAATCGTTGAGCGAGTTCTTGACACGTTTTACGTGAATCCTCTTCAATTGCTGCCTTCAGTTGGTCCACATCGAGAGATTTCGGTCTGCCCGATCGAGGTTTGTCTGCCAGTGTCTCATAGCCACTCGAGAAGGTCTGAAACCACTTTTGCGCTGTCCGTTCACTAATTGTACCTTCTCCAAACTCTGCATATATTTTTCTTGCTGCTTCCGCTCCTTTTGTGCCCAACTTGTACTCATACAGTAAACACGCCCTGATTACTGCATTCGACACAGCCATGGTTCACTGCGAATACTTGCTCCCGAACTATCGACTGCGACCTGTTATCTACGTTAGCCGACGTGCCAAGGAATGAGCTTTCCGCCAATCACACATACATGTACCCCTGGCGGCTGAACTGTGTACTACCCCACGAAAACTACGGGCAGTTGTAAAACCGCATGAACTTTCTTGGTTACCTGGTAGAACGTTCCGCAGATAAAACGATTCGTAAATATTGCCAGTAGTTAAGACTCCTTCTCTTATTCAAGAACATTGCCTCTCGCGCCTTCCAGAGATTAAAAATTACAACGAATCGCCCTACGTGTGGCGGTACCTTTGTTATGCAGTTTCCAAATACTGACAAGTCTCTACATAGTGCTCAAATTTGCTGCGACAAAACCGAAAGCGCAAGCAAAGTTTATGTGCAATATTATCAACAACATGGTTATAGATCATTCTCAGTCTTGCCTTGATAGGTATTGCTCTCCTTAAATTATCGTCACATTATTCAAGAAGACAAAAACCTAATTTTATGTAGTGTAAACTGAAACAATTCCGGGCGGGGGGGGGGGGGTTCAGACCCCTGATCCCCAACTTGGATATGTGCTATTAACAATAACAGGATTATAGAACTTTCTCCGTATTGTCTTGATAATTATTTATCTCCTTAATTCATCGTCACATTATTCAAGAAGCCAATAACGTAATTTTATCTAGTGTAAACTGAAAAAATTCGGGGGAGCCTCGAACCACCTGATCCCCACCTATGCGCTATTAACAATAACAGGGTTATAGAACATTCTCCGTCTTGTCTCGATAATTATTTCTCTCAAATTATCATCACATTATTCAAGAAGCCAAAAATCTAAATTTATCTAATGTAAATATAAAAAAAATCCTGAAGGGGGCTCGAGTCCCCTGATCCCCACCTTGGATACGTGCTATTAAAAATAATAGGCTTATAGAACATTCTCCGTCTTGCCTCGATAATTATTTCTCTCCTTAAATTATCGTCACATTATTTTATTTCTCACCACAAGAAACCAAAAACATAATTTTATCTGGTATAAACTGAAAACTTTCGGGGGGTCGAGCCCCTTAAGCTCTCCCCTTGGAAACTGAATTCGCCTTATTTCTTTTCTATGAACATTTATTTATAAATTGTTTGTGAATAGTGCTGTCTTTTTGTACTTATTCACGAAGCACAGATATCAAACAGACTTTTTGGGATCACGAAAAGTCGAGAAATTCCCCAAGTATCATATCTAAAAGTGATTAATTCTTGGTATTTTCTCCGCTATGGAGGTCTGAAATTTATTGAAATTCCAGAGTGCAAAAACAATCACTTGGCGGGAGGGAGGAGGGTTAGTGTGTAGAATTCGAGAATTTCACCTTTCGAATTTCCCGTCTGAAAAATGTTTCGAGCTGGTCCGGAATTGGCAAATTTTTAAAGACCCGAACGTTGGAATTATACAATTTCCCTTCCCAATCCCGTCCCGAACAAACATTTTTCATCCGACACGCACAGTTACGGAAATCAACATGATTGATTTGATTGACTGATTTGCTTTATTTTACTTCGCTTTTGTGCCACTTTTGGCTAATTTGAGAAGATGGGATGAATGATGACATGATGAAATTGATGAATGTACACTCACAAACATCCATGCCCAGGCCGGGATTCGAACCCGGGACCTCTGGCGTCGTAGGGCGATGTGATAATCACTCAGCCACGGGGCCGACGGCAGTCAACATGATTGTCTCTGGTATAATGTTTTCTAGTTATTTTGTTGTACATGACAGTTAATTGCTGTAACTTTTCCAGATATCTCAAGAGGGGGATAAGTGCCCCCTTCCCCCCTTTGTGGGCGCCCTTAGCTACAGGGCTCACGGTAAAGGCTAAACATTTTTGCTCCTAATCAGGTTCTCGAAATGGGAATTTTCACGAAACAGAACGCTTTACTTGTTTTCGTCTCAGATTATGGACAGTGACGAGACGGAACGGAAAGGTTCCAGATGTTCACGAATAGAAACGCCGCCGATCCGGCCCACTCCGGTCCATTTCGAGCCCTGCCCAGAATGCCTTAGCACAGGTCGGAGGATAAACACTAATGACGCTAACACCCTGACGAATTTCTTATTTTTATTTATTATTTAGACATAATGCCATTTCTGAGTATAATAAATTTTACCCATATCATTTTGGCACAATTAAAATTATTAAGCATATAAATAGTTTTCATCATTCAAATGTATTTTGAGATAAAATGGCAAAATCATATCAAAAATGAATTTGCCTTTTGTGCTAATTTACATAATTATTTTAACAGTTAATTTCCAAAGGTTTTTTCTTTTTGATGTTTCCAGCAGGGTTGTTAAAGGTCCAGGAATTTTAAATAAATGCAATTCCGGTCCAGGAGAGAAAATCCAGCAAGCGTAAATGGGTTCTGGACCGTAAAGAACCTTTTTTTATGTTTAAAGTATTTCAATTCGATCCAGGAACCTTTTTTCCCTCGATTAATTTAAATACGGTCCAGGAACATTTTTTTCCGGATCAATTTAAATCCGGTTAAGTTATGTATTGAAATGAAACAACGCAACTTGGACCGAATTTAAATTGTGAGAGAAAAAAGGTTCTGGTCCTGTTGCGGAACCCATTAGAATTTATGGGTTTCTGGACCTTGAACAACCCTGGTTTCCAGTTCCACTGTGAACTATGGCCAAGTAATTAATCAGCCTCTACAAGACCCACTTATTTTGGAAAACGGGAGTTAGAAACTTTAAAAATATATAAATTTCAAGCACACTAATACGAAAAAGCAGATTCTTTCTAGATACAATCATAATTCTGCTAGAAAGAGACTTGGAGAGAGAATGCGTAAAAGTTTACTTTGGCACAGCACCCAATAACTAACGTATTCTCGTCTATCAAGATTTTTTTATATAGGTGGCATTTGACATGGCACAGTCACGGAAAGCTTCATCAACGAGCAATTACAAACTAAAATGGTGCAAGTACTTACCTCCAGGAATGTGCTTGAGTATCTCGTCTTTATGCTCCTGTTCAAGATCGTCGAAGCCATCGATATCATCAGGATGTTCGATCTTCTTGGTGGTTTTTCTGGCTCGGGTGAAGGTATCAAAGAGGCACGCCACATGAAACCACTGTTTCATCTCCCCACCAGCGTCAGTGAAGGGGTTCGCGACAACCTTCCCGAGCCTCAAGCAACCTTTTAGCAGTTTCTCCTTGCACTTTTTGCAAGATGCAGTCCCTCTTTTGGCCACATCTGCACAGAATTTCTTTCCGTCCGGGTTCGCCATTTTCGAACACTGCCAGCACACTCCAAGAAACTACACCACGAAACTGCTTGCACGCACGTTCTGTATATCTTGCCCTAATAACATCACAATTTGCTTTGATCAACAACCGAAATCGTCCCAGAGATTTTCCTTTCACGCAAAACTTAAAAGTGCCATTTCATCCTAAGAATACAAAAGAAAAAATACATTATTACACATGACAATGAATATATTAACAATTAGTTGCTATTCTTATAAAATACGAAATCGTATTTCGTTTAGTTCAGCGCCCTTTACGTTGGAAAGTAAAATAAGCGTTATCCCCTTTTCACTTGTGTCTCCTTCACCAACTGACAGAGGTTAGGATGTTACAGTGGACGTGGAGGAGGGAATGAATGACATTCAGAGAAATAATTTATATTCTACACGAAACACATAAACCACTGCACTAGGCCTGTATTAGCTTCTTCAACACACAAATTTTCATTATAATAAATTATAACTGAAATTATCTGGACAGATAACGCTCCGAGATGTAATTTCCAAATAACTCAAATTATCCTAAGTGTTTCTTCGTTTTCATAAACGAATTAAAAAATAAGTTCATGTGTTGAATTTGCACTTCTGGCACAACATAGTATTTACATTAAAGTACATAACATAAAATCATAAAATAAGCAAGCATTTACTTCAATATGCACTCCGAAAACTTCCGACGAAATGTAACAACATTCTGCATCCTGTTAAGAATAAAATTCCACAGATCATTATAGACGTGTTAATTCGACTGTAAATAAAAGAACTTTAAAACAAATGGCCGCGATCAGTACCACAGCAGAGGCATTAACAACATTTCTGTATCAGTAGAAAATAACATAAAAAAATACACATCACTGTCGATTTTAATTCTAAGTTACCTTACCTAACAAATAGCATGCACCGTTCACTCATTTCAAGCTTTGTAATCTCGGTTGATGATTTCTCACCTACATACAGAGGAATGAAGTAAAGCCATTTTCCGAGAATGTCCCGAATAAAAATGGCGATGAGCACTTTGCCTCGTAATATTTGTATGCATTTGCATTTTTGTTATTTAGCGCTTAGCGTCGCTATTGTGCCATTTTTTTAAATTTTTTTTTGGCTAATTGCGACTATGGGATTAGTGATGATGAGATACAATTGATGGAGGGATACTCGCAAAAAACACCAATGCCGGAATTTGAAACCAGGAATTATGGTGAAGAGATCGAAAGTTAAGTCTATCAGTTAACGTGCTCGGCCAGTAAACCGACTCGTAATATTTATACGTCACACACTACAGTGAAAACAAATTACACTGGCGGTCACCAAGCAATGCAGATCCGTCATAATTATTAACCGAGATCGATAATCAAACTTCTATGCAAAATAATAGTGTATTTTTTCTACGCAAAATATAATCAAATAATTTTTGTATGAGAGCAGTTTCCTTGATACGAGATACTACACTGAAAATATCATTTGACCTGGCAAGATACATAACTGAAGTTCGAATACTTACTATCGGATTAAAAATTATAGATACTAGAGTTTGGACTCCAATTAAAAATTAACCAGTAGACCTACATTAAAACGAGTTACATCAAAATTTAGCTTATTCGATTCTGCGTTTATCTATGCTAACCAATTATTTTTCGAGTTTCCCTCGTATCTTTATTCGTCGTGAGACCAAAAAAGGGCCTTTTTTAAAATACAAAAAATTTGCAAACGATCGCTATCTTTGAAATTCCGTAAATAAAAAACGGGTAGTCCGATCGTTATGAAATTTTAGTAGGGTGCAAGCAGAAAGGTTTTAAACATAATTATTAACTTTCAGGTTTTCAAAATTTCTCCAAAAAATGTTTTTAGTATTTTTGCGAAACAACATTTTCGTAGTATTGGGTAGTCCTACAGATACAACATTGGTCTTGTTTTGAAGCTCATTGTATCTGTTTTTAAAATGCATTATCATTGTCAATTCACATTGCGAAACCTATTTTATACAATTTTTTATTCAGTGGAGTAAAGCTGTACGTGCAGCGTGGCAACACTACAAGCATTGACTCGCTGCGTCCGCCGACAGTTTCCGCGCTTCAACGGATATCACTGTGTGTCGTGTTGCCACGTTCCGCCTACAGCTTTACTCCTCTGCATAAAAATCTGCATAAAATCGGTTTCGCAATGTGAATTGACAATGATAATGCATTTTAAAAACAGATTCAATGAGCTTCAAAACAAGACCAATATTGTATTTGTAGGACTACCCAATACTAAGAAAACGTTGTTTCGCAAAAATGCTTGTTTTTGAAAAATTTTGAAAGCCTGAAAATTAATAATTGTTTTTAAACCTTTCTGCCTGCACCATACTAAAATTTCATAAAGATCGGACAACCCGTTTTTGATTTACAAAATTTCAAAGATAGCGATCGTTTGCAAAACTAAAAAAAAAAAAAAAAACGGCCCTTTTTTTCACGACGATAAAAACTAGAAGGCATATTCGAAAAAAATTGGTTAGCATAGATTAAGGCCCGCTTTAGACGAAAGCATTTTCTTTATCATTTTTCTTAGCATTTATGCCATGACCAAAAAGCTACCGTGTAAAGTGAGAAATGTTATGGCATATTTCATGGCATGTCTCAAGGATACAACCGGCTCTATTTCCGTAGCATTTTTCATAGCATAACCAATCAGAAGCGACCTCATGGTCACGAGTGAAAATATAATGGCGGTCGCGTGAGATGTAAACAACGTATCACTTCACACTTTTAAACGACAATAACTATTCAACCGAAAGGAATAACGTTTCGTATAAGACGTTATTAGGTACAAAACAATGGCGCTGCTTAAATACATACTTTACAACGTTTACTGTACACGTATCGAAGAATATTTTAGTTTAAACACAGTGCATTCAGCATAGATGGTGTAACTTGATGTACCTTTCATGCTGTACATGTTATACATTGTAATCGCAAAAGCTAGCCGAAAAGTTACATGAAATGTTTGCGTGTAAAAGTACTTTACATGAAATGTTTGCGTGTAAAAGTACTATCTGTTATAAGATTTTTGGAATCATTTACATAGCATGTATGCTAGCAAAAATGCTAAAGGAAATGCTTTCGTCTAAAGCTGGCGTAGATTAACGCAGAATTAAATAAGCTAAATTTTGATGTAACTCGTCTCGAGTATCTATAATTTTAATTCGATAGTAAGTAGTTAATTTTTCTAATATATTATATTTCGATTTTTCATTTATTCGGCAAATATTTCAATTAGAGCCCTGCGGAGTATTTTTCTTATAGTCTGTCTTGGGAATCTGTGGAACAAGCCCACGCATAACGGCAAAGAAGAGAAAGCGAATGGGCGGAGCAAAGCAGTGCGCACTACTGCAAAAGATTGGTTGTTCCCCGTTTTTTCCCCTCCATGCACTCACTTCTCCTCTTATGCGTTCATTTGTTATGCCCTGTCGAGTCACTAATTGCGCAGAAACTTATTTTCAATCACTTGCTCTAGAGAGTCCCGGCTTCCGGGACAGGATGTAATTCTGTCATATTGAAACTACTAGTTCCATTTATTATGGACAGATGGCGCCGCTGTAATGCTACGATATCTGCACCATAGGAGTCAGCTGCTGTGGATATTATCGGGCAATTTGCATCCTGCACTCCTTCCTGCTCGTGGAACAGCTCTCAATTTCTCTAATCCACAAAGATATATACAACATGGAAATACGCATACAACAACGTAGTGTTGATGGTACAGTATTACATGTAGTTTTTAGTTGTTCTTATTCTTAGTTTGCTTATACTAACTGTGACTGTGTAGACTTTATCTAGTGGATTAACTTACAATTTGGAATGGAAATTGTGGTCCCACTTTACGTGAGTTCATACATGTATGGGTGTGCGAAATCATTGAAGACTGGTGGGGGGGAGAAAGATCTTAATCTACACACAAATGTTATATGGATATTTACAATGTTATTAAATATTAAAGTCAATTAAATAAAGGAAAACAATAATTCGTTGCTTTTATGTATATCAGATATTTGTAAAGTAGCAAACTATGTCCTTTACTAACTGGTTAAAGATGTCAATAAATTACAAAAGAGTTTTATTATGTATAAGCTTTTAGTTTTTGCTCTCTATTAACATAAAACTATTATAATTTATAATTATATTTGACTTGCATTCTTATTTTACTTTCTTGTGCGCATATTGATATTAGTGTAAAGTAGACCTGTTAACTATCTCTTGAAAGAGAGAGAGAAAAAGCATTTTTGGTGGGGGGAATTTTTGAGGTCAAGATTGTTGGTGGGGGGAAATGTCCGCTGTCTCCCTCACGATTTCGCACCCTGCATGTAATGCTATTCCACTTTTTGTGTAAGTCCATTTATAAACTTATTTATTGCTATTGACAGGAATTAGCCTATTGAAAATAATAGTGTGCTGCACCTGGCACAAATATGCGAACTGATACTCGTCAACGTTCATTTCCAAAAAACGGACATGTGCTGATGTGCAGTTCATACTGTCGTATACTTGGCCCCAGTGGCGCAGCCACAGGGGGGGCATTGCCACCCCCAACCTTGGACGGAAATCAATTTGAACATTGAAGTAAAAAAAGCAAGACTAACAGAATCAAAGAGTAGCAGAACAAAAGGATACTCAAGTTGGAATTGGTTTTCACATATTTCTTGCATTTGTTTCTTCCAGACGGCCAAGGGACCTTATGGAAGAATGGGAGGGGGGGGCAAAAAGGGGCAATTGTCCCCCTCGATTTCAAATTTTATACATATAATAATGCATTTCGTAAAATTTTCTAGCTCGCTTCGCTGACAAATCGCAATATCTGCTTTTCGTACAGTCTTGTCAAGTTCGGCCCTGGGAGCAGAACGATCTAAATGAAAAAAATATATAAAAGAGAACGCTATGGCGTCCCGTGGAATTGTTTACGCCCTATTAAATCAATAGTATAGTTTTCAGTTTGCAAAGATTTGAATGTAACATTTTTTTTGCGAGCGAAGCGAGCAATATGATGCTTTTCTGTGATACATTGTAAATTACCAGAGAGAAAAGTAAGACCAAATATGCACTTCAGACGGTTGCTTGGTCTTAAATGCATGAACAATTGTTTGGAGGAAAGGGAGCGCGCACATTTCAGAGACAATATATATGATTTTTGCTGTTGATTTGTTATGAGGCGGATGAATTGATTATGTAATATAATTAAATCATGTGTACATAGTATATGTATTAAAGAAACTTTGAATAAGTCCTCAATTTAGTAGTGTTAACATGTTGCTTATGTATTTTCTTATTTTACGTCGCTCCATGTTGCATTTATGTGTAAAACATATGTTGTACATGAAAGTTATACATGTCATATGTAAAAACACTAAGTTGCTGACCAAGGCAGTTTATTAAGATAAAAACACTTAACAGGTAACGTTTCGACCCTGTATCAGGGTCTTCCTCAGACGAAGAACTAAACTAAAATGATGAAATATACTCGTTTAAAGTCCCGATCGTGTGTATTAAGGGATCGTATATAGGCTATGAGAAGCCTGATATTCGAAGTTATTTGGCTGCGAGAGGTGTATCGTAAGAGGGGGTATAGCTCTGAAGAGCTACGTCTACACTTAACCAAGCAAGGGGGCTAGCCCCGTGAAATGAGGACTACACTCACGATTAACTTTAAACACTACAATTGACTGGTCTGGCAAGGGTGTGAGAGAATGAAAGACAAGGATAGAGGAACGTTCGTTACCTGTAGATTTCGAAGTGACGATCGACTCGCTGGTTCATTGATGAAACTCTGATGAACTCTCCTGAAATAAAGCTCCTTTCCGATAGTGTACTTACTACTCCTCGCTGTAACTCCTTTTGTAACGTTCGGTAACAACTATTCACGCCATAACTTTCTTATTTCAACAACTTGTAGAATTCCGAGGCACCGACTGTGCACGCGATAGATTTCAGATACCGACTGTGTGGAGAAATATTCTCTCAAGCTATTTAAACGAAATTCGAACTTCGGCCGTTGAGAGACCGCGTCTCTCAATAACGGTGCTTTCAGCGTAAAGCTGTGTTTGCAGTATCTTTCCTGCGATTCCGGAAGAATTCGTATCAGCGGATTTTTACATCCGCTGAAGATCGCAGGTGGCATTTGCTTGAAAGAAGCTCTTTCCAACTTCTTACATACTCGGGCCCTTTTTATGAAATGATTAGGCTATCGGACTATGGCGCCCGGGGTCCCGGATTCGAGTCATGCCTTCGGCATGATACGTACTACACACAGAAAGATTACATACACATTGCAGGGTCACTAGCCACACAACAACAAATCAAGTTGACAGTCCTTATCTAGGAAGATGTCATATGTACAAAAAGGATTATATTCGTCATGCATTTTCTGTCTTTCAAATATACAGTTTGTGTGTTTGTTTTCCATTAGCTAATGTGAAATTGAACGTGTTGAAAAAATATTTCAAATCCTTTGTTCCAACACAAATTTTTTAGCACCGACTTTTAACCCTTTTGCGAGATTCACGAGGATAATAATGTCTTGGATAATTCTACTATTACTACTATACTACTACCACCATCACCACCACTGTTACTACTACTACTACTACTACTACTAATAATAATAATAATAATAACAATGTCATTATTATTATTATTATTATTGTCGCGTTTATCCTGGTACTTGTCCCACACCCATACAAATTTTCGGGGTTGCGCCTCTGCCCGGCCACTACTATAAAATCTTATACCGACTGACAGATGAAAAATTCTGGGTAAACATTTTCAGCACCCCCCTCCCACACACACACACACACATCTGTTTGGCGAAGAAAGTCTAATTGAGGAAACTGAATATATGTCATGCGACTTCGGTGAACCCCAAGGAAAACAATGCACGAGCCGCGCCTTGGTAAATGTTATTTCGAATCATTTCTTACAAGATAAGTTGAGGTTTGTCTACCTGCTATCCCGTTACCCCCTCCCTCCCTTTATGAAAATAGTCTGGCAATACCACCAGTTTGTTCCACCCAAATAAACTATAATATAATCAAGACGTTGGTCGAAAATATGGGGGTTGGCAACAATTGTATGTTCTGAAGTCAGCTGTTCGACGTTGCCGGATTTGTTTATTGATGTTCTTCATTTCATACACATCTACAGTAAAACAAGTGGCAATCCCACGGTATTTAGCAGTGACATTGAAAGTGATGACAACACCAACCGTGGTATATTTCACAATTTCACATGCAATGTTTCTTTGCAATGGACTACAAGCGTCAACACAAAGCGAGCTTCTTTTCAAAAGTCTACGCGTGTATTGTGTGCCGATAACGATTCACCAAGTGCACGTTAACGTTAGTACGTCACAAGCAGCAACAAATATATGCGCACTAAATGCATGCCAGGAACTTACATGTTATCAGATTCAGAATGTTTGCTCGTACTTACCGTTCTAACTTAACAACCCTCGCAGCATGATCGAACAGGATCTACGAAAGAGGGGAACGTAAGAATCGTAAGAATGGGGAACTTCGACCGCAACGCCACCATGTAGCAGTTCCGGAAAGTGTTTCAAACTTAGATTCGTGAAGTTGCCCGACACCTGGGCCGAAAATTAACCAAAATATGTATATCGTTACTTCGTTAGACGTTAGTGCAACGTTACTGCTGGTTTCTGCCGTAATGCGTCTATTTACTGCTCCTATACTTCTAAAACTGGGCCATTAAAAAATGGAGCGAACGTAGCCCGTAACTTGTCGAGCAGAGGGGCGACCAGTGTTGAATCCAGTCACTTTCCACCAGGGGGATATCAAATTTCCTGGTGGGGGAATGTCATTGGCATCAAATTATAATTAAAAAGCAATACTAATACTATTTCGAGTTGCACGGATAACTACTCAATGTAAATTAACATTCTACCTAATAGAAATCCAACTAGGCACACCTTCCGGTACGCCTGCTATGTTACGACTTTAAAATTCCCCTTATCTCTACTAATAGGTAGTTTTATTAAGTGTAAATTTCGATAAGACTGAACAAGAACATTACTACCATTCCTCAGCAAACTGTCGACTGACAGCCAACACTTGCCAGGGCCAGTGGCGGAGATTAGGTTCCAAAACTCGAGGTGGAGGCAAGGTGCCAAAATTGGGGGGTGGCAAGGACAGTTTACTTTCCCTTGGTAGATAAGGTTCAGCATAGTGCGGGGGCAAAAGCGGCAAAAGTGGGTGGGGCAACTCGGACCCTCGCCCGAGGCCCCGCTTTTCAAGGAGGGGGGCGGCTGCGTCAAATAATAATTGTGTATGGGTGGTTCTGGGACAGGGGCGGCGCCAGAAATTTTCGACCGGGTGGGCAGAAGCTGTAGTATTTTGATACATACGTATATATAGTATGCATGAAAGACACATATATGTACGACATACATGCATATGTATCCCCTTCTCCCTTACACTCCCGATTTCCCTTCACTTCTTTTCTTTCCCTTTCCTTTTCATCTTTTTTGTTTTGCTCCCTAATGCCTTCTTATATATTTCTTTCTCAGCATGTTACCTCTTTCTCCCTTTCATTTTCTCTCGTTCCAGACTTCAAATGTTTCTCTTAACTGCCTGCCATGCACACACACATCTTGTACGTGTGTGTGTGTTCGGTGCCTTCCCTCTTTCTATTCTAATCTATTCTCGCATCTTGATCCACTTCTTTGTCTCCGATGGACAATTATTTCAAGAAGTGTTTGTGTGCGCGCAGCCATACATTCTAATCACATTCTTTCCTTCATGTCAATGTAGTGAAATAAATGTGAATTGGTTGCATCACATTTTGTCCTTCAAGTGCAAAAATACAAGGCACATACCTACTCCACTTTATATATTAGGCGACAGTGATAGAAATTGTGATGGTAGACAATGGTGAAGGATTAAATTACTTTTTGGTAATTTAAATGCATGTTTCCTGATCATATTATTTTCATCATATGAGTTTTTGACTGAAACTTGGGCCGGTCTGACGGTCTTCACGCATCTTTTACCTGTGGATGGACGTTTCAGGGCATTTTTTTAAAAAAAAGAACACAGAAAAATACACTGTTAATAGTATCACAATGTATTATATATCAAATGAAAGCTTAGATTCTGTTCTAATAGATAATTCAATTAGATGTTACATTTTTATAATTTACACATCGCAATATTTATATTGCAATTACGTATTTTTTGTATTTTTGATAAATCAGCATATACACGCACAGTGCACGTTATAAAAAAAAACAACGAAATAACAGTAAGCCTTTACCCAACTAGAGTCCCTGGATGTATGACTTGACGTCATATACGAGTACTCGCGATCCATTCTCCTTATGGAGAGCTGAGATTTGCCTACAATATGGCGTCGTCTACCAACAGCTGATTCTAGTGGTGCGAAAGAGATATCATGTAAGTTTATTTCTTTCACCTTTTTTAAACAGGAACATTTATGGATTATTTCCACTGTTGAGGGATTTCTTCTGTATTCCATATTAAACAAATATGTTCCTGTGTTTAAAAAAGGTGATAAAATGAACTGCAATAATTACCGTGGAATATCTCTACTCTCAACAACATATAAAATATTATCTAACATTCTTTTAACAAGACTAACCCCATATGCTAATGAAATTATAGGTGATTATCAATGTGGATTTAAACGTAACAGATCAACTACAGATCAAATTTTTCACATTAGACAGACACTTGAAAAAAAAAGGTGGGAATATAATCAAAATGTCCATCAGCTATTCATTGATTTCAAAAAAGCATATGATTCGGTCAAAAGAGATAAATTATATAATGTATTAGTAGAGTTTGGAATACCTAAGAAGCTTGTTAGTATGAAAAAGAATGCACCAGTGAAACAGAAAGTAAAATTCGTGTGGGTATTAATGTGTCTGAAAAATTTACAATTCATGATGGGTTAAAACAAGGAGATGCATTATCTCCATTGCTCTTTAATTTTGCCTTAGAATATGCTGTTAGGAAGGTAAAACAAACTATCGTAAGACTAAAATTAAACGGTGTGTCTCAGTTGTTAGCATATGCAGATGATGTAGACTTATTAGGGGATGATATAAATAGAATCAAGAATAATGCTAAAATATTTTTCAAAACTGCTAAAGAGATAGGTTTGGAAGTTAACAAAGAGAAAACTAAATATATGCTTACAGGCCGAAACCAAGTGTTAGGTAATAATCAAAATCTAATTATTGATAACAACTTGTTTGAACCAGTTTCCAAATTCCAATACTTAGGAGTAATATTAACAAGTGAAAATTATATACTAAAGAGGAAATAAAAAGTAGGCTTAATTCAGGAAATGCATGTTACTTCTCTCTTCATAAACTTTTGTCTTCTCGTTTAATATCTAAGAAACTAAAATTTAAAATATACAAAACAGTAATTTTGCCTGTAGTATTATATGGGTGTGAAACTTGGTCCCTTACATTGAAAGAGGAACATAAATTTAGAGTATTTGAAAATAAGGTCCTTAGGAAAATATTTGGACCTAAAAAGGATGAGGAGACAGGTGAGTGGAGAAGGTTACATAATTTAGAACTACATAATTTGTATTCATGTCCAGATATTATTAGAATAATTAAATCAATTAGACTTAGGTGGGCAGGCCATGTGGCACGAATGGGAGAGGAAAGAGGAGTTTACAGGATTCTTGTTGGGAAACCTGATGGTAAGAGACCTGTAGGAAGGCCAAGACGAAGATGGAGGGACAACGTTGAGATGGACCTAAAGGAAATCGGTAGGGATGGAAAAGAGTATATAGATCTTGCTCAAAATAGGGACAGATGGAAGGCCTGTGTTGCTGCAGCTATGAACCTTGGGGTTTAAGAAGGCTAGAGAGTTAGTTAGTTAGTTAGTTATTTCAGAGCAAGAATAATAATTTTCATCGCAAATTTAAAAGGATTATTTCCCTATCAATGATACGTAAATTTGTGCGTTTCTACGAGTATTTAATACATGCATGTTAATGCAAAATACTTTCGTATTCAACAAGCGCGAAGTACGACATTTAAGAATTTGTGAGCCTAATTGATTGGTAAAGTTGATTACATATTGAACTTATAACTAGACTAATATTCCTTTATTTAACAAGAAAGAATGTTGATCGTGATTTGTGCGTCAGTATTATTGTGTGAACGTAGTCGAAAACTTTATAGTTCGAAGTGTAAAGGCCACGTATTTACTTTCTAGTCACAGTACAGGATATTCAGTTACTTCTTCAATAATATATTATGCTCCAGTTTAAAAGCATTATGTGCACAATAATGAACATGATGCAAAATAAATATAACGTCATCAATGGAATTTACGACTTCGTTCTATTCATGGACTATTTCACAAATATATTTATTGTGGAAAATTTTGTATCTTTGCACTCAGCGTGAACAATGGACGTTATATTCTTCCTCTGTAAAATATTTCTGTCAAGACAGCAAGATCTCTATGATTATTGCGATGGAATTAATGAACTAAATAAAAAATGTGTATTCATGTCAATTATCAGCATTTAACATGTCTGGAAATGTAAAACAAACTCTTAAACAAATTCTTAAAGTGAAAATTTGCTACTTATAAATGTTCACCCTTGCACAGTCAGTGAATGTGATTTTATGTAACTTGGTGCCTTTATTTCAATCTATAGTCCGCATGGAAGAGTAGGAGAGCGAGATATTATCTCAACTTGTTCAAAATGTTACTAGTACAAGGAGAGACTATAATTACTAACTTTCATGTCAGTGAATGTAAAGTTATAATACGATGTTCAACGACAATCAATTTAAAAGCTATCTATACTCTCGAATTCGTAATCTAGTTCAAATTTAGATTGCAGGTTTATTATCTCTATGTTATACACACACCTATTTTACACGTCAGTTAATTGATACGATTTCGATACTTGTCCATGTACAGTTAGAAGTAAATTGTCGTTTCTAGTGATTAATGAAACACACCCTGATGTTAAAACTTGCGCCCTATACTGAAAAATAACTTGCATCACATATTGCCCTTTCATTTTTACAATTACCTGGCTTGTCCACCGAAAAAGAATATAAATTCTATGAATTTTAGAACAAAGAATTCCAGTGGTCACTAACAATAGCAAAATTCTCCTCATAGTACATGAGGCCTAGTGCTTTCTTTTGATTTTTGCTCTGGATTTCTAAATTAAAGTAGCCTGCTTTCCCTATCAGTCTCAATGAATTTCATTTTCAGTGCGAAGTAAATCTCATTGAATACGTGAATTAGTGGGTTAGGTCGTTTAAATTTAGTGTTCTTAGCATCTAGGTGTTTCGAGTAGGTTAGGCTAATTATGCTTGTTGCATTAGTATTTATACACTTTCACTTCATTTGCATGTGCATTCTACATGTACGTGTGTGCACTACAAATAACACGAAAAATGTTTTTTAAAAATGTAGCCTATGACCACGGTAACTTATTGAGCCAAATATTTACCAGATTCTCGAAAATTTTTAATTAATTCAAATTACACACGAGAATTTTCGTTGCAAAGTTTATTTTATACGAAATTCCAGTCTTACAAACATTCCCTCATCCTATTCGTAAAAATGTCAGAAAAATATCTTGCATACGAAACTGGGACTCGTAAGTTGTCGTTACACAGCATTTAAATAGAACTTACATACGAGAGCTGATATTTTATTACGAATTTTAATGTGTTTCAAATGTAGGATAAATTTTTTACCTAATCGCATTTTTTCATTTGATAATTCGAAAAATAAAGGTAGATTATGCAGAACGGTAAAGATTGTATTTTATTATTATCAATATTATTTACGTACTTTCTAACGTTACATAAAATTTGAAATGTTCCTGGAAGTAGGAACGATTCAGTCAGAAAACTGAATATTAAACTTTTGTAGTTCGTTGTGTTAAATATTGTAAATTGATAATACAAGACTCTAATACTGTGATGTCATGGAAGCTGGTGACACACACACACGCACGCGCGCCCTACCGCCTGCCACATGTTATCATGAGATCTGGGGTTCGATACCCGATGGAGACACATAGTGGTTCGGATTCCAATTTAAAATGTAGGTTCGGTCCCGATTACCCTATTTGTGCATGAAGTGGATATAAACCTAAACTACATACATACATAACTACACATGCGCGCGCGCGCACACACGCAATCCCACAGACAAGACAGAGCGGTACAGCACATTAGGCCCAGTCTAGATTATTGGGTTCCAAAACTAGGGGGACAAGGTGCCAAAACTGGAGGGGGGCAGGACAGTTTATTTTCTCTTGGTAGATAAGGCAGAGTTGTTGAAGGTCCAGGAATCTATAAATTCTATTGTGTTATATTGGGTTCTGCTGCAGGACCGGAATTTTTTCTCTCGCATAATTTAAATTCTGTATAAATTGCGTATTGTTTCATTGAAAAAAGGTTCCTGGACCGTATTTAAGTTCATCCGGGAAACTGTCCCTGGGCCGTATTTAAATTCACCCGAAAAAAAAAAGGTTCCTGCGTCGATTTTAAATTCAGACGGAAGAAAGGTTCTGGACCGAATTTAAAATCAGCTGGTAAAAAGGTTCCTGGACCGTAGTTAAATTGATCTAGAAAAAAAGGTTCCTGGAGTGAATTGAAATTAGTGTTGCCCACGGGACGAGACGGGACAGGCTTTTAAAAATTCGAGACGAGACGAGATTGATCATGTATCCCTTTGACAAACGAATATTTTCGAGACGAGACAGCATTTCACAGCATTTCCACGAGACGAGACAGGCCAAAGTCTCGTCTCGTGGGCAACACTAATTGAAATACTTTACACATAAAAAGGTTCTTTACGGACTAGAGTCCATTTATGCTTGCTGATTTCTCCTGGACCGGAATTGAATTTATATAAAATTCCCGGACCTTTAACAACCCTGAGATAAGGTTTAGCATAGTGCTGGGGCAAAGGTGGTAAGAAAGGGGGCCAACTGCTCCCCACGCCCCCCCAAATCGCCGCCACTGATTACGCCTACGCCTTATTATCCTATGAGGGAAAGATCGAATTTCCAGGTTTTCGTACATGTAATTACGTGTAATGTGTATCGGAGAGCGAGTAGCCCCTTACTTTACAAATTTTTAACAAAAAAATTGTAACTAACTCACTCTCTAGCCTTCTTAAACCCGAAGGTTCATGGCTGCAGCAACACAGGCCTTCCATCTGTCCCTATCTTGAGCAAGATCTATATACTCTTCTCCATCCCTACCGATTTCCTTTAGGTCCATCTCAACGTTGTCCCTCCATCTTCGTCTTGGCCTTCCTACAGGTCTTGTTGTATGCAACATTTTTAAATATTTACATATTTATTAAGTTCGTTTCTTCATCTTGTAAGTAATACCCGAAATTCGGCCATTACACTCAAGACAATTTTAAAAATTAAAGTTTCGTGATGTCCTGCGCTCCATAAGAACCAATGCTATTTGAAGCATCAACGAAGGATTTTCACCTACAAAATGTCGGTCGCGAGTACTCGTATATGACGTCAAGTCATACATCCATGGACTTTATACCCAACTTCTAATCATAGAAGTATTCAATTGGTCACAGTTTTCTCGTTTCAAGATCTCTAGTAATTCCTTTTGCTTTCTAATGACAAAGCATTTTATGGGATGATGATATGTGAACATTTCAAGTATAGATAATATTCATGAGTAAAGTATACATGTAATGAACACCAGAGTACACTAATTTATTGCAACATTCACATATTTCTAAGTATATGTACTTGGTGAATTTGATTGGTTGGGCAATCGGGTGGGCACAGGAATTTTTGGGTGGACGCTTGCCCAAACGTGCCCACCCCTGTCCCCGTCCCTGTTCTGGGACCTGTGTGGTGAATTAAGTTTTAGTCATGATTGACTACGCAGACATGATTGACTACGCAATGCTTCTGTTTCTCTCTTTCATACGTATGTTTCTTTATTCTATTTCTTATTTTTGTGTTCGTGTCGTAACGCTTTTAGATAAATATCATATTGTTTTTCTTTTGTGCCGAATATTTTAAACGCTCTTGAATTGTCAAGAGTAACCGAATGAAACATTATATGTTACGTACCGTACTAAATTGTGTGTTTGTTTCCACGATGAGTGATTGAAACTCACAACTAAAGATGATCTGCTCGGTCTGGTGTCTGACGGAAAGTAGGCTATAGTATTCGGAATGGGCGCTTATGGAAGTATTACTTTTTTATTTAGATACTCTAGAAACGTATTACATAACAGAACTGAACAAAGCATGAGAACAGAATGGAGGAAGGTGGAATAAAATAAGACCAAAAATGCCAAACTGTGACTTTGAGCAGTGAAAATCTCAAGTTAAAAATGGAGCGTTTTTATTCTCCATGAGAAACACAGGTGAACCTAAACAGAATTGTTTATGTTATTCTTAATAGCCGTTATCTAGTTTAATAATCGAAATAAAGAACTGTTAGCATCAGTCACATGAGGATAAATACGGTAGACACCATAGGCATAGCTAGAACTTTATATTTGGGTGTGCACAAAGAAAAAGAATGAGGTCTTGTACCTTTTTAATAGCATATTTTGCAACACAATCACTTGGCTCTTGAACTGCACTGATGTTTGTAAAGGAATATAAATTCACTAAATGACAGTGTTGAACATTTCTGAATATATGTAGTAGAAAAAAATCAAATTGCATAGAAATTACACACACAAAGAAATGTTCATAAATGTTACAAACAAATACATCAAAATACACGTCATCTATAACAAGAGACGTCTGTCAATGTTCTTAAACACATCAATAACTTCATTTACGTCAATAGACTAAGCTTTATCCTGTTCCACAAATAGCAAGAGCAGGGCTTCCAATCTATCCTGCTTCTGAGTTGCTCTTAATTTAGTTTTAACTTGGGTAAGCTTGGAGAAAGCTCTCTCTCACACGTGCAGCTTGTGACAGGTATAGAAGAAAAGCGCTGTAGTACAGAATAGAATGCAGTAAATATCTTCTTTCTCCAATGACATCAAAATATCGAAAAACTGCAGACACTCGTTTCATCAGCGATAATGCACACGTTTGTATCAAGTAATGACATTTTTAACTTCTTACAAACTGCCGCTTATTTTTTCTCTTATTGAAATATCTGTCTTTAATTTTCTTTGATAAAGCAGCCCATTAGGGTGTGCCTAGGCACACTCGGCACACCCCGTAGCTACGCCTATGGTAGACACTCAAGAACACAGTTTTTTTCGTTCCTAATATTTAAGTTCATTTCGACAGAATTGGAATAAATTCCCATCGCGAAATTTAATCTAATCTCCTAATGCCCCAATTGAACTGACAACGAACAGCTTCTGGGGCACTCCTCATGCACATGCACAACAATCTTGATACGTAGGACGTAACTCCACTGTTATTTCTGAAATAGACTTATCTCACAATGGCCCTTGAAGATAATTCTGATTACTCTTTAGCGTCATATTATAAGAACAACAGATAATACCTGGAATAAAAGTCACGTCCCTTGAAAATGCTCCATAATTGTCACGATGTACGGACACGTTGTGCTTCTTGTGGCGTCCGTCGCTGCTGCTTCTGGCGCCAGGGAATTCAGCAAGCCTGTCATCGACGGCGAGGACAACCCTGATCCAGGGGTTCTCTTCCACGACGGAGCGTACTACGCCGTGACGACCAGCAACAACGGTGCCTCCAATCCCAAGTTCCCCATCCACTACTCCGTCGACTTGCAGAACTGGACCACCCAGGCCCATGTGTTCACCAAAGACAACATTCCTATCTGGACGGAAGCCGGACATGAATTCTGGGCACCGGAACTCCACATCATCAACAACAACTTCCTGGTTTACTTTGCATCACGGGACACAGCCAGCAACCAGATGGCTGTTGGTGTCGCTAGTTCCGAAAGCATACTCGGCCCATACCAAGCTACCGATTCCCCTCTTATCTTAAATCTTACCACTGGAAACATCGACTCCACCGTACTCACTGACGACGACGGTGCCAAGTACCTTGTCTGGAAGGAGGAGCCGACGTTGATCTACGCCAGGAAATTGTCGGAAGACGGACTGAGTTTTGCTTCGGACGAAAAGCACGAGCTTCTGCGAAACGGTCTGGGCTGGGAAGGTCCTGATGTAGAAGGTCCGTGGTTCGTGAAGCGAGGAGATTACTTCTATCTCTTCTACACTGGCAGCTTCTACTGCGACGTGTACTACGCGGTGGGCGTGGCTAGGAGCAAGGATGCACTGGGTCCGTACGAAAAGCACGGAGACCCTATCCTCGTATCGACTGACGACTGGAAAGGGCCCGGCCATTGCAGTGTCGTTAAGGATGTGAACGACGGGGACAACTACGTGCTGGTGTACCACGCGTGGCGATCTGGCCAAATGTGCGGAGACAACAATCGGCTGATGATGGTGTCGTCAATTGCGTGGTCGGATGACGGATGGCCGCTCGTGGTTGGTATTTAGTATGAAATGTTTTCAAGTTTTCCTTCAGGAGAATACGTGAGTTGGTATTTCAAGAATTCTTGTCAGAAATAAAATAAGTTGAAATTGGGTTATAATAAATAGTCTGTTATTCATAAACCAGTTTTCAAATTCATTACATGTCCTCCTCCGTGGCCGTGCTGTCTAAGGCGCTGTATTTAGGCTCCGACTGCGGGACGGCATAGGTTCGAGTCCGCCTGGGTTCTCGGCCTGTGTATAGGGCCGGTGGCAACCCACCATCGTGAGAAAATTAGGGTCTCGGAAATCTCCTATAACGGCTGGGGGTTCGGCGTGCTGACCCCACGTCACCCCATTACCGGTTGAAGATCTCCATAGCTCTAGGTAGGATTGTGGGAGGGAGACTGGCAGTCGGGAGATAGGCCAAGGCCCTTCAAGGGCTGTCGAGCCATGAGTTATTATTATTATAAATTCATTACATATAAATTACTGGCCACTTTATGAGGGTTGGTTATTTATGCGCACATCCCCAACATTCCTTTAAAATTTTTCACCAAGGCCCAATTTATGGTAATTTTGGCTTTAAAATTTTCCTTGCACTGCCCAGTCCCACCCGATGGAAAATATTGGATTAATCTCTGCCTAGGGCACTCATACAAATGTCCTTCCTCTTAAGATTTACTGCAATTCCTTCAGAAACAGACTTGGTGAGGTTTCAGAAACTTTAGCGATCGGTCAAAACTCCAGGCAGCGCGTTCGGCCCAATCCCTCAGATTTTTTGTTGGGTTGGCATATGGCGACTACGGAGGCTACAATATACACCCATATCCCCGAATCCATTTTAAGATGAGTCATGCTTTGAGTCAAGGGGCATTGTTCTGCTGAAAGAAATTTGGCGAGAAATTCGTGAAAGTTCTCAGTTTCGATGTTCAAGTAACACGACGTCATTCGTGCAGAAATAATACATGCTGAAAAAATGCATTATTACACTGCTCTCAGGTGTCTCACTTGGTGGTCTCCTTCGTCATGGACATTGTATCACACGAGCTCGAACGCATCGTTCAAATCGTGAATCCCTAAAACTAATCACTCACCTATGAGTTTCTACAGTCCCGTCTTTCTTATATTCGGCGCGGGAACCGCCTGTATGGCAGTGACCCTCTGTTACTGCCTTTACCAGTGAAGGAACTTGCGGTCAAACAGCCAATTACGCCCACCGTTTGGGCAAGAAATGACGTTAAGAATCGTCGCCCCAAAACAGCTATTAGGGAAATAGGATTGTGTCAAAATAACCGTTCTGCGCTGTGACTGCACAGCGGTTAGTACGGCGACTCCACTGTTCCCGCTGTGTTCTACACAAGAGAACATGTAAAACAATACTCCCATAAGCGTAATGCTAAGTTTTCTCCCCCTTCTACAACTATCCAGCACACAGACCTCTCTTTCCCCAGCTTGCCGCGGAAAGAGGTCGGTGGAAGAGGAGCAGTTTTGGGGTCTGGTTGGATTTGGAAACTGTTCCTCGTGTCCTTAAGGTTCGGCTGGACCTTTGGCCGACACCAGGGCAGATTTTTTTTTAAAAAATCCCTCTGCTTTTGAAAGACCGCTGTGATATTCCAATATCTGAAAAATTGCATGAGCTTAGAAGTCCTTCAAGAGCATTCACGTGAATATTCATGTGGTTTGCTTTCAGTGTTTATTTATTTGTCTCTTATTTTTTTTTGTGGCGGATATTAAGGCTCATGCCTTTTCTTACACTCAACCACATACAAAAAGTTCATATTATAAAACATATTCATAAATTGATTCATATATGAACATTGAAAATAACGATCACACATACTATACCTTTCACGTGAAACCAACCGCGGTAAAAATATGTAATTCAAAGAAATACATAAAACGTATATAGGAATATAGTACATATATACACACACTCATACATAGGTTTATATACATAACAGGCCACTACAAATATTTATTAAGCATGTATTACTTAAGTACTTGACAAAAAGAGAAGAAGAAAGAAGAAAATATAAATCGAACCAAGAATAAGAGTATATAGATAATATCACTCCATAAAACTTTCTCTTAATCTTCGCTTGAAAGTATCTATTGAATTTGATTTTCTCATTTCATGTGAGCCTGACTCTGTGGCTGAGTGGTTAGCACATCGCGCTGCGACGCCAGGGGTCCCGGTTTCGAATCCCGCTTGGACATGATTGTTTGTGAATGTCCATTCATCAATTTCATCATTTCATCACTCATCCCCATCTTCGCAAATTAGCCAAGAGGCACAAAACGCGAAGTATAATAAAATCAATCAATCAAATCATTTCATGTGAGAGTGCATTCCAGTCCCTAACCACTGATACAGTAAAAGAGTTACTAAAGAATTCAGGTTTGTGAGTTTTAATTGTTAGAACATTAGAACTTTGGGAATTTATGTATGGTAACTCTGAGTTTCCTAACGGAAGCAATCTGTTGGTGAGATACAAAGGACTTCCTGTGTCAAGTAACTTATGTAGCAATACTAATTTTCTGTACCTGCGTCTTTCTTTCATTTTAATCTAGCCTAATTTATTATAATATTCGGTTAAGTGGTCATACCTCTTGAGGTTAAATATATATATCTTATGCATGAGTTCTGAATTTTTTGAATTCTCATTGCCAGTAGCGAAGCGTAGTCTTACGAAGGAGGCAAGCAATGTTTCAGTACAACAAAACATGTAGTACAATGGCACGCCAAGAGGGCGATTAAAGGTTTATAGCCTCATTGGCCCGGTCGCTGGATTTGTCAAAATATCATAATAAAGTGACGGTTCTAAAAATAAACCATATGATCCTCAAACGTCACATTTACTTTCGAAATTCCAGGTAACGTTATTCGTATGGTAGTAAACGTCTTACATATGCGAACTTTCCGCATACGACTAAAGGGGTACGTATTTTCTTATTTATATATTAGTACTTTTATTTGTTCATAATTTTTTAATGTGGACAAACGGTGACCAAACGGATTTAGGTAAAATAACTCATTTATTTAATTTACACTGAGTGATTGTAATTTAGGATTTGTGGGCACCCTAAAAATCGCATTCGGAGTCAAACATTAAAATAAAAAGTTAAACACAAACTTTAAAAAATCCATTTCAAACAAAAGAAACACATGCATAGACGATGTACTCACCACAAAGAATTCCAAACTCCTTTGCATATATAGGAAATTTCCCGCTATCGAACAATTCAACAAATCTTAGGGCTTCAAGGTTCTCAAAACGTGAAGACACTCCCATGCTCTTTCCACAACTGGAAAGCATCCACCCAAGATCACTTTGGAAATCTCTGAAACGACCGAAAGTGATACCAACCTATTTCCTTCATTTTAACCCTCATGCGAAGGAAAGATATATCAGTATGGAGATAGAAATTAAGCGGTGGAATCAGAATCATTACAGCAGAAAGAGTATATACATAATATTTAAGTAATAAAGTGTCATACAGAGGCGGGGCCGGGGGAGGGTTGCCCCCCCTTTGGCCCAGTATTCCTAAGAAAAGGAAAGTCAAAGGCAGGAAAAGATGACAAAATGAGGAGACTACTACAAAAAATCCTGGGAGCACCACTTGTGTCATAATAATAAAACTTAAAACATGTTCTTGTGTTCATAATGTGTACAATGTATACGATTTAATTGTGCTGTGTAAATATCAGTAGAGAGTTCTTTTTAGATAGCTTTATTTTCACCCCAAGTTTTATTCAAAAGCAGTCAATTTATTGAATGTGGTTGTAAAATTTGTGAAACAGCTCACTTGAATTACTGTGTAAATAATTTGGCAGTTGCAAACACTGGTGCGGTCAACGCTTTTGACGTAATTTGAGCTGGACCGAGCTGGCCACAGGCTGCAGAACAAGGTTCGTCGAATCTTCCCTCCCTCCCTGGGGAAACTCTGGGGTGCAGACATCTCACTTCCTGGAAACACAAACCCCCGCCCTTTACCATCTCGCCCGAACTCCCAATATCCATTTTTTTACGCGTTTTACATTTCGCGAAATCTAAAATAAATTGTAATATAAAATGATATATATATATATAATTTAGATCAATGATAATAACTTATTTTAGTTATTTTATGACTAAGAAATATTTTTATATTCGCGATCTTATTTACGTGTTCATGAAGACAAATATTCTTTACTCCTAGTTTTTGGTGGCAATACTATATCCTTCTGCTTTCGGTTGAGCTCGGCTATTTTCGGGAATAACGCAAGCTCAGCAAGCAGAGCTTTTGGTATAAGCGTTGTGGACGGGTTCCACTCGAATTTCACGCTTCGCCATGTGACTCCTTCGGGTGCGTTATTTTCCCGCAGAGCAGCCGCAAGCATTGAGGCTGGTGCTTGCTACAGAGCTGCTGAGGGAGTTTGCGGCCGTAATTTTTCGCTAAATCGAGTGCGATGGAAACGAAATAAGGCTAAAACATTAAGTACATTAAATGATATTCGAATAATGCAAGCAGTGCTTGCATTGCTTGTACTATATCTTCGCCTCTGCTCATTGCCAGCATTCCATTACAATCAGCATATACACTATCACAGTAGTCAAGATGTGAGGGGACCAAAGCTTGTACAAGCCACTCTTTAATAACGGGGAAGATTTTTTTTTATTTGTATAATACATGTAAGGAGGCATAGGCTTTCTTACATATATTATTAATGTGTTCAGAGCAGGTCCCCCTAGATTATTTACAGATTTAGAAAATTGTATGCATGCACCGTTTAGTTGTACAGTTGGCATGTTAGCCGAATTTAAACGTGCTATAAGCTGACGGGATCCAATTAATATGCATTGTGATTTATTGTAATTTATATATAACCCATGACGGGCAGCCCAATCATTAATATTTGACAGTTCCATGTTCATCAGCTCTATTCCACGTGATAAATTCGACAATGAACTTGATATATAACACCAGTAGCGAAGCGTAGTCTTACGAATGAGGCAAGCAATGTTTCAGTACAACAAAACATGTAGTACAACGACATGCCGAGGGGAAAGATTCAAGGTTTATAGCCTCATTTACCCAGTCGCTGGATTTGTCAAAATATCGTAATAAAGTGACTGTACTAAAAATAAACCATATGATCCGCAAACGTCACATTTACTTTTTTAAAAAAATCCAGGTAACGTTATTCATATGATATTAAACGTTTTACATATGCGAACTTTCCGCATACGACTAAAGGGAGACGGAATTTCTTACTTACTTATTAGTACCTTTATTTGTTCATTATTATTTAATATGGTCAAACGTTGACCAAACCGATTTAGATAAAAAAAAATGGGAATCATTTGTTTATTTTACGCTGCACGATGTAATTTAGTATTTTTGGGCACCCTAAAAACCGCATTGGAGTAACTTAAACACTAAATAAAAAATTAAACACAAACAATAAAAAATTCATTTCAAAGCAAAGAAACACATGCATAGACGATGTACTCACCACAATAAATTTCAAACTCTTGGTCCATTGGATGCCACCCTTTGGAAATGTCGCACAAAGCCCCTTGGACTAACTTGTTTTTAAGTCCGGTAAATGCGATATTGGTATCTCTCTCGAGCTAAACGAAGCAATTTTCAATTGCTCAATAATACACCCGCACTTCACATCAACCGTTCCTAAATACGCGTTCATTCCGATAAATTCACAGCACAAAACACGAAGCAACAAACACTCACACTATCCCACGCGCTTTCCACAACTGCAAGCATCCACACAAGATCACTTTGAAAATCTCTGAAACAACAGAAAGTGATACCAACCTATTTCCTTAATTTTTTTTATCCGTCACAAAAGATATATCAGTTTGGAGATAAAAATTAAGCGGAGGAATCAGAATCATTTCAGCAGAACGAGTATGTACATTAATATTTAAGTAATAAAGTGTCATTCAATGGAGTGCCCGGGGCGAAGGGGGGGGGGGGTGGATGGTAGACATAACCCCCTTTTGGCCCAGTATATCTAAGAAAAAACGTCAAAGGAAGGAAAAGATGACAAAATGGGGACCGTAAAAAGACCCTGGGAACACCACTTGCGTCATAATAATAGAACTTAAAACATATTCGGGCCTCCCCGATGGCGCAGTGGTAGTGTCGTCGCCTTGTAATCAAGGGGTTCCGGGTTCGATACCCGGTGGAGGCACAAGTGTTTCAGATCCCATTTTAAACTGTAGGTCCAGTCCCGATTAGCCTTACTGTGCATAAAGTGGACTTAAAACAACAAATCAATCATTAAAACATATTCTTGTGCTCATAATATACAGAATGTATACGATTTACTTCTATGCCATGTACAAATATCAGTAGATAGTTCTTTCTCAGATAGCTTTATTTTCACCCCAAGTTTTATTCAAAAGCAGTCAATTTATTGATTGTAAAATTTGTGAAAGAGCTCACTTGAATTACTGCGTAAATAATTTGGCAGTTGCAAACACTGGTAGCGGTCAACACTTCTGGCGTAATTTGAGCTGGACCGACCAGGAAGCAGGGTGCAGGACCAAGGTCCGTCCAATCTTCCCTCCCTCCCTGAGAAAACTCTTCACGGGGATGCAGAAATTCCACTGCCCCAACTCCCAATGTCAACTTTTTTTACGCGTTTTACATTTCGCGAAATCTAAAATAATTTGTAATATAATATGATATATATGGAATTTAGAACAGTGATAATAACTTCTTTTAGTTATTTTATGACTAACAATTATTATTATTATATTTGCGATCTTGTTTACGTGTTCATGAAGACAAATATTCGTTACTAGTTTTTGCTGGCAACGTACCCATAGATGAATCCTTCTGCTTTCGGTTGAACTCGGCTATTTTCGGGAATCACGCAAGCTCGGAAAGCACAGCTTTTTGTAGAAGCTTTGTGGACGGGTTCCACCAGAATTTCACGCTTCGCCATGTGACTCCTTCGGAGGCCTTATTTTCCCGCAGAACGGCTGCAAGCATTGAGGCTGGTGCTTGCTACAGAGCTGCTGGGGGAGTTTGCGGCCGCATTTTTTCGCGAAATCGAGTGCGATGGAAACTAAATACGGTTAGAACATTAAGTACATTAAATGATATTCGAATTATGCAAGCAGTGCTTGCATTGCTTGTACTATATCTTCGCCTCTGTATAACACTGAAAATCATCAGCATACATATGATGTGTAAGATTTCTTATGGTTCTTGTTATATCGTTTACATACATTGAAAATAACAATGGGCCCAATACACTACCCTGAGGATGAGGAACAGCAGAGTCTAAAGATTTCAAGTCAGATTTTTTAGACGATGATGCAATGCATTGACTTCTACCAGATAACTACGATTTTACCCAATCAACTGTACCCCCAGAAAAATTAAAGTAGTATCCAAGTTTACTCAAAAGTATATCATGGTCCACAATCTGAAAGGCTTTACTAAAATCCAGTAACACTAATATAGTTATTTGGCGGTTATCCATCGCTTCACGGATATCATCTGTCACATTTACGAGGGCTGTACAAGTACTACGGTTAGTTCTAAAGCCTGATTGGAAAGGATTTAACATATTATTTATCACAAGATGATTGTTTATGGACAACATATTCTAGGGTTTTCGAAAAGGCAGGCAGAATACTAATTGGTCTATAATCCGAAGCATTAACCGGAGATGATATTTTAGGAAGTGCTCGTACATATGTTAATTTCCATAATGATGGGAAAATACCAGAGGTGAGTGAAGAGTTGATAATGTCAGTGACATATTCAAGTATCAATGGAATAATTTTTTTAACTATGGTAATAGAAATGTCATCACTATGGCTAGGATTTTGATGACCTTAAAATTGCCATAAAAATGCATTTATGACCTAATACATGCAAGAAAATGCCCTATACACTTAGAAAAATGACCTAAAAATTCTGAAAGATTTGTGAAACGAATTTATAAACTAAAAAGAGAAATTCAAATTACAAATTAACGTTACTGTATCTTTCACATGTTCATTGCGTATGGTAGTACAAGAAAGTTCACTTTTTGTCATCTTTTGCGCTTGTACTGCAACTCAGTGCACTTTGAGTACTGAGTTGCAGTACACAAATGAAAATCATATGCAAATTTTCAAAAGTCAATGATTGTCGGTTGTCGGACAAGAGAGCCTTCTACATGAAAAAAATTATCTCGACTTCCACCGACACAAGAGGAGCGTACAGCTCACCGCTCTCGAGAAAATCCCCAAACGAGGGGAGCGGGGTTGAAGGGAAGGACCGGTCCATTTGCAGATTTTAGGGGTAGCAGAAAGCCTTCCGCTGCGGTCTAGTATCCTTTTCGAAGTGCGTGGGAGTTGATTTGCGTCAATCACTCAGAGCGTGTCCGCAACAACAGTTTGCTGCTTTTCTTTCAGTGGCCAGAACACTTTTGTATTCCTTATCCTGTGCATTATTTAGATTGCATTTCAAAGAATTTTAAAAAGAATATACTGCATATTTGGTGAGCTTATAGATCACACACCCCTGTAAAACAATTTCACACCGTTTCCGTATAACTAATAATAGGCCTCATTACAGGCAAATGTCTGAATATTCTAATATTTATTCACTGTGCCCGTAATATTATACAGTTGTGAAACTCCGTCTCTTACTTTAAAATAATAACATAAATTCACATTCTGCAAGACATTCTACCTTGGAGTTGTTTCTTCCAGGCCTAAAGTCAGGAAACCGTTTTTGTAAGGTAGGTAGTTACTAAAATCACATTTGCGTTTCGGCATGGTTCAGATCGCTGATTCACAGAACTTCACTTCTCCACTGACATGTAACAACTAAGAGAACAGCAGTTAAAAACTATTGTTTATTTCTGAATTTTGATGTCGTGAAACTCAAATCAAAGAAAGCCGCGGCGTATCGCATATTCTTACCTATTGTTAGAAATTTGCTGATCACCATGAGCCGCGGTAGATATCACAAATACTTTGAAATCAAAACCTTACGCGACGAGCGGCGACAACAGAAGAGATGCAAAAGTCCAACATTTTTTCTGTGTTGGAAGAAAAAATTCTTGGCTTTGTGCTTGCAACTGAGAGTGTCGTATTTCGTTACTTTGAAATTGAAGACGGATATAATATTAACAATTATTATTAAATAACAGAAAAGAGAACATTTCCAAATTTTCCTAAAAATCTGCCCGGACCATTTTTAGGACTCGAAAGAGAGGATTAGCCAAGGTAAAATAGGACGTCTGGTAACCCTAAACGTCTTGTATCGCTGCATCGGTTACAGCCATAAATGCTAGGGGCCGTCTGCTTGAGCCGAGCTCACTCCCTCTCTGGTGACGTCACGCGTTCGTGCAAGATCGGCAATCTTCGGATGGCTTTACCTAATCTCTATCTACCTTGGGTTACAGCGAGCCCACGTATGTTTCTCACTCAGGGTGCACTCCCCTAACCCTAATAGTGGAGTCGCTTGTCGCTACGTCACTGCACTTCCGTTGGGGATCATCTCCTGAGCGGTGAGCTGTATGAAATGAACATTATCACTTGCTGTTAAGTCACTTTCAGTTCCATCGAGTGCAAATTTCTTCGCTGACAAAATATACGATACAGAGCACAAAACTTTGTACCCCTTGTTTTTTTAACAATAATCCGTCTGGCGACAATGTATTTACTGATAGAGGGGAAATCACATTGTTTGAGCTGAAATGTTACACAACAGCTTGTATCAACACTACTGCACAGAATTTCTATGTTTCTTCAAAAACAGTCGTTTAGAACTGCGCTGAAGGCAATGAGACGAGAGTCGGGAACCTCTCTCCTTCAAAGGGTTACATTTGCATGTAAAATGCCCCTTCTTTCACAAAATTTAGAAAAAGCATAATATGACTTTTAAAAGGCCGTAAAATGACTTAAACGGTTTAAAAAGTTTAAAAAATGACCTTTACTCCAAAAAGGGTCAAAAAATGCAAAAATGCCCTAACAAAGGCATCCCATTTTATGCACTTGCATGTAAAACACGTTCCTATCTACTTATACCATGTTTCTGCCTTCCAAAAAAAAAAAAAAAAAAAGATGCATTTGCATCAAAATCCTAGCCCTAGTCTTCCTTGTGTATTACTTTTTACTTTATTAACTGCAATTTCTACCTCATCCTTCTGGACCACACATAGAGAAAATTTTGGACAAGAATATGAAATTCGCGTTTTAGTAGCTTGGTATTTAATTGTGCATTCTGTAGACTAAAAGCATACTTTAGCTTAGCCTTCCGAACTTCTTGCGTACAGTGGTTACCCAACCTTCGATGCTCAAATGCTAAATCGGTTGTTTCCGAGGAATTCCATAGCGCCCTTTTATATTTCATGTGTTGCAAAGCCCGTAGTGACATAAGCTTTCGTGGCTACGTAAGTCTGTTAAACTATCGATACTATATAGACAGCATCGAAAGCAAACCACATGATGATTCACGTGAATGCTCTTGAAGGAATTCTAAGCTGATGCAATTCTTCAGATTTTGGAACATCACAGCGGTTTTTCAAAAGCAGCGGAAACTGCCCTGGCGTCGGCCAAAGGTCCAGCCCAAAGAGACTGGGTGGAATTCCGCCCACAAAAATATAACGTGATTATAGTTCGCTTTTTCGCCAGCAGAGGACTCAAGTCTTTTGTACTACACATTAGCGACATCTCATGACTTCATTTCGTACTGCTACAATTCCTAATCTTAGACCAGTGGCCTTCAACGTTTTTCCTACAGCGAGACAAATTTACATTCTATGAGGGACTGACAGTGACGCAGTGATGCCAAACGCAGGGAAATTTCCCTCGGCACAGGGAAATTTGAGGGTGAAAAGGGAAAAGGGAAATTTAATAAAAAATAGTTAAAAAACAGGGAAATTTTAACTTCACATTTTCGTTTCATTCTTTTAAAAAGTTCGAAAATATATTTTATTTTCGGCGTGTACTTTTTCCAAATGAATAGTTAGCAACAGTGACACTTTTCAGTAAGCTTTCTTTCTGTTTGTAAATGATGCTATATTTTATCATTATGCCAAACCCTGGGTGCTAGTTACTAACAAAGTTCAAATTGTACTACGTTTAGCACAATTATGCTTGGGTTGGCATCACTGCGTGAGGCCGGACTCACTGTGTCTATTTCGGGCGAACGCGCCCCTAAAATTAGGCTTTCCCGCATGAATCACATAGAATGTTATGGGACCAGCTGAGGCCCTCTGAGAAGTGGCTCGACATGCGACGGTAAAGCCCCTGGCAGGGATGGAAATTTGTGGAAATTATCGTAAGGCCTAGAATTTTAGTTTTCTTAAGGCGTCGTTTAATGGAATTGTAAGTAATAAAATAATCCGTAATAGCCAAATATATTAGGGTAGGCCCGGCCTCCGGGCCTCTTATGACTAGGGAAAGGAACTTTAGGTAAATAAATGTTTTTTCTGCGATAAGATACAGACCCTCATTTTTGCCAAAATTCTGATCATAGCCTTATATGTCAACACAGCAAATTTTATTTTACATAAAAACACATATTTTCCAGTTTTCCGTATGTAAATACATATTTTGCGTATTTTCATTTTAAATACATAAAATCGCTCATTCACTTCATCTACCTCGAAATCTTCGAAGGAAAAATGTTTATACTCTGCACCTCTTTCATATCGAGAGTGCTAGGTTTGTTTTGTCTTTGAACACCCTCGCTGCCAGACTTCTGGCACCTCGCCTACGATCCTATTGGGAGAAAATAGCTGTAAGTAGCTGGGGCTGGCTACACGTAACGATAGCAAGGCTTTTTAATGAAGCAATGCAGCTATTGTGGCCGGAAGGCATAAAATTTGACAATGTTCTTCTCCTCGTGACAGATGCTGCAGCTTACATGAAAAAAGCTGCAGTAGGCCTTGCCGTTAGCTACCCCAAAATGGTGCACGTTAAATGTGTGGCTCATGCGTTGCATAGAATATGTGAAAAGATAAGAGCTCTTTATCCCAATGTCGATAAACTGGTTTCAAATGGGAAGAAAGTTTTTATGAAGTCGCCAAGAAGAATAGACATTTTTAAACAAAAATGTTCTGAGGTTCCCCTTCCCCCTACACCTGTAGTTACGCGATGGGGCACTTGGTTGAATGCAGATGTTATGCCCAGAACTTTGAAAAAATTGCATCTGTTGTAAATGATCTCGACAAAGAAGAATTCTGCAAGAACTGTTGATGGAGCCCTCCTTAAAAGTCGAATTGGCATACATCTCAACAAAACCTGTCCATTCTCTCTAATTCCATACGAAAGCTTGAATCGTCCGCGAACACTTTGGCAGCTTCCATTGGTAAAGTCCGTATAGTAGAAACGAAACTGCAAGAACTCACTGGATCTAAATGTCTAAATGTACAGAATTTTTTGGGAAAAACCAAGGTTTTCAAACTTTGTGCCAAATTGCATGTGTTTTGGAAAGTGAAGTAGAGGAAGACGAAGCTTTGGAAAACTTAAGCGTTAGTGACATTTCGTGATTCAAATATGCAAGAATTGTTTCTTGTGACGTGGAGCGATCTTTCTCACAATACAAGATGCTTTTTAGAGATAATCGTCACAGATTTACAATGGAGAATTTGGAAAAAACTATGGTGATCCACTGCAACTCTTCCAAAAAATAGCTCGCTAAGAGGTAATCATTTACAAACTAATTTCAGGTGTTTAAAATGCATGTTATAGTTTGTTTTTGTTAACAAATGTTTTTATTTTTGTCACATATTTTCCTGTTTTTATCACATATTTTCAACATTTATGACACATAAAAAATAAATATTTCTGAGTTTTTTAGCACATAAAGTTCCGTTCCCTACTTATGACGCTTCGCCACTGCATACATACTCTACGTACACAGCTTTGTTAAGAAATGCTCTTGCTTATCAGGCATTCTGGCAACATTTATTGGGAATAGCAAGAAATTAGTGAAGTTGCAAACACTGCTATCGAAGGGCGGAGAACTCGTTATGAGGGTTGTCACTGCCTCCACCGTCGACTCGGATATTTTCTCCAGAGCTCTATATCTAATCTGTGGCTCAAGTTGAAGTTATTGTCGATTGGCGGGCGGCCAGACTTGCTACACGTGATTTCCTTTCTGTGCTATCGGGAAACTCCCGATCCCCAGGAGCCCAGTAAAGTGGCGAGGAAGCGTTCAGCGAGGTACCGTTAGTGAGGTTAAGCTGAGGATAGGAACGCAGACCAATAGTATCAGACTTCTGGAAAGGTAAGAAACTTCCAAATATATTTGTGTGTCTGAAAAGAAATATCTCGTTACCAGTAGCGTACGCAGGATTTCATCAAGGGGGGGGGGATTATTTCTAAAACTTTCTCCAAATTCACATTACCATTGTTTTATTATACTTTAATTGATTAACAATACTCATAATTAATAAATAATATTTATAATTAATTAATTAAATTGCTACCAATAATACCACTACTAATATTAAGTAGTAGAGATCTACATAAATTGATTGATTTAGTGTTTTAAGTCCACTTTATGCACAGTAAGGCTAATCGGGACTGGACCTACAGCTTAAAGTGGAATCCGAACCACTATGTTCCTCCACCGGTTATCGAACCCGGGACCCCAGATCTACATAAATATATTCATAAAAGTAATGAACGAAATTACTTTCTAATCATTCGATTTTTAACAAATTCTATGAGCATTTTTTTTTGTTTATTTCTTACGAAATAATTGTCTAGTCAATGAGGTGAGACATTTTAAGTGTGAAGAAAAACCATAAAAACAAGATATTATATTTTTTTAAAAATTAAGTAATCAAAGTATGGAACTCATCCAAAGAGCCACGGTGGCCTAGTAGGTAGTACGTCTGACAACACGCGGGAGATTCCGGAATTGGTTGGAATTTTTCCTGGGGCTCCAGGGTTCACCCAGCCTCATATTAATGGGTGCATGTGAGCAACCCTGGGGGTTAAAGGCTGCCGGAGTGTGGTGCTGATCACAGTACCTCCAAAATGGCCGAGATCGAGAATGTGTGGGACCCCTTCCTCCACCCATACATGTGCCTTCATGGCACGGTTCTATATGCAGGAGGAAATTTTACATTACCTTTACCTATGGAAATGGAACTGACCCAGGATGATGATGAGGTGCGATGTAGAATACATGTTGCGAAATTCCACTGAGTCTATTCCTGCGTTCAAAATTAAGTTTAAAGACATTCCAACACATTTATCACTTCTAGGTGATTCACAAAGCACTTTTTCAACATTATTTATATAGTAATGTGGATGTAGATGCAGCATCATTTGAGAGTTCACAAAGGGATGCGAAATCGGTATAATATCACAATAACGTTGACACACAGCGTCGAAGCAAGGAATTTTCACAATTGTCGAGAGAGTCACAGCGGTAATTTTTACAAAAAAAATTGCAAAAATTGAACTTTGGGGTCGCTTAAGCCTGCATCACACGGAACTGGATAGACTTTTGTTCCCATACGAGGGAAGTTGTAATGGTGGCCGTGTGAGATGTAAACAATGTATCACTTCACATTTTTAAAAGCCGATAACTATTCAACCGAGAGGAATATCGTTTCGTATAAAACGTTATTAGGTTCAAAATAATGGCGCTGCTTAAATACATACTTTACAACGTTTACTCTACACGTATGGAAGAATATTTTTGTTGTTTCAAATGTAAACACCGTGCACTCAGCATAGATGGTGTACCTCAACGCGCCTTTCATGCTGTATACGTTATACATTTCTGGAGTAACACTCGGAATCCACAGACAAATGCGCTCCTTTGCACATTCACAGATTATCTTCACATGGCGAAACTTTGCTCTGATTGGCTGTTCCACAGAACCCAGTCCAGGAAAGCAAATAGCAATTAGAACGTGTCCTATTCTTCCAAACCAGCCAAGCAGTCAGCCAGGCGGCCATGATTGCTACCTAGAAAGTTAGTTCAGCGCCAACTAGGGCATTCCTACTAGAAATCCAGTTCCGTGTGGTAGGTGCTTTAGATTGTTTTGACATATCGACGGATCCCAAACGACACTGCAAATATTTATGAGAAACACGCTAATACCGCCCTCAAAATCTACCATGCACATGGACGATAATTCACATGAGGATTTTCTTTCTGTTTACCAACAAAACATTTTACAATAGTTCAGCTTATTGTCGTTCGAATTCAGAAATTCCATGGGTGGACTGGTGACTGTGTATTCTAGTCGGCCTAGCCTTTGTCTGCATTAGCCCCTTACAACGAACCGAGAATTTTCTTTAGTTAATTCTCATTGCTCACAGAAAAAAATATATGTTCATTGAACATTGTTGCAGCTGAGGTATAAAACAACTTTTTTTTCTCTTTTAAATCATAGTTGCCCTCATATTTTATTTTCAACAATTCGTGTTTATTTTCAAGTCAAGGCATTCACTCTTAAACACGCGTGTGTTTGGAATGCTGTTCTTTTCTCTGTGCTGCATGGGAATAATAATGCAAAATATTATTATTATTATTATTAGTAGTAGTAGTAGTAGTAGTAGTAGTAGTACCAGCAGTGATAATAGTAGTAGTAGTATTGTTGCAGATCTTTGTGATAAATTGGCAATTTTAATTTTTTCCACACTATTTTTTATAATAGCTATTTCAAAAGCTCAGGGGGTAACCCCCCCCATGCGTACACCACTGCTCGTTACAAACACCTACATTTGGTGTGTCAATGGATAGAAAGGAATATTTTCCTACACAAGAGATGGAAAATTCCGTTCATTTTTGGGATTCGTTCGTTGTGAACTAGTTCAACACTGGGATCCGTTCAAAAGATTCGTTCGCGAACGAATTAGCTGACCCGCTCAGAAACAACCAGGGACGGTGCCAGGGAGTTGCGAAGGGACGCTTGTTCATTGCACACCCCTTTTTCAAAACCCATATTAAACCGGAAACACTATTAACTCTTACAGTGTCACACTACGTTATTACATTGTTGTTTTAAGTCCAATTTATGCACAGATAAGCTAATCGGCGCTAGACCTACAGTTTAAAGTGGGATCCAAACCCAAAACCCCTTGAATTGAATTGTTGTTTTAAGTTCACTCTATGCACAGAAAGGCTAATCGGGACTCGACCTATAGTTTAAACCATTATGTGCCTCCACCGAGTATCGAACCCGGCGCTCCTTGAACACAAGGCGACGCCGTACGACATCAGGCAGGCCCTCACATTACGTTATGGCTTGTTAAACCATGTTGTCATATTCAGCTTAGAATGTTGTTAGCTTTCGAAGTGAGACAGCTATTATATTGCATACAACAGAATCCAATGGTTCTAATCTGAAATCGAAGCCTCATTTACTTTACTGCAATGGCGGCAGTCGCTACACCGATCAGCGACTGTTGTGTTTCGTCATTATTGTTGTAAGATGTTTCCTCTTTTCTTTATTCAGCTATCCCTTTTGTGGTTTTCGATAATTGCCTGCAGTTTAGTGTGAGTGGTTTTTACATATATATTACATTTTTTAGCATTCATTTCATTCCACATGATTGTAATTAGTGTTTAAAACAAACACTATTCGTCACTAACACTAAAACAAAGCTCATTGTCGCGATTAGCCAAAGGTGGCGGAGTAGAAATCTAAATTATATTTTCATAGAATCGTACTAAAAGTTGATTCGTATTTTATGGATGACTCATGTTTCATATTTCATTTAATGTCAACATCGCATTCCTTTAATTTCATTCCGCACGCCTTATCCCCGCTAGACGATTAATCCTGGTGCAGCCGGTAACGACCGACCAGCTGGAGGATCTGCTTATTCTGTCCAATCGGTTCGCGAACGATTCACCGATTCGGTCAGAAACGACAAGCTGAAGGGTTCTTCTGCTTTCTCGAATCCGTTCGCGAAGGAATTCACTGATCTGGTTGAGCTTGGCTGGGCCCGGTCAGAAATGAGCGGCTGACTAGAACATATGTTTGCTTTTCGGGAATACAGCAGGCCTGCCTACAAGAACCAATCAAGAATTTTTTTTTTTTTTCGAAAATTCAATAACCTTTGATGTTGATGTTCCAAGAGGGTTGTTTTGTGCTTGTAACTCACCACCCCCAGCAGCTAAAACATCCTCACGGGAATGTAACGGGACTTGACTTTGCAAAATGAAAAGGAAAGAAGGGGGACTGACTTGCTTTGTTTGCAGAACCAGCCACCGTCTTTCTGTGCAATGCAATCTGCGTGTATTGGAATGGATGATTTTCTATGTGACGTCAGCGGCGGAGAACATGATGGGAAATGTGGCCAAACCACACGTGCTCCGCCACTCACTGTTGCCACATGAAGGGAAATTTCCCCTTTGCAGGGAAATTCGGACCGAAATTTTAGCCAAAAGGGAAAAAGGAATTTCGATGAAAAATACCATAATTGCAGGAATTTTTGAAGGTAATCTGACTACATTATTACGTTTATGTTAATTTGGAATTTCATGTCCACATTTTTAGGTACACGTATTCTACACCTCCAAAATCGACAGGGGGTATCTAACGATACCGGATGGGTGTGTTTTTTGATATATTTTTTCGATAACTCTTACCATTTTCGAGATATTTGCAATTTAACGCAGGACTTGGAAAAAAATTTCGGAAAATTTTTGGTTCCATGACGACCTATGTTTATTTTGGTATGGGTGGACAGAGGACACCGAGACTCGACCAACGCACTAAACCCGACCTTTCTACAACTATTCGTTCAAAAGTTACGAGTGATCAAAGTTTTGGAGGGTGGGTTAACTTCTTACCCCTTGACCCCTGGACCACCAAAACTTGGTACACGTATTCTACACCTCCAAAATCGACAGGGGGTATTTAACGATACCGGATGGGGGTGTTTTTCGATATATTTTTTCGATAACTCTTACCATTTTCGAGATATTTGCAATTTAAGATTTTTTTAACGCTGTGGACTTAGAAAATTTTGATGAAAAAAATTGGTTCCATGACAACCTATGTTTATTTCTGATGAATCCGAAAATTCATGGCTGCAGCAATATAGTTTTTCCATTTGTCCTTATCCTGAGCAAGATTTATATATTCCATTTCCATCTTTACCGATTTCTTTTTAGGTTCGCCTCCATCTTCGTTTTGGTCTCTTACCATCAGGTTTTCCCCAACAAGACTCCTGTAAAATCTCCTTTATTCCTTTCTCATTCGTGCCCACCTAAGTATTCGTGATTTAATCATCAATCTAATAATACTTGGAAACTAACATAAATTATGTACTTCTAAATTATGTAAACTTCACCATTCACTTGTTTCTTTATCCCTTTTAGGCTGAAATAATTTTCCTAAGGATCTTATTTTCAAATACTCTCAATTTATGATCCTCTTTCAATATAAGAGACCAAGTTTCACACCCATATAATACTACAGGCAAAATTACTGTTTTGTATATTTTAACTTTTAGTTTCTTAGATATTAAAACGAGAAGACAAAAGTTTATGAAGAGAGAAGTAACATGCATTTCCTGAATTAATCCTACTTAAGAGAACTGTAGGAAGACCAAGACGAAGATGGAGGGACAACGTTGAGATGGACCTAAAGGAAATCGGTAGGGATGGAAAAGAGTATATAGAACTTGCTCAAGATAGGGACAGATGGAATGCCTGTGTTGCTGCAGCCATGAACTTTCGGGTTTAAGAAGGCTAGGGAGTTAGTTAGTATGTCTCACTGCTACACGGAAAATCCTACAGGAGTCTTATTTTTCTTGGAAGTCTGAGATTCACCGAATCCCCATATAGTACTAATTATCTTCATCGTTGCAATATAAAAAAAAATATAAGTATTTGTGTTGTGAATAGAATAGCCATGTCACGGCTTTTGATGTTATGTGTAAAAAGAAACAAAAAAAAACAAACAAAAAAACATGAGGATCATGTCGGAAATAAACTTGTAAAGAGCGAGGCTTGCAGCATGAATCTTCGAGGATGCCAGTTCCTAATTAGCTCCGTATTTACCAACTAATTCTTTTGCCTTCTTAAACCCGAAGGTTTAGCAACAAAAGCCTTCCATCTCTCAATTTTGTACTAATCACACAGCTGGAAGCTTGCGTGTATCACCCTCACTGTTTATTCAGCTCTTGACCTTAACTTTTGATCATGCATTTTTATTGCATGTTTCCCATGTCAACACAAAATATATATTTTCTCTTGGATTAATTTTAACTATGATGATGAAAATTTAAGAAAGAGTAGAGAGAAAGAGAAAGAATACCATAACAAATAGCTTCTAACATTTTAAAATATATCCTATCATATTCTACATATTCAACGAATTCATTTGATTACAATGCAACAACATTTTATTATTACGTCATATGTTTCAATATTTTCATAGTCATCCAAACGTTTGACAAAACATTTTTTTTAGTTACGAAGATAGGAAGAGCAAAAAAAAAAGTGGTTGAATAATTTCGAGAAGTATTTCTTAATAGGGGACAGTGTTTTAATTTTTTTTTCTTTCTTTCTTTCGTGTAACCACTATGTTATCGATGGGAACAAGGCAAAACCAACATTACCACTATGTTATTGTGTTGAAAGGGATTTTTCCATTATCAATTGTGTTCACACACAAAACTTAGTGCCTGTCTGCATCCATACCTAGATCAAAAAGATTCGAACCCCTTGTAAGTTATTTAATTATTTACACTTGTGCTTGTATTTGCTCTCTTCGGGTTTAAAAAGCCTAGAGAGTTAGTTAGTTAGTTGTTTCCCACTGCACTATTTCAATTTTTGAATAATCACATGTTAGTTATGAATGCATTGTTGACATCCTGTCTGATCATATATGTGTTTGGGCTGAGGCTCCGTATCTACCTGCAACATTTCTTTTCTTCTTTTTCTTGTTATCTGCTTTCTATATTGAACATTAGAAACAACACATTCCCATTAACAGCATTTCATGTTATGCAAAACATTTAAGTTTATACACCATCAGAAGTGGGATTGCAACAACGTTACCACTACGTCATCCGACAAAAGTCAGGATCGGTATTGTTATATTTTATTGCTCAGGTCATTTCATTTTTTTAATATGTATAGCTATAGTGAACATACTAACTTAAGCCCTCAGACTCGTAAACCAACAAATATACACCTTGTATTTGGGGAGGAGGTAGCTGTTGGTGCAATACACTTTGAAGTTTTGTTTTCTAAGTGCCACACATCAATTTCATCATAATTATCATTATTCATCCTCATCGTTGCCATTAGCCAAAATTGCCTCTTCCTTTTTACAAATTTTCGTACTGATATCGCCTTAGCAGATTAACAGAAATCGTCTGAAGTTTGAACTCGTGACACCTCCCAATACCGTTGCAAGCTTATTTGTGATTGTTCCCCTCAATTATTTAAAGTACCTCACTTTCATATTCAAATACACGCAAGTGAAAAGATTCATATCACATTAGTGACTTTAAATTGTATTCTTGGGGGCCACTTTCTAACATTGTTGCCCGATATTAAAATAAGCGAAAACACCCTGCTATGCTTAATAAAAAAAAGAAAACATCCATTCATTGCCAGATTGTACAACTGTATAGGTCGAGGTTCATAAGCCTCGTCCATCTCATTCTAGGGACTGCATATTTTGTATACAGTTTATAGTGGAATCACAACACAGGTTGTTAAGAATATCGTCAGTAAATATGAGAATTCTTGCTGTGAAATTTCTATGCTGTTTAACCTAATAGAATTCGAATCCCTGAGAGAGCCAAGTACTGAGCTTTATCATTCCATATTAGCAAAACCTTTATACGTACGTATTTACTAATTTACAATTTTACAATTTACTAATCAGGAAATCCCCCTTAGCCAACCAATTAGCACATTTATATGACCTTCTATAGAGGAAGAGGACATGACATTTCCGAGCCGGTATTATTGATGTGACATTCTTAACAGGTTAATGCACATATATAGCTGTAAGTGTATCAATCTTTATGCAAACACTTAGGAATGTTTGGAATGCAAACAATTCTTGTGACAAAACAAATAATTAGGAAATTCTTTTTTAACCAAACAATCGACACAAATTTCTCTATTTTATAGAGAAAAAGGAAGGGCATAACATTCCCGAGACAGTATTATTGATGTAACATTCTTAACAGGTCAATGCCTTAATGTTTACACACATACATAAGCGCATCAATCTCTACACAACCACACACACACATATACAAGAATATTTGGAATGGAAAAAATTCTCAGAAAATTAGTAGTTGTATTTGTACTATAACCAGGACAGGAAAGGAAGAGCCCCCCTCAAGCAGATTTGGCTATACTTAAAACTAGCTCAACATGCCCATATGAGCTTTTTGCTCTAGTGTAGAACCCTGCCTAATCCAAGATTTTTGTAAAAAAGCCCTCATGGATTCCATGAGAAAGGAAGAGCCCTCTCAGATTGATGTGCCTATACTTACAAAAGGCACTTCTGTGAGATTGCTGTCCATAATCCTGTCAAAAATATGCTCCTCTTGATATTTTTTTTGGCCACACTTAAAACTATGCCAAGATGCTTATAAGAGCCACATACCCATACCCACCCATATTTACTTCCGGTCTATTTTTGGCCATTTCTACCTATTTTTGCCCATTTCCGGTCCATTTTTGGCTATTTCTACCTATTTTGCCCACTTCCGGTCCACTTCCGGTTTACTTCCGGTCCACTTCCGGTCCACTTCCGGTCCACTTCCGGTTTGACTACTTCCGGTCCACTTGTGGCCAAGTTGTGGCCTATTTCTGGTTTATTTATATTGCATCATGCTGTGCAACAAATTATTAGATACGTGTTGTTTTCTGATTGGGTGCTTATGACATAATGTGATTATGTGTTATATTCTGATTGGCCTATTGTTTCAGATGTGTTGTTTTCTGATTGGGTGCTTATGACATAATGTGATTATGTGTTATATTCTGATTGGCCTATTGTTTCAATGCGGTCCGTGCTTAGGGTATATAAAGAGATTTTGCATTGCATATCAGCCAGTATTGTAAGAGCTGTTGAAGAGTAAGGTTGTATTGTTCCAGTGCTGCTTATATTTTTTAATTGCAGATTTGTATAAATTGAATTACAAATCACACTGCTGAACCCAACTGATATTTTTATCCAGCATAGAGATTTGATTTGAACCCCAAGAAATTTTATATAAATACCAAAGCCAAAAATATTAACACACATACACACATACACATACACACATACACACACACAAAGCACAGTGCTGAACCCAACTGATCCAGCATAGAATTTTGAATTGAAGCCCAGGAAATTGTATATAATAAACAACAACAAAAATGCCAAGTCAAAAATATTGTAATCAATGCAATAAGAATATATTTAGCTCTAATTGGGCCAGACACCAAAAGATTTGTAACCCAGACAAATACAGAGCTCCCACAAAAATATGCCCCAAATGCCATAGAAAATATAACATGCAATACTTCACATATACACATAAAGATACTTGTTCTGCACAGTCATCAACATTGCCCCCACAAGCATCTACATCTGGTCTGAAAAGGAAGCATGAAGCACCTGTTAATGCCAGAGCAGCAAAGCAGCCACGCTATGAACCCATCCATAGCAGTTTTAATGGCCAATTAAGAGATCACCGGATTGTATCAGAGCCAAAATGTGGTATTGAGAATTTTTTGAACAGTATAAATTCTGATCTGCAGGCAATTCTTAATGCACAAAATGGTTCTTATAAGCTGTCCCTCAAATTGTATACACAATATAAGAAGCCAAATGGCACAAAATTTACACAGCCCCACATAACAGAAACTGTACCGGTATATTCAAATGCAAATTCAGACAAAATAATAAGCAGATTGATGGATCAATTAAATATTAAACACTCTGAATTTGCAGCAAAAGAGTCTGGATGGAGCCTATGCGGATCTCCACACAAGTTATTTGTTAATATTTCTGAATTCTGCCCATTACAAGGATCTACATATCTGCCATTACCTGCCAATATTAAAAACAAAACAGCCGTGGTTAATATAAAAAATACCGACCAGAAATGCTTTTTGTGGTGTATTTTAGCTGCTTTGTACCCAGTTTCAAGGCATCCTGAAAGAATAAGTTATTACAAACAACATGAACATGATTTTGATGAAGCCATGGAGGGTTTGGAATATCCAATGTTTGTTCAAAATATTGATAAATTTGAAAAAAAGGCCCGGGATATTAATGGCAAACAATTATCTATTAATGTATTTATTTGTTCCACTGGCAATTGCCCGATAGAACCTCTCAGAATCAGTACAATTGATGATGAATCTGCTATTCCGATTGATTTGCTCTTAATTGAAGGGGATGGCAAATATCATTATACTCTGATACATAATCTTGAAGCTTTAGTGAGAACACAACTAGACAAATCCAATACAATATTCAAGTTGTGCAGAAGATGTTTATGTGTATTTGATGGCAGGAAAATGGTAAATGGGGTTCAGGAAAAAAATGCAGAAATTGCCAAAAACAAGTTAATTGAGCATCTGAAATACTGTGGGAACCATAAACCTGTTCATATGGTGATGCCTAATCCAAGTGAGAATTGCAAATTCAAAAAGTTTGAAGCCTTGTTAGAACACCCAGTATATATTGTCTATGATTTTGAATCAATCCTCAAATCTTTTGCATCCTGCAATCCAGATCCTGAAGAATCTTCAATTACACCATACCAGCTACATGAACCTTCCAGCTTTTGTTATGTGGTTGTACAGGATGGTGTTGTTACCAAAAAAGATTCATACATGGGGCCAGATGCCATCAAAATATTTGCACATAGAATAGAAAATGAGTGCCGTGACATAGCATCTAATATTTTATTAAAATCAAAACCCATGTTGCCTTTAACAGAGAAACAGATTGAAGATTTCAACAAAGCAGAAAAATGCCCAGTATGTGATTCTGAATTTTCAGATACAAATATCAAGGTGAAACACCATTCTCATACAGATGGCAAATTCTTAATGGCCCTGTGTAATAGCTGTAATATTAAGATCAAGAGACCAAGATTTGTCCCCATATTTTGCCATGGAGCATCCAATTATGATTTTCATCATCTGATCAGGTACGAGGGGTTTGAGAAGCAGAATTTAAATATTTTAGCTGAAAATGATGAAAAATATATATCTATTAGCAAAACAATTAAAGTTAATGGTGTTCCTATTCACATAAGATTTCTTGATTCTTACAGATTTTTATCTGCTAGCCTGGCTACACTGGCCACTCAATTATCTGATGATCAATTCAAAATCACACGTGCATTGTTTCCAAATCAGGACCTGAAATTAATTAGGCGGAAGGGTGTATATCCATATGATTATGTTACAGATTTTTCTAAATTTGATGAGTGCTCCCTGCCTCCACAACATGAGTTTTACAGCAGAATCAGAGGATCTGGAATCACTGATGATGATTATCACCATGCCCAATTGATGTGGAACAATTTAAAATGCAAGACATTTGGTGATTATCACATGGCATATTTGAAACTTGATGTGACCCTCTTAGCTGATATATTGCAGGCATTCAGAAAATCTTCTATGCAAAATTATAAACTGGACCCAGTGTATTTTTACAGTGCCCCGGGCCTAGCATGGTCTTCAATGTTTTTGAACACTAAAAAGAAATTGGATCTGATCCCAGATCAAAATATGTATCTGTTTATGGAGCAAGGTATAAGAGGGGGGATGGTGCAATGTTCTCAGAGATATGCCAGAGCAAATAACAAATATATGCGTGATTATAATCCAGAATTGCCATCAAATTATATACAGTATGTAGATGCAAACAGCCTCTATGGTCATGCCATGATGCAAAAACTGCCATATGCAGGGCTTGAGTGGGTCGAAGATTTCAATATTGAGGATTTTCAGAACTTTGATGACAGTAACTATGGCCTCTTCTTAGAGGTTGATCTGATAATTCCAAAAAATTTCCACAACAAATTTTCTGATCTGCCCCCAATTCCTGAGGTTCAGTGCTCACCTGGCTCTAAACAGAAGAAGCTCATGATGACACTGGAGTCAAAACAGGGCTATGTCATATATTACAAGAACCTCCAGTTCCTGATGAAACATGGTGTCCAAGTGACCAAAGTTGGAAAAGTTTTGAGGTTCAGGCACTCAGAATGGTTGAAACCATATATTAATACAAACACAGAGCTTCGAACATCTGCAAAGAGCCAATTTGATAAATCTTTGTTTAAATTGATGGTTAATTCTGTATATGGCAAAACAATTGAAAATGTCAGAAAACATACCGATGTTAAAATAATTACTGACCCCAGCCTGAGCAAAAAATTGGTTGCAAAGCCTAATTTCAATTACAGAAGAATTTATGATGAAAATATGGCACTTTTCAACATGAAAAAAACAAAGATTAAGTTTGATAAACCTATTTATGTAGGGGCTGCAATATTGGAATTGGCCAAATCACATATGTTAACATTGTATTATGATGTGTTGAAACCTTTTTATGGTGATAATATAAAATTGATGTACATGGACACAGATAGTTTTGTTCTTGATATTCAAACAGAAGATGTTTATCAAGATATAGCAGAGCCTGCATTGCTTGAATATTTTGATACCAGTGAACATACAAAGATTCAACCCCACAACAAAAAAGTGCCTGGCAAGTTAAAAGATGAGACACTTGGTGATGTTATTGTGGAATTTGCTGGGTTAAGTGCCAAGATGTACAGTTTTAAAACATGTAGTGCTGTTGTCAAAAAAGCCAAGGGCATTGGCAGAGTAACTGTTGAAAAAGAGCTCCAATTTGAAGATTATGAAAATTGCCTCAAATCCCAGAATTTAATCAAAACATCAGAATCCAGAATCCAGAGTGTGGATCACTTATTGACTTCAAATGTTGTAAGAAAAGTGGCTCTGGACCCACATGATGATAAGAGATGCATTTTATCATGTGGCATACATACTTTACCATGGGGTCATTGTGATTTGAAAAATGGCAATCAATGCCCAATTACAGAGCATGATTTGAAATAAATAAACATGCCTATGAACTTATTTGGGTTCAAAAAACAAGGTATTATGGACCTGCCAACACCACAACCCTCTTCTGATATGCTGTCTAAACTGAGTGCTTTGTTAATTATTCATCTGAACAGCATATTTACAGATGTTGATGATGAGACAGGCAAAATATTGTACATATTTAACAATAATTTAAATCATTACCAATTACCTGTAGGTGGGCAATTGCAATTTATTACAACCCCTGAGGGTGATGTTAAAATTTCAATAGGGAGAAATATTTACAGAATTAAGCACTCAAACATGGTTTCTGGCACTGTTTATACTGTTTCTGCTGGTGACTGCTTATATATTGAGGTCCCTGGATCTTATGATAAGCTTATACCCTTTTTTATAGAATTAAGAATCAGAACTCAAATTGCTGCTTCAGAAATATACTGACTTGGCCACATTAGATAATTTTCAAAGTTTAGAAGAAGCTGTTGCAGCTCTTCAAGCCAAATTTAAGACCCAGGCTAACAACTCTGAGCAATTGAAGCAACAATTGGAAGAGCAGATAAATAATGTCCAGACACAGCTCCAAACAATTGTCAAAAGCATAAAATCACAAGAAGATTTTGATCTAGTGATTTCCACTCTAAAGGAACAGATTCAGTCACTCCAAATACCTAATCTGGACCCTCTGAACAATGCCATAGCCGAGGTTAAAGAAAAAATTGAGACACTTGAAAATTTTATGAACAATTTGCCATCTTCTGATGCTTTAAATGCAATAACTCGGAGTGTTGCAAATATTAAGCTGCAACTTGAAACATATGAAGATTTTGGAAAAATTCAAAGTTCCATAACCCATCTTGAAGGTACAATAGCAGCAGTGCAAAGTGATTTGGCAAATGTACTAGAATCCAGATTGCCCGGGATTGTAGATACCCTTGTCAGTGTCCAGCAACAAATCACAAAGCTTGAAAACCTCAACACTGAATCTGAACTATCTCATTTTCTTCACTTGATAGATGATATCCAAACAAAACTTGAAATTTTACAACAATCCACACCCTCTCAGGCAGATATAGCTCTGCTCCAAAATGCTATGCAAAATGTGGCTGATGCTTCTGAATTACACAATGTAAAATTGGCACTTGAATCTTTGCAAAATACTGTGTCAAATCTGCCTACATCACAGGAACTTAAAAATATTAAGAGAGCAGTGAATAGGATATTGAAATCAGAAGATATCAAGAATATCCAGGCAGAGATCAAACATCTCACTCAGGCAGTGGCCACTCTTCCAACCAATCAACATATTAATGAACTGCATGCTCTGTTTGAGGATATCAGAAGGCAGGTCCATGATCTTACAGCTCAAAATTCAAAATTGGCAATTGTTGAAAATTTGCAACAAATTGTAGCTAATATCAAGCAGCAGCTAGGAACCATGGAATCCAATCAAGCAAATGCCCTGTCTGTTTTTGCCACCCAGCTACAAGAAATTGTGCAGCAATACAAGAGACTTGCTGTGGACATAAAAATCAAGCCGGGCCATGATGATGTTGTTAGAACCATCAATGAGCACCTTGAATCTGTAACAAGCAGATTGCTCACAGCAGAAAAGGAAATAACAGGCATAATTGAAAATCCTAAACATACAGTAATTCTTGAATTGTACAGCATCCCCAACAAAGAATATGATTCTCCATTTACACCAGGTGGGAAAATATATATGCTGTCCCCTGCACAATTTTATTACCAATTTTTTGTTGGGGGTACATTGAGACCAATCAAGATCAAATATTGGCTACAGCCACAGGCACACCACTACCCCACCTTATCAATAACAAATGCTGAGAACAAAGTGAAAATCACCAGTGTAGAATTGGAGGATTTTACAGACCCCAATACATTGGAAACAGCCTATACTGAAGATGATGGCACTCTGGAATTTAAAATACAAATAGGGGACAAATTATATTTAGAAAATCCTGCAGTCTCAGCTGCTGAACACCCCATAGTTGCAATATTCTTGTTTACATATTATGTCTAGAAAAATTATTGTTGATGAATTACACAGACAGGCCCGACATAATTTTAAGAGACTCCCAGTAGTCACAAAGGGCATAGATGATTTATGGCAAAGCGACTTGATTGAAATGGCAAGTGGGCAGTTGAAAAACTTAGACAAAATCAACAAGGGCTACAAGTATCTACTCACTGTAATAGACACATTTTCAAAATTTGCCTGGGCTGTGCCACTCAAATCCAAGACTGGGGCATGTGTTACAGAAGCTTTTAGAACAATCATCAATCAGAGTGGAAGATCCCCGCGCTATTTGCAAACAGATAATGGCAAAGAATTTTATAATTCAGTGTTTCAACAATTTATTAAAAGCCAGGCAATAAAACATTATTCCAGTTACAGTGATCTCAAAGCCTCAATTGTAGAGAGATTCAACAGAACCTTAAAAAATCTTATGTATAAACAATTTACACTCCAAGGTAATTATAAATGGATTAATATTCTTCCAGAACTTCTACATAAATATAACAATTCTGTCCATTCCACAATCAACATGAAACCCTCTGAAGTAACTTCATCTGATGAGCAAAAATTGATCAGGACTGTTTATTATCCTAGATACCAGCCAACAACAAGAAAGGCCAAATACAAGATTGGGGATCAAGTAAGAATCAGCAAATATAAGCACTTATTCAAGAGAGGCTTTACAAGAAACTGGAGCACTGAATTATTTACAGTGGTTCAAGTTAAACCCGGGACCCTTAACACATATATAATAAAGGATCACCGAGGAGAAATTCTCAAAGGCAGGTTCTATGAACAAGAGCTCAGCAAAACTAAACAGCCTGACACATATCTCATAGAAAAAATCATCCGCAGAAAAGGCAAGAAATTATTTGTCAAATGGCTAGGACTTCCAGAACACAGCTGGATCGATGCAAACAAAATAATAATATGAGCACCTGGGATGTTATAAAAAGGCTGCCAGAACCTGAACAACAAAATAAGAGAAATGGCAAATTGTTACCTGATAATATTAGGTGTCTTATTGTTGGGCCATCTGCTTGTGGTAAAACTACACTAATGGTTGATAATTTTTTATTGGCACCCAACTGGTTAGACTGGAAAAACAGGCACTTGTATATATTCTCTAAGAGCTTGGAACAATTAAAATATCAGCAGCTGATGAAGCTATATGATGGATTGGATATTGCCACTTTTGAGCCAGATGTTAAGCCACTTGATGAATGTCTCGATAATTCTGTTGTTGTGTTTGATGACATTATATTGGATAATCAAAACAAGGTTAGAAACTTTTTTACACAGGGCCGGCACAAAAACATTGATTGCTTCTACCTGGCACAGACTTTTTCAAAAATACCCAAGCAGCTGATCCGAGACAATAGCAATTTTATATGTGTGTTTCATCAGGATCATACCAACCTCAAACACATACATGATGAATATGTAGGTGGGGACCTGAGCTACAATGATTTTTCCAAGTTTTGCAGTAGGTGCTGGAACCAGGACAGTTATGGCTTTGTTACAATTGATATGACAAGAACACCTAATAGTGGCAAATACAGAAATAAAATTAGCAATTTTCTAGACGTAGAGACGTATATAAATAACCATGAAAAGGCCAATCATTGATGATCTTAAGTTAAGAGATTATCTTGTAAAAAGATTTAAGGGATGGAAATCAGAGAACCGAGGAATTTATGAAAAACACAAACAAACAGAACAGCCTGTAATTGATGCTATTAATAATTTAGGTAAGAATATCAAAACTGTTACAGAGCAGAATCAAAACTTGATCACAGAGCTTGTACCTGTAGCTGCAAGGAACATATTAGATTATCCATTCACTCCACTTTCAAGTATTCATACACCTAGTCCTATTGCTCCTAGAAGAATTGAGGCTAGTCAGGATCCTATTGAATTGGGTCTTCTTGCTCAAAAATATTTAACCACACCTAAAGACAATAAAGATGAGGTGTTTGGCTTATATGCTGACACAGAGCTTGATGGCAGCATCATACATAGAATTGGCAATTTCAGAGTAACATTTATGGGAGATGATATAATTGTATATTCAGAATCTCGACTTGGAGAAAAAGGTGCTTTTGTTAAATATGCCGGAACACCTGGATTGTGGGAACTCATGACTAGGAAAAGGCCTGGCAGCTATACAGATCAAGATTATGAGGATTACAAAGAAATATTAATAAAATCAGATGCTCTATACCAGAACAATGATCCCACACAAAAAAGAGTCAAGTCGAGCAGTGGGGCAAAATACAACAATTTAATCAAGCCCATATGGTCACAGATCAAGACTGGCAGTGGAATCAAACAACACAACACCCTGCCTAAAGAATTTGTGTGGGTTGATGATGTCAGGAAACTTGTAGATAGGTTATTGGTGATAGCTGGGGAGGAAAATGCTGGGAACCACAATTTTTACAATGAAAAAGTTGGAATTATGGACATGATAAGCACAAAATTGTCTAATTTTATAGTGAATGACACTAAGGGGATTGGATATCTCATAAAAATTATTAATACTCTACCCCCCAAATTTTGGAATATTTCTGAGGGTCGGGGCCTTGTTAATGACATTATAAACAAGCTGCCATTTGAACTACACATTCCAGGCTATCAGTATTGTGGTCCAGGCACAAAATTGGACCATAGATTAAACAGAGGGGATCCTGGTGTTAATCCCTTAGATGCTGCTTGTAGAGACCATGATATTGCATACAACACACATTCTGATCTTGACAAGAGACATGTTGCAGATAAGAAATTAGAAGAGGCTGCATTTGGCAGATTTGTAAGCAAAGATGCTTCTTTAAGTGAAAAAATAGCAGCATTGGGAACCACCATAGCTATGAGCACCAAACAAAAATTGGGGTGGGGGTTGTGAATATGTATATAATAAACCTACAATGAAGGCCAAGGGTGTTATGTATCAAGTACCTTATGCAGGTCTCAAATCTCTTAAAACTATTGACAGTCTTTTAACCAAAAAGCAGCGCAAGAAAAAAAATTCTTGTATTGCAAAGGGCCATGGTATGAAATTGTTGCTTAGCACCCCCCAATTAAAAAAATTACAGCAATCAAGAAAAAAATCACATGTGGGGGGATTTATATTTACCATCCCTGCCATCTTAGCTGCTCTCGGGGCTGTTGGGAGCTTGGCCGGGGGATCAGCTGCTATAGCAAAAACAGTAATAGATGCCAAGAAGAATAGGGCAGAATTAGATGAGCAGAGGCGCCATAACCTGGCCATTGAGAGACAAGGCAAAGGTGTTAAGAGAGCCATGAATAAGTTTAAAAAAAACAAGAGCCGCTTACAAACCAAGATATTGAAGCTTTAATCAAGCCACTGGGCATCAAACATTTTAGAGGTGTGTACATGTCTGATTCTTTACCAGAACAACCACTCAACAAAGAGTGTGGCATTGTTAATTTGGATGAGTACAAAAATCAGGGCACTCACTGGATCTGTTATCTTAAATATTTAAAAAATGAGGCATTTGTGTTTGATTCATTTGGAGGTGTTCCACCTGAAAATTTAGTAAAATATTTAAATTCAGCTAATCTTTATTACAATAATGCCCGTGTTCAAAACTTCAAAGATGTTAATTGCGGACATTTGTGTTTATCTGTTCTTAGATATATGTCTCAAATAAATAAACCATCAATTGAAAATTTTCAAAAGGCCCTGTGGTATCTGAAACATCATGGGGGTATTCCATCTCACCAGCCAAAATTCAATATTAAAACTCAAATTGCATGATGACATAGTGTATCCCAAAACAATAGCTCTCAGGGCATTTTATGGCATGTACCTAATCCCTAATATTACACACCACAACAACAAAATTGCAGTAGGGGATGAAAAAATTGTCATCACTCCAGGGCAATATAATCTATCCACTCTAAATGCTCAATTACCCAGAGGTGTAGTGTTAAGTCAAAATTCTGTCACTCACAGAGTAGAAATTGTATCTGCCACAGAAACAGTGGATCTGGGTACAATAGGAGAGCTGTTGGGCTTTGAGAACAACACAAAACTTGAACCAGGCATCAAACACACAGCTATGAATATACCTAAATTCTTAGCCATAGAGACTCTAAATATTCACTGTAATGTGGCTGAGGGTATGATCACCAAATCAAATGGCATAGGCACTCACAAACAAACAGGCATCATTGCAACATTCAAACCTAATTCTGAATTTATGGAGCCCATCATCTACAATCCATCCCCAACATTATATTTTCCTGTGTGCCATAATAGAATAGATTATATTGAATTGATGGTCACTAATGAAAAAGAAGAATTAGTTGATTTTGCTGGAGCCACAACAACTGCTATCATAGAGATTAACATTTAAATAAAAATACATACAATGGAAAATATTGAGAGTTATGAGCTACAATCATTCCCTCCAAACAGGAGGACATTTGCAAATTTAAATCAACCCAACACAGAAATTGAGGTTGATCTTGATGTAGGGGATGGCTTTATACACCCCCACAGAGCAGATCTATACATCAAATTTGATGTTGTAAAGCTCGATGGTACAGATTATCCGGCAAATTCAAATATAAGACTTGTAGACAATTTTGTGCCCCATCTATTCTCTGAAATTGAGATCAGAAAGCATGGCGTTGTTATAAACAGAGTGGATTATCCCGGCATTACCTCCACAGCTTTGGCCACATTAAAATTATCCAAAACCGAGGCTTCATACTTCAAAATAGGTGGATTTGAGGCTGGTGATAAGATTTTATCTAAAAACCACACAGTGCTGTTCCCGATGCGCCTATTGCCAGGATTCTTCTCAGATTACAAAGATATTATGTGGAAGGGTGGGTTAAGAATCACATTTAGAAGAGCTGCAAATGATAACAATGCTTTGATGAGGTACAGTGCAATAAACCCTACAGGAGAAGCTCTGCCTAATACCTTACCAGATGCAGGCAAATGCATTATTCAGACTATGGAGCTAAGAATCCCAGTTGTTGAATACGAGACCAGTTATGCTCTTAAATACAAAGCAGATATAATAAAAAATCCACAGGTTCCTCTGCAATTTTATACATATCAATGTGTACAAAAGCCCGCATCTGGTACATATTATGAATTTGATGCCACAAATTCATTCTCCAGTATTCAATATGACATGCCTGATTTTGTAGTGGTACTGTTTCAGACTGGGAGACACAATAATCAGGAAAAAAATTCAAGTAAATTTGATAGCTGCAACATCAAGAACATATATCTTAAAAATGGCAGAAATGAGGTCTTTCCCAGAGAAAATTACAATTTAGATATGTCCAAGAATGATTTCCTCAAATTATATGAGGCCTTTTCGGCTTTCAAGAGGGTCACTACAGGCAATACTGACATGTATTACACACCAGATGAATTCAAAGCACAGAGACCCATGTTTGTAATTAACACTTCAAAAAGGAAACAGGTTGTGGTGAATGACAGAACAAACATTAAAATTATCTGTGAATTCCATGAGGCTTTACCTGATGACACCATATGTAGTGTTATTCTCATAGGAGAAAAATCATATGTTTATGATGTAAGAAATGAGAGAGTCACGGAGCAATTCTAGAGGAGCTCTGCATATTGCATTGTTTTAATATACAATTTGAACCTGGGGTCCAATTGAACTTAAACCGGAAGTAAATATGTGTGTGTATGTAGGTGTGTATGTGGGTGGGTGTGGGGTGAGGGTGGCCTAGTTTTAAGTGTGGCCAAAAAAAATATCAAGAGGGGCATATTTTTAACAAATTTATGGACAACAATCTCACAGAAGTGCCTTTTGTAAGTATAGACACATCAATCCGAGGGGGCTCTTCCTTTCTCATGGAATCCATGAGGGCTTTTTTACAAAAATCTTAGATTAGGCAGGGTTCCACACTAGAGCAAAAAACTCATATGGGCATGTTGAGCTAGTTTTAAGTGTAAGCAAATCTGCTTGAGGGGAGCTCTTCCTTTCCTGTCCTGGTTATAGTACAAATACAACTACTAAAATTCCCCTTAGCCAAGCAAATCACCAGTTACATGACCCTCTCTCTCTTTTCTCTATATAAAAAAAGAAGGTCATGACTAGGGAAAGGAACTTTAGGTAAATAAATGTTTTTTCTGCGATAAGATACAGACCCTCATTTTTGCCAAAATTCTGATCATAGCCTTATATGTCAACACAGCAAATTTTATTTTACATAAAAACACATATTTTCCAGTTTTCCGTATGTAAATACATATTTTGCGTATTTTCATTTTAAATACATAAAATCGCTCATTCACTTCATCTACCTCGAAATCTTCGAAGGAAAAATGTTTATACTCTGCACCTCTTTCATATCGAGAGTGCTAGGTTTGTTTTGTCTTTGAACACCCTCGCTGCCAGACTTCTGGCACCTCGCCTACGATCCTATTGGGAGAAAATAGCTGTAAGTAGCTGGGGCTGGCTACACGTAACGATAGCAAGGCTTTTTAATGAAGCAATGCAGCTATTGTGGCCGGAAGGCATAAAATTTGACAATGTTCTTCTCCTCGTGACAGATGCTGCAGCTTACATGAAAAAAGCTGCAGTAGGCCTTGCCGTTAGCTACCCCAAAATGGTGCACGTTAAATGTGTGGCTCATGCGTTGCATAGAATATGTGAAAAGATAAGAGCTCTTTATCCCAATGTCGATAAACTGGTTTCAAATGGGAAGAAAGTTTTTATGAAGTCGCCAAGAAGAATAGACATTTTTAAACAAAAATGTTCTGAGGTTCCCCTTCCCCCTACACCTGTAGTTACGCGATGGGGCACTTGGTTGAATGCAGATGTTATGCCCAGAACTTTGAAAAAATTGCATCTGTTGTAAATGATCTCGACAAAGAAGAATTCTGCAAGAACTGTTGATGGAGCCCTCCTTAAAAGTCGAATTGGCATACATCTCAACAAAACCTGTCCATTCTCTCTAATTCCATACGAAAGCTTGAATCGTCCGCGAACACTTTGGCAGCTTCCATTGGTAAAGTCCGTATAGTAGAAACGAAACTGCAAGAACTCACTGGATCTAAATGTCTAAATGTACAGAATTTTTTGGGAAAAACCAAGGTTTTCAAACTTTGTGCCAAATTGCATGTGTTTTGGAAAGTGAAGTAGAGGAAGACGAAGCTTTGGAAAACTTAAGCGTTAGTGACATTTCGTGATTCAAATATGCAAGAATTGTTTCTTGTGACGTGGAGCGATCTTTCTCACAATACAAGATGCTTTTTAGAGATAATCGTCACAGATTTACAATGGAGAATTTGGAAAAAACTATGGTGATCCACTGCAACTCTTCCAAAAAATAGCTCGCTAAGAGGTAATCATTTACAAACTAATTTCAGGTGTTTAAAATGCATGTTATAGTTTGTTTTTGTTAACAAATGTTTTTATTTTTGTCACATATTTTCCTGTTTTTATCACATATTTTCAACATTTATGACACATAAAAAATAAATATTTCTGAGTTTTTTAGCACATAAAGTTCCGTTCCCTAGTCATGACATATCCAAGCTAGTATTATTGACGTGACATTCTTAACAGGTCGACGTCACATATACACACACGCACGCACACTCGGTGGAATGTTTGTAATGTAAAACTATTGATTTTGTCTGAGTAAAAACAACTAGGTTACATGGGAATTCTTGCCAACATTTCTGTGTTGCAGAAGTTTTTTTTGGACAATAATTGCAATTAAGAAATTATTAGCCCAGTTCAGTTTTAACGTGTTCATATTTGAAAAAAAAAATGCAAAATACGCCTTGGAGATTTCAACCAATCCACACTTTACTAGATTGGAGAAACTCTAACTATTGTCATTTGGAACCTTTAATTGCCCTCCCCATTGTTATTTTTGGATCAATTACCTTTTCCAAATTAACAACAGGACTGAGGCGGTTCCTAAATGACAATAGTTAAAGACATATTTTAGCGAATTACGCCGGCATAAGCTAAGTACGTGTTGCTAGAAGGCCTTCGTCGTTGCAAGTCACCTAACCCATTCACTAAGAAATAAGAAAAAAAAAAATATTGACGTACTGAAAAAAAGTTGACTTGTTCACCGAGTTCAGATGTTTACTCATTGATGACTCCGTCGTTGTCGTCTATCAAAAAAACCTAAGTACCTTGGAAACAGTGAGAGTTATCGAAAAATCTCCCTTGTCGATTTTTTTTTGGTGACGTAGAGTAGGCGTAGAGAGGTCGGGTTTAGTGTGTCGGTCGAGTCTCGGTGTCCTCTGTCCTCCCATACCAAAATAAACATAGGTTGTCATGGAACCAATTTTTTTCATCAATCGAAAATTTTCTGAGTCCACAGCGTTAAAAGAATCTTAAATTGCAAATATCTCGAAAATGGTACGAGTTATCGAAAAAATATATCGAAAAACACCCCCATCCGGTACCGTTAGATACCCCCTGTCGATTTTGGAGGTGTAGAATACGTGTACCAAGTTTTGGTGGTCCTGGGGTCAAGGGGTAAGAAGTTAACCCACCCTCCAAAACTTTGATCACTCGTAACTTTTGAACGAATAGTCGTAGAAAGGTCGGGTTTAGTGCGTTGGTCGAGTCTCGGTGTCCTCTGTCCACCCATACCAAAATAAACATAGGTCGTCATGAAACCAAAAATTTTCCGAATTTTTTTTCCAAGTCCTGCGTTAAATTGCAAATATCTCGAATTTTTGACAAACAGAGGTCGACATGACCAAAGATGATTACCTAAAACTTTACGAAGCGTACTCTGCTTACAAGCGCGTGACCGAGGGAAACGTGGACATGAACTACACGCCCAGCGAATTCAAAGCACGCAGACCCATGTTTGTCATCAACACGACGAAGCGGAAGCAGGTGGTGGTCAACGATCGCACCAACATCAAGGTCGTCTGCGAGTTCCACGACGCGCTGCCCGAGGACACCGTGTGCAGCGTCATCCTGGTCGCAGAGAAGTCCTTCGCGTACGACGTGAAGAACGAGAAAGTCGCGGAGCAGTTTTAAAAAAAAATCGTAAAAAAAAATTGCCACATACTAAAAAAAAATCAACACATTTTTTAGGTTATATAAAATATGTGAAAAAACTTTAAAATACTGAAATATTAAAACAAACACGGAGTCCAATGTAAGTTAGTTCGGTGCGCAAATAAAAAAAATGATAGGTTAAGTTATATCACTGAAAAAAAAATCGTAAGATAGGTTAAGTTATATCACGATCTTACGTGATATACCTACAAGTGTGAGGTGGGAAAAATTGAAAATTGTACTAAAACATCGCTAAACGCTAAAACATCGACAAAAAATTGTCAAAATATGTCAAAAAACTGATATTCAATTGATAAAAAAAAGAGGATACCTACAAAGTGTTATTTTGAAACAATAAGTAAGAAAAAAGGATAGGTTAAGTTATATCACGTAAGATCGTGATATACCTACAAGTATGAGGTGGGAAAAATTGAAAATTGTACTAAAACATCGCTAAACGCTAAAACATCGACAAAAAATTGTCAAAATATGTCAAAAACTGATATTCAATTGATAAAAAAAGAGGATAAAAGAGGATACCTACAAAGTATTGCGTAGAAACAATCAATTTACACTACTCACTTGTAATACAACAAACTTTTAAATAATGGCAACTGCTGTCCAAAAAATAAACTGTAACATTGAAAATGCACTTTTCTCCAACTATGACATGAGAGCAGTGCCTCAGAAATGTATACCAGCTGTCACATATTTCAGGATGTGTGAAATAGGAGTGGATATAAACCACTAAAAAGAAACTTATTTTCTCTGCAAAGATTTGTTTTACTCCTTCCTGTTTATTTTATAGATATTTTTCATAACATTCTTATTTGTCCTTCTTGGAATACATCTGTTGCATGGGGCGTAAGCGGTGACCCTTCCACGTAGTACATTCAATTTCCAACCTCACTTCCACGTAGTACACCCTGGACTGCATTTTGCAGACTAACGAGGCTCTGACGTCGGGACCTATGGCAAGTATAATCTTCGTATTGTGTATGTTGTCCTGTGTTTCGCCCTTGTTTGTGCTGAGTGCCCCTCTACAGCCTCAGCTTTTAAGTGAAGCCAGAATATCTTAAGATTTTAGTAATACGGCATTACATTTATATTATTAGTTATGTTGGACCCCGTATCATGTGACGGATGCAAAATAGACTAAGTGATGACTCCCTTGTAACTGCTGACGCTTGTAACTCCCTCCATCTGTTTATGGGTGTGCCTTTCCTTTGTGGACAAGCATATGAAAAAACAAATATGCAGTCGATAGCAAAGATACATTGATCTATTTAACGCCCAGTTGTTTTTCATAAGATGGCACTTCAGTGATAAGGAAAATGTCGTCCTGCGTAGGTAAAGAAGAGATAAGCATCATCGATCGAGACTTGTTAAGACGAGGTCGAGAATTTAACCGGGGAGTGTAAAATCGAGATCGAGACTTAAATATTCGAGAGTCTCGTATCGTTTAATTTTAAATTATTTTCCTTATTTTATGTGTCGTTTCTGTCATTTTTGGCTAATTGCTACGATGAAGGTGAATGATGATTAAATGATGAAGAGACTCTCATAAGGCATGCAATAACGATGCCCAAGTAAGTATTCGAATCCAGACCTTCAGTAGTATGTCGACGATTTCGGCGAAATCGAAGTTGCTTTACTGTGCAACGTATTTGAATATATCAAAGAATCCATGCTCTTTAATGTACAAACTTATGTTTTCAGTTCATTTTCATGGAGGTTTTCTTGTTTTAAATTTTTGTATAAATTTTTTTGTATTTCGAGATCTTTCCTTATCAAAAGAATTGTCAAAGTTTGTTGTGAGTCCGGATGTACAGTTTAAAAGCGATATCCGAACCAATGTGTGGCCTCCCAATGGCGCAGTGGTAGCGTCGTTGCCTTGCTAACAAGGGCCCCCGGGTTCAGTACCCGGTGGATGCACATAGTGGTTCGGATCCCATTTTAACCCTCAACTACAGTTGTGACGTCCCACGGACCGGAGTGTTCATTTTGCTTGGTACCCCGCCATAATTTTGACCTTGGAGGCTACCTCTCTTTCAGTACCTTCCGTCCACTGTCCGCTTCGTCACGCGCTCGTACACGATCGGCACTCTTCGGAAGTCAGGGAGAGAGAGTGAGAGAGAGAGAAAAGAGGCCGGCCTCACAGTTTACGTTACAGGCGAACGCGCCCCTGAAATTATGTTTTCCCGCAGCACTCTCAGGCCGGCCTCGCTGAATGCGCAGATCAAGTTCCAGCCAGGGTTGGAAACGTGCGGTAATTATCGGAAGACCTAGAATTTCAGTTATCTTTTATTAAGCGTCGTTTTATGAAATTATAAGTAAAAAAATAATCCGTAATAGACAAATATATTAGCGTAGGCCCGGCCTTCGGGCCTCTTAGGACGCGTCGCCACTGTTTCCAACAAGTATCCAAGAACTTCAAAACAGGGTGTGAAATCCCGGGTGGACAGGCGGGAATTCCTCCCACCAACGATGTTGTCCTGAAATTTCCCCCCCACCAAACCTTTCCGGAGGGGGAAGGGTTTTTGTTCTAACAATAAACAAACAATTAGTTTTGGAGTCGAATATACTTTACTGGAATAATACACACAGAATGGTCAACAAGAGCCTCATCTCTAAGAACACTGCACCCAGCAATTCCCAGAACACAGAAATTAGCCTGATTTGTTATTTCTTCTCCATTTCTCATCGCCATTCTCCAGCTACTGCAAAGTATATAAATACAAAAAAAAAAGTAATAGCATTTAGATGTGAATTTTATGTAAGAAACTATTACCTTCTTAATGTCTCTTAATTTTTGTCCCTCCCCCCTTAGTCACTCAAATCATTATTCATGTTCATAGCATTAGGAGTATATTCAAATTTTCAATTTGTAAATGAAAGGACGTTTGATATAATATATTGTATACTTTATAATGTAATTTGACTTTTAATAATTGACACATTTAATGACATTATATATATAGAAAGAGAGAGTGTGGTGTGTGTGTGTGTGTCCCCATCAATCTGCAGCGATTTCGCACCCTGCAAAAATTAACAAACTTGGGACATTGACAGTTTGACACTGAGCGACAGCGAGTCATGTCTTTGCGCCTTCCTTTTGCTGCAAAACATTATCTAACTCTCAAGCTTATGATCCAGGATTTTAGGTCTTCAGGTTAGAGTCCTGCCCCTTGCCCAACTACGCAATGTGACTATCACGACTGGACTGGGGCAACCTTCGCACATATTAATATGACATTTAACCTCTAGTTGATATGCTGTGGGTCATCGTCCTGTGACCTTTCAGGTCAGAAGCGTGGCTGCCACGCGACGTTCTACTACTGTTTTTATAGTATATGAGCCTATATAAATCCCTCCGTGTGTACATATATGCGCCGACCTCCGTGGCTAAGTGCTTAGCACAGCACGCTACGACGTCATGGTTCCGGGTTCGAATCCCTGCATGGGCATGGACGTTCTTTGTGAATATCCGTTCATGAATTTCATATCATCACTCATCCTCATCGTCGTGATTAACTAATACCTAATTCAATTAATCAATTTACACACACATACATACAAACTGAGAAGTTTCACAGATGAAATGAAACCTGCAAAAAAAAATCAATATGCTGACCAAAGCAGAAATTTATTTTATTATAAAACATAAACTAAACAAACGTTTCAACCTTCTAGCAAGGTCTTCTTCAGACTCTGTACCAAGTACAAATGCAACAAGGTATACAACAGGACGATATATATACACAAAAATACTCAACTCCAGACTATTAGAAAATAGTTCTGGAACAATCTAACAGGTGGCTTTCCCTTGTCAACTGTACTTTCACCTGAAAGAGAATGTGGTTAGACTCTTTATCTCACGCTCTATTTCCTTCTTTCTTCTTCCTTCTTCTCTCCTCTTTCTCTCTTGTCCTTTCCACTCTTTCTAACACCTTCTTCCATTCTTTGTTTAACTTGAGTCCCCCATTCCAGTTCATTGTGTCTTCTTCACCTTTATTCTCTATTTCCTTGGACTCCTTCCATTTTCTCACTAGTATTCTCTTCTCCCTTCCTATCTGCTTAGCTTCATCCCACTCTATGTTATGTCCTGTTTCTTTCATGTGTTTAAATATCTCATTTCTCTCTCTTAAGTCGTACACCATCCCATGTTGTTTCAACCTGTCCTTCAGCCTCTTTTTCGTTTCTCCTATGCACATATTCTGACATTCTTTACATTTCACTTCGTAGATAATCCCTTCCTCTTCCTCTTCCTCTTCTCTGTTTTCCTTTTTCTTGTTTGCATTCTTCGCTACTCTTAAGATGTTTCTCTTTCTCTTCCTGTAAGTTTTAATGTACGCTTTTCTAAGTACTTTGCATATATTTTCTGTGGTCTTCCCCATACTTCTTATTCCAAACCTCCTCTCTTTTTCTTTCTCTTCCTCTTTTTCTTTCTCTTCCAATTCTCCCCTGCCACTTTTCTTCCTTCTGTTTATGTCCAGTCTATCCTCCTCATAGTCATTCTTTTCCAGCTGTTCCATAGGCTATTTTGCCTTCTTTTTCACATTCTTTCGTGCATATTTTCTTGATTCTGTCCTCCATATTCTTTATAAAATTTATTTTTGTCACCTCACTTACATCATTGTGGCAGAATACCCCTGCTGCACATTTCTTCTGATGCCAAGCAGTTTTAATTTCGTTTCCTCTCTTCCTTTTCATCAATATACGGTATCTAGGTAGCTAATCTTGTATCCTTCTTCTGTTTCGAGTTCCAATAATATCCCTTTTTCTTCATCTTCTATTTCTTTGGCAAATATGTCCAGCTGCCTTTTCGTTCCCTTCCATATGCCAAAACAATCGTCCACATATCTGCAAAACAGACTCATTTTGTCACCTCCTTTTTCTATCACTTTCTTTTCCCATTCATTCATATTTTAGGCAAATACATGTAAAATCGCTGTCCAGGATGGTACGTAGGCTATATATTAATATTAAGCCAATTCCCGAGTTTCAGGTACATATGACATTGTTTAATCGTAGGGATGCGGGGATGGTATGAAGATGAGACGAGACGAAACGAGACAAGACGAGAATTGACAGCGTCTCGCCTCAAATTGTAAATGGATGTCTAGTTCTCGCAAACCTCAGTCTCGTTTTGAGTCTCGAATACATTAGTATAGACGACATACGCATAGTGTCAGCGCCAGTGGCGTAGCATAAGCATTTAGGGTAGAAACGTCAAATGCAAAGAAACGCTTCGCTCTGTGCAATGAAATGAGTCGCTATAAGTATTGTCTATTTGAAAATACAGTTTCATTGTGTTATAATGCCTGAAGACAGTCAGCTTCCGATAAAACATGATCTATGCGTCGCGTGTTTTACCTAACAAATGAAATGCCTCAATCTGCAATATATGTTATTTAAATTAAGCCTTTAAATTAAGTTGCTAAAGTCAGAAACACCATTAGGAGTGTTTGGGCCCCAAGCATAATACGTGCATAGCAAAGCATTTTGTTTCTTTCACCACGCCCACCTAATCAAGGAAACCTTTCAGCATGACGTAAGTCATTAAGAAACATATCAGAATGAAAAGCGCTTCTAGAACATTATGATCCAATTATCGTACACTCTATACTGACTGGTGTCGATTAGTAATTCAGACCACTTTGACTTACATCACTTTGTGTCTTGACACACCAGATGAACATTTTAAAATAATTTCGTCTAAATACCATTCCATTCGATGTAAAGATTTTTGAAACGAAAGCGAAACATTTTCATTGACACAATATTAACAATTTAGATATTAACGAACAAATAAGCTTTCTCTATTAGTTTTGTGGGTAGTAGAGTAGCTACAGGCTTAACTTCACCCACGAATAAAGAATTTTTTTTTTTGTAGTTGTTCTAACCTTTCACACCACGAGGACTGAAAATTCTGCAGTTTTTACCAACTTATTTGACAAAAACTGTGTCGTCTTTTAGTTTTTAATGCACATGCTGTGCGTACGATAGATTACACGAAGTAGAGTCATAACTTGGTTATTTGAATTTGGTAAAGTTATGTCAATCATATTGTAATGTATTTACTGAGGAATTACAGTGGCTCTTCGACATATTTCCTCTTTACTGTTGGAAAAACGTTCAAGAATTCTAATTAATGAATTAGATATAATCAAAGGTGATTTTCCTGTTGCAGAATGCAACAATAACAAGTTAATAAGAGGAAGGGATATTCCAAATAAGCTCCACCTATATTTCATCCTCACATGTAAAAACACAATGCAAACACCACGTGTGTGAATTTCAGCTAGGCAAATGCGTCACAAAAACTTCAAGCACGATGACTGGTGAGAGCATGCCACTTTCGAGAGATAATCGAACAGTTATCATCTAAATTAACCACGGTATGGAGAGGGGGAAGTCAAGATACTGGCAATTCTATGCTTTCTTTCTATAATGGCAACAATCGAACATCGAACAATCGCATGAGTTATCTATGTGACTGATTAGTAAGGACATTGAATTTTCGCGATGCGTGAAATCGCGAAATGTGAAAAAAAGATGCAATTTTGAACATTCTGCACGTAACTGCACCCCCAATGATGAAATATGCATGAGTTTTATTTGCGAAGTAATGCGAAATGTGTGCTTCTCCACGAAATGAACGCTTTTTCGCGAAATAACCGTGAAATATCATCAAATTAAGTAGAAAACACGCAAAAACCGGCAATCGAGGTTGTGCGTGCAAACTGTCGATTTGTAACGAAACATTTGCCTAAAGTTTCCTACCACTTGCAGCTGAAGAACGTTTTATCGTCGATCACATCAGGAAGACGCTGCAAATTTGGATTTCCCATGCACATAATGTCAGTTCGAAATCTTCGCTCCCTGTCAAGCTGCATTCCTTTCTTCCCCCGAATGTCTACTCAACTTCCAGTTTCATTGAACTTGCTAGCTGTAGCAACGATAAGATTAGTCTGTTCCCACACATCAAGGGAAACAATGGTGTCATTTGTGTCCAGTCATGAATGAATTTTGTTTATCATCATGATTATTTTATTTGTTGGACAGTAAGGATATCCTTTAAATACATACAATGAATAAATCACTTGAGATATGCAATTTAGAAATGAAGTGATTTTGTGTTGACGTTTTCTTTTTGATTGGGCAGCTAAGTACTTGTGTATGTGTACAGTATATAAAAATGAAGTTGTTTATAAATTTATAGCTCTTTTGTATCTTGTTTCCTCTCATAATAAAAAAGTGTGTGCCATTTTTTTTCCACCGCTGGTATATACCGCTGATGTAACATTTTATTTACCGCTCTCCTCAGTTTTTATTTACCATAAATTTGTCTCCTTACTGATTAGAAACTTGGATTTACATTGATATGTTACGTTACGAGTACAGAACATAATCGATGGTCTGTATCCCGTTTGATAATTTGACTTGAGAATATAGAGGAGATAGGGAGGAGGGGGAGGAAGAAAATAAATGTTGGGATATTTTAATATCTGTGCCGATTGATGATTAATTTGATTAATTAATTGGCCTCGTTCCATATTGCAGCGATTGTATCTCTTTCTTTCTGGACCACTCTTGTATTTTTCCCTTTCTTTTTTTTTGTTACCGTAATAAAGTTTTTAATTTAGTCGTCCTGGTGATATTTCAATTCCTTTTCGCCAGTATGTCACGATAATGAGCACTTGATGACTTGAAAGGGATGTGGGCGGAGATTAAACGCTTTGAAATTCCTCAATTAAAGCTCGTTTTAATTTCACTTTATGTACAGATAGGCTTATCGGGATCCGAATCTCTACGTGCACAGCACTTGATCACAAGGCGACAACGTTACCACTCCTCCATCGGGCAGGGCCGCCGCAAAATCATCAAGAATGGCATACCTATATAAAATAGTGTTTGTGTCAATCATGCCCCCCTTCGAAAATTTATGAAATATGCGCTACTGCAATAATGTCGAGTGTCAAAGATGGAAATAGTATTCGAAGTTTGTATTTTTGTTATTAAGCGTCTTTTCTGTCACTTTTTGCCAATCGCGACGTTGACGCTGAGTGATGATTATATGAAACTGATGAAGGAACACTCACAAAGAACACCAATGCCGGGATCGAACCCGGGAACTTAGGATAGGCAGCGAGATCGAAAGTCGCGCTCGGCCGGACCTTCGACCGACTTCAGCGAAGCTGTTTTCCAAATTTCCTCTGCTTTCGAAAAACAGCTTTGATATTCCAAAATTCGTTAAAAATAAATGCATGCATCTACTTAGAATTACTTTCAGAGCATTCCCGTGAATCATGTGGTTTGCTTTCGCTGTTGTCCAGATTTTCACAATAGTTTCGTTAACTACGTAAGCGTTTAAAACCACTGGCGTACCCAGAGGGGGTTGATGGGGGCTACAGCCCTTCCGATAGTTTGAGAAAAATCAACATTTTTCAAATAAAATAAGTGAAGAATTCGGGAGAAAACAGAGTGGTAAGTGCAACCCCATCCTTAAAATGACCCCCGATTGAATTTTCTTACAGTGGAAAGTTAAAAATACGATAATTTTTTTGTGTATTCAACCCTCCTACAAAAAAGCTATGGGTACTATCCACCTTTATAATTTCAGCCCCTCCCAAAAATAAATCCTGCGTACGCCAATGTTTCAAACCATTGCAAATGTGCGGGGGTGGGGTTTGGTGGGTGTCATAACACTTTTTTTTTGGCTCAGTATTTAAAAAAGAAGAACATTAAATGCAGGAAAAGATGACAAAATGACGGCTGACTACTAAAAAATGTATACTTAACCCTCCACCCCTCCCTTTGGAAAATCCTGGATATTTGTTATTGAGTTTGTCGTTTGTCCACTTATGAATAAATTCTAATAACACAAGCTCAATACACGAATACGCGATCAAAGAAAACTGATTTCCCTTTGCTGCTTTTTCTTCTTACTGTGAAATGATTGTTACATCTCATTGTTTCTACTGCGCCTTCGAACACAATATGAATGTACTCTTGCTTCGTGCTTCACGTGCTCTAGCCGGTTCTGTAATTCGATCAGCTGTTTCCAGACAAAGTTTCAATAGCCTTCATTCTTGTCTATTGCGCTGTGAGTAAATTTCTTGGACAGCTCCTGTGGATAACTTCTATCCGCTCAAAAACAACCACTCTGGACAAATACAGATAAACATTGTCTGGCGATTATCTGACCTTCGTTTTCCAAGGCACATTTATCACTCCCTGGCGTTCCCGTCCTGGTTATCTTCCTTTGCAGAAGTGAAAGTTGGACGGGGATTTCTCCCTCACAAAAAGTTTTATCCATTCAAAATAAAATTATTTGAATCCTTGCCAGGGATGCTTTTATCCCCACCCCAAAGAAAAAGGAATTGTGAGCATATCGTACACCATTTCTTAACTATGTAATAAACGCAATTGGAAAACCATTCGTGTCCATTAATGTTTCAGTCATCAAAGATTTCCCTGTCGAAAAGTATGCAGCCTTGTGATTAAAGGAGGACACCATTCTGAAACCTTACTGATATTTTACATGTATTAAAATGTTCACAAGAAAACTTGGAGATGTTACATGGACATTGAATTTGAATGAGTTGGTGTTTTTAAGTCCACTTTATGCACAGGAAGCGAAGGCTAATCGGGACTGGACCTACAATTTAAAATGGAATCCGAACCACCATGAGCCTCCACCGGGTATCTACCCGGGACCCCTTGATTTCAAGGCGACGCTACCACTGCGCCATCGGGGAGGCCATTGAGTTTGAACTTGGCAATTGAAATTTGGTTTTTACGAGTTCGAAAGCTCTTTCTATGTGTGAGTGTTGGTTGTCTTAGAATATATATATATATATATATATATATATAAACTTTACAATTTTTCAATTTTACATGTAAATGTTACCATAAGATTTAATGTTCTAGGTTAGAACCATCTAAGCTACTTAGAACCACAAGAGCCCGACCCTGTGGCCGAGTGGTTAGCACATCGCGCTGCGACGCCAAGGGTCCCGGGTTCGAATCCCGGCCGGGCTTGGTTGTTTGTGAATGTCCATTCATCAATTTCATCATTTCATCACTCATCCCCATCTTCGCAAATTAGCCAAGAGGCACAAAACGCGAAGTAAAATAAACTAAATCAATCAATCAATCAATTAGAACCACAAGGCAGTAGTTTAGTTTACTAATTGGTAACAGCCTTCCCGATTGCGTAGTGGTAACGTCGTCGCCTTGTAATCGCCTTCGATACCCGGTGTAGGCACATGCCACTGTATTTCGGATTCCACTTTAAACTGTAGGTCCAGTCCCGATTAGCCTTCCTGTGCATAAAGTGAACTTAAGACAACAAATCAATCAACTAATTGGTAACATACAAATTTGCATCCCCCCCAAAAAAAACTACTTCCAGAAATGAAATCGCAAATACGCCACTCAGTGCGTATCCCCCCGAAAGCATAAAGCTCAATTCACACACTGGTAATAATTATAAAGGGTGGCATACCACCTAGCCAGCAATTCAGAATTTTGTCGGAAAATCCTTAAAAAATAATTAAATTTCTCAACAACAAAAGTGGAAAGACATCTGTTTTTCGTGTAAAATTAATGAAATCGATAATTTTAAATTTTACGATTGTTATTAGTTTTTTTTTTTTAACGAGTGAAAACTTTTATATGTGTAATAAATAAGTATAGTAAATTACAAGTAATTATCGTTTTCAATGCGAATGTTATCATTTGTATCAAAACTACATAAACGATTTGATTTGATCTTTATTATTTTACATCGCTCTTCTGCCACTTTTGGCTAATCGCGACGATGAGGATGAGTGATGATATGATGAAATTGATGAAGGGGCACTCACAAGGAACACCCATGCCCAGCCCATGATTCGAAACCGGACATAAACGATTCGTATTGGTAACAAATAGTATGATTTAAACCATAATCTAGCTAAAGACTTTCAGGGGAACGAGGCAAAGAATTTTTTGGCCTCTCCCAATCCTTCTTCACCAGTGATTCTCAACCTTCTTGAGACTGGCGCCCAATTTTTTTTTTAAATCAATTTCCCGAGCCCAACAATTTTATTCGTAAATAGCTTTCTCATTTTTAAAAACTTTAATTAATACGCACCCTTGAAATTCAATATTAATAAATAAAATATGACAATCATAAATAGTAATAGTTCGATTATGTTTACACTTGTTGACAAATATAAAATTAGGTTAAAATTAGTTGTCAATCACTAGAGTTAATGAAATCTTGGATGTAGTTTCCTCGGGCCAACTTCATTAAAATTAATTTGATCAAGTACTTAATTTGATAGAAATGTTGCAGTTTCATCATCGAAAAAATTCAATTAGAATTTCCACTACAAAATATTTATTAATGAAAATTGCTGTACATATTAGAATGAGAAATTTCGGGAGAACCTCTTGCAGTCCGGTACTGGGCCGCGACCCGGTGGTTGAGAAACTGCTCTAGAGGTAAAGTTGCACACCGTGTGAAATTATCCCCATAGGAATTCGGTGCTTCTGATTTCTTTTGCTTTGAAGTCCACCACCACCCTTTGTACAAGCAGGTGAGATCTCATGTAACAATATATCCAAGCGAAGGAGGCGCATGTGCAGAAACATCAATATTTGGCTACGGACAAATCCTGTCCTCTTTGTTTGGTGTTTTTGGACGTGTTTCTCTTCGTTTAAAGACCTCCCGCAGTCAAAAAGGCCATCACCCATGATAGTTGTGGACTGTCTCAGACTAGTACATAGAGTTTACCTGGAAATTCAAATACCTGGGCTAATCCCCCTTTTCATTTCCAACTTTAGACTTTTTTTTGTTTGTCCAGCCAGGTCAGAATGACTGGGTTTCAGGAGACGTGTTTCGGCACAGGGAACACAACAGGGGAATAATTTTCTTTGAGCGACAGTTGATGGCAGTTACTTTCTGTAAAGTGTAGTGAATATGAGTTTGGATTTCCTTTCACGTCAAGGAATAGAACTATGCATTTACGTATTTTCTTTAGAAATCATTTGTCGAAAGAAAATATATATCGAAAGCAAAGTCAAGTCGGAATATCACTATACTGAACCCAATCAGCTGATATAGAAGCAAGAGACTGGTAAGTTTTCATTTTCTCCTTACGTTTCCTTTAGTATTTTTTTCTTTGTTAAAGGAAAAATGAAAGCGACTAGGTAGGTTACAGATTTACTGTTAGTTTTAGATGATGTGTCCAGGGTGGGTAAATCGTTAATTATTCTTGAATTCATGGATGATTTAATGTTAGTTTGGGAAGATAGATCCCTTAGTTTTAGAGGAAGTTGAAGAGGCAAGATTTCATTTTTAAACATTTGGGATACAATCAGTGGCGTCTTGTGAAGTAAATCATTGGGTGTTCACGCCCAGCCTAAATTAAGATAACGTTTGAACCCCCACTCCCCCAGACCGACTTGGGCTACAAATACATAGAAAATTAAGAAAATGAATCGTTGATCAAAATCACAGAGAAGAAAACGCTAAATGTGAGTGACACTGATTAATTGAGCGTACAAAAATGTTAACAAATTGTAGGGTACATGGAAAAAATAATAAAATAAAGTAAAACAAGAAAAATTAATATAATAATGCATATTTTATGAAGAATATGAACCTCGGACCTTGCATTGTGCTAGCCACTCCGTCAGAGCGACCAGCGAAAATCCATTTACGAAACACAAATCCATTTTAATTTATTTCGGTTCAGTGGCACGGCGATTGAGTTCCATAACCTGTGGAGGGGGCAAGGTGTCATAACTGGGGGTCAAAAGGCAGTATATTTCCATCTGTATATAAGGTTTAGCGTATTGGGGGGGGGGAATAGTGCCCCCCTAATCGCCGCCTATGTTTCGATTTATCGTTTCCGATAAACACCCCTCCTCGCCAGTCAATACCCTCAAAAAAACCTTCTTCTCTCAAAAACCTTCAAATGCCTTGTTCTCTCCTTATTTAGTGTTGGAAATTATTTTACCTATTCCTAAGAATTAATCCCGCCACCATTTCCACTAATCATCATACCGACGAATTATTATTATTATTTTCAATATCAATTTGAAATTTCACAACAGCTTTCCTATATTTCATTGGTAAGTCTCTGGCAATGCTCAAACTTCATGATGCGAATTGCAATTTGCGATACTTAGAATTATTGTTTTAAAGTTTACCTGTAATAGTTATTATTTATCCATACTCGTTTACATGTGTACATAGATAAATATTATTTTCTACTAGAAGTGTCTTCGTCTTCTTTCTTTTTGACTCGTCTACATTATCTAAAGGTTTAAGCAACACATTTAAAATTTCGATGTAAGTGTAAATCTGCTCATTTTGGTGATATAGTGTTTGAAAACAAAACCTTCGCCATGCAACTGCAAAGCTTTGGGTGTGCGACAACCTTTTGCAATGCAGTGGTTGAGGAAGTTTGCGGCCTTAATGTTTGGTGAAATGAATTGGAAAGGAAATATATTAGGCAAAAGGATCGAAGATTTTAGGAATTACTATAACAATGCAAACAGTGCTTGCATTATATCTTAAATACCGCTTAATTTTCTCGAATACAAAAGCTAAACGAATCGAAAAATAAAATACTTGGGAATAGCAAAAAAAAATCGTTCCTCCGCCAGTATCCGCACATTTAACAGTTGCTGCCATCTGTTGACAGTTTCTTTCGGAAGGAGCACATGCTCCGATTTCCAGCTTGCCTCCTTGGTTTCTGTCGGCTTGTTCGATGGAGCAGGAAAAACACAGCAGCTGAGCTTTTCTTGTCAACAGTCGGAGGAAAATGGTAAATTTGAAGCATTGTGAAGACTTTAGGAACGAAGAAAAGCTGCTTTGTAAAATAAGTATCTTGAAATGTAGTGTTTTATAAAGCAGAGAAGAAAAGAAATTGAAGTTTTTCTGTTTTCAGTTGGGGGTTCGTGTGTTCCGTGAACCCCCTTCAGGTTCAGGCGGCTCCTCTTTGTACAATAATGGAATCTTCGAAAGTAGACATTTATTTATAGTCCCCTAATCTCCACAGTCACAGTTTAGCTAACGGGAAGAATAACAACATAAAATAAGTCAAAAAGCATCATTTGGTGAGTTAATTTATTCATCACCGATTGTCAGAAATGCGTATCCATAAAATGTGACAATAATAAAAATACACATTTATATGTATATAAGTATTAAATAAATACATAGACCTCCGCAAGATTTTCCGCATTTTTTTTATTACTAGTGTTGCCCCTAGAAAAACATTGCTTCAGTGTGAAGTTATCATGTTCCTGCAACGCCCTAATTATTTACATATATTATTGTGACTGCAATGTAATTATATGTGCGAAATATAAATTTTAATTGATTTTAATTTTCCAGGGAGGAACTAAAGGGTGCATACCCCCTTTCCCTCATTCCGGACGTCCGTCCTGTTGTAACATTGTATTCAGCGCCATGGCTAGTAAAACGCGAGGCCCTGTGCGAAAATTATATGTGAGCAGTGGCGTCAAGCTCGAGCCCACCTAATAATATGCCTCGTATTGTTACTATATTCTATAAATAATATTTTCGCTTTTAAAATGGTTTCAAAATTATACAGCCAAAGAATTCTAACAAACTTTTTGATATTCAATGAATGATCCATTTTTAAAATATTTTGACCTTAATTTCTTGGTAAAACAGCTGTTTTTATACAAATTTTAGTGATCTTAACTGGACGTAAGATAGATAATGGATGTGTGCTGCTTTATCTCTATTCTTACATCATCTTTTACCTGTTCATATAATAACAATAATAACCATTATTATTAATTGGCCTATTTCAATAATATTATTAATAGACATTATGTACTCTTCATGGAAATATTATTATTATGATTATTACATGTGAAACTTTTGATTCGAACCCCTCCTGAAATATAGTTCTAAATGCACGGCCATGAAATGAGGCAGGTGGCAGAAATTTGTCCTGTTGCCATGTTGGAGCACAACCCATGTGTTCAGAAGTTTGTAATCCATGTGATACAAACTGCCAGTATTTGCTCAAAAAGTCAGGGATGACAACTTTATTCCCCACAGAGAGGTCTCGTCTGATGCTCAAACTAGGCAACGTAGCTCGGTTGACGTTGCCACACAGTGCGCGGGAACCTGACCTTTTCTCATATATGGCACCAGCGCAATTCTGCCCAGCTGCCTATTTTCATGGTCGTGCGTTTAGGTATGTGCCTCCCAGTTAATGATATATAATAATGTTATTCATGCCTAGTACTGAAAATAACCACTTCTGTTTCAATTCTTAAAGTATGAATTATTGTTAATTTCATTAATGTCATCTTCCTTGCTTGCAGGATTTTGTCTTGAAACCATGGCAGTATTCATGCCAGATGTTAGTCCAGAGGACTTTGAGCAAATAAGGCAGTTTAAGGCATATAGAGAGTGGGATGTTCCCAGAGAATATGATGACAAACAGAGAATGGCAACTGTAAAAATGTTCCATAGAGCTGTACAAGGTTCACTAAATCTACAGCTGAAAGCAGTTGATCATTGGGCTGTAGAGGTTGAATTTGAAGATGCTAGCTATAGAACATTAGAAGGTTAGTTCATTATATTACAAGATAGATCTGAACTGGGCCTACAGTTTAAAGTTGGATCTGTACTACTGTGCAATGTGGCTCCCTCGGAATCAAACCAGGGACCCTTTGATTTAAATGTGACAGTGTTGTCACTACCTAGGTATGTAGTCAGGAGGGTTCTGTTTTGAACACAACTGTTTAAACTTAAAAATACTAGAGACGTGACTTCATTGCAGTCCTACTGTAATGACCGGAAGCAATAGATAACGCCAACATCTGTGGCAAAGTAGTTATCACAGCACTATACAATGTTAGGGGTCCCAGGTTCGAAACCTGTCCTGGACATGCATGTCACTTGTGTGTCTTCATGAATTTCATCACTCATCCTCATCTTGGTGATCAGCCAAAAGTTGCAGAAAAGTGAAATAAAATAAGACAATTAAATCAATAAATCAACTGGAGCTACAGATAAACAATACCTTTAGAAAAAAAGTACAGAATAAAGACATCAATATTGGCGATCTTGCAAAGGGAACTGACTGCTTCTTGCTTCACAGAGTCCCCAAAACACCGAACAGCACATAGGTGCCGATTTCTTCTGATATTGGGCAAAGGAAAGGGGGGTCGGGGCAAAACTTGTCAAGACACAGATACCGATTTTTCCATTTGCAGATTGATTATCACCTGTGTATAACATTTACTTTCACAATCCTTTATTAGAGTTCTCTCTCTCACACATGGGCCCCCCGCATATTATTTTCGAATGTTGATTATGGGTTGATAGGAAAGGGGAAGTCTGGCTCGTCCGGACGAGTCTAACCCTTTTACGCCTTTATTTTTACATTTTTTTTCTGCTTTTGTGTGTGTGTGCCTTGAAGCCTTTTATGACCTTTTTGTGCGTGTGCATTGAAGCCTTTTGTGACCTTTTTGTGCGTGTGCCTTGAAGCCTTTTAGAGCTATTTGTGTGTGTCTGTGTGTGTGTGTGCGCGTGCGTGCGTGTGCGTCCGTGTGTCTTGAAGCCTATTATGAGCTATTTTTGTGCATGTGCCTTGAAGCCTTTTATGACCTTTTTGTGCGTGTGTGTGCACGTGACCGGACTCGTCCGAGGTGAGGGACGAGTTGAAGCCTTTTATGACCTTTTTGTGTGTGTGCCTTGATCGAAAATTTCACCATACAATATTCGACGAGTTAAACTAAGTTATAATTAGTGAGTTGGCAACACGTATTCGATCATGCACACTGTATTACGAACTAAACTAACCTCACCCACCCAAGGTACCGGAAGTGCGCGTGGCCGCCTCGTCCGAGGTGAGGTTGGACGAGTCGAAGCCTTTTATGAGCTATTTTTGTGCGTGTACCTCGAAACGTTTTACGATGTATTTTTGCGCGTGTGTGTACATGTGCCTCGAAGCCTTTGATGAGGCCCTGAATTTCATACCCTGCCGGCCCTGGCAATACCTTCCTGTTAGTGTAAGAATTTCACGTCCCGTCTTGGTCGTTTTCTCTTTAGAGTAAGGGGGCGAGCCGATGCCTTTTATCACCTGTTTGTGCGTGTGTGTGTGCGTGTGCCTTGAAGCCTTTTATGCCCTTTTTGTGCGTGTGTGTACGTGTGCCTGGAAGCCTTTTATGGGGCCATGAATTTCATACCCTGCTGGCACCGGCAATACCTTCCTGTTAGTGTAAGAATTTGACGTGCCCTCGTGGCCGTTTTCCTTTTAGCGTAAGGGGATTGCATACCTTCGTGGCTGTTTGCACAACACAAAAAAGTGAGGAAAAATTTTCAAGATTTTCTCTAGCGAGTCCTGAGGAGCACTTCTCGGCATTCGGCTATTTTCTTGCATTATCAAGCAAAGAAAAATGCTTTTACTATTGTTTGCTTCGTATGAAATGATTTTAGCTCTGTTTGCTTCGGAAGAAACGCTTTACTGTGTTAGCCATAAGCTAAAATTTGCCTTGTGAGGCGAACTGGCACTCTTGAGGCAGGAGAATCTGTCGCTAAGTGCACCGGCAAGGCCTTTCTTAAAGCAAAGGGGAAAAAATAAAATAGCCTGACCGAGGGGAAAGAAGTAATGCGCTATAACATGCCGACCAACGTGTTCGGCTACAACAGAAAGAAAACCGGCTCCTTGCTTCCCAAGTTCGTCAAGATATCCAGCGAAGAGTTCGTCAAAGCTCGAGACATTGTCGACGATACTTTGCTCTCTTTCCGAACCGACCTGCTGGCCGCCACGGTTGTCCACTTGAACGGCATCGTGAAGCAGTTCGAAGAGAACACCGGCAAGATCTTCTTCACCTTCAACAACAATCGCATCTTCTGCGAACTCCCGCTATCCGGCGGAAGTCTCAGGATCGTGGACTTGCATCCCTCAGGCGACCTCGCGATCAGGTTGCATCACGGGAAGAGCCTGTTCAGGATAAAGCACGACAACATGAAAACTGGAGTCTCGTACGACAACGTTTCCGTCGGGATCGTCTGTACGCAGAAGCTACCGCGATGAGCGTGGATCATCCGATACCGCTCTTCTTGGAACTGGTGCTGTCCTATCCCTTCGCCAGCGTCAGTCGTGGGTCGGAAGTATGTAAGCAAGAAAGCAAACAGAAAATGAAGGAATGAAGGAAGGAAAGATAGAAAGCAAGATAATAGTTCGTGCTCCATCTTTGCTTCATTCTCCTTCCATCATTTTTGCATCGACGTTCTGTCATCTAAGCCTAAAAAACGCCGCCTCCGTTGCCATGAGGGTGGCTATCGTGAACGAACTACACAAACCGGCCCGCAGGAAGTATACTCGACTGCCCGTGGTGACCAAGGGGATAGACGACCTCTGGCAGGCCGACCTCGTGGACGTGAGCACGGGAAACCTCAAGGGTCTTCACAAGATCAACAAAGGTTTCAGGTACCTGCTCACCGTTGTGGACACTTTTAGCAAGTACGCTTGGGTGGTGCCCGTCAAGAACAAGACTGGGGTCGAGGTCGCCAAAGCTTTCGGATCCTTTCTTGGCGTCGGCACTGCCGAGAAGAGATCGCCTCGTTTCCTACAAACCGACCGGGGCAAGGAATTTTACAACTCTGTCTTAAGGTGCTGAAGGATAACGGCATCCTCAACTATTCCACCTACAGCGAGCTGAAGGCGAGCATCGTGGAGCGCTTCAACAGGATCCTCAAGAATATCATGTGGAAGCGGGTCACTCTTCGCGGGAACTACAAGTGGGTGAACCTGTTGCCTGAACTGCTGAACGAATACAACAACCGCCGCCACAGGACGATCGGAATGAAACCGTCGGAGGTGACCAAGCAAGACGAGAGGCACTTACTCTCTGAGGTGTACTGCAAGCGAAATCAGAGCAGCGGTCGCAAGAGAGCCAAGTATAAAATAGGAGACAAAGTGAGGGTGAGTAAGTTCAAGCGACCGTGGGTATTCGATAAAGGTTTCACCAGGAACTGGTCCACCGAGATTTTCACTGTAACCGACGCCTCCCTACATACCCACCTACAAACTTAAAAGCGCCGTGGACGGCGAGGACATAGAGGGGAGATTCTACGAACAGGAAATATCCTCTACCCAATTCCCGAACACATACCTCGTAGAGAAAGTGCTGCAGCGCAAGAAGGGTAAACTTTACGTCAAGTGGTTGGGTCTTCCCAGTTCGCAGAATTCCTGGTTAAATGCCGGCGATATGGTATGAGCTGGGACGTAACCAAGAGGCTACCCGACGTCGCCGAAGGTGGAAAAAGAAAGAAAAACTGTGAGTTGCTCCCCGAAAGCATTCGATGTCTTCATTGTGGGGCTCCCGGGATGCGGCAAAACAACGTTGATGGTGGACAATTTCATCCTGGCTCCCCACTGGCTCGATTGGGAGAACAGAAAGCTTATTTATTTATTTATTTATTTATTTATTTTCAATAATGAACTCAACAGGCTGGCGCCCAGTTAGAGAGTTCAGAGATACAGGTTTTCATACATGCTTCAGTGATTGTTATTTGATATTGTTTTCATTACACAGTTTTTGAATTGTATATATGGCATAGAGAACAAATCAATACTTTTGTTACGCTTTTCTAAGGCATTGTAGAGAGTACTCATTCTCCAGATAGGGGATTTCTTGACAATGTTTGTTCGCGCTCTATTCACAAAAAAGGTTTGATGATTGGGTCTTATTGTTAGGAACGCGTAATTTAAATTGTGAGATCCAAAGAGGAGAGCGAAGTTTTCCATTATATATTTTCCAGAGCAGCAGCAGGTCGCGGACTGTACTTCGATCGTCAAGCCTTTACGTTTTTTCCAAAAGTCTCGAGCAACCGAAATACAAGCAACTGATTGAGATCTATGGCGATCTGGGAATAGCCACCTTCGACTCGCAGATGGTGCCTTTGGACGAGAGTCGTGACAATTCGGTGGTCGTCTTCGACGACGTCATTCAGGAAAACAGGACGAGGTGCGAAAGTACTTCACTCGAGGCTGCCACAAGGGCATGGACTGCTTTTACTTGGCTCAGACCTTCTCGAAAATCCCCAAGCAGCTGATCAGGGACAACGCTAACTTTCTGTGCCTGTTCCGGCAAGATAACACCAATCTCAAGCACGCGTACGACGACATGTCGTACGAGTAGTTCTGGAAACTCTGCTTGCATTCCTGGAATACCGACGACTACGGCCTCGCCACAATAGACATGACTCGCAAACCGAACCAGGGGAAATATCGCAACAAGATCAACGAGTTTCTCGCAGCGGAAAATGTAATGTAATAACACGAAATGAAAAAAGATTAAAAAATGGAGTCGCTTAACGTAACCGACCTTCCTGAGGAGCTGCTCTATCAGATCTTGAAGACCGTTTCGCGATGACCAAAAGGAAAGCCGAAGAAAACATCAAGGTGACGGAATATCTCGGCAAACGATTCAAAGAGTGGAAGGAAGAGAATCGCGGATATAGCGAACAGAAAAAGCGGAAGGAGCAACCGCTCATCGATGCCATCGGCGACCTGGGCAAAGAAATCAAGGATGTTGCCGAACATAACAAGGATTTGATCACGGAGTTGGTGCCGGTGGCAGTTCGTAACATCACGGACTATCCGCTCACTCCTGCTTCACCAACAACAACCTTCCAGCTTCCTCTAGGTTACCGTCGCCCAGCAGCAGCAGCAGCAGTTCGTCTTCCGTCGAGAAAATACCATTAGGACAAACCGCGGCCAAATATCTAAGCACCGAAGGCGATGACAAAGACGAAGTTTTCGGTTTGTATACGACACCTGATCCTTCCGGGAACGTCGTTTGGAAGATAGGCAGTTGGCACGCCACGTTCGACAAGGACGATATCATCATCTACAACGAGAGCCGAGCGGGACGCAAAGGTTCCTTCAAGAAGTACGCAGGCACGCCGAGACTCTGGGAACTAGTCGCTAAGAAACGTCCCGATCACAACGTGTTTTCCGAAGAGGATTACGACAACTACAAGGAAATTCTCAAGATGACCGACACTTTGTATCAGAACAACGATCCCTCTCAGAACAGGGTCAAGTCGAGTAGCAGCGAGAAGTACAGGAACATCACCAAACCGCTGTGGAACTAAATCAAGCAGCAGCAGCTCCGCGGAACTCGCCTACCTGCCGGTAGCGGTATCAAGCGCTACACCAATTTGCCCGCGGCATTCGTGTGGCTGGACGACGTTCGTAAACTCGTGGACCAGTTGCTGGTCATCGCCGGAGAAGAAAGGGCCGGTAACCGAAACTTTTACAACGAAAAAGTCGGCATCGTGGACATGATCGTTACCAAAGTAAGCCGCTTCATCGTCAATGAACCGAAAGACATCGGGTACCTGATTAAGATCATCGACATCTGGCCCCCGCGATTCTGGAAGCAGAAGGGAAGGGACTCGTCAACGACATCATCAACAAATTGCGTTTCGAGATGCATATTCCGGGCTACCAATACTGCGGTCCCGGCACCAAGTTAGACACGCGACTGGATCGCGGCGGTCCGGGAGTCAACCCCTTGGATGCCGCCTGCAAGGAACGCGATATTGTGTACCGGGACAACAGGGATCTCGCAGCAAGGCACGATGCTGACAGGCAGTTGGAATATCGAGCTTTTCGGAGGGTGGTCAGCAGAGACGCCGGCCTTGGTGAAAGACTGGCCGCTCTGGGAACAAAAATGGCAATGCACACGAAAGGAAAACTCGGTTGGGGTTTGTAACGATAGTGTATTTATTTCATTTCAATAATAAAAGATGAAAAGTGTTCAATGTTCTCTCATTCTTTACATCGTAAACGAACCTTTTTCCCTGCAATCAGGACCACGCTGCATAGGGTATTGTCGGGGATCGCCTCTTGGAAATCCACGACAACCTTGATGCTTGTGCGGACACTGATCACCACCTGCTTGCGTTTCGACGTGTTGATCACGTACATCGGACGTCTCTGGATAAACTCCGCTGGCGTAGTACATGTCGGTGGATCCCTCCATGGTAACCCTCTTGAATGCGGTGTAAGCTTCGAACAGCTTCAGGTAATCATCTTGGGAAAGATTGTAGTTCTCTTTGGGGAAAATCTCGTTACGCCCGTTCTTAAGGTAAATGTTCCTAACTTTGCAGTAGTCGAACATGTTCGAATCCGCGTTTTGACTGCCGTCGCGCCCGGTTTGAAACACGACCACCACGAAGTCGGCCATGTTGTACTGGATGCTGTTGAACTGCGTCGTCACGTCGAACTCGAAGTATGGCCGGACACCGTCCTCTTCAAGAATTGGTACATCTGAAACTCGAGCGGGATGTTCGGGTGCTTCAGGTTATACTGCCCAGGCGGGACGGTGATCTTCCTGCTTCCCACGTGGAGGGTGTTGTTGTATTCGGTGATGTTGCGAATCAGATATATGCTGTAGAAAGCCACGAGCCCCAAGGACTCTTGTTGCAAACTGCTTCTGACCTCATCATAATGCAGTTTCATTTTGAGGTCGGAAGTCTCGCTGGACAAGTGCAGGACTATCATTTTTCGTCATCGCTATTGTTTTAACAAATCCGTGGCTGTTTGAAACATTTCCAACGATGTCGAGTCGCCGCCGCTGTCGGTTAGTTGCGAAAGAATGACCAGCATGACGACGCAGAGATGACCGCAGACCACTTCGTCGAAGCACTGCATCCTTTTGTCGTTGTAAAATATTTCGGTCGTAGATTTCAGGTAGTCCGGAAGCGTGAGAGGCGGAACGCCACCGAAGGAATCAAAGACGAAAGCGTTTCCGTCCTCGGCAATCCAATAACATATCCAGTGAGTTCCCGGGTTGAGAGAATTATCCAAGTTGACCACTCCGTTTTCGCCGCCGCTTCGAGGTCCGTGTTTCGGCAGTGTATCGGACATGAACACGCCTCTAAAGTTTGTCACGTTGAACAATTCGGCTAGAGGCTCAATATCTTCGTTTGAAAGGGGCACTATTTTCAAGGTTGAATTTCTTCAACGCCGTGGTGGTTTGCTTCTTCGTTCTTCTCCTCTTCAATCCGTAACCTTTAGCGTAGTCGTTCATCTTGCTTTCCATGGCGAGGTTGTGTCTTTTTTGCTCTTCGAGCTCTTGCACGTTTTTCTTCGCGTCGATCACGGTTTTGGCAATCGTGGCACTGCCACCTGCGAGACTTCCCACAACTCCGAGAGCCGCGAGGATCGCGGGAATGCAGAAAATGAAACCTCCCTGCTTTCTTTGAGTCTTTTGATTGTTGCAACTTGCTCAGCTGCGGCCAGCTGAACAAAATTTTCATCCCGTGACCTTTCTGTAAACATTTCATTTTCTTCTCGCGTTGTTTGTTCGTGAGTATGTAATCAATTTTTCTTAGTTCCGAATAGGTGCATGGTTAAGAAGTAAAGCAACTATTTAATATACTATGTCTATTATTTTAATTGTTAACTAAATCCGTAAATAAACAGTGAGGCGCATCGAGATGCAAACAATATATTTGGGCACTCTAGAGGCGGCACGGACACCGAGCCGTCCGACAACACGGAAATTCTGAAACTTGACCAACGGGTGAAGAAACTTCGTAGCAATCTACTAACTCTTCAGAACGCTCTTTCCTTGAGCATAAAAGATGAGATCGCCAGTCTGCAAAGCGAAACTAAAATCTCTGATCGCCAAGTATGCCGATTTAGCCTCCTTGGAAAGTTTGAGCTGCATTCAGGAAACGGTGAACAACTTGCGAAGCAATTGTCCAACCTGTAGGAGTCCGAAGACGTCCTTCAACTGAGAACTAAGTTCGAGGAACAGGATGCGAACATCGAAGCTAGTTTGAGCGAGCTGCAAAGCGTCATCGCCAGCATTAAGTTTCAACTAGAAACGAACCCAGCAGTCCTATTGATCAACAGAGCAATCGCGGACCTACGGAACGAACTCTAGCTTTCAGGATGCCACCCCGTCTTTGGAGTCCTCCGCGGAACTGGAAAACTCGGTGCAAACCATCAGGGAAAAAACTTCAAACTGTCGAAGAAGCCATCGCCAACCTTCCGTTGTCCGAAGAATTGAAGGCTATAGGTAAGAACGTGGCCGGCATAAGACTTCAGCTTGATTCGTACGAAAATTTCGGAAAACTCCAGGGCACCGTAGCATACATATCGGGTCACTCGAAAACACCAATCAGGAAATAGAGAAGAACAACGACGTTTTGAGCACCTTGCAGCAAGACCTGAAATCTTTGCAAGCTAAATTTCCGGGACTAGCGAACATGCACAAAATAATCTACAAAATTCAACAACAGGTGAGCACTCTGGAAAAATAAAATTCCCTGGAAGGATTGGCTCATTTTCAGCACATCGTCGACGGCATTCAGCGAGATCTCGAAATCCTGCATAAATCCACGCCAAAGCAAGAGGATGTTTCCAGCCTACAATCTTCCGTTGCCCAAATTCTCGATCAATTGAACGAGAAGGATTCGGACGTGGAAGCGATCAGAAGCAGCCTGTTCGCGTTAGAAACCGCAGTCGGCAATTCGCCTACAAGCCAGGAACTGACGGGAATCAAAGAGACTGTAGCCGGCATCTTAACTCACCTCGGTAGCGAAACAAACGAGAACATTTGAAACGAACTGAACGAACTGAACGACGTCATTCGAACCTTGCACACGTATCAGAACGTGAACGAACTTCGCGATGCTTTCACGGAACTGCACTCGCACGTTGACAAGATGGCGAAGCAAAATTCCAAATTGACCGTCGTTGAGAGCATGCAGGAAATGGTCGCAAACCTCAGGGAAAGAATAACTACGTTGCTCACGAATCGACTTTATCAGTCTTAAGCGGAAAAGTGCGCGAGTTTCACAGTGGTCTAACTTCCATTCAAATCATAATTTTGCACAGCGCACAGAACCAGGAAAGATCGTCCCCGTTCGACGAGCACGCTAGAATATACATCTTGGACGTCTTCAAGCCATACTACGAGTTTTTCTTCAGGGGAAGATTCAAAGTGATCCACTTCTCGTTCAACAAAGTGCCACGAGTGTATCTGTATCCCTATCTCCAAATTGCCGACAGCCATAACAGAGTGAAGTACGGCCAGCGCCACCTCGGGTTCTATTCAACGGGGAACATAGACATCGACGTCCCTCTGGAAGCGGATGAAGAAGATAAAATCCCGGAAATTTTCACCGTCGAGGCAGGCAACCGGCTTTACGTCGAAAACACAGGCTCCCTCCGGCTAAAAGTCCGATAACGATCGTGCTAATGTACGAGACTTTGTTGCAAATTCTGTAATATTAAAGCTGTGTTGCGTTAAAGAAACGTGAAATATATCTATCTCTATTGAGTACGAAATTTCATGTCAAGATTTATTTGGTAAATTTCCTGACCTTGGAGAAGGAAACAGTCCTCGACAATCGGTTCAGAGCACCCGGTTTCCAACTGAGAAAGCCTGATGCCCACTAAATACCGAAATAACGAAGATATTGAAAAATGTTTAATTAGCAGGCTAACGAAGCCCTCGGGGAAGAAAACAGACTTCGCCAATCGATTCAGAGCACTCACTTTCCATACGATAAAGCCCGATGCCCGCTAAATGCCGAAATGACAAAGATATTAAAGAAAGTTCTTTTTTTGCAGACTAACGAGGCCTCGGAAAATGAAACTGACTTCGCCATTCGATCCAGAACATCCTGTTTCATTAAGAAATATAAAGTCAAATTTGCGAAAGGGCCGAAAATAACGGAGATATTGAAAAGAGTTCGTTTTGCAGTCACGGACTTGGGGGAAAATCTCAGGGGGTGAAATGGGTTGCCATGATGACCGATGTTCATTCTGGTCTGGGAGGAGAGAGGACATCGAGACGATGCGAGCACAAAAAAAACCATATCTCTGCGGTGCTTGGTTACCGAGAAATTAGCAATCAAAGTTTTGTCCAAAATGTTTCCGTCGGCCCACCCAACACCCACTTCGCTTGATGTTAGGACCACAAACTTCATACACATAATCGAAATCGACAAGGATGTCCCCAGGGGAGATTTTTCGTGTTATTTTTGCTCTATCTAACCATTTTCGAGATATTTGACATTTTATGTTTTTCAACTCTGAACAGAAAATTTTCCAGAGGGACAAATTGAGTTCTATGTTGACTGATGCTGATTGCAGCCTGGGAGGACAGAGGGCACCGAGACATGATCAACAGTGCAAATCCGAGCTCTCTGCGGTGCTTTGTTGCCGAGGAATTAGCAAAGTTTAGTCCAAAATGTTTTTGTTGCTCCACCCAACACCCACTTTGCTTGATGCTAGGATCACCAAACTTGGTACACATAATCTACATCACCGAAGGCATCTACACCACAAGGGCGCCAACGGAGGAGATTTTTCCGTGTTATTTTTACTCTTATCTCTAGCCGTTTTCGAGATATTTGACATTTTATGTTTTTTAACCCTGAACTTAGGAAATATGTCAGGGGATGAAATGGGTTGTAATGATTCCGATCTGGGAGGAGAGAGGCAGTAAGACGATGTGAACACAATTGTCGAGAAATTAGTGATCAAAGTTTTGCCCAGTTTTAGAATCAGCCCCACGGACCGGTTGCTGGCCCCACCAAGGTATGAAATTCATGGCCTCATAAAAGGCTTCAAGGCACATGCACATACATGCACAAAAAGGTCATAAAAGGCTTCAAGGCACACGTGCACACACGCACAAAAAGGTCATAAAAGGCTTCAAGGCACAGGCACACACACGCACAAAAAGGTCATAAAAGGCTTCGAGGCACACACTATAGTGCACTATAATCTCCCTACTTCAAAAAACAGTTGCCTTAACTAAGTACAATGTTAATGCCAACATTGTAAAAATCAGTAGAAAACTAACAAAAAGCTTTGAAGTAACTACAGATAATATGGAGATGGGTTAAGGTAGAAAGTTAGTATAAGAGCAGAAAGTATTTCTTCTGTAGTAGAGGTGGGAAAGTGTTCCTGAATATTTAAGTTTGTATCTACCCACACAGATATTGCTGTTCTACACCCAAAACACCTTCCATGCCATCAAGGATCACAGTTAACTGCCCACTATTAACAAATTTCATGAAGAATCTTACGCCTCAAAAGTTTTAAGATTTCTTTGTATACATCGCTTACTTCCAGAAAGCATTTACTGAGTTCATCATTTCAGTTCTTTTCGTATCTGAGTGCTTGTCAATTCTTTTTCACACTCCTTTCTTTCGAATTCTATCACCTCACAGGTTTAAAGTGAGGAGACCGATACATCGGCAGAAGACACCAGATGTTAAAAGTAGCTTACATTCGTTTGAAAACAAAAACGTTGGCTATTTTTCGATGAACTGACTCACATTTAGAATATGAGGACTACAAGTATTCCCATGCTTCTTCCTCTATTACCTCACAATCATAATATATATACCATGTGTTTTTCTTAATTCACATTCTTCACGAAAGAAGAAAAACTTCTTATTCTTCTATGGCACTCCACTCCATATTCAGTCCATGGCCTCCTCAATTTTCCTATTCTATCCCATCCTATCCAACGCTGCTCTCTTCCAGTTCCTAATTCTCAGTAAATGTACTGCATCTGCTTCAACCGCTTCTTCCCATCTGTTTCTGGGTCTCCTCACTGATATTTACCCTCTAAAATTTCCTTGCATCACCTTCTTGAGGATTCGGTTATCATCCATCCTGATTATATGTCCTGCCCACTCTAACCTTTTATCTTATATAAGTTGAGATGGGGACATCTTCAAGTAATTCCTGATTGGTTCCTATTCTTCAAATATCTTGCACTTTTATTGGACCAAATATTTTCCTCAATATTTTCCGTTAAAACAAGTCCACCATTTCAGCTGCACTTTGATTAAAGGCCCATGTTTCACTCCCGTATATCATTATCTTGCGAATTATGGTTTTATACAAAGCAACTTTGGCTCTATGTTTCACTCCATGATATTTAATCAATTGTAGTAATGAGAAGTATGCTTTATTGGCTCTTTGTATTCTATTTCTATCATCTCATCATTTTTGTCTGTGATGAATACTCCTAGACAAGGGAAACTTGATACCACTTCCAATTCATGTTCTCCAATTTTTATATGATTTTCCTTTGGCTTTGCTTTCTTTGTTTGGACAAATATTTTTGTTTCATTTGTGTTAATTTGTAATCGAATTTCCTTCTCTTTCGCATCTAGTGTTTCCACTACTTCTTTAATTGATGTTATTGATCTTTCTATGATATTGATGTCATCTGTATATCCAACTATTTGGGTTGACTTATATTCTAATGTTCTTCTGGTATATATCATTAGTTTCCTTATCACATATTCCAGAGATAGATTGAACAAGAGTGGTGCCAAGCCATCTCTTTGTTTGAGACCTTGTTTCACTGAAAAGCTCTCTTCCATATTTGCTTGTATCTGCACACATGCTTTGGTGTTCTGCATCATTATTTCTACCAATGGAATTAATTTTACAGGTATTCTGAATGTTCTCAATATGTTTCCAATTTTAGTTCTATTAGTGGAGTCATATACTTGTTTAAAATCTACAAAAAATTTTGTTATTTCTATGTTCCCTTCCAAACACTTCTCCAGTATATGTCTGACTGTATGTATTTGGTCTATTGTAGACCTGCCTTTTCTGAAGCCAGCTTGGTACTCTCCTAATGCTTCTTCTGCATGTGGGTGTAGTCTTTCCCTAAGTATTCTTGTCAATATCATAGCAACAATATTCCCCTGCAGGGACATAGCTAGGTTGATTGGGTGGGGGGGGGTGGCAAATGTCAGACATTCCTCTATCAAACCATTAAGAAATTTAACAACAAACAACATTATGTATGTATGTGTGTGTGTATATATATACATATATATGAGAGTGAGATAGAGAGAATGAGAGACAGACAGACGTTGTTATATTAAAACTCTCGTATACACATGTGCGACACTCACCAGCATACGCAGGATGTTTTTCTGGCCGGAGAGGGGGGGGGGGGGGATTTTGAATTGTAAGTGGATAATGCACTCTAGGGGATTAAAATCGTACTCAGAAAAATAGCAATTATGGCTAATTTTAATGGGGGTTTTCTTGATTGAGTTGGCGTTTTAATGGAGTTTGCATTTGCTACTTTTTTTCTCTCTTAGATTGCTAGTCAAAATTTGCTGACAGTCTGATACTGAACAGCAGCATATTTATTTTATTTGTGAAACAAAGTTTTTACCGATTTCCCATCATAAACTGTTTCTGGAGAGAGTACATTCATGATTCTTTTGTGTTGAGGCTGACAGAGACAAATTTGAAGGTGTACCGCCCCGCGCACTTGCATTTGGGGTGTGGACAATGTGAGGAAAGAAACGGACAGACCGTCGGCATTCAGGGCCAGAAGCCTTAAGGTTCACTGGGGTAATGATGGGTTCTAGCCGTTCATTTGTGTGAATCGACTCATGAGCACTTGCTCACTGAGAAAAGTCGTTCAAAAGAGTCGTTAGTGGGCTCATTTCCACCCTCTTGTGTTTACAACAGTGGAGGATTTCTATGACGTCAAGATGAAACTGCCTTTCGAGTATCTCATACTTCAGTACTACAAAGCAGCTAGTGCTGTTGTTTCTTAGAGTAATGAGCACGGGTGTAGATTCATAGAAGGTAAAAACTTTTAAAACGGCAGGCAAATAGACACCCAAAATGATGAAAATACACATAGACACTTGATGGCACAAGTATTGACTTGATTGTTTTGGTATTTTATTGTATTTTTCTTATTTTTGCGTCACTTATTTACTTCCGGTTAATCGAACGAATATGATGAATAGTAGGTAGATGAAATTATTATAGGAAAAATGCTTTATTGAAACACAAAATAATAATAATAATAATAATGATAATAACAAGAAATGTGAATTTTAGCATATTGCAGGGAAGAACTTGGAAATTGTGGATGCATTTACTGCATTTGCTTCATTGTTATCCTCCCCTTTTATTCCTACGATAATATCTAGTTCTCAAAAACTCCGGCATTAATCGTGGCATTGAGGACGAATGGTGATAAGTCCACATACAGGAGCCTCATTAATCTACAGCAATGCAGTCCATGGTGTACTACGTGGAAGAAAGGTCGATACTTGAATGCCCTCTGTAAACACCACTCCCTATTATAAATAATATTGGTGGTTTACTGTGATTTCAAGTCATGTGTTTGCGTGTGTGTAACCATAAGTGATCATTACACAATATTAATAACCATGTTGGTTTTGAGAGTAGAATTTTATAGAAATGGATGTTGTCTTGTCTGTTATTTCAGTTTTCATAATGTAACATAGATGCCAACATAAGGCTTGAGAGGTGTATACTTGCACCAAAATAACTGAAACATCGGAACTACAGACTTCCCTTCCCATTTCTTTCACCCTGGCACTTCCATGCTAGGGTTTCAAATGTGGTGATGGATCTGTAATATGGAAATATAACTCCAATAAATCCTCTGCTGGGCATCTTATGTATATAGTTTATACCAGAATCGAACCTAGCACCTTTTATTTCGAGTCAATCGTGTTACCCACTACCCTTTGGGGAAGACCCTGTCTGTTTTCCAACTGGTTGTGGACTTCAAGAATGATGATGCTGGAAAACAAATTTTACATACATTTATGGTCTAATTTCTTAAAAAATAATCTTGTTTATGAGTGCAGAACTAAATACGTTGATGGCACTGGATATAACAGATTTCGCACAGATATTGGCTAATTTTATTTTTATACGTGAGCACCCAGCAATGGTAATTTTCTTTAGCCCACTTTTACAGTTTGTACAAAGGATTTCGCTTCTGACGTGTAAACGTAATAGGCTATGAAACCAGATTGTCCAGGCTCGAATTCTGATCAGGCATGGGTGTATCATGCTTGTTCCATCACCATTTCTTCAGTTCAGCATTCGTCTTCACCGCCGCGATTAACCCATGAGATAGAAAAGCAACAAAAAATAACCAACCTAGAAATGGAATTAGAAAACGTTTTCTCAAAATTGCACAATTTGAGTACACTGCCCCATGGGCAGAAGATTTCCACTTCTGTGAGTAATGATTGATTGATTGATTTGCTTTAATTTACTTCGTTTTTTGTGCCACTTTTGGCTAATTTGTGAAGTTGAGGATGAGTGATGATATGATGAAATTAATGAATTGAAACTCACAAACATCCATGCTCAGGTCAGGATTTGAAGCCAGGACCCCTGGCATCGTAGCACGATCTGCTAATCACTGCTCCATCTTCCTTGCATAATTATTCAAAAGATAACAGAAAGCACTTTAGAATTTATAAAGCTAATGTATCTAAAGGGTGTAGATCATTATTAATAATTTACTGCATACCTCGTTTTCTTCCATAAATCCTTCATTATAGCCAGGTCCGGATTAAGACGAAATTGGGCCTCATGCATGAAATCTTCGGTGAACAATAAACACGACGACGTTATAGTTACGTCACAGCACAAATAATAATAGCTGTGTCCAGGCGTCTGAAATTGGGACTCCAAAGTTCATTCTAAGATTTATTTTCAGGTTAATATAGAAAAAAAAAAATCAGCTTTTGGAAAATTCTCGTCTGTTTTCATCTGGGCCTATTTCAGGAATGGGCCTAATGCTGCAGCATCAATAGCACCCACCTTAATCCGGCCCTGATTATAGCCATGTGTTAGCGGCAATCCCCCTCCCCCTGAAGTGTTTCCTTGCAAATGCTATCACACTATGACTGTCTCCATAATCTGAGACAGGATGATATTGTTTCCAAAGAGCTTTGGAAAGAGTGATTTCTATCTCGAGGGACATCTGATACCGCTTACCAGTCAATCGGCCCGAATTTTGACTTGGCATGTAGGGAAAGTGCATTTTCAAAAGACCTCAGAGTTCCCTTAATGGACTATAAAATCATTAGCAGCAGCTCCTATGTTGCATCTGTTTTCGACAGGTAAGAAAAGAGGAAAATGAGTATTAGAAAGACAAGTCTTGCTTTGTCATTGATGCTGCAGAAAATTTGGGAGCAGGGTTTCAAACTGTAAGCAAAATTTACTGAAGAACAATTTTGCAATATTTGCCATCAGATTAAAATTTCCAGTAAAATACAGAAACATTTGCCCAGGGCCAGTGCCTTCCCGGGCCCCTCTAACGACGTCCCTGTTCCCATGTAATTTTCACACATTTGTTTATCCCCTTTATTGAATATAGGGCAAATTATACTATCTTTTCAGTCATCTGGCATATGGTCTAAGCTCCAGACTTTGCATAGGAGTAAATGTAGGGATTCTAACAACTCCTTCCCTCCACATTTCTGCTGGTATCCTTTTTTCCCTGGTGCTTTGTTATTTATTAGATTCCAAATAGCTTTTTTGAATTTCTGCTAGTTTGAGTGGCTCTTCTGGTTCTTTTGACTCTTCTTCCCTCCTTGGTCTCATTTCTCGGTCCTCATATTGTACTTCCGTGTTGTTCAGTAACTGTTCAAAATATTCAGTCCATCTATTTAATATTTATTTTTCATTCCCCAGTAGTTTTCCATCTTTTTCTTTGCAGATATTTGTTCTTGGTTTAAATCCTTCCCTTATATTCTTTATTTCCTTGCATGTCAAGTATGTATTTCTTTGTTTAAAGTCTTGATTAATTTTATTTATTTTCTCTGTTACATGTTTTCTTTTCTTCCTATGACATACTTTATATACTCTTTTCCTAGCTCCTCCAGTTTTTGTTTTTTTCTCTTGTTGGTCTATGTAGATATGACTGATATACTAGTAGGGGCAATTAGAGAGTTCACAAACCTCATTTGGGGCTCGAATCATCATGTGGGGCTCAGTGTTGCCAACTCACCCCACGAAAATTTCACCAACTATTTTGAAGTTTTTTATGATGTATTTGAGGGCAGAGTTGGCAACACTGTGGGCCCACTGTAGCTTTTTATGTCTGGCAACACTGCCGTAGACAGAGTTGGCAACACTGTGGGCCCACTGTAGCCTTTTATAAGGGGGGTTTATTGCCCTGTTTACATCTGGCAATACTGCCGTAGACAGTTGGGTTCACTGTAATCAAAGGACCTGAGGGGTCCTGCCCTGTTTACATCTGGCAATACTGCCGTAGGAGTTGGCCTGTGGGCCCACTGTAGCTTTTTATGTCTGGCAACACTGCCGTATGACAGAGTTGGGTTCACTGTAATCAAAGGACCTGAGGGGCCCATGCACCTGTCTGGCAACTGCCGTAGACAGAGTTGGCCTGTGGGCCCACTGTAGCCTTATGATGTATTTGAGGACAGAGTTGGCAACACTGTGTTACTGTAGCTTTTTATGAGGGGGGTCTATGGCTTTTTTACATTTGCCTACCCACTCTACAAAAATTCTACTATATGATCTTTCACAGGCTAAGCTAACCTACAAATAGTGGCAGCACTGACGAGGCTCGAATTATTATTTGAGGCTCGAAATCGAATCGCTAAATATAAAATAAAATAACAATGCCTATGAACCTGTTTGGCTTCAGGAAGCAGGCTATGGAGGTATCCGCCCAAAGCGCACCATCGCCACCTGCGAGCTGGGACCTGTTACCCTCCCTATTATCTAAACTCAACGGTTTGTTGATTATACACTTGAATAGCACCCTGACCCAGTACGACGAGGATGTGGGCAAGACTTTCTACATATTCAACAACAACTTGAATTATTACCAATTCCCCATCTCCGGCAAACTGCAGTTTGACATGAATCCCGAGAATAAAGGAGAGGCCAAAATTTCCTCCGGCAAGAACATCTATCGCATCAAACACGATAGGATGATTTTTTACTGTAAATTTTTATTAAAGGGCCTGAGGGGCCCATGTACTCTTTATGCCTGGCAACACTGCCGTAGATTTTTTGACAGTGTTGTTAACCTACTAGGTTTTTTACTGTAAACTTTTATTAAAGGGCCTGAGGGGCCCATGTACTTTTTATGTCTGGCAACACTGTTGGGGGCAGAGTTGGCAACACTGTGGGCCCACTGTAGCTTTTTATGAGGGGGACCTATTGCCCTCCTGTTTATGTCTGGCAACACTGCCGTAGATTTTTTGACAGTGTTGTTAACCTACTGGGTTTTTTTTACTGTAAATTTTCATCAAAGGACCTGAGGGGCCCATGTATTTTTATGTCTGGCAACACTGTTGGGGGGCACAGAGTTGCCAACTCTGTGTTACTGTAGTTTTTTTATGAGGGGGGTCTATGGTTTTCTGTTTATGTCTGGCAACACTGCCGTGGATTTTCTGACAGAGTTGGCAACACTGTGGGCTTTTACTGTAGCTTTTTATGTCTGCCAACACTGTTGGGGGCCCAGTGTTGCAAACTCTGTGTTGTCGTAGTTTTTTATGAGGGGGGTCTATGGCCCCCTGTTTATGTCTGACAACACTGCCGTGGATTTTCTGACAGTGTTGTCAACCTGGGTTCACTGTAAATTTTCAAAGGGGCCTGAGGGGCCCATGTATTTTTTATGTCTGCCAACACTGTTGGGGGCACAGAGTTGGCGACACTGTGTTACTGTAGCTTTTTATGAGGGGGACCCATTGCCCTCTGTTTATATTTAGCAACGCATCCGAAGAAAATTCTACTATATGATCTTTCACTGGCTAAGCTAACCTACAAATAGGAATTGGCAACACGAGGCTCGAATTATTATTTGAGGCTCGAATTATTATTTGACGCTCGAATTATTATTTGAGCCTCGTCGGTGCTGCCTACCCATCCGAAGAAAATTCTACTATATGATTTTTCACTGGCTAAGCTAACCTACAAATAGGAATTGGCAGCACTGACTTATAAACCCACTGGGTCCTCTTGGCATGTTTTTTCATGATGTGTTGCTAGGCTATTGAGCATCTTGGCGTATACAATGTATATATTTTGAGAGGGGGGGGGGTTATGGCTTTTTATGCTGTACGAATACTGGAAGCTTGACAGTGACAACCAGAGTAGGTAAACCTACATCCAGGAACTGGCAACACTAGTTTCTGACAGTGAATTTGAAATAAAATATTAAACAAAATACACTGGGGGAAATAATTGTACAACAATTTGTACCTAATTGTACAACTTAGGCTGTGCCCCCTTGTAGTACGGTTGTTATTTTTCTCGCCAGGTGCCAGCCCGAACTTCACCCACAGCGCTCTGGGGCGCAGGCGCACAGTGCGGAAGCAGAAGGTAGACGCCAAACAAACATCACAATGATTTCCACCTATTTACTAGTTATATTAAAAATGTAACGTGCTACTTTATCATTTACAATTTTTCTACATTCAGTATTATCGATAAACTGTTAAAGTATCACTGAGTTTTATATTGTTTAATTAGTAAATGTTAGAATATGGCTGCCAAGCGCAGGGTCACAGCGAGTTCAAACGTGCATCTGTCGCGCCTCTCCGCTCTCCCCTTCAACTCCACGTTTGCCGCGAATTCGGACAACAATGAAAGCACATGTTTTCACGTTCTCGTAATACTAACCTTGCTCCACTGATTTTAAATTGCTTCCATCCGCTTTTTTTTTTCTGTGTTATTTCCGTATGCACGCAATATTCGCTTTCAATAGTATTATCGCTCAGAAGCAGAAGGAGTGTTAGTATAGCAGGCTCCGAGTTTACAATTTATTAAATTAAACAATAATTTATGTAAGAATATACTTGTACTTACCGAACACAAAATAAAAAGCACATGTGAATGTTTGCGTGTGTTTATGTTATATGACGACTGAGTAAAAAATAATGTTGACTCCCCGAAACATAGAAATAAAAAGTAGGTCAAACTTTTTCAACACCCAACCATTTTAAACGTCCTCGCGTAGTAATACGATTTAGCTCAAGACGTTTAAAAGAGTACTCTTAGTCGACAAAGCTAATTGCTAGGGCCCTTATATTACTAAAATATTCTTTAATTTGCATATTTCTCATACCGCCATATGTTGTTCTAGTTGACTTCTTCCAAAAAAATGCTAATTAGCGAGAGTTAATTAAGCAAGGCAAGTAAAAGAAGCAAAATAGAACATATGTGCCGGCGTGAGAATATGTAAAAATTCGATTCAGAGGTGGATTGAATTAAAATTGGAGGATATTTTGCATTCCCCCCCCCCCCTATAATGTACAAAACATTTACCGTACATAATTTTTTCTATTTACAACAGTATAAAATAAGAGGAATGTGTGACAATATCCATATTAATTAGTAAGGTATGTTGTATGCTAGGTTAGCTAACGCTGGACTTGGAAAATTTTCGATTGATGAAAAAAATTGGTTCTATGACGACCTATGTTTATTTTGGTATGGGTGGACAGAGGACACCGAGACTCGACCGACATACTAAACCCGACCTCTCTACGCGTATTCTACGTTACCAAAAAAATCGACAAGGGGAGATTTTTTGATAACTCTTATTTTTTGCAAAATACTTAGGTTTTTTTTTTTGATAGACGACAACGACGGAGTCATCAATGAGTAAACATCTGAACTCGGCGAACAAGTCAACTTCTGCAAACATTCCCCGAGTGTGCGTGCGTGTGTGTATATGTGTCGTCGACCTGTTAAGAATGAAAAGGGGTGAGAAACAGATTCTACTCAATATTTATGTAACGTTCTGTCAGTGGTATCCTGAGAAACCAGTAAATGAAGTGGCTAAGTTGGTATCCCAGTGCAGTGGTGTGTCAGTGTCTGCAGTTGTAAGGGTTATGAAAGAGAGAATGACCGGGAGAGTAACAATGTATGCGGCTACATATTCGTCTGAAGTTTTGAGAGCGGGTTCTCACATTCAGAGGCTCTTATATAAAATGAATAGGTGCAGCGAACTATGAGTGTAACAGCAGATGATTGCGGTCATGGATTAGCTGACGCGGAGTGATATATTGAATCGGTGAGACCGTTTGTTTACAGAAGGTGTTAGGGTTTGTGATTTAGATCTTAGCTTGGATATGTTATAATTTTTTTTTTATAGAGAAAAAAGAGAGAGGGTCATGTAACTGGTGATTTGCTTGGCTAAGGGGAATTTTCTGAGAATTTTTTTTATTCGAAATATTTTTTGTATGTGTGTGTGTGTGTGAGTGTAGAGATTTATGCGCTTATGTATGTGTGTAAACATTAAGGCATTGACTTGTTAAGAATGTTACATCAATAATACTGTCTTGGGAATGTTATGCTTTTTTTTTCTCTATAAAAAAGAGAAATTTGTGTTGATTGTTTGGTTAAAAAGAATTTTCTAATTATTTGTTTTGTCACAAGAATTGTTTGCATTCCAAACATTCCTAAGTGTTTGCATAAAGATTGATATATTTACAGCTATATATGTGCATTAACTTGCTAAGAATATTACATCAATAATACCGGCTCGGAAATATCATGTCCTCTTCCTCTATAGAAGGTCATATAAAATGTGCTAATTGGTTGGCTAAGGGGGATTTTCTGATTAGTAAATTGAGGTTATAAATACGTACGTATAAAGGTTTTGCTAATATGGAATGCTAAAGCTCAGTATTTGGCTCTCTCAGGGATTCGAATTCTATTAGGTTAAACAGCATAGAAATTTCACAGCAAGACTTCTCATATTTACTGACGATATTCTTAACAACCTGTGTTGTGATTCCACTATAAACTGTATACAAAATATGCAGTTCCTAGAATGAGATGGACGAGGCTTATGAACCTCGACCTATACAACTTTGGCCTGTTTTGTTTTGTGGAAATGCTGTGAAATGCTGTCTGGTCTCGAAAATATTTGTTTGTCAAAGGGACACATGATCAATCTCGTCTCGTCTCGAATTTTTAAAAGCCTGTCCCGTCTCGTCCCGTGGGCAACACTAGCTCTGAGTACAGTTTTGTTCCAAAACAAAATGGCGCAAAATGTCCATGAGTATTTTCATTCACATTTCTTTCACATTGTATGTGCTTTTACTCTGTGGGTTTAGTACAGGTGGTATTACAAAATATACCCTGTGCTTTATCGACGGTTTTGTTTAGTTCTCGAGCCTAACATTGGGCACTCTGGATACATGTTTCTTTGGAACACGAGCGTCGTTCGTTAGCCATGTTTTCGAGTACTGCAAGGGCCTACATGTAAACTAATTGCACTCGATTTCCTAATGGGCAGAATTAGAGCACGTGATCATAAAATGCATGTTCAGCGTCTCCAACGTAGCTAATTTAGCACCCGAGACTAAATATGGCTGATAATTTTATTTCACATAAATGAGTGCGTGTTTTAATTTGAAATCCACCAAAAGTTGGTTTACGGATTTCAACACATGGTTATTTTGATACAGCGGGTGTGACGGATTTAACGTTGCGTTATTCTAATCGATTGCATTACAGGCGTCCGTCTGACTGCTACGTAGGAGAGACAGGTTCGATTCCCGGGGAGTGGGAATTTTTGCCTGCAATGTTGTTTTTTAAGTCCACTATGGCAAATGTGTCAATTAACTGAAATTGAACAATATTTTTTTATTTCTTCATAAATGTACATGAACGTACAAAAAACTTAGGAAATGGTGCACTGTCTTTTGTAAACATAAAGTAAAAAAGTAAAGTGTTTCCCTGTGCATAGCACCACGCCATGAAGGCGTATAGGGGGTGTGGGGGTAACGCCCCACACTTTTTTGATCCGGTCGTGAGTGGGGGTGATGTGATCAGCATCACGCCCCTGACCGTTTTTACCCCCCCAGGGTTTCCCCCAGGTACCCATGTTATTCGACGCTGGGTGGGCGCCGGGGCCGCTTCCATTGTTAGAAAAGTCCCCGGATTTGAACCGGCCGGGGATCGAACCCGGGATTTTTAGCATGGTAGTCAGATGCGTTACCGACTGAGCCACCGCGGTAAACATGCAGTAAATTTTTTGATAAGTGATTTTAGCTTACTATATTTTTGTTTTTTTACTCCATCGATACCAGGGACAGTGTAGAAATATCCGTACAATTCCCTCCATACAATCGGTGATGTGACAAGAAGTTCTCTGGGGAACTTTTGCTGATAATCTACGAGGTGCGGCAATTAAATAACGAGACTGCGCACCTCCTGTCGCGTAGGATAGTGGGGGGAGGTAGCTATTGATGTGTTGTTGATATTGAACCTTCACGCGCACCCACTGTTTGTTTCATGATTCTGAAACTTTTTTTTATCTTTGCAGGCTTGCTTGAAGAGGACAGTGTTCTGTACTAGAGCCGGAATCATGGTGGACAATAAAGTTGAGCAGCGCATTAACATCAAATTTCTGGTGAAATTTTAAAAAACACCGACGGAATGTTGTGCAATGTTAAAAGAGGTGTATGGTGATAATGCTATGTCACGTGCGCGAGTGTTCGAATGGCACAAACGATTTTCAGAAGGGAGGGAGGAGGGTGAAGATGATGAACGTCGCGGTCGCCCTGTGAGTTCAAGAAAGGACGACAATGTTCAAAAAATTCATGAACTTGTGCGGAAAGACAGACGTCTGAGCATTCGGATGCTCGCAGACATGATGAACATTAACAAAGAGACAGTAAGACAAATTTTGCATGAGAATTTAAACATGAGAAAAGTGTGTGCAAAAATTGTTCCGAAAAACCTCTCTCAGGACCAAAAAGACAATCGAAAGATCATTTGCTGTGATGTCATGGAACGACTCAAAGCAGACCCAGAATTGCTAACACGTGTCATCACTTGTGATGAAACATGGATTTTCCAATATGATCCCGAGACCAAGCGTCAATCCATGCACTGGAAGACTCCCACATCGCAAGAATGAAAAAAGCACGAATGAGCAAGTCGAAACTGAAGGCAATGCTCATCGTTTTTTTTTTTTTTTTTTTCGATATCAGGGGTATCATCATGACTGAATGGGTGCCTCAGGGGTCAAACGGTGAATCAGACCTACTACAAAGAGACCAGATTTGTGGAAGAACGATGCATGGATCCTTCACCAGGACAATGCACCTGCCCATAATGCCCTTTCTGTGAAGCAATTTTTAGTCGCCAAGCGCATTCCTGTGCTCGACCATCCTCTGTATTCCCCAGACATGGACCCCTGTGACTATTTCTTCCCAAAAGTGAAAAGTGCATTGAAGGGAACACATTTTCACTCCGTGTAAGAGGTGAAACGAAAAACGGCAGAGTTGTTGAACAGTGTGATATTTGATGACCTACAGCATTGCTTTGAACAATGGAAGACACGTATGCAGCTGTGTATTGATAGGGGAGGGGAGTATATTGAAGGGGATACCAGTCAATTGTAATTTTCTTGCAATACATCACAGTTATGACACCAGTCTTGTTATTGAATTGCCACACCTCGTATACTCCGGCCGTTGTAGCAACCGGTGTCCATTCACAGCGCAGATCGGTTATTTTGACAAAATCCTGTTTCCCTGCTGGCTGCTTTGGGGAGGGAGATTTATAATGTTGCTGCTTCTTGCCCAAGCATTAGGCCTAATTGACCGCGAGTTCCTTAGTAGGTAAACGCGGCAACAGAGGGTTACTGCCATAAAGGCGGCCCCCGCGCCGCATATAAAGGCGGCGGGAATGTAGTGAAGACGAACGAAAAGAATGATTATATGGTAAGCGTCAGGGGTTGCAACGTTTAGAAAGTCGTTGATTTTGTTTCTGTATTTTCCGTCGTTGGGTTTCCTCGTCATGTCGATCGTCGCGAATCCGAAATTGTCACTGTTCCAGCAAGAAGAGCAGCGTTCCGAAAATTGATTGATCAACAGGCCGTTGAGTTTAGATAACATGGAAGGTAGAAATTCGTGATCTGCCGTGCGGTGTACAGTCTCCATTGTTTGCTTTCGGAAACCAAAGAGATTCATTGTCCTGAAAACAACGTTGAAACGTTTCGGTAAACGTTCTTAAACGTTGAAACGTAGCGTAACGTAGCGTAGCCTTTCACGGTGTATGTTAACCTCACAAGCAGTGTTGCCAACTCGGGGCGAGGCTCGAATCATCATTTGAGGCTCGAATCATTATTTGAGGCTCGAATCATCATTTGAGGCTCGTCGGTGTTGCCAACCCACTCTACAAAAATTCTACTATATGATATTTTGAAGCTTTTTACGGTGTATGTTAACCTCACAAGCAGTGTTGCCAACTCGGGGCGAGCCTCAAATGATGATTCGAGGCTCGCCCCGAGTTGGCAACACTGCTTGTGAGGTTAACATACACCGTAAAAAGCTTCAAAATATCATATAGTAGAATTTTTGTAGAGTGGGTTGGCAACACCGACGAGCCTCAAATGATGATTCGAGCCTCAAATAATGATTCGAGGCTCAAATGATGATTCGAGCCTCGCCCCGAGTTGGCAACACTGCTTGTGAGGTTAACATACACCGAGAAAGGCTACGCTACGTTACGCTACGTTTCAACGTTTAAGAACGTTTACCGAAACGTTTCAACGTTGTTTTCAGGACAATGAATCTCTTTGGTTTCCGAAAGCAAACAATGGAGACTGTACACCGCACGGCAGATCACGAATTTCTACCTTCCATGTTATCTAAACTCAACGGCCTGTTGATCAATCAATTTTCGGAACGCTGCTCTTCTTGCTGGAACAGTGACAATTTCGGATTCGCGACGATCGACATGACGAGGAAACCCAACGACGGAAAATACAGAAACAAAATCAACGACTTTCTAAACGTTGCAACCCCTGACGCTTACCATATAATCATTCTTTTCGTTCGTCTTCACTACATTCCCGCCGCCTTTATATGCGGCGCGGGGGCCGCCTTTATGGTAGTGACCCTCTGTTGCCGCGTTTACCTACTAAGGAACTCGCGGTCAATTAGGCCTAATGCTTGGGCAAGAAGCGGCAACATTATAAATCTCCCTCCCCAAAGCAGCCAGCAGGGAAACAGGATTTTGTCAAAATAACCGATCTGCGCTGTGAATGGACACCGGTTGCTACAACGGCCGGAGTATACGAGGTGTGGCAATTCAATAACAAGACTGGTGTCATAACTGTGATGTATTGCAAGAAAGTTACAATTGACTGGTATCCCCTTCAATATACTCCCCTCCCCTATCAATACACAGCTGCATACGTGTCTTCCATTGTTCAAAGCAATGCTGTAGGTCATCAAATATCACACTGTTCAACAACTCTGCCGTTTTTCGTTTCACCTCTTACACGGAGTGAAAATGTGTTCCCTTCAATGCACTTTTCACTTTTGGGAAGAAATAGTCACAGGGGTCCATGTCTGGGGAATACAGAGGATGGTCGAGCACAGGAATGCGCTTGGCGACTAAAAATTGCTTCACAGAAAGGGCATTATGGGCAGGTGCATTGTCCTGGTGAAGGATCCATGCATCGTTCTTCCACAAATCTGGTCTCTTTGTAGTAGGTCTGATTCACCGTTTGACCCCTGAGGCACCCATTCAGTCATGATGATACCCCTGATATCGAAAAAAAAAAAAAAAAAAACGATGAGCATTGCCTTCAGTTTCGACTTGCTCATTCGTGCTTTTTTCATTCTTGCGATGTGGGAGTCTTCCAGTGCATGGATTGACGCTTGGTCTCGGGATCATATTGGAAAATCCATGTTTCATCACAAGTGATGACACGTGTTAGCAATTCTGGGTCTGCTTTGAGTCGTTCCATGACATCACAGCAAATGATCTTTCGATTGTCTTTTTGGTCCTGAGAGAGGTTTTTCGGAACAATTTTTGCACACACTTTTCTCATGTTTAAATTCTCATGCAAAATTTGTCTTACTGTCTCTTTGTTAATGTTCATCATGTCTGCGAGCATCCGAATGCTCAGACGTCTGTCTTTCCGCACAAGTTCATGAATTTTTTGAACATTGTCGTCCTTTCTTGAACTCACAGGGCGGCCGGGACGTTCATCATCTTCACCCTCCTCCCTCCCTTCTGAAAATCGTTTGTGCCATTCGAACACTCGCGCACGTGACATAGCATTATCACCATACACCTCTTTTAACATTGCACAACATTCCGTCGGTGTTTTTAAAAATTTCACCAGAAATTTGATGTTAATGCACTGCTCAACTTTATTGTCCACCATGATTCCGGCTCTAGTACAGAACACTGTCCTCTTCAAGCAAGCCTGCAAAAATAAAAAAAGGTTTCAGAATCATGAAACAAACAGTAGGTGCGCGTGAAGGTTCAATATCAACAACACATCAATAGCTACCTCCCTCCACTATCCTACGCGACAGGAGGTGCGCAGTCTCGTTATTTAATTGCCGCACCTCGTAGATTATCAGCGAAAATTCCCCAGAGAACTTCTTGTCACATCACCGATTGTATGGAGGGAATTGTACGGATATTTCTACACTGTCCCTGGTATCGATGGAGTAAAAAAACAAGAGTATAGTGAGCTAAGATTACTTGTCAAAAAATTTACTGCATGTTTACCGCGGTGGCTCAGTTGGTAACGCGTCTGACTACCATGCTAAAAATCCCGGGTTCGATCCCCGGCCGGTTCAAATCCGGGAACTTTTCTAACAATAGAAGCAGGCCCGGCACCCACCCAGCATCGAATAACATGGGTACCTGGGGAAACCCTGGGGGGGGGGTAAAGGCGATCAGGGGCGTGATGCTGATCACATCACCCCCACTCACGACCGGATCAAAAAAAGTGTGGGGCGTTACCCCCACACCCCCTATACGCCTTCATGGCGTGGTGCTATGCACAGGGAAACACTTTACTTTTTTACTTTATGTTTACAAAAGACAGTGCACCATTTCCTAAGTTTTTTGTACGTTCATGTACATTTATGAAGAAATAAAAAAATATTGTTCAATTTCAGTTAATTGACACATTTGCCATAGTGGACTTAAAAAAACAACATTGCAGGCAAAAATTCCCACTCCCCGGGAATCGAACCTGTCTCTCCTACGTAGCAGTCAGACGGACGCCTGTAATGCAATCGATTAGAATAACGCAACGTTAAATCCGTCACAACCGCTGTATCAAAATAACCATGTGTTGAAATCCGTAAACCAACTTTTGGTGGATTTCAAATAAAAACACGCACTCATTTATGTGAAATAAAATTATCAGCCATATTTAGTCTCGGGTGCTAAATTAGCTACGTTGGAGACGCTGAACATGCATTTTATGATCACGTGCTCTAATTCTGCCCATTAGGAAATCGAGTGCAATTAGTTTACATGTAGGCCCTTGCAGTACTCGAAAGCATGGCTAACGAACAACGCTCGTGTTCCAAAGAAACGTGTATCCAGAGTGCCCAATGTTAGGCTCGAGAACTAAACAAAACCGTCGATAAAGCACAGGGTATATTTTGTAATACCACCTGTACTAAACCCACAGAGTAAAAACACATACAATGTGAAAGAAATGTGAATGAAAATACTCATGGACATTTTGCGCCATTTTGTTTTGGAACAAAACTGTACTCAGAGCTAGTGTTGCCCACGGGACGAGACGGGACAGGCTTTTAAAAATTCGAGACGAGACAAGATTGATCATGTGTCCCTTTGACAAACAAATATTTTCGAGACCAGACAGCATTTCACAGCATTTCCACAAAACAAAACAGGCCAAAGTTGTATAGGTCGAGGTTCATAAGCCTCGTCCATCTCATTCTAGGAACTGCATATTTTGTATACAGTTTATAGTGGAATCACAACACAGGTTGTTAAGAATATCGTCAGTAAATATGAGAAGTCTTGCTGTGAAATTTCTATGCTGTTTAACCTAATAGAATTCGAATCCCTGAGAGAGCCAAATACTGAGCTTTAGCATTCCATATTAGCAAAACCTTTATACGTACGTATTTATAACCTCAATTTACTAATCAGAAAATCCCCCTTAGCCAACCAATTAGCACATTTTATATGACCTTCTATAGAGGAAGAGGACATGATATTTCCGAGCCGGTATTATTGATGTAATATTCTTAACAAGTTAATGCACATATATAGCTGTAAATGTATCAATCTTTATGCAAACACTTAGGAATGTTTGGAATGCAAACAATTCTTGTGACAAAACAAATAATTAGAAAATTCTTTTTAACCAAACAATCAACACAAATTTCTCTTTTTTATAGAGAAAAAAAAAAGCATAACATTCCCGAGACAGTATTATTGATGTAACATTCTTAACAAGTCAATGCCTTAATGTTTACACACATACATAAGCGCATAAATCTCTACACTCACACACACACACACATACAAAAAATATTTGGAATAGAAAAAATTCTCAGAAAATTCCCCTTAGCCAAGCAAATCACCAGTTACATGACCCTCTCTCTCTTTTCTCTATAAAAAAAAAAGTTATAACATATCCAAGCTAAGGTCTAAATCACAAACCCTAACACCTTCTGTAAACAAACGGTCTCACCGATTCAATGTATCACTCCGCGTCAGCTAATCCATGACCGCAATCATCTGCTGTTACACTCATAGTTCGCTGCACCTATTCATTTTATATAAGAGCCTCTGAATGTGAGAACCCGCTCTCAAAACTTCAGACGAATATGTAGCCGCATACATTGTTACTCTCCCGGTCATTCTCTCTTTCATAACCCTTACAACTGCAGACACTAACACACCACTGCACTGGGATACCAACTTAGCCACTTCATTTACTGGTTTCTCAGGATACCACTGACAGAACGTTACATAAATATTGAGTAGAATCTGTTTCTCACCCCTTTTCATTCTTAACAGGTCGACGTCACATATACACACACGCACGCACACTCGGGGAATGTTTGCAGAAGTTGACTTGTTCGCCGAGTTCAGATGTTTACTCATTGATGACTCCGTCGTTGTCGTCTATCAAAAAAAAAACCTAAGTATTTTGCAAAAAATAAGAGTTATCGAAAAATCTCCCCTTGTCGATTTTTTTAGTAACGTAGAATACGCGTAGAGAGGTCGGGTTTAGTATGTCGGTCGAGTCTCGGTGTCCTCTGTCCACCCATACCAAAATAAACATAGGTCGTCATAGAACCAATTTTTTTCATCAATCGAAAATTTTCCAAGTCCAGCGTTAGCTAACCTAGCATACAACATACCTTACTAATTAATATGGATATTGTCACACATTCCTCTTATTTTATACTGTTGTAAATAGAAAAAATTATGTACGATAAAAAAAATGCAAAATATCCTCCAATTTTAATTCGATCCACCTCTGAATCGAATTTTTACATATTCTCACGCCGGCACATATGTTCTATTTTGCTTCTTTTACTCGCCTTGCTTAATTAACTCTCGCTAATTAGCATTTTTTTGGAAGAAGTCAACTAGAACAACATATGGCGGTATGAGAAATATGCAAATTAAAGAATATTTTAGTAATATAAGGGCCCTAGCAATTAGCTTTGTCGACTAAGAGTACTCTTTTAAACATCTTGAGCTAAATCGTATTACTACGCGAGGACGTTTAAAATGGTTGGGTGTTGAAAAAGTTTGACCTACTTTTTATTTCTATGTTTCGGGGAGTCAACATTATTTTTTACTCAGTCGTCATATAACATAAACACACGCAAACATTCACATGTGCTTTTTATTATTTTGTGTTCGGTAAGTACAAGTATATTCTTACATAAATTATTGTTTAATTTAATAAATTGTAAACTCGGAGCCTGCTATACTAACACTCCTTCTGTTTCTAAGCGATAATACTATTGAAAGCGAATGTTGCGTGCATACGGAAATAACACAGAAAAAAAAAAGCGGATGGAAGCAATTTAAAATCAATGGAGCAAGGTTAGTATTACGAGAACGTAAAAAACATGTGCTTTCATTGTTGTCCGAATTCGCGGCAAACATGGAGTTGAAGGGGAGAGCGGAGAGGCGCGACAGATGCACGTTTGAACTCGCTGTGACCCTGCGCTTGGCAGCCATATTCTAACATTTACTAATTAAACAATATAAAACTCAGTGATACTTTAACAGTTTATCGATAATACTGAATATAGAAAAATTGTAAATGATAAAGTAGCACGTTACATTTTTAATATAACTAGTAAATAGGTGGAAATCATTGTGATGTTTGTTTGGCGTCTACCTTCTGCTTCCGCACTGTGCGCCTGCGCCCCAGAGCGCTGTGGGTGAAATTCGGGCTGACACCTGGCGAGAAAAGTAACAACCGTACTACAAGGGGACACAGCCTAAGTTGTACAATTAGGTACAAATTGTTGTACAATTATTTCCCCCAGTGTATTTTGTTTAATATTTTATTTCAAATTCACTGTCAGAAACTAGTGTTGCCAGTTCCTGGATGTAGGTTTACCTACTCTGTTGGTTGTCACTGTCAAGCTTTCAGTATTCGTACAGCATAAAAAGCCATAACCCCCCCTCTCAAAATATATACATTGTATACGCCAAGATGCTCAATAGCCTAGCAACACATCATGAAAAAACATGCCAAGAGGACCCAGTGGGTTTATAAGTCAGTGCTGCCAATTCCTATTTGTAGGTTAGCTTAGCCAGTGAAAGATCATATAGTGGAATTTTCTTCGGATGGGTAGGCAGCACCGACGAGGCTCAAATAATAATTCGAGCGTCAAATAATAATTCGAGCCTCAAATAATAATTCGAGCCTCGTGTTGCCAATTCCTATTTGTAGGTTAGCTTAGCCAGTGAAAGATCATATAGTGGAATTTTCTTCGGATGCGTTGCCAAATATAAACAGAGGGCAATAGGTCCCCCTCATAAAAAGCTACAGTAACACAGTGTCGCCAACTCTGTGCCCCCAACAGTGTTGGCAGACATAAAAAATACATGGGCCCCTCAGGCCCCTTTGAAAATTTACAGTGAACCCAGGTTGACAACACTGTCAGAAAATCCACGGCAGTGTTGTCAGACATAAACAGGGGGCCATAGACCCCCCTCATAAAAAACTACGACAACACAGAGTTTGCAACACTGGGCCCCCAACAGTGTTGGCAGACATAAAAAGCTACAGTAAAAGCCCACAGTGTTGCCAACTCTGTCAGAAAATCCACGGCAGTGTTGCCAGACATAAACAGAAAACCATAAACCCCCCTCATAAAAAACTACAGTAACACAGAGTTGGCAACTCTGTGCCCCCAACAGTGTTGCCAGACATAAAAATACATGGGCCCCTCAGGTCCTTTGATGAAAATTTACAGTAAAAAAAACCCAGTAGGTTAACAACACTGTCAAAAAATCTACGGCAGTGTTGCCAGACATAAACAGAGGGCAATAGGTCCCCCTCATAAAAAGCTACAGTGGGCCCACAGTGTTGCCAACTCTGCCCCCAACAGTGTTGCCAGACATAAAAAGTACATGGGCCCCTCAGGCCCTTTAATAAAAGTTTACAGTAAAAAACCTAGTAGGTTAACAACACTGTCAAAAAATCTACGGCAGTGTTGCCAGGCATAAAAAATACATGGGCCCCTCAGGCCCTTTAATAAAAATTTACAGTAAAAAATCATCCTATCGTGTTTGATGCGATAGATGTTCTTGCCGGAGGAAATTTTGGCCTCTCCTTTATTCTCGGGATTCATGTCAAACTGCAGTTTGCCGGAGATGGGGAATTGGTAATAATTCAAGTTGTTGTTGAATATGTAGAAAGTCTTGCCCACATCCTCGTCGTACTGGGTCAGGGTGCTATTCAAGTGTATAATCAACAAACCGTTGAGTTTAGATAATAGGGAGGGTAACAGGTCCCAGCTCGCAGGTGGCGATGGTGCGCTTTGGGCGGATACCTCCATAGCCTGCTTCCTGAAGCCAAACAGGTTCATAGGCATTGTTATTTTATTTTATATTTAGCGATTCGATTTCGAGCCTCAAATAATAATTCGAGCCTCGTCAGTGCTGCCACTATTTGTAGGTTAGCTTAGCCTGTGAAAGATCATATAGTAGAATTTTTGTAGAGTGGGTAGGCAAATGTAAAAAAGCCATAGACCCCCCTCATAAAAAGCTACAGTAACACAGTGTTGCCAACTCTGTCCTCAAATACATCATAAGGCTACAGTGGGCCCACAGGCCAACTCTGTCTACGGCAGTTGCCAGACAGGTGCATGGGCCCCTCAGGTCCTTTGATTACAGTGAACCCAACTCTGTCATACGGCAGTGTTGCCAGACATAAAAAGCTACAGTGGGCCCACAGGCCAACTCCTACGGCAGTATTGCCAGATGTAAACAGGGCAGGACCCCTCAGGTCCTTTGATTACAGTGAACCCAACTGTCTACGGCAGTATTGCCAGATGTAAACAGGGCAATAAACCCCCCTTATAAAAGGCTACAGTGGGCCCACAGTGTTGCCAACTCTGTCTACGGCAGTGTTGCCAGACATAAAAAGCTACAGTGGGCCCACAGTGTTGCCAACTCTGCCCTCAAATACATCATAAAAAACTTCAAAATAGTTGGTGAAATTTTCGTGGGGTGAGTTGGCAACACTGAGCCCCACATGATGATTCGAGCCCCAAATGAGGTTTGTGAACTCTCTAATTGCCCCTACTTATACTGTATCTCATTCTGATATACTGTATCTCTTTCTTGGATGGCCCTTTCAAATTCTTTGTCAAACCATTCCTTCCCTTTGTTGTACTGCATTGGTTCTAACACCATCTTTGCTGTTTCCTCAATATTTGATTTTATCTTCTACCATATTTCTTCCACTTCTGCTTCTTCTGTTCTTTGCATGGTGGTTGTACTTACTTGTTGTAGTTTGTGTGCTAATTCCTTCTTAAACCTATCACTGTGTCTATTTTCTGTCAGTTTCTTAATATTGTACTTCTGATTCGTTTCTTTGTGATTTTGTTAATCGTATTGGTCTACTTTGACTAGGTAATGGCCTGTTCCATAACTGACCCCTCTGTATGATCGTACATTTATAATGCTTGTTGCTCTCCTTTGATTTATCAAAACATGGTCTATTTGATTGTTGGTTTTTCCATCAGGTCATCTCCATGTATATTTATGTATTTGTTTTCTGAGGAACATTGTGGATGCTATTATAATATTTTTACTAATTGCCAGGTCAATGAGTCTTGGACTATTATTGTTAGAATTTCCATGTAAGCTGTGCTTTCCAATGATTTCTTTAAAAATTTCCTCTTTGCCTCTCTGTGCATTCAGGTTCCCCATTATTATCTTTGCATCGCTGGATGGTACACTGTCTATTGTCTTTTCTAGTCTATCATAGAAGTAATATTTTATTAGTTGTTCCTTTTCTTCTGTAGGTGCATAGACATTTATAATGGTTACATTAAAGAATTTATTCTCATTCTTATTTTACATATTCACTCATCTATATGTTTAAAATCAATTATTTTCTCTTTCATTATTCTCTCTACTATAAAGGCCACTCATGCTTCTTTATTTCCATTCTTTTTGCCACTACTGTATATAACATGTCTCTTTGTTTCCCAACCCCCAAGCTGGGGGACCAGAATTTTCATTCAGGGTTTACTCCCTTAGCCTTTGAAGTTCCCCTTCTCCACAAGGCAATGGTTTCCCTCTTCTCCCAAGAGGATAGGTTGCCTCTTCTGCCATCTCTGCCATTCCGAAGGTCTCCTTCTGTGTCACAGATGCTGCTGAGGTCCCCACCGTATCCCTGGTAAGAGGCTCTTACAAGGTGCTACCATCCAGAGCCAGATAGACCAAGGTTTTTTTAAAGAGATATTACTCCTCTAGGTTCCTCCGCCTCCATCTTCTTCCTCCTTTGGAGCCATTGACTGCTAGGTTGCCTCTTAGTCTGTCTCTTCAACCACTGGCCTGCCTGGCATGGGAGACCCTAGGAGATCGTCAGAGCATGCAAGCCCCACCACCAACTGCAAGGTCCTGCAACCACTAGGTGGGGCTTTGCAACTGACAATAATGCTAATTTAATAGGGTTCCAATACTTTCACGGAGTGCTCTGACATACACTACTTCCCAATAGTCATTCCGTGGCTGGGTGAGTAGTACCCCTTCTGTCCATAGGTATGACCATATGTACATACTTTAAGGAGATAAAGCACTATCTCCCCCCCCCAAATTGCCCAGGAGGACCAAATATTATATATATATAATATGCATGTAATAAGGTTTATGTCAAGGTGGATTGATTTAAATCAGGTTTATTTAAATTGCAATTTAAATCAAGATATAGATTACGTGATTTTTAGTGCAATGCACTGCAAGTACATAGAGTTCCAAGTTGGTATTTTTGATCAAATATGCATTGTTATATTAATTAATTAATGTCAATTTTCTGCCACACTTGGCTAATTACACATTGTGTATACTTCCTTATTTATTTCACCGTTCATCATTGTTGCAAATTACCCAATAGGTAAGAAAGTGAGGTAAAATGATGAAAGGAAAAATAGTATCATAGGCGTGAGCAGACCATCTGATTGGGGAGGATGGGGGGGGGGCAAAAACACTTGTAAAAGTTCAATTGGGAAACAAAAACCTTCATTCCATCTCACTATTTTATTGAATTGATGGGTACAAAACAGGCACGTATATAGAGTGTGTCCAGATCTACCGAAAATCGCTGTATTAGAAGCATTCCAACTTCAGTGATGCCAAAGTTCTCTGTTTACCTCTCCTTTATTTTCCTTATCGGTGGTTCAGAGACTAATTTAAAAATAAATATGATTGCGTACAACGGATGCAAACTAACTACACATAATTTGTTAATTTCCAACTTGTGATCAATTTATTCAGCATTGACATAGAGGTGACAATTAGCCTGGCTAACGAATAAAGTATGTGGGAGTCTTAATAGCAAGAAATTTGATAGAGAACAGAGTGGGATACTCTAATTATACAGGAAATATTGCACTACCCCTCCCCCTTAGTTGTTTGGAACTTTCTTCGACTTGAAAATATTTTTTTTCTTCTTTTAAGACTATAATATTGTGTCATAAGGGTGATAAAATTCCTCCCCCCTCCCTCATCAGATATTTTCCTTCAAGAATATCCCTGCATGCATCTAATTCAAGCAAATACCCAAAACAGAATTTACATATGTGTTTGACTGTATAATATGGGCAAATTCAATTCCTTGTGAATGTGACTGAATATTAATGTACTTTTCTCAAATTGTTTCTTTGCAGGGGTAGGCGATGAACATAACATGATTGTTCCTATTTATCAGAAGCAGCGTCCAACTGGTGACGGAGAATATCACCAGATTGGCGAGGTTGTGACATCCCCAGTACAGCTTCGAGAATATGTAATAAACAATGAATTCAATGGGAAGATATATGGTCCACTAAGTACAAACTGCCAGGATTGGGTCATTGCTTTATGTAAGAATTTTGGTGAAGACTTTGAAAAAGAGATTAGATCTCACTATACAGTCAAAGACATGGTTCTTGGAGTAGAATTGGGCTTTATACTTTCAAATCTTATAATTGGTGATGCAGCTGAACCTTTGCACAGTGGTATCCAGTTCTTATTCAATTTACTAAGGTAACAACTGAAACTCAGTTCTTTCATTGTAATGGTCATTGCACACACTGTGTCCTAACTAGAACTGAGCTGATACCGATGTATTGGCGATACTAATAACGATGGAAAGTATAATGAAATTGGTGAATGTACACTCACAATCATCCATGCCCAAGCTGGGATTCAAACCCGGGACACCTGGTGTCATAGCATGATATGCTAATCACTCCGCCAGGGGGGCTGGCGATGATACCAAAAATTTTGAGTGGCTAGAGCGGCCAAGAGAAACAACTCATTGTCAAGATTTGTCCCTTTCAAAAGTTCGTTCACCCTTCCTTGTGACAGGTTGGGGTCCCCCCACAAGAATTCCATGAACATTTCCGAAAATTATGCACCCTCCTGGGAAGCAGATGACAAGATCAAAGGCAGGGCTAAAGTGAAAGCGCTGCACCCAAACGTGACATTGAAGGCAGTAACTGCCTGGTGGTCAACGCTATGCGGAAATAATAGAAACCATTCATTACCAATTGTTGCTCGCAAACTCGTTGGTTAAGAACGTGACGTATTCAAAACTGCATTATTATAATGATAGGCTCATTTCTTGAGTTCCTGGGAGAGGAATGAATCTCGCTGTAGGAGGAAGGATTGTGGATTTTCTTCTTGTGCTCTTACCCTTCTGTGTGACTGCTGCCCAATGCCGACACTGCAGTGACTTATTTTTATTGCAAATGACAGAGAATAATGGACAGCAGGACATATACAGAGCTGCCAAATGAACATTAAATATATTTAATATATTTATATAAATATATATCTGTATTTGTATATTTTTATGTTGTTTTCGTTCCTCCCCAGGTTAATCCAAACAATAAGAATGTTGTTTATAGTTGTATTTATTTTGCATTCCTTGTGCAAGCTGTACTCTATACGCACTACATACATTTTATTTTACACCCTATAACTTTCTCTGGTAGGGACACTTATAATAATACACCAAATTTTTTGATGTACCTGCAATATTTTAACAATGCTTGCAACATTTCAAATTATTTTCCTGTAGTTTACGGTTATTACAAGCATAAGAAAACAGTTTTCCATTGTGACGTTTCAGGAGAACACATGCTCCCTTCATCAAACATTTATTTTCATTTTGATATTATTCATGTATTACGGGGAGAGAGGTACGTACATTCCAGAAATATCAAATCAAGATTCAAATAACACTTCAGAGAATCAGATGCTTGAGGAGATGCAAGTTAAACAATATAGTGCCAAAATTTTTGAAAAACTATTATTCATTCATCTATTACAGTGAGCGAGGTATGTACATTCCAGAAATATCAAATCAAGATTCAAACAACATTTCAGAGAATCAGATTCTTGAGAAGATGCAAGTTAAACAGTGTAGTGCCAAATTTTTTGAAGTGGAAAGTTAGAACTCGTAATACCTACACTAGTGAATTTAAAGGAAAGCTACAAATGTTAATGATAGGACGACTAATTAGAGACTTGTACTCAGAATTGGACAGCCTTTCTCGAAAAACATATGATCTCCACATAACATTGTCAAATTATTTGCATCCACTCATATGGAATAAAGTAAACAGAGCTACACAACAAGTTGTAGAACACTGCAGCAAGCTTTCAGAAAGGAGACTTGATAGGAAATTCTACCAGCTAATTCAGGAGGAACAAGTTATATACAACAACAATGAAAGAAGGGAAACAGTTGATGTCACTGGTAAAATAGAAACTAAGAACATTGACAACACAATATTTATAAATCTTACGGATATTGAAGTACCTGATGAGTATATAGAAATTTTTCATTACGGAATGAAATTTTCAGTTGGTAGTGCTTATATACACAAGGAAGATTTTGTGATTTCAATAGAAAAGGCACTAAATTTCTTAAATGAGGAGGAAAAGAGAAAATTACGAAGTCTCACACATGATGCTCTTGATGAACGGTTAAGTTTTGAATACAACAGAAGAAATAACAGAGGTTGGGGGAAAAAGTTCATAGTTTCAAGATCTGGTTGAGAGAAAAAAACGTTTTCTTAATAAAATCGGACAAGGAAAATAAACCTGTCCTTATCCGAATTAAGGACTATAAAGAAAAAAATGGAAGAATGTTTCAAAGTAAACAATTTCACAGAAAGCTATCAAAACCCTATAACTAAAATAATAAATGAGGTAAAGAGAGTAATTGGAAGCAGTATCACGATATCAAGAGAAATGAAGAAAATACTCATTGTCAAAAATTCAACCCTGCCGATTGCCTGTGGACTACCAAAAACTCACAAACCAGGAACTCCAATATGACCCATCATTGCAACTTTCACACATCCTGCATACAAACTATCCAAATATTTAGTTGAAAGGCTTGCTATAATTAAACAACAAACACCATTCAGTGTTAAAAATGCATATGAAAATTATTGTTTGGAATAATGAGTATCGTATTACAAGTTTTGATGTTGAAAATTGATATCCTAGTGTCCCAATAGAAGGTGACACAGATGCATTACACAGATGGCTTATTGAGATGAAGGTTAACCCAGTAGAATCATGGGAAATGGTTTGATGGTTTACTGTATGTGCAAATTACAATTACTTTTATATTTGATGGCAAAATCTATCAGCAAAGTAATGGTCTATCAACGGGAAACCCAGTATCCGGAATCGTCTCCAGCATGTTCCTTCATTACATAGAATCTCCAATTGTTAATGAGATAGGTACGGATATCATACTCTACATCAGATATGTATATGATGTGCTAATTATTGCTAAAAATGAGAACACAATCATGGACGTATTTAAATTGTTAATGAATCACATCGTCACATAAAATTCACTTTTGAACCCATGAATAACAGTGTAATTTCTTTCCTTGATCTGCAAATTAAGACAACTGACACAACAATTCAAACATCAGTCCATAGGAAAAAATTAGCAGGAGAAAAATACATCCATGCCAATTCAGAACATTCATGTATAAAAATGCATAATGTATTTTTATTTTTTTCCTGAGAACACAAAGACTATGTTCTAATAACAAGGATATCAAAAATGAAGAAGAAAGGCTTTTTAATATAGCAAAAGAAAATGGCTTTCACACTAACAGAATAAACCAAATCAAAAAACAAGTCGCAAGAAAACTAAAGGAAAAGAGAAATACAGACAAAGATGAAAAATCTGTTGAAAATAAATTTTCCATTCCACAAGGGATTCTCAGATAAAATTGCAAAAATTTTTAGATTTAATTTGAAAATTGTTTTTAGATCACCAAGAAGTTTGAATATACATTTAACGAATTCAAAATGAGAAACTCTCTACCAGATGTGGAAACCACAGGAATATATAATATAAGTTGTTCATGTTCAAAGATTATGTAGGACAAACAGCAAGGAAAATGGCAATAAGATGGCACGAACATGATTTGGACATTATAAATCTAAACCTAAGAACAGGTTTGTCAGCTCACATCATCGAAGAGAAGCATTTGATTGAAAAGAGAAGGTTTTTAAAAAGATTGACGGGAAACATAAGTTGAATGTCTGGGGAGCTTCCTTCATTGCAGAAGAGCACTGGAATAAATTAAATAATGAAAATGGTAACATAGATCCAGTATGGAGTTTACTTTTTCACAAATGGAGTAAGCCACCATCTTTAAAATTTAATGTAACAGAAAACATCAAGAGACTTTGTGAAAACAATGATGACTTTGAATTACCTGATGATATTTGGGATTCATAATTTTAAATAAAAAAAAAAAATAATGTGATCAAATTTTTTTTTATCTGAAATAAAAATAATACAGACTGCTTCTTTTCACAGTTAAGTTGCTATATTACAACAATGACATTGACAACATCCATTATATAAGGGATTCTTTTTGTTTAAAAAATTGCTAACCATTGTTATAACTGTATCTTTAGTCAAAATGAAAATGAATATCTGATGAAGGGAGCGTGTGTTCTCCTGAAATGTCACAATGAAAAACTGTTTTCTTATGCTTATAATAACCGTAAACTACAGGAAAATAATTCTAGATCGCAAGCAATGCATACATACAAGAAAAAAAGGTAAAGTGTTCCCCTGTGCTTAGCACCATGCCATGAAGGCGTATAGGGGGTGCGGGGGTAACGCCCCACACTTTCTTGATCTGGTCGTGGGTGGGGGTGATGTGATCAGCACCATGCCCCTGACCGCCTTTACCACCCAGGGTTTCCCCCAGGTACCCATGTTATTCGATGCTGGGTGAGTGCTGGGGCTGCTTCTAACGTTAGAAAAGTTCCCGGATTTGAACCGGCCGGGGATCGAACCCGGGACCTTTACCATGGTGGTCAGACACGTTACATACAAGAAAAACATTTCAAAAACTTCGCATTCCTTTGGGGCTACAAAGAAGTTCACATATAATGTCGCAAGACATTTTAAGTGATGTTATATGAATAATTTAAGAGTATTTGATATCATTAATACTAATGTGATGTGTTGAGTTTGTGACTCAGTAACTAGCCTTTGTTATTTTACTGGAATTAAACAAGTATTGGCATCGGCATCGGTTTGAATCAGTTAAGGTATCTGAATCGGTATCGACATTGGTGGTATCAGCTCACCCCTATGAGAACAAGAAAGAGTTATGCAAGAGAAGAAGAGTCACTCAAATATGAACAGACAAATACCAGAAACTAGATTAAAAAATTCAGATAAAGAAAATATCAGAAAGTTAAAACAAACAGTCAAAAAACGAAACGAAGAAGGTACAAAGATAATAAGATAATAGAATATACCACAAAAGACAAGCAGAAATAGAAATAAAAATAAGAAAATAAGTGAAAATGTAGAAGTAAGGTGGCAAAAAAAGGAAGAAATTTGAGTAGAAATAAAAAACACAGTTTTCATTTGAGTTTTTGTTTTGAGCCAACTTAATGCACATATAGGCTAATGGGGACTGGACCAACAGTTTTAAGTGGGATCGAAAACAATTATGCCTCCCCAATTATTGAATCTGGTAATCCTTGATTACAATATGATGACGTTCCACTATGTCTACTGGGAAGGCCTACACTTGTTGTATAAGTGATAAATATTGGCAATCTAGAACCTTGTATACAGCAAACCTTTGTATTGAGATGTACTAAGTGCTTGGGTAATCAACATTAAGAACATTGAAGCAGGCCTGATGTCAATACTATAAAAAGTGAAACACAAGCTATGATACTACGTACATTTGAAATATAGTAATAAATGTTTAAATTACCTATCCAGTGACATAGTTATCAATGGACATCTTACAAATATAATGAATAAATGTGGATTGTTTTAGACTTCAGGGGGAGGGGGATAAATGTAAGAGAACAAAATGTTGCAGATGCAGTACTTCATGATGTACTGCAAGCATAAGGATTGTAACTCTCAAATGATTCACAATGGTAGAATAACTTCTCGCAAGTATTAAATCTATATAAAAATCATAAGTTTTAGTCAAAACTTGTTTATGAAACTGAATTTTTATTTTCCTCTTTCCTTTTGCTGCTAATTCATATGCAGTTCTATTACAATGTAAACAGTTCATATGGTTTAATGCTCGTTTTTATATTTTTACTCACACACACAGATTGCAGTGGAACATGTTCTTCATATCTTATTCTTTTACATCTTATTTACTTTGATGAGGGATTATTATTTATCACAGAATCATATTTTAATGCCCTGCTATTTTAGTAGCACCTGGAATAACATGATTGGTTTCAAGCTAATCTTCATAAAGCCCTGGCATATCATGTGACATTCCCGGTAGTGGCCTGTAATCATCTATCTCTTCCATATTATGGAACTCCTCTGCCTCCTGGTCATCATCCTCGGGACACACGGGATTCCCACAGCATTCTGGATATGGCAGGTCGAGATCTCGGTCCACATAGCAGGGCGAAACAACATCAAATGTGATGCATCTGCAATTGATGATATTTGAGTTGCTTCCAACAAATCATAAATCAAAGGCTTTTATTTGGAATAAGTATACATGTATTGTTTCTTGAAATGGCTTCTAGTTAAAAATTCGAATTTAAGAAGTTCTTTTACATATTTAAAATTTCACATTTTTAAAATGTCGTTAGGAGTTTACATATATTGGACAGATGGATTTATAGTCTGAATTCTTAGTTTACAGTTTTTAATAATTTATTTAATAAGCTGACTGGAAAATCTTCTGCAGTTTTCATGATCTTCTGTTAGGTATGTCTTTGCTCAGTTTGCATAACCATTGGAATCATGTTGTCTTATATTGAATGGTATTAAATATTATGTTGAATGGTATTAAATAGTTCTTTCGCAAAAATTAACAGCACTAAGTGGAAAGATAACTTCTTCTCAGTTTTCACTTTAGTTGCATAAATGCAAGGGAAGTTATCAACCTAAGTCCAATTCAGAAATGTACAGCAAGAACAATGTCAAGGGTGGACCAGAGTGTTCCATGGCCTATCCAGAATCAGGCTGGCCAACATTGTGCCCCATCCTTTCAAAATTCGATAGGTAAATTTTGCGAGCAATAAAGTGAAAATATATAGACCAGGAGGGGGGTGGGGTGGCTCTGATAGAGCTACACCTCCCCACAAATACATGATCATAAAGTTCTGAACATTATTTGAAGCAATTGTACTATATCATGATGGGAGGGGGGTTGATAAATGACATTACACCATATGAAATTAATATTCTGCAATTGTAGAAACAAATTTAATTAACATTTTCTTGCTCGCTCTGCTCATAATATGTCCATATAAGTGCTACATTAAGTTTATGATTATTAGTTCTAAACTATTGGCGCCAAAAATAAATTCGTACCATTGTTGGAGTTAGAAAGAAAATTAGTAAAAATTTACTCCCTCTGTTCACAGTACAAATGCTTATAGAGGAGTCATATTAAGTTTATGTTTATTACTGTGAAAGTATTGGAGCCCTATTAAATAAAAATAAAAGTAAAGTGCTCCCCTGTGCTTTGCACCATGCCATGAAGGCGTATAGGGGGTGTGGGGTTAGGGCCCCACATTTTCTTGATCTCGGCCAAGCTGGGGGTGATGTGATCAGCACCATGCTCCTGGCTGCCTTTACCCCCCAGAGTTTCCTCCAGGTACCCAGTTTATACGACGCTGGGTGGGCACCGGAGCCACTTGAACAGGTTGAAAAAGTCCCAGTTCTCCCCCGGCGGGGATCGAACCTGGGTCTCTCACATGGTAGTTAGACAGACACCCTAACGACTGAGCTACCGCGGTTTGTTAAATTACTATCTCTTTTTTCCCGGTTTGCCAAAATATTTTCTTGCTCGTTTTGCTTGAAATCATGTATGCAGCCAAGAGTTACATCGAGTGTTTCTTCCCCTAAAAATATACTACTGCTACAATCTGGCTAATGTCTTTGGTTGTGTGTGTGTATCTTGTGATTGACACTGGAAATGGGACATCTATTGTGTGTGTGGTTTTATTTAGCAATTCACAATGATCTTGGCATAAGGGACATTGAAAGAAACAAATAGGTTATTGTTTGAGTGGATTCCCCGCATTGACAGGAAATTGTAGATATCACTTGTAGCATTGAGCACTATCAATGCTCGAGATAGTTTCATTGACTGATATGAAGGTTGTTTGTTGTCGCATACTATAGTATATGTGATTGAATTGCAGCATACACTGCCCGTGACCATGGGCGTCTGGAAGGGGGGGGCGTGCCCCCCCCCCCTCGAAAATGAAAGTGAACCAAAAATTATGTATTTCACACATAAAATTTCATTTTAGCCACAATAATATGTGTTAATTATTGCATGAAAACCATAAATTCAAATTTAAGCAATGTTTTTTTAGGGAACAATACTCTTTTGGGGGAAAATGTGACTTTTTTGCCCCCCCTGGAAAAAATACCTTCCTTGCCCCTCCCTGGAAAAAATCCTGCGGACGTCCATGCCCGTGACCCTCCAAATGTATTGTGCTGCTAGTTCTGCTACTGAAGAATCGCCCAGAGTACAGCTGCAAAAGGCGTGGTGATCAAGATGAAGATTATAATGGCAATTTTGTTTAAATTAAAGTTGCAGCAACTTTGCTGCCCTGCCTTCGAGTTATGAATTTTGGCCTTTTTTTTCCTTATGCTCCCTGCATGAAGAACTTTGGCCTGTTTTTCCTTATGCTCTCTGCATGAAGAATTTTGGCCTTTTTTCCTTATGTTCCCTGCATGAAGATTCTTGATGGAACACTTCATTCACACAATTGTCATGTTACTGGAATTTTTTTCCCTATTATGCATGACCAGGTTATTAATTATTAAATAATACGTACATAAGAGAATCTCTAATGTACACATTGCATGACAGAGTCAGACATACTCAGGTGTAAGCCCGATCTGCTTAGATGGAGTACTTAATTAATGATAGTATGCCAAGTTATATTTAGTTGCATATTCTTATGGATCAAGACACAGCATTGTGTGGATATGTCTTCTTGGCTCCCCCTTGAACCTCTGTTCTGGATGGTAGTTGTTTTTAGATGGTTGAGCGTTTCGTCCAGAATTTTGTAGCATTTCTATTATTGCAGAACAATAATGGTGCATAATAATGCCTTCTGCAAAAACAGCATTAACGTCCAAGGAAACAGTCTTTCAACAATTGCCATGTTGACAAATGTTTTTATGGTGAAGTGTAATTACCCTGTGCTATTTACATAGCTTTTCAAACGGGATGACTTACAAAGTTATACATTTTGCCTGGATGGACCAGCTGAGGAAGCAGCCACACAATTGTAACATGAGGACGTCATCAGCGGCTGCTGCTGCTGTAGCCTCTGCCGTGCCTCTTCAGTCGTTGGAGAAGAAAGAAGATGACGATGAAGATCATCCACACTCTACTCATGAAAGAGGATAGGATTTCTTCGGTCCCGACGAATGTAGAGTCCTGCCGAGACGTGAACCTTCTGACGTGATGGCCGCCATCTTTCCAAAACCTCGACCATGGCGCAACACTTTAACTTGGATCTTCTGGGGTGCCACCTGATGCATATGCAGATCGAATTACACTTCGGACGTGACAATATCAGTGACGGAGGTACACCCGATCGGGCCGATCTTGACAAGGAACCCGATTACTACCACTTGAAACCAAAATGACGCTCGCCCTTAGCAAACGATACGTCAGTTTTCCTTTGCACTGCTACAGAGACCAGATGAAGCTGTAGTTTGGGCAAAAGGACGAACGATATCTCGCTCCGTACCAAGTCCAGCGTCTTGGTCACTCTGAAGAAATCGTGCACTCTCTCACAGGACCTCATCCACACACTTCAACTCCGGTCGTCTCAGGCCATCTGTCCCCATTGTCATCAGAGCCATCTAAGAAGGATGAGGCCTCCACTATATCCCAACAAATTCCAACGAAATCTGCATCCGAGTGCAACCTGCCTGGTGACTCGGAGACACTTTTTTTGACGTTCCAACTCGTCACGTGACATCACTTTCACAGGCAACTGGCATAAGATCATCAGTTCATGTTTAGACACCAGGGCTATCTAACATCTAACTATTCTGCACTTGGAGTAGATAATTTGTTTTTGGAAAAAATATTAACAAACGTTTTCGCGAATGTATAGGTTGATTTATGTAATGCTATTTCCATCTGAAACGGAGGTTATACTTTAGCATTTCCGCAGTTAAATTTTATTTTACATTGTTCAATGCAAAGAAAGACTTGGTAACAGCATCGGTGCAAGAATGCCTTCGTATTTTTTTCATGAACCCTCCGAATCTTACTCCTTTTAGTCTACTGTGCATCTGTACAAGCTAGAGAGCATGTCACAGGGAGTGATTTCCAGTTCATCCTCAACATTTCCAGTCCTGAGTATATCAAGGGGTCCTGCTTTCGATACCCGATGGAGGCACATAGTGGTTTGGATCCCGATTAGTCTTTCTGTGCATAAAATTGACTTCGAAAAGAACTGAAACAAATTCAGTTGCGAGCGTACGCGTATAAAGTAAAACTATATCATTCATACTCAGTTGCGAGCGTATAAAGTAAAACTTTGATCACATACCATACCACGTCGCAGAGCAAGTCAGTAAATGGTAATTCTCTCTTTGTAATATTATTCAGCCAATGTCGACCTGACACGGACGAACAAGAGCATGAACTAATTTAAATCCGTTCCTTCTAAGTTGTAATCAAAGTAGTTTCAAGGATGACCTTCAAAACATTGCATTTCATTTAAACTCATTCTGAGCGGGTGTACTTTATTATTACTGCAGTGGGAGATAACTGTTAAGAGCCGAATGAACTGACCATGGTATTTCTCAGGTATTTTATGTCCCTGGATACTGAAGAGAAAGGTTAGAAATAATTTAGCCATACTGAAGAACAATAAGGACGAAACATCTTTTGCACTATAAAACGTTATTAATGCAGTGAAATCTGAGGTTGAGATCAACTTACTAGTGTTTTTATAATATTTCACAATGACATGCCATCCCTGTCTGGAAATTAGCATTGCAGGAGGACTATTCGCTCTATAGTAGGAAGAAACACCCTGAGGTCTGACACCTGGCGTACATTGTAGGCAATCCTGTATACTTCCCCTCATGTAGAAAATGGGATGTTGGGACCTGATGAGTCCCTCTCAAAGATGCCTCACAGCAGGCTCGTAGCCAGAATTTTATTTCGGAGGGGGATCATCCCTATCAGCAGCTGTCATGTAAATGCGAAAAATTGTGTCTGGTGGGGGTTACAAGCCCTGAAGATGAATTTCTAAGTATATTACAACTTATTATACACGATGTTTAATCCCGCTAAGGAGGTACAATTAATTACCACTATACACTATTATAATTAGATATTTTGTAGGATTTTGGGGAAGGCTTCAGCCCCCTTCTCCTGGCTACGTGCCAGCCTCAGTCGAGTACTAGTAAATGATGGAAATTTTCTGTAATTAAAAATTTCAGTTTTCTTGCATTAAACGTCGTTTAATGAAATTATAAGTAATAAAATCCGTAAATAGACACATACGAGGGGATGCTAAAAATTTCGTAGCCCGACGTAGAAGGAATGCACTTGGAATGATAAAACTTCATAGTTACTTAACATACTCCCCTCGAAGCTCAATGCACTTTCTGACCCAAGTTTTGCAAACCACTTTTAAAAAATTCTGAAGTTTGCTCCTCGCACCAATGCTCTGTGGCAGTAATCGCCTCCTGATCGGAGGCAAAATGACGTCCCTTCATGTGTTTTTTTTGAGCTGAGGAAACAGAAAGTAGTCCGATGGAGCCAGATCGGGGAATAGGGTGGGTGGTCAAGACACTGGCAGCCCAGGTCTCGCAATTTCTGCTGTGTTGCTGCTGCTCGATGTGCAGTAAACAGGACACCCTTAGTTTTCCGCGGCGTTGCTGCTTCAGAATCTCCTTCAGTCGGGTAAGTAATGATGAGTAATACTCTGTATTTACTTTCTGACCCTTAGGCAAGTAGTCTATGGATTTGATACCGTCCTTATCTCAAAAGAATGATGCGAAAGACCTTCCCAACAGGCTTATGGGCTTTGAACTTCTTGGGGCGAGGAGAATCTGAGTGGCGCCATTCTATAGACTGTTGTTTCGTCTCTGGATCATAGTGATATAACCAGGTTTCATTCATGGTTTCATTCAAAGTTACTAATCGGGACAGGAATTGTTCGCCTTCGCGCTCAAAACGGGACATGATTTGCCTGGATGCCTCCACCCTTTCACGTTTTTGGTCAAATGACAGATTTTTTGGGACCCATTTGGCTGAAGGTGTGCGCATGCCCAGATCATTGTGAATTATGGCACCAACGCGTTCCCGGGAAATGCCCAGAGTTTCTGCCACACGTTTCGCTGGTATTCGACGGTCCGCAAGAATAAGGTAATGAATTTGATCGATGACTTCCGGAACGTTCACTGTTTTTGGTCTTTCCTTGCGTGGGGCATCATCTGTTGAAAACTCACCACGTTTGAATTGCGCAACCCACTTTTTCACAGCTGTATACGATGGAGCAGAGCCCTGTAAGGTGTTGCTCATTTCCTCGTCGATCATTTTCGGAGACCTGCTCTGGAGGAACAGAAACTTCATCACAGCCCTGCACTATGTTTGTAAATTTCGCTTGCTGAGCAGACATGGTCACTTAATAAACCTGAAACAACAAGAAAGTCTGTCAATTATACAATGCCTTTTGGTATATGTACATACAAGGATATGTACTTTCAAGACATAATGTAACCTTCCTCTAAACAGTTTGGGAACTTGGTCGGGCTACGAACTTTTCATCATCCCCTCGTATATATGGGGAAGTCCGGTTTCCGCGTCTCGTAGGACGGTACATCATTGGTTGCGATTAACGAGTAAAAAAACAACAACACAAATACAATATTTCGATTGTACAGGTATTTCCAGTCTTACCCTGCATACTCCACGTAGAGGCCGTCGTCGTGGATGGTGCAGGTGGCTCTGGCGCAGCTTTGAGTGTCCCAACTTCCTCCTGGCTTGAAGGGCTGGTTCAGTTCACTCGAGAAGCATTTTTGGGGGAACTCTACAAGAGACAATTGCTACAAGTAAAGATAGCTTAAATGCATTCATGTTTAATGCCCGGTTGGCTTGTTGCCAACCAGCGTATCGTATCCCCGTTCCGTATCAATTTATTCGGAAAAACTTGCAACGCTCCGTTTCAAAATGTGAGAAAAGATACGCAACGGACCAAGACCATCTTGAGATTCAGGCCGCAGCACTCAGTCAAGACGTCATCATCTGGAGGCGATCGTCTTAACGCTGTAAACCCATTGTCGTATTTTTATCGTAGAGAATTAAGGTATATTTATTTATTTTATGATGTTAAATTTTGACATTTACCCTCCAGAGAAGGTAATGAACGGACCCGATCGCTCATTTGGCGGTTTTCCCCCGTCACTTCAAAGGGAGGATACGATACGCGGAGGAGGGGCAGTGTGGACGGGCATGCGCGCGTTCCGTTCTCTCGTTGCATCATCCTTCAGTGTGCAGTGAGCTCTGCGAATGACAGTACGTCCCATTGTCAATTTATTTTCTTTATTATGTAGTGGGATATGTAAGAAACTATTGCATTTATTGATATAAAGTAAAGTTTTTGTATAATCTGCTGATCTGCTGGAACCGCAAGTCTGCCAATAAGCTGTTTCCACTATACAGTTCACGGTTCGCGTACATGTTTGTCATCCACCAACGTGGTGATTTGTTTTTTTTTCTTTTTCGATAAAAGTAATTAATAAAAATATATGCGGCTGCTGCTACTTGCTGCGGTGTAGTCATCGTCATTTGAAACCAGGCTGTGAATCAAAAGAACGGACCACCGTATCGCACTCCCGTTGATACGGAACGCAGTGATGATACGCGACAAATCGGGATTCGATACGCTGGTTTGCAAAAAGTGGATACCGGACTTTAGGGAGCTTTCAGACCGAAGCAACACGACCAACCTTTAGGAATAAATGTAACTTTTAGAACCTAAACGACACAAAAAGCTGCACATGTCGCTCTGCCTGGAACATTTTCTCGATACCATTATTCGTGTCGCCTTGGTCTGTTGTAGGGGCACGTGCGGCGAACGTTTTGCTTTGGACTGAAGGGGCCCGTGTCGCTTGCCTCCTCGGTGTGAAATCCTCATGTTGCTTGGGTCTAAAAACTTCGAAACAGTTCGAACAAACAATATAATCCGTTTCAATCTTCAAATTAACCTATAATCAAGTCAGGATTTATAGCTTATATTTAGATGCCCTTATACACGCGCGCACGCATATGCGTGTGTTTGTGTAGATAAGAAAATATATCATATCATCCGTTAAACTAGTAGTAGAGCTTTCTAGGATACTCGGTTGTTTCTCATATTTTTGGGCACATTATAATATCTCATTTTTCATGTTGTGCCATCTTTCAAAACCAAAACTATTTCTCCTAGCTGGTGGATAGTGATGATGTGTTTTGCACTTTTTGCTTTATTTGAAAGTTTTGAAGGTGTATTATAAATGTCATCCAAATAATTACGGAACACAAAACTCAATGTAAGTGTGAAGTATTGCTAGTGTGGTATTTAAGAAATTTCCAGTGGGGGGCGGGGATTCTATTGACTGTCTAGACTCTAGAGACAGCATGGGATAATGCTTTACAGGGGGTACCTCGACAACTTTAGATGGTGAATGGGGTCACCGCACATTTCGTTTTACGTTAAAAAAATGCTGAAAAATTGCCGATTGAAATTTGTGTCTTAAGAGAAAGGAAAGGCCAAGTACGTTTTATGTTCAGAACAGCTAATCTGGACTTGGCCTACAGTTTTTAAAGTGGGATTTTGACACTCACCCCCAGAAATCTAATGTGGGACCTAATTTTTGGACTTTTGGGGAACTGAATCGAACTTTGGCATTATGCAGGGGGAGGGCAGAATCAAAAAGTTTTCTAACCCATAAAAATAGCACCCAAGACTACTTTGCTAAATTACTGTTCCATTTGCGAAATCATAAAAATTACTCATTAACTTGCTTCCCAGGTCCCAGGAGCTTAACACAAGTTCCATTAGCTTGTTAATTCAGAGAAATTGTTAGGTTGACAAGTGACCCCCTCCCCAAGTTACGCCTAATTAGGCCTGGACTCTTGGAATGCAAGACAATAGCGATTACCACTACTATATATCTAACGCTAATCACGTGTTCGTAATTCCATGGTCAATTGTTGATACAAAAATGATCAAGAGAATGAATTCAATATCGATTCTTCTGTATTTTTAGTCATGAGATTTTACCAAAAAATATTTCCATCTTGCCCATTTACAAAATTTTTCACGGACAACCAACAATCAAAAGGAACTCGCCACTTTACTACTGCTGCCTTCTCGTGTAGATGAACTTGCAAATTTTCAAAGACGATTCTTTGAAGCAGGGGTTCTCAACCTTTTTGGGCCTGCACCCCCCTCCTTTTACGTCCTCAAATTAGTCCACGCCCCCTCCCTCTAGCCGTAATGAATTATTGATGTACAAAACTGTGCTGTTAGGGTTAATAAATCTAACTCAAAGAATATTTTACAATGCCTTTATTATTACAGATATTAAAAAATACTTGTTTTGTTGATAGAACATTTTCATTAATTAATAAAAGTGCTTAATAGGCCTACATTACAAAGCATTCTACCCTCACTGCAGTTAAAATTTCAAGCTACATCATTTGGTTTTATTTCTTAAGAACACAATTAATGAGTGAGACCTACACAAGGGGTTTGTGTTTGCCACAACTTTTTTTTTTGGGTGGGGGGAGGGTAATTCATGTATATATTTTTCATTGCTCACCACGCCTCCCCTGAAATTCTCCAACGCCTGCCTCACTGACATTCTAGCTTCACAGCGAAATATAGCCCAAATTGTTCTAAAAAAAAAAAGCACACGGTTATTTAAAATAACTACTTCCTAAAGGGCTATCACGCTCGCGTCAAAAATTCCATTCAGACTATCTTCATGTACTACAGATGTTCCACTCATACAAATACAGACGTTCTGTGGTGACAAGAGATTCATGTCATGTGACAACTTATTTGTAATTTTCACATTCATCGGGGTGGCATTTTTCGGCCAAATTCAGTGACAAAGAAAATGGAATAGGGGGAGTGGTCTTCGACCCTGGCCACTTGTTCGACAGTTCTGATAATAGAGTAGCGCCTGAGGCTATATCTGTATTCACCAAATGGAGCTTCCAGTTGTCTGACAGAAAAGTGTTGAAATGGAATGGCGAAGTGGGAAAAAGTAACTAAATTGCCAATAATATGTTCCCCCAACCCCCCCAAATAACATTCCTCACAGGGATAAAATTTATCAAGCAGAGAGGGGGACACAAGTATCCAGAAGGGGGAATTCCCCCCATTCCCACTTTAAATACCACCTAAGTGTTGCTTATTCTCACAATCACCACAATAACATACTTTATAACACCTAGCAAACCCCTGAAATATCGGATGACATTTTACAGGTAAATCAAGAAAAGGCGAGATTAATTTTCTAGCTTTTACTTACAACGGATGTTATCTAAGTGTCCCCCTCCGATTTGCATGAAACTTGGCAGGTGTATAGAGGGGTCCAAAGGAAGAAATAAGTGTTTTTTTGTTTCGGCTAAAAAACTGTTTTAGGGGGCAAAACCTCCCCTCTAATGTCAAGATGAGGACAAATTGAAGTGAGGATCTGACCCCTGTGTCCCCCTCCGATTTCCATGAAACGTGGCAGGTGTATAGAGGGGCCAAAGGAATAAATACGTGTTTTTTTGTTTCGGCTAAAAAAATGTTTTAGGGGGCAAAATTCCCCTCAAATGTCAAGATGAGGACAAATTGAAGTGGGGATCTGACCCCGAAACCACGTAAATCTGGCATAGGAAGAACACGCTCATATAAGTGGAACACACACAGCACAGAACTGTAGGATTGTCGGTATCAAACGCAGTGCAATTGTAGAGAGAGGCCGAATTCATAGACACCGTCGTTCCCGGATAGGGATGGGCATAACAATAGACTGACCAAAGCAGGGTAACAGAGCATCAAAATAGCCGCACACGGGAACCATAACCCTATCAAGCATGAACTAGATATCATATAGGTGATATCCATAGCCAAGGACACAAGAGGATAGTTCCAAAGATGAATACACAGCATGTATAAAACATTTATTACCATCAGAAAGTAACACGAAACAACGTTATGGTAGCCGATCTGCCAACACAAAGTAAAGACAAGCACCCATGCATCACACTGAAAACCTCCCCCATTGTTGCTTCCACGGTGTCAATGTACATACTCGTCACAGTAATTGTACTCTTAAACAAAATGTTCGGTTACACCATGCACATCTGATTACTGCACTGCATCACAAACATCACATATCGGATTACTGTCACCACCAAAACAGAATGCCACCAGATTCTCAAATGGAGGTGGCCTTTCGGGAAGATACCCACTCTTATACCGTGCGTATTGGAAGACGTGTCGAAACCTGGGTGAGGACAACTGGTTATGTGTGAGTGATTGTAGTTTCATAATGTTATTGCGTAGGTGGAGATTAATGTCACTGTGTAGTAACAGGACAAGGTCGGAAAACAGTCGCACGAAATTTTTCAAAGTTCTAAAACCATACACATCTAATGGTTGGAGAGTGCCAGTTAATCCTTTAGGTATTGTCAACAGAGTAATGTTTTTGCCCCGTGGTGTCACCTCTCGCTTAACAATATCACTATGTCCACTCCACGAATCCAATAGCAGAGCACCGAAACCACCTGTGTTTGGGAAGTACGTACACCTCCTTGAGCCAGTTCTTAAAGTGATTTGTTGTCAGTTTCCCCGATGTAGAGGCTGAAATGAACACATTTGCTGGAGGAACAGTGTTCGGTTGACATATGGTCCAAAGATACCTTCAGATTCCTTCAGAACAACGAAGAGAGGAGACAACACCTCTCCCGCGGCCGAAATAATTGGTTGAATGGTGTAGCTGTGTGTTGTGGATGCAACAGATTGCACGATAGTTTCCACTTTCTTCGTTCCCTTAATAGCTGGGGTGCGACCACTGTGTATTTCTAAATTAAAACCACTTTGATCAGAGTTAAACACATTTCCGACAGAGTACTGTGCAATACATGATTTGACAGTATCCACAAAGCCGTCACGTTCGTTCTTAACATGTTCCCCCTTGCCAGCAGATGTGCGTGTAAATGAATTTGGTGACCTTCCGGGAAACGATGTGACGTGCTTTCTTGAATTTCCAAAGCCAAAACCGTGACGCTGTAAACCGAGGAACGTCCAATTCAGCTTTAGCTTGCAGACCCCATCTCAGAATATCAATATCATGAATTGGAACCAGTGCTTGCACGGCATCACTAAAGTTTTCTACAAAGTATTTGGAAACCTGACACAGCTTTTCTTTCCGTGTTCCTCCTTCACGTACCTGCTATTCCCATCTTCGTAGTTGCCGTGTTGAGGTAACCCTCTTATACTGATTTTGCACGGTGGTCAGAGACAAACGTTGCTTCTGTTCACTCCTCCAAAAGTCCACTGCTCTTCGTTTATATCCAATGGATACAGTATGTGGTGAACAATGGTCGGTATAGTATTCTTCCGTGTCATCATCTGTATCTTCCAAAGCGTGTGCATACGTATCGTCTTGCTGGTCAAAGTCGAAGGAAGTAGCAAATTCAACGATGTACGCAGGATCTTCTGTACATCTTTCAATGGCGTCCTTCACAATGTCTACGACATGTGCCTCCTCTGCTGTTAAAGGAGATGGGCTACTGGCATTAAATGCCTGTATTAAAAGTGTGACCACTTTCACTACATTCATACAGAACAATTGTCCTTATTTTCTTCTGTGAGCCTTTATATACGGGGTGACACATACGGAATTTGGATTCATGATGTCTTATCGTACATATCATCCCACTACAGCACACCTGATAATTGTGTTTAACAGTGGCCTCCTGGCACCATCTCACGTTTCCTTACTCTTATCTCCTCTGCTTGTGAGGTATCTCCTGACAGACTGTCCATAGGTGATACGTCGTGGTGGGTGCGTTGCACATGATGATGTGTCAAGCATGTATCGTGTGTTATGTAACGCATTTTGTCACATTGCATGCTCTCGCGTGGCATATTTGCCTTTCTTATTCTCGTCGGTGTTAGCTGTGTTTCCCAGTGACATGCACTACATATCTCAAATACTCCACTTGTGTATCTGCCAGTTTTTTTAACCGAGACAAAAAACACGTATTTCTTCCTTTGGGCCACTCTATACACTCTATGCCACGTTTCATGGAAATTAGAGGGGGACACAGGGGTCAGATCCCCACTTCAATTTGTACTCATCTCGACATTTGAGGGGGTTTTGCCTCCTAAAACCATTTTTTAGTCAAAACAAAAAACACGTATTTCTTCCTTTGGGCACCTCTATGCACCTGCCAAGTTTCATGGAAATCGGAGGGGGACTCAGGGGTCAGATCCTCGCTTCATTTTGACATTTGAGGGAGGGTTTTGCCCCCTAAATTCGTTTTTTAGCCGAAACAAAAAAATACGTATTTCTTCCATTGGGCCCCTCTATACACCTCCCAAGTTTCATGGAAATCGGAGGGGGACTCAGGGGCCAGATCCCCACTTCATTTTGACATTTGAGGGGGGATTTTGCCCCTAAAACAGTTTTTTAGACGAAACAAAAAATACATATTTCTTCCTTTGGGCCCCTCTATACACCTGCCACGTTTCATGGAAATCGGAGGGGGACACAGGGTCAGATCCCCACTTCAATTTGTCCTCATCTTGACATTAGAGGGGAGGTTTTGCGCTCTAAAACAGTTTTTTAGCCGAAACAAAACCAATACGTATTTATTCCTTTGGGCCCCTCTATACACCTGCCAAGTTTCATGCAAATCGGAGGGGGACACTTAGACAACTTCCCTTGTTAGTGAACCGAAGGAGGAAATACAAGTCTAATCTCTGTTCGTCCTGAATGTTCTTATCTACAGTACCTCTGCCAGAGCTCGAAGTGGAAAGGAATGTTTTATTCTAACCAGCTAGTAAGAATTTCTAATATCATTCTAGCAGCTGTCCCATTGTCCCCATGTTAAAACATAGTAGAATTCTCCAGATAGCAATTTGAAGCAGAAAGATGTGCACTACAATTTTGAAGTATCTGATGTAAACTTCTCCACGATGCAAGAAACTCTTCAAATGTCATCCATGTACTTTTGATATTTTGATTTTTACACACTACTAGTTCATTGCATTGTTAAAAAATATCACATCATGATTTCCAGGGATCATATACAAATTTGTGTATATAAAAACTTTCATACAAACTTTATGCCGGAGTGAGTGAGGTAACGTACATCGAAAGCAAATGTCCCTGGTTCGAAACCTACTCAGGCATGGAAATATTATTGTCCCAGTTTGGTCTCGGCACATTGCACAGTGATTCGGATCCCACTTTAACTGTAGGTCCAGTCCAGATTAGCCATTGTGCATAAAATGGACTTAAAACAAAAACTGAAACTCGTTGTTCTATTTGATTAGTTCATCATTCATTGTTGCGATTAACTCAAGAGATAGAAAACCAACATAAAAATCCAAAACAGAAAGAGAGAAAATTACTATTTGACATTATTTGAGCAGTGAAGTACAGTAATAATGAGAAGAAATTACTGTTGCAAACTTGTCTCTGCACAAGCCAAATCTGGCTCTTTAACCTGGAAAACCTCAGCTCTTATCAGCATAGCCTTTATTCAAAGAGCAGGTCCTGACTCGAGACTCGCTGCGTCGTGTGTTTCGAAACCAAGAATCTTTAGCACGAATCACAGAAAATGTGTAAAATTTGCGTTTTTCATCATCATACGAACCATACATTCTCATCGGTCATCAATCAAATATGCTGAAAAAAAATAACAATAAATTGATTTCCTATTTGGTATTCTAACGCAGGGGCAGGATTCAATAGTTTTGGAGCACACTGTGATCAGTGATCACACTCTTAGGCTGGTTTTGCAAAACTATGCAGATGAAAATTCCAGACTCAGCAGAAATCTGTTAGATTGATTGATTTGGTTTATTTTACTTCGCTCTTTTATGCCTGATTTGGTTTATTTTACTTCGCTTTTTAATGCCACTATTGGCTAATTTGCGAAGATTGGGGTGAGTGATGACATGGTGAAATTGATGAATGGACACTCCAACATCCATGCCGGGATTCGAACCCGGGACCCCTGGCGTCATAGCGCGATGTGCTGATCTCTCCGCCACGGGGCCGGCAGGTCTATTTTCTGTGTTTCGTTGATTTTATTCCACATATACCATTATGTATTTACAATTTACATCTACCTTGAAAAAATGGACGCCTTACGTGCAGTTATAATTACACGCGAATCCAATATCTTCCCTCCACCGCAAAAAGTTGATTTTTATATATGTTCTATTTTCCAAGCGGTAGCCAGTTCCTGTTCCTTTCTACACATATGTATGCTCCTGTACGCCCTCTATTAACTACGTTTTTCAGAGTCCATAACTTTAATTAATTAGGTCCTGAAACCTTCAAGTTAAACTCTGCTCTTAACGAACCAATTACACAATGCAACACAATAATACTAAAGAATTACTTAAAAAAACATTACATCATATTACATTATTTTGCATTATACACTCCGTGGCAATAATGCCATATATAAAGGGAATCAAAACAAATTAATTGAATAGATAAAGTTAAATATAGTTAAAGTTAGTATAGTTAAAAATAATTAGAAATAAAAACACATTTTAGTTCTTTTCTCTTACCTGGTCGTTCATCGGCCTTTTCAATGTGGATCGAAGCGAGTACACTGGACACCATGCAAAGAGCAAATAGCAAGAGCAACATTTCCTGAAAAGATACACTGCGAAAGTTGAAAAGAAATGAAGTGGCTACTCTTCAGAGAGATGTTGGAATAGCTATTTTTTCAGAGGATTCCAGGTTTTATCTTTATTTGCGAATATGCTGGAAAATGTAAATTTTTTAATCTTCAATTCATGAGAATAGTCTTTTGTAAATTAATACGTATTTATGAAGAAAATATCTCGTTTTGTTTTTGCAAATATTTCGGAATCAACTTGTGGAAAATTTTCTATTGAATTAAAAGAGGGAGTTCAAATATAGTTTTCTGCAGATTCTTCCTACCACAATTTTTAAACGTTTAATTTAATTTACGAGTACAATAATGTAGTAGAAACCTAATGTTAGACAGCCCTAACCCCACACCCCTATACACCTTCATGGCGTGGTGCATATCACTTTACTTTACTTATGGTATGCTCGTACACACAGCCCTGTCTATTGATACAATCTTACCCTTTTGGGGGGGAGTGGTGATTTCTTAGATAATATATAAATTCTCATTTTCTCTCTTTTATCACCACGAGAGAGAGAGAGAGAGAGAGAGAGAGAGAGAGAGAGAGAGAGAGAGAGAGAGAGAGAGAGAGAGAGAGAGAGAGAGAGAGTGAGAGTGAGAGAAATGAGCGAGTACATTGTCAGCAATTGCGTAGCTACTTGTGCGATCAGCTACAATAAATAAATGGAAATATTAAAAATTTACTGCCGGTATGCTTTTTGGCATCTTAATTTACTACCGGTATCCCATACCGGCTCATAACGACCTAATTCGATCACTGCATTTATATCATTCAATAATTTTTTTCACATTTTCTAGTTTCAAGCATACCACTATTTTACAAAATGTATTTTCCATCATGGAAATTATGGGAAATTATCGGGGTTCCATGAAATACAATGATTACTTTGTCTCTGTACCAGGTAATAATTGCAGATTCATGTAATAGGTTACCAATTTATTTTAAATATTTTAAATAGTAATTACAGTAATGGAGAACTTCTTGCAGAAATAGTTTTCCGTATTTCTAATTACACATTTAGCCACTGTCACTTTGTTCTATTACTTGAAGCAATTAGAGGAAAACATATTTTATGAGTCCGCTAGTTAATTTTTATAATATAAGTTGTAGTCCATAGAATAAAGTATTTTCCATGATAGTAATTATATTTTTGATAATTGGAATATAGTATTTGATCCGACAGTGGCCGACATTTCACCTGAGATTTTGACTTGTGTATGGAACCAGTGGTCACCCACCATCGTGAAGAAATTGGGAAGCTACGAATAAGTAGCGTAACCCTGTCACGGAAAACTACAACAACGATTGGAAGTTCGTTGTGCTGACCACACGTCACCCCGTAACTGGTTGGATGATCTCCCACCTGGGCAGATCACCTCCTAGCCCAGACCAGTAGTCGAACCCAACTTCTACCTACGACTTGTTTCGCCACCGAGGCGGTTATGTGCTTCATTACTGAAAAATATAGATTTCTGGTTTTGCGACCCTAATTTCTGGTTACAGATCCCGCGGATATAGTAAGTGCCCAGACTTGCAGCTCTCTAGTGGGGTTCGGTATTGTTACTTGTTACCCTTTTAAGGAAATGGGATGATTGTTTATTGATTTAGTTAATTTTACTTCGCTTTTCTGCCTTTTTTGGCTAATCGGGATGATGAGGTTGAGTCATGATATGATGAAATTGATAAAAGACGCTCACAAAGAACACCCATCCTCAGACCTGGATTCGAACCCAGGGCCTCTGCCGTCGTAGAGCGCTGTGCTGATCACTCCTCCATGGAGGGAAATTAGATTCAATCAAGTGCATATCTTAACTTTCTAATAATAAGCTTCCACTTTCACTTCTTTGATGGCGTTGATTCCTCGTTCGATCTTTACACTTTAAACTGTATTATAGGTTCAGTCCCGATTAGCTTGCATTGTGAAAAGTTGACTAGAGAAATAGACCGTTAATTTCCGCTGCTTCCAACTACCATAAATTGATTGATTGATTTGATGTTTTAAGCCCACTTTATGCAAAGTAAGGCTAACCGGGACTGGACCTACAGTTTCAAGTGGAATCCGAACCACTATGTGCCTCCACCGGATATCAAACCCGGGACCCCTTGATTACAAGGCAACGACGCTACCTACCACTGCACCATCGGAAGGCCCCACCAACTACCTTAAAGAAAATGACAATGAGCGCTTTTAAAGAATTAACGGCCATTACATAGTTAACCTAATTACTCCCTCTGTCCCATAATTATTGTCCGGTACACCTTTGTTTCTTGTCCCATAATAATTGTCCGATATTCAAACTGTGACATTGGTGTATACAGAAGAAGAAAATGAAACACGGGAATGAGTCATACAACTTTATAACTCAAGGATCAGTACAAATTGACCGATCAAGTATCCAAAAGAACCTAAATAAAAAGTAATCAATCCATACAAAGTGACCAAGAAGTTCGACAAAATAAAACATCAAGACGAAAGATATTGTTGGTCCAGGAAGGTTGTCATCCCCTCAACGAGCTAGATCTAGTGCTGCAGTGCTGCTCTAGTCACGTCGTAAATGTTTCGAGGACACTCCAAGCGAGATGCCAGGACGATTCGGCGGTTCAAGTGTGTTTTTTGCATATGGGGAATCATGTAGTTGTACCCACCTTTGGAGGTGCAGGTCAATGAGACAGGACTGCAAAGTGAAAAAGATGTTGTTGAGCTTGTCGCGTGTCAGATCATAGAAAGATTTTTCAACTGCGGCGATCAACTCATCAATAGTTTGTGGAGCTGCCTGATGCTGGAGAGACTGAACTGCCCGGAAGTACCCCAGATCTAAAACATTCATGTCCGGACTGTTTGGCGGTTGGCATAGGAGATCCAAAGTGATTCCACTGGTCGCTGCAGCATCCATCCAGGCGCGGTCATTGGAAAGGATATGCGGACGCGCATTGTCCTGCTGAACGGACACCTGGATTCTCCCTGCGCGCAGTCCACGAGACCATTGTGCATCTATTGCTGGGATTAACTTGTTGATGAGCATGTCCCGGTAAACATCTTTGGTAACAGTTAATGGTTTGGCGACCATTCTTCACTACCCCAGCCGTACTGTTTTCAAAGAAAAAATCGTACACTGCTTGTCGTTTACTGTCCGTGAGGTTCTTGCTACCCCTGTCGCTTCCTGTCATGGGTTGTGTGTTTATGGCTGTTCTTCTCACACATACTCACTGAAGGAGTGCTCTACTAACGATTTGCAGCGTACCTTGCTAGACCGGTTGCCATACAGTGCCACACCGGTGTGTTGCAACCTAACGCCTCCTTTTGGTAATCGTCTGGGCGGTATTTCTTGCTCGTTGCGATAAGGTCGCGTTGTTCCTCTTCACAATCTTGAAGATTGATGTACTGTGCCTCTCCTCATCCATGTGCTTTCCATCTGCCTCTTCGTCTGTAATTCCTGTACTACCATTTTGGCATACCGGACTATAATTATGGGACAGAGGGAGTAATATAATTGTAATGATTCGATTTTAGAAAAGAAATGTGCTTATGGTACACGCAACTGTAATTTATAATCGCACTCAGGGCCGGCTTTACCGTATGTGCAACACCTACATTTGCACGGGGCGGCAAGCTCAAGGGGGCGGCAAAATGTATAAAAAATGGAAGCTGCATTATTTGAGGCAGTTTGGTTTTCTTGTGGTGGAGAAAATTCAAATTAAATCCATTTGCATATGCAGTATAAAGCAGAAACGGATAAGAAAAGTTGTCCTTTTACAAAAGCAGCTATTATATTGTCTTGTCTGTGAAAATGGTAAGCAACGTCTACTGTGCGTGTGCGGTGCCAAGTTACAACGCTATCTATTGTTTCATCGCGCGCCAGTCTGCCAGTCCTCCGCCTCCGCCCCATGTTATCGAGGTTCGAGTTAAACTAACGTGTCGCATTTGGTAGCCGGAAATAGAACTCCATTGTTCTTTGACGTGTTGATAGTAATCGCGCAAGACGCAATAGTAAGTACGAATGTCCGCTGTTTTTGTCGTTGCTGGTTGCACCTCATTTACGATCTTGACGGTGTAACGATAGTGCAGTTAGTGTATGTCATGTGAGAGAACGTGCGCGCGTTTGAGTGTGACAATGTATTGAGAGACTACTGTATTTGTGATGTCATTAAAACAACTGGTTTGTCAAGTCGTGTCGTAAGAGAATCAACATTATTTGTTTTGTTGCGCTACATTATCGACAATTGTTTCGTTTCAAATGTAGCCGTAGTTGCAAGTGGGGAACGTAGTTTTTCGAAACGGAAGCTTATTAAAACTTATTTACGTTCCACAATGGGCGAATCGCGGTTAGAAGAACTTGCCATGATTTCAATTGAACATGAAATTGGTCAAAAATTAGATTAGGATTCTGTTATTCGCGACTTTGCAAATAGAAAAGCTAGAAAAATTCATTTGTAAGCTTTCCAATTTAAGGGGGGAAGGTACAAAGTGAATAGTGTAATAATGAAGAAATCGTGGTTTACGAGGCGTACATAATTGTACATACATAGTTCATTGTAAATTGTGATGAAGTGAAGATATGTTTCTTCATGTACAAAGTTCTGGAAAATGTACATAATTATGTACAGTATAAATAGTCATGTAGAAATAGTGAAACAAAACAGGAGAGCTGAGAGTTCTGCACATCGGCAGAAACTATGGTGAGTAAATGCAACAAATATTTTATTATTTTGAGGTTTAAATATATATTATTTTTTAATTAATGAATAACTTATCTTCTCACATTATGTATTCTTTCATTTTATTATGTTAAAAATTGGTTATACCATGTGAAATTGCCACGGATAACAAGTTTAGTTGTTCATACATTACGTTTTCTTTGTACGTATTTTGGGAGTGGGGGCGGCAAGAAGTAAAATTGCACGGGGCGGATGCATGACAAAGTATTCAAATTTAAGTAAGGGATAAGGTATCCAAAAGCCAACCTCACTTCCCCATAGTACACTCCTCTGGTAACTGTTACTTGAAAGCCAACGAGCTCTGGCGCCTGGACCCACGGCCAGCATAAGCCTCTCTGCGGTCATGTTGTCCTGTGTTTGTTCTTAGGTGTGCCCTTTACAGCCTCAGCTTTTAACTAGGGTAAGGAGATGTTATCCTCAGAGACAGTATAGTTTTAGCTGTGGATAGTAGTCCACGCTCGTATTAGTTCTATCAATTGATTGAGGAAGCTTTATCAAATTTATGTAATACAAAAACATTGCGTCCTGATTTTGTATATTAACAGTCAGAGTGTTAAAGTATAACGGAAGAATATTGTAAATTTACGGTAACTGTCACTAGCGTACACACAGGGGGCGCTGATGGGGCTACAGCCCCTCCCGAAATTTTGAGAAAATAAAAATTGTCAAATCAAATCAATGAAGAACTAGGGATAAACCAAAGTTGTTAAATAGACCTTAAAATAACACCCGATTACCATTTTTGTCATTGGACAACTTTCAAATCGTATGTTAAAAATGGTAATTACCGCAGGTATGTAAGATCTACCACCTTAACAAGTCCAGCCCCCTCCAAAAAAAAAATCGTGCTATGAAGTGGACTTTTAGTAATCTTTGACAAAAATAAATAATTGCACATATTATATGGTGTGAGCAATTACCTTTGAGATATCTAAAACACTACTCACGTACAGGCGCCTAGAACTAAGAGAGTGGAGCTGATAGTGGTTCGCAACATGGACTCTCCAGTTTCATCCCTTATCTAATTAAAGCCTGGGGGACACATACATATAAACGAAATGGCTTAAACAATAGTAAAGTGAAGGCGATGAAAGAAAAGAATAAAAGGAAAAGACAATGCGAGAAAAAACAAGGCATTTGCATTACTTCTCTATCTGCTACTCATTGTTTCCAAGAGGTGAGAAAAAATGGTGCATACACCATTCGTTTTATCTTCTTCTGGCAATTATACACTTAACGCTTCAAGTGACAGGCAAATAGCCCAGACTCATCGATTGGTTACAGCAGAATTTGCACTGCACACATGAAACAACCACTTCATCTCTTATTCACCGGTGACATCTCGTTATCACTGTTACTCGTATTATACCAATTTTCATTTTCATAAATTAGATTTACACAGGCGGGCGACCCATACAGGGGCACCCAGAAATTTTTGAAATGGGGAAGGGTTCAACTGCTGAAGAAAACATGTTGAGTGCAATTATGAAGAGTAAAATTGAGCGAAATATTAATTATATTTCCCTACTTTCTTTAGGAGAACTAAATCCATCGCTCGTCTCAAAAGCCCTCATACCTTTTAGCTGTATTTTTGTATCAAAGTAAGGATGTGCACAAGAGAACTTCGTGGTTTTAAAAATTAACACTAGTTTCTACATAAATAAGGCAGTGTTCGAATTGAACTTTTTTTTTCTTTCAGAAAGTAGCTGCCGTTTATTGCAGGAGTCAGGAAATACATACATACACTCTCTTTTAGGGAGCAGTTCAAAGTGCACATTCCCATAAATATTATTAACTAGGGAAAAAGCATTAACATAATATAAAAATATACACACATCTTTGAGTGTATTTTGGTTCACTGCTGGTTTTACTGCACTTGGCATCTTCCCTGTTCGGTGGCTCCTCGTTTACTCATTTACTCGTTTACATATGTATTTTTTTTTATTTTACGTCGCTGTATATTTCATATGTGTGAAACATATAGCGTGCATGAATATTATACACGTTAATGTAAAAAAATGAATTATATTCGGAATGCATTTATCAAACATTTTTGGTCTTTCGAAAATAGTTTGTGTCCTTGTTTTCCATTACTTGATACAATAGGCCTATGTATCACATAATTTTTACATATTCACACACATATTCTATACTATATGCGTATATATTATATCGCATAAAATTTGTGTGTGTGTAGACTCCGATCTTCTCCCCACACGAATCTTCAATGATTTCGGTCCGTGGCAGTCACTATTCAGGAAATGAGATTTTACTCACACGCCTATCTCCGTTGCAGTGGTTGTTGACCTCCATGGCGAAGTGCTTTGTCGACCTCCGTGGCGAAGTGGTTAGCAGAACGCGCTACAACGCCAGGGGTTCCGGGTTCGAGTCCCGGGTAAGGCATGGGCAGAGGCGTGGCGTGCATGTAACTGGTGTTACCGCATGTAACAAAAAAATGTAAAGAAATTAAAAAGTTTTTTCTTAATAAAAATAACAACATTGTTAAATAAGTTAACCGAGTTGAGTGTATATTGCAGAGGACATTTTTTCTGCAGCGGACAAAAGCGAAGAGACAGACCGTTCCGCTACCCTCAAGAGGTAACAGGAGGAAAGGTGCCAATGCAAAGGAACTGCGGGGAAAGATTTGAGGAGGCAAGTGTGCTACGGGGTTATTCATATGCCTGTTTAGGGTCGTTCGGAAATGAATTGGATTGGCTACACTGCATTCTTGCAAATAACATCTGTCAAGCGAACTTTGTTTTGCTTAACGGTCGGACATAGTTCTACATTCCACCACAAGATGGGTCTGCTAGAGCCACTACCAGAGAATTGCTGACTCATAACGTGAACGGGTGTGAGTAAAAACGTGGACAAGGTACGGAATGGAAGGTGATTCTCGTGGTCAGAGGTGGACTACGTGGTTCCTGTTTACAGAGGGTGTTTCGGCATCCGAAATTTATCGTCGACTTGTGGCCGTTTGTGGTGGATCAGCGCCCTCACGGAGTACAGTGTTTCAGTGGGTTCAAAATTTCAAAAGGGGAAACGAAAGTGTAGACAACGGTGTCAGCAGTGGTCGCGCAAGGTCAACGCGTACCCCAGCAGCAATCCAAAGTGTTTCCAACTTGATTATAGAAGATCGACGTGTAACAATTGAACAACTGCAACGTGAAACTGGTTTTGGGCGAGCATCTCTGGATGCAGTCATTCATGAGGATCTGCAAATGAGGAAAATTTATGCTCAGTGGGTGCCTCGCGATCTGACTGATCAGCAGAAAACAACAGCGAGTGGACATGTGCAGAGAATTGTTGCGTCGTTACAACCGAGACAGAGAACATTTCTTCGAAAGACTGGTGACTGACGACGAATCTTGGTTCCTCTTCGAAACTCCAGAGAAAAAAAGGCAATCCATGGAATGGAAACACACTGGAAGTCCACGCTCCAAAAAGCTTTGACCGACTCTCACTCCCAAGAAGGAAGTGAGTACAGTTTTCTGGGATGAAGATGGAATTTTGCTGGTAGACTGGCTTCCCACTACCCAAAATGTAAACAGCGACAACTACTGTGAAACTTTACGAAAGCTGCGACGCAGCATTCAGCAGAGGTGGCAAGGAAAATGGGCTCTCGGGGTGATTCTTCAGCATGACAATGCGAAACCTCATACGAGCCGCCAAACACAGGAGGCATTGGCAACAATGGGATTTACGGTGCTCTCACATCCTGCGTATTCACCGGATTTAGCCCCCTCGGATTATGCACTGTTCGACAAAATGAAGGACGCATTGCGTGGTCGACACTTTCAATCTAATGAAGAACTCCAGACCGCTGTCGATGAGTGGTGCAACTCTACTCCAAGATAGCGGTTCTCTGCAGCCATCAGGAAACTTCCCGATAAATGGAAACGGTGCATTCAGTCAGGGGGAGATTACTGGTAATGTACATCTCTGTATTGCAGGTAAAATTGCCCTTAATATCAATGTGAAATTGAACGTGTTGAGCAAATAATTCAAATCGTTTGTTCGAACACAAATGCTTTAGCACCGACTTCTACCCCTCTTTTGCGTAATTTACAAGGATAATAACGTCTTTGACACCACTACTGCTGCTACTACTACTACAAATAATAATAATAATGTTATAATAATAACAATAATAATAATTATTATTATTATTATTATTGGTAAGTTTATCCTGGAACTTGCCCCCCCTCCAGACAAGAATTCGTAGTTTTGCCTCTGGTCCTAGCGTTGGCATGAGTGCTATCTTGAGAGTGGTTCTTGATCAATTTCATCTGATCATCATTCATCCTCATCATCGTGATTAGCCAAAAGCGAATTTAAAAACAAAAATACATTCCCTCGCACTCTCCTTCCCTTGCAAAATTTCTGCGGGAGGTCACGTAGATGCAAGTGCGTTGTGCACCTTGGCGTTTTATAACCAGATAGGTTATATTACTCGTTAATGTTAGTAATATTGTAAATGTATAGCAGAAAATAATTTCAAATAGGATCTGTCAACAAAGGAGAGTGGTGATACAGAAGGTAGCCGTTGTGCTGAATTTCATGTCGCAGTCTTTCCTTCATAAGCAAGTTGTTTTCTTATGTGTAAAGTACTGTGTAAGCTGACATTAATATTTCTATGTTTGTTTAGTGCTTAATCGTTTGTATGTCATTTCTTGTGACTAGTGCTTTTAAAAATCATGTGCGTGTGTCAGTGTTCGCTTTCGCCATTCACCTCCTGCTGAATAGAACCTATCGCTGTTCCAAGGTGAGTTATTCCGGTACGGTTTTGTTAAATGTTACATTCGTTCAAACCTAAAACAAGTTGCAGTTTTTCGTCGTCAAGTGATGCATCAAAGAGTGTGTCTTGTGAAATGTGCGTGTGCGAGAAGTGTAGCACTGGAGTCGTCTGCTGTTATGCAGTAGAGTAGCGTTACGCCCGTACGCCCGGCGTTCCCAGATTTAAAATTTCAAAAATGCTTAAATGCTGTGATTATAAAGTAAAACGTGACTAATTTCATATATGTTTGACCTTCATGGCATTATAATGGCTATTTTTCGCGATCCGCTTGCAACGCTCCACTCTCAACACTCGTTCTAGCATCTCTTTTCAATGCCTTTCCCGGCCGGACGCCGAGCAGGTTCGGCGTACAGGACTCCTATATTCCTTGCTGCCTTTATGGAGGGAAAGCTTCCATTTCTCCAGCACGCGCGTAAATGGGCTCTCTTACGCCAGAGTACGAGAGGTCTACCGTGATTGGTTCATGTGACCCTTCCTGCCTTCTGAAGCAGACGACAGCGGCAGAATTCCTACCCGGTTCTTCGCGCTCATGCAACTCGTGCTATGTGATGCTACAATACGCAATATTGACTGACGTAACTTTACCAATCTCAAATATATTGCTTATTAATGTCCACGGCATTGTATAATTTATCGCACGAACAGCGATGTGTATTAGAAACTAAAAGATCAACACAGTTTTTGTCAAATAAGTTGGTGAAGTCCTCGTGATAGAAATTCAGCCTGTGGCTGCTCTACCACTTAACCCGCAAAACTATTATTTTTTTATTGTATTTTTTCGTTATTATCTAACTACTTAATATTGTGTGAATGGAAATGTTTAGCATTCATTTGAAAACTCTTAACATCGAATGGTCTCTAGACAAAATTATTTTAAAATGTTTATCAGCATTCTCAAGATGTCATAAACCGTGGTCTGAATTACTAATCGGCACTGTTACGTCAGTAGAGTGTACGATATTTGGATCATCCACTCTGCTTTTCACAGTGCGCCAAGACGACAGAGTTCCCTGGTTCGAATCCCGGCGTGAGCACGGGTGTTCTTTGTCAGTGTCCCTTCATCAATATCATGACTCATATTCATATTCGCAATTAACCAAAAGTGGTAGAAAAGCGAAGTAAAATAAACCAAATCAATCATTAGTTGGATCGCCCACAACAATGACGTCTACTGTTGTGCAGAGGCGCTTGTGATTCAGGTAGGTTTTTAATGACTTGCGTCATGCAGAAAGATATAAAAAAAGGTATAGAACACCAGAGTTCAAAACATCTGTGGCATAGTGAGGCATTTAATTTTCAGCTAAAACATGCAATGATGATGTTTTATTGAAAACCCAGCTTACTTCAGGCAAATCCGACTAATACCATAAGTAAATTATTAAGCAAGAAAGGGCCGACTCTTCCTTCGGACTTGGCGTCCCCACCCGAAATGTCCATGCTACGCCACTGCTGTTATGTCATTTAGTTACCTTGCAGACGGCTTGAGCGAGGTTGTTTGATCCTGCAAATCGTGTTTGTGTTGTGAGATATCAGACTTCTTTCTTGTCCAGAGAGGGAGAGAGAGCGTAAGCTTTAAGGTGATTATTTTAAAATTTAACTCTGAAACCAAGATTGGTTTTGTTTCTTGTAAGTACATCCAATGTAACACATTTGTAGAGGCTGCAATTTAACCGGAAACACTCGTATCGTTGTTCGTAGAATTTCGAACACGCAGATCAAACGAGTCAAAACGTGAATTTACCTCTAGGTCTGTGACCCTGTGAACAGAAGAAAGGAGGATTAGATGTATGCTCCGAGCACGTACTGTAATTGTTTTCTCATATAATTTTCTGACCCACTGTACGCCCTCGAGAATTACGTAGTTTTTTTTTAATCAACAAATTTTGATGTTTTACGTAATATAAATTTGCTCCAGCAAATTTGGAAAATACAAATAACGGGGAAACTTGATCCCAAAGTATGGCCCACCTAAGTAAAAAGCTGCATCTCATAATACTTTCGCGGCTTTTTATTAGTAAAAACCGGTTATATACACACTCAAATAGCTAATAAACATATGCACGAGATCTCGCCATCAAACTTTCCACTCCTAACTTAAAATGTTGAAAATTGTTATCAGCACCAAACCTAACTAATAACCTAACGTTTATGTGCGTGCAAAGAATATACCTATACATTATGCAAAGAGTTTCTATTTGTCCATCGAGTCCCAAACAAACTGTTTTGACCAATAAAAAATTAGCACAGGGCATACAATATTTTGCGAACTAATTGACATGCTATGCAGAAACAACTGATTTGTTTCGCAACGCTGAAAACAACAGCAGGCTATTTTAGAATTTTTACCTTATTATTTCATTAGAATTTATTACAGCGTATAAATAGGATGAATTAACCATTTTTTGCTATATGAAAATACACTATGGACTGATTCCACGTCAAATCACCCAGGCCATGCAACCCACCGATTCAGATTTTCATGAAACTTTGTGTATTTGTTAATACTAACAAGGTATGAACACATGCAATTTTTTTCTTCTCTAGACCTCATAGTTACTGAAAAACAGGAGGCTAAAGTGTCAGAATTTTGCACGCATCGGTCATTCCCGAGGCCATGGTGATGGCCCGCTTGTTCCAAAGTTCATAGATATATGTGTATTCCATTTAAAAAGTTGTCAAGATTCCTTTGTACTGAGAGTCAGAAAAACATATTGTATTGTAAATAATGTTGATTTTTTGCGTCAAGGTCTGACGTCACTAAAATTGCATTGTCACTACAAGGCACTGCAGTTATCAAGCCATTTTTTTTTTCAAATTGAAGAAGGCTGTAAAATAAAATTAGTGGCTTTCTCATTGCTTCTATTAATAAATCTTCATTTAAACAAATTTTATGTACCCCTTTATATGGGTTATTCCATGCCAAATCATCACAAAAAAGGAACTTTTCAACCCGACCATTTCATATTTTCATGAAATTTGGTGGGATGGTAGAAGACACGAAATCACTAACTTATTACTTACATATGTTCAATTTTATATCTCAGTGATACACGGTATTCATACAGCAGGGTTGCCAACCTTATAACAAATGTAACATTTAAGTGCTTACAAGGTTAAATAAAACAATTCAAAACTTTGCTTCTAATTTTGGTATGACTCATCTTTGGCTTGTTTTGATACTAAGGGAGCGTAGTTTTCATAAAAAAAATATATATTTATATGAAAATATTGAAATTTTCACTTCAAAGTCATATGATGTGACCTTACATATACAACGTGTGGCCATTGAATTATGACCACCACTGCTCGCAGTGAAAATCGAAGTGCTTCTAGCCGATCTGCAGTGCAGAGATATAACTTGACAAGTTTAAAAACAAGACGCTGCAATCCATTGTTTGCGCACCTCAGATCACATTTCCCCACCTCATTGTCTGCGGCGACGTTCATTCGCAGTGTTGCAAACTGAAGGAAGCTGAATCCTCTGAGAATTTTCAACGAAATTTGAATGTGAAAGGCATGAATTATTTGTAGTATCCCGTCACCTACGCTACCTATTGATTGCGCTAAATTCTAAATACATTTTGATATTTTCCGTTTAAACCTTAAATGAATTAAGTTATATTAGGGATATTTCTTACCAGCATAAGAAATGTATGAAATAAAACGATAGAAAAATGAAAAATATATAAACGATAGAACTGAGCTCACCTTCTAAATGTTTTCCAGTTCTCCTTCAGTTTCACTCTCCCACTCATCCGAGTCTGTGTCTACCGATGAATCTGTGTCCGTGTCTGAATCGGCTTCACCAAGTCTAATTATCAGTTCATCTACACGCTCGTCCATAAGTTCATCTCTTTCAAAGTAAGAATCTTGCAGCCAAGAGTAAAGAACACAGGCAAGCGTGTTATGAGATTGCCTTCTCGTGGTGATTGTTGTACGATAAACAAACGAACCACCACCCCACTCGGTTTTAAAAAAAAACAACTGGACACTGCTCGATGTCGCATTCAGAAAATGAAGTCATTCGCCCTGTAGTTTCTCTTAGTTATAAACCTTAACGCACGTGCGTAATACTACAGTTTACGATCGGCGCACCGCACGCATTTTCAAAGGCCGGATTAAATAAAATGAACCCCTGATATAATAGGAGCCTGCATGCACCGTCACGCTAAACAGTGAAAATTGTTTGTCATATTTGTTTTAGCTTAATTTTGCTGAGTTGGCACCACTGGTACTCTCAACGCCAGATCAGTGAGTAGAAGAGTGGTGGGGAGGATGACGTAATACGAAGTGCTCCGCAGCGATCTGCGCATATCGGGACTTAACTTGTCAGGCATAGGGTGTTGCGAGTTCATTACGTAGTGTGGTTCGAAATGGGGAAACGGGAAGGACCTGACAGAGTTTGCCAAAGGTCAGGTCGTCGCGTCGAGGCCAGAAGAGTCGGTGCATCCATTTCACAAACTGCTGCGATGGTTGGGTGTTCAAGAGGGTCGGTATTGAAAGTTTTCCAAGAGTGGCGTGAACACGGTCAAATGATGTCCCAGGGGCAGAACTGTACAGGACAGCGGATGATTGATGCCAGAGGGGAGCGGAGGATACAACGACTCATCCAAGCCAACAGACGGATCACAGTGCAATCACTGACATCCGAATACAACGCAAATCAACAAGATTCTGTATTTACCAGAACCATTCGTCACACACTCTCACGTATGAGGTATGCCAGCAAATGACCCCGTCGCCAACCACTCCTAATTCGAGAGCATAAGTGCAAACAACGTGAATTGGTGTGTGGAAGACTGGAAGAAGATATGTTGGTCCGACGAGTCTCGGTTTTTTAATGCATTCCGTGGATGGTCGTGTGAGGGTTTGGCGAAAACAACATGAGAGTGTTCGTCCATCTTGCACAATGTCATGGGTATAGGCCGATGGCAGTGGCTGTATGGTGTGAGGAATGTAAACCTGGCAAGAACTTGGACCCATGGAGCATGCAGAGCATCTCTGCTCTCGTCAGTCCTATCATCGTCTCCAAGCAGACACAGTACCAGCGCCGGATCTACAAACCGCAAATACCCACAGTGCAGGGGAGGCCGGGACAAGTAAGCCTTTAGGGGGCCCTCAGCCATTGACATAGTAGAGGGTTCGTATATGCGTATGTAAAAAACAAACGTAGTTACTCAGGGGTACAGAAACGAATCTAATATATAAAGGCAGCGGCGGCTCTAAGGGTAGAGCCGCCGTGCCATGGCTCTACCCAAAAAAAAAAGAAAAGCACTTGCTTTGCCAAAATATAGTTCATATGTATTCATTTACGAACTAGAAGATTTGAACCTTGTAAGCGTTCGAGCTTACGACCCCCTCAATTCCTGCACCGCATCCCCAGCTGTTCTCTCACTTGCTCTGGGCCAGCATAGTCTGGCCTGTGCGCAGAGGCATACGCAGAGGCATGAAAAAGTCTCCGCAGGGAACGAGCAAGGAGGAGATGGTAGCCATAAAACAACCAACCGTGCCCATTTTCGGCTGGCACGACACGAGAGCTTTCTCATTGTGTTGTCATAGTTGCAAACTTCACAGAGAAGTGACTAATCCTGACCGATTTTAATACTCGTTGGAGAAGTAATTCGCGAGAAAGATACTTTCCTGCCTACTTGGGAACAAAAAAGTTAATATCTTCCCAAATTTGTATAACCATTTAGATAAATGCGTCTAGAGAGCCATTCAGACTTTATTGTTATCGATTTCTTCCTTAAGGAAAGACATAGCCCTTGCTCTCACACATAGAGACACTCACGTGCTGCAACTTACGTTGACAATATTGAAGAAATTTTCTGTAAAAAAGAATTGTCTAAATATCAAAGGGAATTTGCATCACCAGGAGATTTTTTACTTTTAATATTTGTAAAAAATCACACGGATAATCTATCAGTATAAGAATTTCACTTGGAAATATAATTCAATTTCTTGTGTTGAATCTTAAACATTGTAGATCCACAGTTCATTTAGCAGAGAATCATATTTTAGTTGTCAGTAACACCGATTGTTGATGTACCAGTAGTGTAATTGGGTAGTTTCAAAATAATACTTTGTAGGTATCCCTTTTTTTTTATCAATTGAATATCAGTTTTTGACATATTTTGACAATTTTTTGTCGATGTTTTAGCGTTCAGCGATGTTTTAGTACAAATTTTCACTGCACCACTTTTTTCCCCACTCATACTTGGTAGGTATATCACGATCTTACGTGATATAACTTAACCTATCTTTTTCTCTTACGATTTTTTAATTTTTTTACGATCCTAAGTGATATAACTTAACCTATCATTTTTTTATTTACGCACCGAACTAACTTACTTTTAACGCAGGACTTGGAAAAAAATTTCGATTGATGAAAAAAAAAATGGTTCCATGACGACCTATGTTTATTTTGGTATGGGTGGACAGAGGACACCGAGACTCGACCGACGCACTAAACCCGACCTCTCTACGACTATTCGTTCGAAAGTTACGAGTGATCAAAGTTTTTGGGAGGGGGTGGGCTAACTTCTTAACCCTTGACCCCAGGACCACCAAAACTTGGTACACGTATTCTACACCTCCAAAATCGACAGGGGGCATCTAACGATGCCGTATGGGGGTGTTTTTCGATATATTTTTTCGATAACTCTTACCATTTTCGAGATATTTGCAATTTAAGATTTTTTTTAACGCTGTGGACTTGGAAAAAATTTTCGGAAAATTTTTGGTTCCATGACGACCTATGTTTATTTTGGTATGGGAGGACAGACGACACCTAGACGATGCTAACGCAAGAAATCCCAGCTCTCTATGATCATCCTTTCGAAAGTTACGAGCGATGAAAAAAATATTTTGGCAATTGGCCCACTCTTGACCCAGGACCTCTAAAAACTTTGTACACGTACTCTGCATCACCAATATCCACAAAAGGGTCAACGGGGAGGATTTTTGCACTATCTCTCTCTCTCACTGTTTTTCGAGACATTAGCAATTTAACGCTGGACTTGGAAAATTTTTCGACAGATGGGGGTCAAATTTGGTTCCATGACAACCTATGTTTTTTTTTTGTTAGAAGATCAAAAAGGACACCGAGACTCGACCGACGCACTAAACCCGACCTCTCTACGACTATTCGTTCAAAAGTTACGAGTGATCAAAGTTTTTGGGAGGGGGTGGGCTAACTTCTTAACCCTTGACCCCAGGACCACCAAAACTTGGTATACGTATTCTACACCTCCAAAATCGACAGGGGGCATCTAACGATGCCGTATGGGGGTGTTTTTCGATATATTTTTTCGATAACTCTTACCATTTTCGAGATATTTGCAATTTAAGATTTTTTTAACGCTGGACTTAGAAAATTTTCGGTACATTTTTTTTTGTTCCATGACGACCTATGTTTATTTTGGTATGGGAGGACAGAGGACACCGAGACTTGACCGACACACTAAACCCAACCTCTCTACGCGTACTCTACGTCACCAAAAAAGGTTAAAGGTTCCAAATAACAATAGTTAGTTTCCCCAATCTAGTAAAGTGGATTGGTTGAAATCTCCAAGGCGTATTTTGCATTTTTTTTTCAAATATGAACACGTTAAAACTGAACTGTCTCGGATTTTGAGTTTTGTAATTACGCCGAGAAATTCTATATAAAATAACATACCTGGAAATTATATTCACGTTAAGTTGAATTTTGATTTTTGTAATCGCCCCGAGAAAATTCTATATAAAATAACATGCCTGGAAATTATATTCACGTTAAGTTGAATTTTGATTTTTGTAATCACCCCAAGAAATTCTATATAAAATAACATACATGAAAAATATATTCACGTTAAGTTGAATTTTGATTTTTGTAATCACCCCGAGAAATTCTATATAAATAACATACTTGAAAATTGTATTCACAGTAGATTGAATTTTTTGAGTTTTGTATTCACCCCAAGAAATTCTATATAAATAACATACTTGAAAATTGTATTCACAGTACATTGAATTTTTGAGTTTTGTATTCGCACCTAAGAAATTCTATATAAATAACATACCTGAAAATTGTATCGCTAGTAGTGTATTTGGTGATATAACCAGCTCGATAAAGGAAGAGCCCCCCTCAAGCAGAATTGTCTATACTTAAACCTAGCTCAACATGCCCATATGAGCTTTTTGCTCAAGTGTGGAACCCCCTCTAATCCAAGATTTTTGTAAAAAAGCCCTCATGGATTCCATGAGAAAGGAAGAGCCCCCTCAGATTGATGTGCCTATACTTACAAAAAGGCACTTCTGTGAGATTGTTGTCCATAATCCTGTCAAAAATATGCCCCTCTTGATATTTTTTGGCCACACTTAAAACTAGGCCACAACACACCCACCCACACCCACCCACACACACATATTTACTTCCGGTCCACTTCCGGTCCACTTCCGGTCCACTTCCGGTTTACTTCCGGTCCACTTCCGGTTTACTTCCGGTCCACTTCCGGTCCACTTCCGGTTTACTTCCGGTTTACTTCCGGTCCACTTCCGGTCCACTTCCGGTCCACTTCCGGTTTGCCTACTTTCGGTCCACTTCCGGTTCACTTGTAGCCTATTTCTGGTTTATTTATATTGCATCATGCTGTGCAACATCCAATAAATTATTAGATACGTGTTGTTTTCTGATTGGTTGCTTATGACGTAATGTGATTATGTGTTATATTCTGATTGGCCTATTGTTTCAGATGTGTTGTTTTCTGATTGGTTGCTTATGACGTAATTTGATGATGTGTTATATTCTGATTGGCTTATTGTTTCAATGCGGTCCGTGCTTAGGGTATATAAAGAGATTTTGCATTGCATATCAGCCAGTATTGTAAGAGCTGTTGAAGAGTAAGGTTGTATTGTTCTAGTGCTGCTTATATTTTTTAAATACAAAAATATTGCAGATTTGTATAAATTGAATTACAAATCATACTGCTGAACCCAACTGATCCAGTATAGAGATTAGATTTAAAACCCAGGAAATTTTATATAAATACCAAAGCGAGAAATATTAACACACACACACACACACACGCACACACATACAGCACAGTGCTGAACCCAACTGATCCAGTATAAAGTTTTGAATTGAATCCCAGGAAATTGTATATAATAAACAACAACAAAAATGCCGAATCAAAAATATTGTAATCAATGCAATAAGAATATATTTAGCTCTAATTGGGCCAGACACCAAAAAATTTGTAACCCCGGCAAATACAGAACTCCCACAAAAATATGCCCCAAATGCAATAGAAAATATAGCATGGAATATTTCACATATAAACATAAAAATACTTGCTCTGCACAGTCATCAACATTGCCCCCACAACCATCTACATCTGGTCTCAAAAGAAAGCATGAAGCACCTGTTAATGCCAGAGCAACAAAGCAGCCACGCTATGAACCTATCCATAGCAGTTTTAATGCTCAACTTAGGGATTATCGGTTTGTATCAGAGCCAAGATGTGGCATTGAGAATTTTTTGAACAGTATAAATTCTGATCTGCAGGCAATTCTTAATGCACAAAATGGCTCTTATAAGCTCTCTCTCAAATTGTATACTCAATATAAGAAGCCAAATGGCACAAAATTTACACAGCCCCACATAACAGAAACTGTACCGGTATATTCAAATGCAAATTCGGACAGAATAATAAGCAGGTTGATAGATCAATTGAATATTGAGCACTCTGAATTTGCGGCAAAAGAGTCTGGATGGAGCCTATGCGGCTTTCCGCACAAGTTATATGTTAATATTTCTGAATTCAGCCCATTACAAGGTTCCACATATTTGCCATTACCTGCCAATATTAAAAACAAAACAGCCGTGGTTAATATAGAAAATAATGATAATAAATGCTTTTTGTGGTGTATTTTAGCTGCTTTGTATCCAGTTTCAAGAAATTCTCAGAGAATAACTTATTACAAACAACGTGAACATTTTTTTGACGATGCAATGGAGGGTTTAGAATATCCAATGTCTGTTCAGAATATTGATAAATTTGAAAAAAGAGCCCGGGATATGAATGGCAAACAATTATCTATTAATGTATATATTTGTTCCACTGGCAATTGCTTGATAGCACCTCTCAGAATTAGTACATTTGATGATAATTCCGCTATTCCGATTGATTTGCTCTTAATTGAAGGGGATGACACACACCATTACACTCTGATACATAATCTTCTAGCTTTAGTGAGAACACAACTAGACAAATCTAATAGAATATTCAAGTTGTGCAGAAGATGTTTAACTGTATTTGATGGCAGGAAAATGGTGAATGGGGTTCGGGAAGAGAATACAGAAATTGCTAAGAACAAATTAATTGAGCATCTCAAATACTGTGGCAATCATAAACCTGTTCATATGGTGATGCCAATGCCAAGTGAGAATTGCAAATTCAAAAAGTTTGAAGCCTTGTTGGAACACCCAGCATATATTGTCTGTGATTTTGAATCAATCCTCAAATCTCTTGCATCCTGCAATCCAGATCCTGAAGAATCTTCTATTACACCATACCAGCTACATGAACCTTCCAGCTTTTGTTATGTGGTTGTACAGGATGGTGTTGTTACCAAAGAATATTCATACATGGGGCCAGATGCCATCAAAATATTTGCACTTAAAATAGAAAATGAGTGCCGTGACATAGCATCTAATATTTTATTAAAATCAAAACCCATGTTGCCTTTAACAGAGGATCAGATTGAAGATTTCAACAATGCAGAAAAATGTCCGATATGTGATTCTGAATTTTCAGATACAAATATCAAGGCACATCACCATTCTCATACAGATGGTAAATTCTTAATGGCCCTGTGTAATAGCTGTAATATTAAGATCAAGAGACCAAAATTTATCCCCATATTTTGCCATGGAGCATCCAATTATGATTTCCATCATCTAATCAGGTACGAGGGGTTTGACAAGCAGAATTTAAATATTTTAGCTGAAAATGATGAAAAATATATATCTATTAGCAAAACAATTAAAGTTAATGATGTTCCTATTCACATGAGATTTCTTGATTCTTACAGATTTTTATCTGCTAGCCTGGATACACTGGCCACTCAATTATCTGATGATCAATTCAAAATCACACGTGCATTGTTTCCAAATCAGGATCTGAAATTAATTAGGCGGAAGGGTGTATATCCCTATGATTATGTTACAGATTTTTCTAAATTTGATGAGTGTTCTTTGCCACCACAAGAAGAGTTTTACAGCATAATCAGAGGTTCTGGAATCACAGATGAAGATTATCACCATGCCCAATTGATGTGGAACAATTTAAAATGCCAGACATTTGGTGATTATCACATGGCTTATTTGAAACTTGATGTGACCCTCTTAGCTGATATAATGCAGACATTCAGAAAATCTTCCATGCAAAATTATGGACTGGACCCAGTGTATTTTTACAGTGCCCCGGGCCTAGCATGGTCTGCAATGTTTTTAAACACCAAAAAGCAATTGGATCTGATCCAGGATCAAGATATGTATCTGTTTATGGAGGAAAATATAAAAGGAGGTATGGTGCAATGTTCTCAGAGATATGCCAGAGCAAATAACAAATATATGCCTGATCATGATCCAGCACGGCCATCAAATTATATATTGTATGTAGATGCCAACAGCCTCTATGGTCACGCAATGATGCAAAAATTGCCATATGCAGGGCTTGAATGAGTTGAAGATTTTAATATTGAAGATCTTCAGAACTATGATGACCGTGAACATGGCCTCTTCTTAGAGGTTGATCTGATATTTCCAGATTATTTACATAACAAATTTTCTGAGTTGCCCCCAATTCCTGAGGTTCAGTGCTCACCTGGCTCTAAACAAAAGAAGCTCATGATGACACTGGAGGCAAAACAGGGTTGTGTCATATATTACAAGAACCTCCAGTTCCTGATGAAACATGGTGTTCAAGTGACCAAACTTGGCAAAGTTTTGAGGTTCAGGCACTCAGAATGGTTGAAACCATACATTGATACAAACACGGAGCTTCGAACATCTGCAAAAAGCGAATTTGATAAGGGCTTGTTTAAATTGATGGTTAATTCTGTATATGGCAAAACAATTGAAAATGTCAGAAAACATACCGATGTTAAAATAATTACTGACCCCAGCCTGAGCAAAAAATTGGTTGCAAAGCCTAATTTCAATTACAGAAGAATTTATGATGAGCATATGGCACTTTTCAACATGAAAAAAACAAAGATTAAGTTTGATAAACCTATTTATGTAGGGGCTGCAATATTGGAATTGTCCAAATTACATATGTTAACATTGTATTATGATGTGTTGAAACCTTTTTATGGTGATAATGTAAAATTGATGTACATGGACACGGATAGTTTTATTCTTGATATTCAAACAGAAGATGTTTATCAAGATATGGCACAGCCTGAATTGTTTCAATATTTTGATACCAGTGAATTGCCAGGCCATTTGAATATTCAACCCCACAACAAAAAGGTGCCTGGCAAGTTAAAAGATGAGACACTTGGTGATGTTATTGTGGAATTTGCTGGGTTAAGTGCCAAGGTGTATAGTTTTAAAACATGTAGTGCTGTTGTCAAAAAAGCCAAGGGTATTGGCAAAGTAGCTGTGGAAAAAGAGCTCCAATTTGAAGATTATAAAAATTGCCTCAAATCCCAGAGTTTAATCAGAACATCAGAATCCAGAATTCAGAGTGAAGATCACTTATTGACTTCAAATGTTGTAAAAAAAGTGGCTCTGGACCCACATGATGATAAGAGATGCATTTTATCATGCGGCATACATACTTTACCATGGGGTCATTGTGATTTGAAAAATGGCAATCAATGCCCAAGTACAGTGCATGATTTGAAATAAATAAACATGCCTATGAACTTATTTGGGTTCAAAAAACAGGGTATTATGGACCTGCCAACACCACAACCCTCTTCTGATATAATATCTAAACTGAGTGGCTTGTTAATTATTCATCTGAACAGCATACTTACAGATATTGATGATGAAACAGGCAAAACATTGTACATATTTAACAATAATTTAAATCATTACCAATTACCTGTAGGTGGGCAATTGCAATTTATTACAACCCCTGAGGGCAATGTTAAAATTTCAGTAGGGAGAAATATTTACAGAATTAAGCACTCAAACATGGTTTCTGGCACTGTTTATACTGTTTCTGCTGGTGACTGCTTATATATTGAGGTCCCTGGATCATATGACAAGCTTATACCTTTTTTTATAGAATTAAGAATCAGATACTCTATAATAAATAACTACTAAACAAAATGCCTAATGATATTTTTGGCCATACAAGACATGAAGATCACAGTGATGAGATTCTGATGCTTGATGTCAGAGTCAAGAAATTAAGAAGTGATTTACAAGCTTTACAAACAACACTCAATGCCAGTCTTCAATTAGAAATTACAAATTTACAATCACAATGCATGGACCCTCTTCTTAAAATTGATTCTGAACTCAAATTGCTGCTTCAGAAATATACTGATCTGGCTACATTAGATAATTTTCAAAGTTTAGAAGAAGCTGTAGCAGCTCTTCAAGCCAAATTTAAGACCCAGGCCAACAACTCTGAGCAATTGAAACAACAATTGGAAGAGCAAATAAATAATGTCCAGGCACAGCTCCAAACAATTGTCAAAAGCATAAAATCACAAGAAGATTTTGATCTAGTGATTTCCACTCTAAAGGAACAGATTCAGTCACTCCAAATACCTAATCTGGATCCTCTGAACAATGCCATAGCTGAGGTTAAAGAAAAAATTGAGACACTTGAAAATTTTATGAACAATTTGCCATCTTCTGATGCTTTGAATGCAATAACTCGGAGTGTAGCAAATATTAAGCTGCAACTTGAAACATATGAAGATTTTGGAAAAATTCAAAGTTCCATAACCCATCTTGAAGGTACAATAGCAGCAGTGCAAAGTGATTTGGCAAATGTACTAGAATCCAGATTGCCCGGGATTGTAGATACCCTCGCCAGTGTCCAGCAACAAATCACAAAGCTTGAAAACCTCAACACTGAATCTGAACTGTCTCATTTTCATCACTTGATAGATGATATCCAAACAAAACTTGAAATTTTACAACAATCCACACCCTCTCAGGCAGATATAGCCCTGCTCCAAAATGCTATGCAAAATGTGGCCGATGCTTCTGAATTAAACAATGTAAAATTGGCACTTGAATTTTTGCAAAATACAGTATCAAATCTTCCTACATCACAGGAACTTAAAAATATTAAGAGGGCAGTGAATAGGATATTGAAATCAGAAGATATCAAGAATATCCAGGCAGAGATCAAACATCTCACTCAGACAGTGACCACTCTTCCAACCAATCAACATATTAATGAACTGCATGCCCTGTTTGAGGATATCAGAAGACAGGTCCATGATCTTACAGCTCAAAATTCAAAATTGGCAGTTGTTGAAAATTTGCAACAAATTGTAGCTAATATCAAGCAACAGCTAGGGACCATGGAATCCAATCAAGCAAATGCTCTGTCTGTTTTTGCCACCCAGCTACAAGAAATTGTGCAACAATACAAGAAACTTGCTGTGGACATAAGAATCAAGCCGGGGCACGATGAGATTGTTAGGACCATCAATGAGTACCTTGAATCTGTAACAAGCAGATTGCTTACAGCAGAAAAGGAAATAACAGGCATAATTGAAAATCCCAAACATTCAGTAATTCTTGAATTGTACAGCATCCCCAACAAAGAATATGATTCTCCATTTACACCAGGTGGCAAAATATATATGCTGTCCCCTGCACAATTTTATTACCAGTTTTTTGTTGGGGGCACATTGAGACCAATCAAGATCAAATATTGGCTTCAGCCACAGGCACACCACTACCCCACCTTATCAATAACAAATGCTGATAACAAAGTGAAAATCACCAGTGTAGAATTGGAGGATTTTACAGATCCCAATACATTGGAAACAGCCTATACTGAAGATGATGGCACTTTGGAATTTAAAATACAAATAGGGGACAAATTATATTTAGAAAATCCTGCAGTATCAGCTGCTGAACACCCCATAGTTGCAATATTCTTGTTTACATATTATGTCTAGACAAATTATTGTTGATGAATTACACAGACAAGCCAGACATAATTATAAGAGACTCCCAGTAGTCACAAAGGGCATAGATGATTTATGGCAAAGCGACTTGATTGAAATGGCAAGTGGACAGCTGAAAAACTTAGACAAAATCAACAAGGGCTACAAGTATCTACTCACTGTTATAGATACATTTTCAAAATTTGCCTGGGCTGTGCCACTCAAATCCAAGACTGGGGCATGTGTTACAGAAGCCATCAGAACAATCATCAATCAGAGTGGAAGATCACCGCGCTATTTGCAAACAGATAATGGCAAAGAATTTTATAATTCAGTGTTTCAACAATTTATTAAAAACCAGGCAATACAACATTATTCGAGTTACAGTGACCTCAAAGCCTCAATTGTAGAGAGATTCAACAGAACCTTAAAAAATCTTATGTATAAACAATTTACCCTCCAAGGTAATTATAAATGGATTAATATTCTTCCAGAACTTCTACATAAATATAACAATTCTGTCCATTCCACAATCAACATGAAACCCTCTGAAGTAGCTTCATCTGATGAGCAAAAATTGATCAGCACTGTTTATTATCCTAAATATCAGCCAACAACAAGAAAGGCCAAATACAAGGTGGGGATCAAGTAAGAATCAGCAAATATAAGCACTTATTCAAAAGAGGCTTTACAAGAAACTGGAGCACTGAATTATTTACAGTGGTTCAAGTTAAACCCGGGACCCTTATCACATATATAATAAAGGATCACCGAGGAGAAATTCTCAAAGGCAGGTTCTATGAACAAGAGCTCAGCAAAACTAAACAGCCTGACACATATCTCATAGAAAAAATCATCCGCAGAAAAGGCAAAAAGTTACTTGTCAAATGGCTAGGACTTCCAGAACACAGCTGGATCGAAGCAAACAAAATAATAATATGAGCACCTGGGATGTTATAAAAAGGCTCCCAGAACCTGAACAGCAGAATAAGAGAAATGGCAACTTGTTACCTGATAATATTAGGTGTCTTATTGTTGGGCCATCTGCTTGTGGTAAAACTACACTAATGGTTGATAATTTTTTATTGGCACCCAACTGGTTAGATTGGAAAAACAGGCACTTGTATGTCTTCTCTAAGAGCTTGGAACAATTAAAATATCAGCAGCTGATGAAGCTATATGATGGATTGGATATTGCCACTTTTGAACCAGATGTTAAGCCACTTGATGAATGTCTCGATAATTCTGTTGTTGTGTTTGATGATATTATACTGGATAATCAAAACAAGGTTAGAAACTTTTTTACACAGGGCCGGCACAAAAACATTGATTGCTTCTACCTGGCACAGACTTTTTCAAAAATACCCAAGCAACTGATCCGAGACAACAGCAATTTTATATGTGTATTTCATCAAGACCATACCAACCTCAAACACATACATGATGAATATGTAGGTGGGGACTTGAGCTACAATGATTTTTCCAAGTTTTGCAGCAGGTGCTGGAACCAGGACAGTTATGGGTTTGTTACAATTGATATGACAAGAACACCTAATACTGGCAAATACAGAAATAAAATCAACAATTTTCTAGACGTAGAGACGTATATAAATAAACATGAAAAGGCCAATCATTGATGATCTTAAGTTAAGAGATTATCTTGTAAAAAGATTTAAGGGATGGAAATCAGAGAACCGTGGAATTTATGAAAAACACAAACAAACAGAACAGCCTGTAATTGATGCTATTAATAATTTAGGTAAGAATATCAAAACTGTTACAGATCAAAATCAAAATTTGCTCACAGAGCTTGTACCTGTAGCTGCAAGGAACATATTAGATTATCCATTCACCCCACTTTCCAGTATTCATACACCTAGTCCTATTGCTCCTAGAAGAATTGAGGCTAGTCAGGATCCTATTGAATTGGGTCTTCTTGCTCAAAAATATTTAACCACTCCTAAAGACAATAAAGATGAGGTTTTTGGCTTATATGCTGACACAGAGCTTGATGGCAGCATTATTCATAGAATTGGCAATTTCAGAGTAACATTTATGGGAGATGATATAATTGTATATTCAGAATCTCGTCTCGGAGAAAAAGGTGCTTTTGTTAAGTACTCCGGCACACCTGGATTGTGGGAACTCATGACCAGGAAGAGACCTGGCAGCTATACAGATCAAGATTATGAGGATTACAAAGAAATATTAATAAAATCAGATGCTCTGTACCAGAACAATGATCCCACACAAAAAAGAGTCAAGTCTAGCAGTGGGGCAAAATACAACAATTTAATCAAGCCCATATGGTCACAGATCAAGACTGGCAGTGGAATCAAACAATACAACACCCTGCCTAAAGAATTTGTGTGGGTTGATGATGTCAGGAAACTTGTAGATAGGCTATTGGTAATAGCTGGGGAGGAAAATGCTGGCAACTACAATTTTTACAATGAAAAGGTTGGAATTATGGACATGATAAGCACCAAATTGTCTAATTTTATAGTGAATGACCCTAAGGGGATTGGATATCTCATAAAAATTATTAATACTCTACCACCTAAATTTTGGAATATTTCTGAGGGTCGGGGCCTTGTTAATGACATTATAAACAAGCTGCCATTTGAACTACATATTCCAGGTTATCAGTATTGTGGTCCAGGCACAAAATTGGATCATAGATTAAACAGAGGTGATCCTGGTGTTAATCCCTTAGATGCTGCTTGTAGAGACCATGATATTGCATACAACACACATTCTGATCTTGACAAGAGACATGTTGCAGACAAGAAATTAGAAGAGGCTGCATTTGGTAGATTTGTAAGCAAAGATGCTTCTTTGAGTGAAAAAATAGCAGCATTGGGAACCACCATAGCTATGAGCACCAAACAAAAACTGGGGTGGGGTTTGTGAATATGTATATAATAAACCTACAATGAAGGCCAAGGGTGTTATGTATCAAATACCTTATGCAGGTCTCAAATCTCTTAAAACTATTGACAGTCTTTTGACCAAAAAGCAGCGCAAGAAAAAAAATTCTTGTATTGCAAAGGGTCATGGTATGAAATTGTTGCTTAGTACCCCCCAATTAAAAAAATTACAGCAATCAAGAAAAAAATCACATGTGGGGGGATTTATATTTACCATCCCTGCCATCTTAGCTGCTCTCGGGGCTGTTGGGAGCTTGGCTGGGGGATCAGCCGCCATAGCAAAAACAGTAATAGATGCCAAGAAGAATAGAGCAGAATTAGATGAGCAGAAGCGCCATAACCTGGCAATGGAGAAACAAGGCAAAGGTGTTAAGATGGCCATGAATAAGTTTAAAAAAACAAGAGCCGCTTACAAACCAAGATATTGAAGCTTTAATCAAGCCATTGGGCATCAAACATTTTAGAGGTGTGTACATGTCTGATTCTTTGCCAGAACAACCACTCAACAAAGAGTGTGGCATTGTTAATTTGGATGAGTACAAAAATCAGGGCACTCACTGGATTTGTTATCTTAAATATTTAAAAAATAAGGCATTTGTGTTTGATTCATTTGGAGGTGTTCCACCTGAAAATTTAATAAAATATCTAAAATCAGCTAATCTTTATTACAATAATGCCCGTGTTCAAAATTTCAGAGATGTTAATTGCGGACATTTGTGTTTGTCTGTTCTTAGATATATGTCTCAAATAAATAAACCATCAATTGAAGATTTTCAAAAAGCCTTGTGGTATCTGAAACATCATGGGGGTATTCCATCTCACCAGCCAAAATTCAATATTGAAACTCAAATTGCATGATGACATTGTATATCCCAAAACAATAGCTCTCAGGGCATTTTACGGCATGTACTTGATCCCTAATATTACACACCACAACAATACAATTGCAGTTGGTGATGAAAAAATTGTTATTACTCCAGGGCAATATAATCTGTCCACTCTAAATGCTCAATTACCCAGAGGTATAGTGTTAAGTCAAAATTCTGTCACTCACAGAGTAGAAATTGTATCTGCCACAGAAACAGTAGATCTGGGTACCATAGGAGAGCTGTTAGGATTTGAGAACAACACAGAACTTGAACCAGGCATCAAACACACTGCTATGAATATACCCAAATTCTTAGCCATAGAGACTCTGAATATTCACTGTAATGTGGCAGAGGGTATGATCACCAAATCAAATGGTATAGGCTCTCACAAACAAACAGGCATTATTGCAACATTCAAACCTAATTCTGAATTTATGGAGCCCATCATCTATAATCCATCCCCAACATTATATTTTCCTGTGTGTCATAATAGAATAGATTATATTGAATTGATGGTCACTAATGAAAAAGAAGAATTAGTTGATTTTGCTGGAGCCACAACAACTGCTATCATAGAGATTAATATTTAAATAAAAATACATACAATGGAAAATATTGAGAGTTATGAGCTACAATCATTCCCTCCAAACAGGAGGACATTTGCAAATTTAAATCAACCCAACACAGAAATTGAGGTTGATCTTGATGTAGGGGATGGATTTATACACCCTCACAGAGCAGATCTATACATCAAATTTGATGTTGTAAAGCTCGATGGAACAGCTTATCCGGCAAATTCAAATATAAGACTTGTAGACAATTTTGTGCCTCATCTGTTCTCTGAAATTGAGATCAGAAAGCACGGTGTTGTTATAAACAGAATAGATTATCCCGGTATTACCTCCACAGCTTTGGCCACACTAAAATTATCCAAAACCGAGGCTTCATACTACAAAATAGGCGGATTTGAAGCTGGTGATAAGATATTATCTAAGAACCACACTGTGCTGTTCCCTATGCGCCTGTTGCCAGGATTCTTCTCAGATTACAAAGAAATTATGTGGAAGGGTGGGTTAAGAATCACATTTAGAAGAGCTGCAAATGATAACAATGCTTTGATGAGGTACAGTACAATAAACCCCACAGGAGAAGCTCTGCCTGATACCTTACCAGATGCAGGCAAATGCATTATTCAGACCATGGAGCTAAGAATCCCTGTTGTTGAGTATGAAGCCAGTTATGGTCTTAAATACAAAGCTGATATAATAAAAAATCCACAAATTCCTCTACAATTTTATACATATCAATGTGTACAGAAGCCCGCATCTGGTACATATTATGAATTTGATGCTACAAATTCATTCTCCAGTATTCAATATGACATGCCTGATTTTGTGGTAGTACTGTTTCAGACTGGGAGACACAATAATCAGGAAAAAAATTCAAGTAAATTTGATAACTGCAACATCAAGAACATATATCTTAAAAATGGCAGAAATGAGGTATTTCCTAGAGAAAATTACAATTTAGACATGTCCAAGGATGACTTCCTCAAATTATATGAAGCTTTTTCGGCTTTCAAGAGGGTCACCACAGGCAATACTGACATGTACTACACACCAGATGAATTCAAAGCACAAAGACCCATGTTTGTAATCAATGCTTCAAAAAGAAAACAGGTTGTGGTGAATGACAGAACAAATATTAAAATTATCTGTGAATTCCATGAAGCATTACCTGATAACACCATATGTAGTGTTATTCTCATAGGAGAAAAATCATATGTTTATGATGTAAGAAATGAGAGAGTCACGGAGCAATTCTAGAGGGTCTCTGCATATTACATTGTTTTAATATTGGATTGAGGCTGGGGTCCAATTAAACTTAAATTGGAAGTAAATATGTGTAGGTGTGGGTGTGGGTGGGTGTGGGTGGGTGTGTTGTGGCCTAGTTTTAAGTGTGGCCAAAAAAAATATCAAGAGGGGCATATTTTTAACAAGTTTATGGACAACAATCTCACAGAAGTGCCTTTTTGTAAGTATAGGCACATCAATCTGAGGGGGCTCTTCCTTTCTCATGGAATCCATGAGGGCTTTTTTACAAAAATCTTGGATTAGAGGGGGTTCCACACTTGAGCAAAAAGCTCATATGGGCATGTTGAGCTAGGTTTAAGTATAGACAATTCTGCTTGAGGGGGGGCTCTTCCTTTATCGAGCTGGTTATATCACCAAATACACTACTATCGCTATATACTAGACTTTTTGATTTCTGTGATTTTGGAGAAAGCATAATGGCATCCACCACCAGTTTCAATCGTAAAAATGATAAAACTGAATGTGTTACTTGTGGGAAGCTAATCTCAAGGAACAATTTAACGGTACACAGGGCAAGATGTAGCGAAACAGGTTCGAGAATTAATCGTTCGTTACCTTCTAAGCCCTGTGCTCGATGCGGAAAAATGATCAGCATTGCAAATTTAAGTAAACACCTCAAAATTTGCAAACCATCGACCGGACAAGCATCGAAAAGGAAAATCGATAATTCAGAAACGGAAGCTTCCACTTCCAAGCAAATTAAATTATCAAATGAACCCAAACCAATTAGATCTGCATTCAACGACCAACTCCAGGATTTTTCAATTAAGTCAGAACCAGGCCGTGACATCCTTAGTTTCTTGGATGAAACAAAAACATCTGTACTAAATATTTTGAAAGATAAACTTGAAAACAACTCTATAAAAGTATACGTTGTTCTGTTTTCTGAATACGAGAAAGTTGATGGCACAACGAGTATTTTTTATCATCGTACAAAAAACCAGACTCTTTATTTGCCGACGTCGAAAATTTGGACAACTTCTATTATAAAGTTTCCAACGAGCTGGTTAAGAAACATGACGATTTCGAGGCTAAAGGGTCGGGATGGTCTCTGTGTGAAAGTCCTCACACGTTAACTGTTTACGTGAACCAATTCTTGCCTCTTCGCGCTTCCAGCTACGTTCCTCTTCCACCGAACATTCAACACAAGAGGGCTGTGTTAAATATACAGAACAGCGATAACAAGTGTTTCCTTTGGTGTATATTGGCTGCACTGCATCCTGTTCATTGCAAAAATAATCCACAGTGGGTTGGACATTACAAACAATACGAGTCCGAGTTTGAAAGTGTAATGTCTGGCATCGAATACCCGGTGACATTGTCGGATATAACAAAGTTCGAAAATCGTGCAAGAAAACGCATCGCTATTAATGTATATTCCTTTACGTCAGATAAATATCTCGTGCATCCCGTCAGGATAAGCGATATCGACGATGACGATGCTCGTGTGATTAATCTTCTTCTAATTTCAAACGAGGATGTCCATCACTACACGCTAATTCGTTCTCTATCACGCTTGGTTAGAAGTCAAACTACCAAGTATGCAACCCACATCTAAGTTTGCCCGAGATGCCTAACCACGTTCGACGATCGTGACCGACGTGATCATCAAAATCTTCATAGTCGTCAAATTGCTATCGATAAACTTGCCGAACATAAAATTTATTGCGGTGACAACAGACCGGCTAGAATGTTGATGCCCGAAACGAACGAAGTCGAAGAATTCAAAATGCACAAAGCATTGTTGGAACATCCCGCAATCATCGTCGCAGATTTCGAGTCTTTCCTGAAACCACTCTCCTACTGCGAACCGGATCCTGAAATTTCCTCCACAACGCCGTACCAGCTTCATCAACCTAATAGTTTCGGCTATGTTGTTGTGCGACGTGATAAAATAAATGAAGCATATATATACACCGCGGGCCAAATGTAATCGAACAATTCCTGGAAAAAATGGTGGAGGAGGTTGAGGTAATTGGTAGCGTACTGCTTACATGAAAACCGATGGCACCTTTAACTGAAAATGAACTTCAAAATTACAATTCCACTGAGGTGTGTCCGGTATGTGATCAAAGTTTCACTGATGAGAACAAAAAAATATTCCACCACGATCATTTCAGCGGAAACTACATAGGTGGAATTTGCAACACGTGCAATCTTAAAATCCAGAAACCTAAATTCATCCCCATATTCTTTCACAACGGAAGCGGATATGATTTTCACCACCTGGTGAGACATCTTGGCTACGATCCGAAACGTATAGGTGTCTTGGCCGAGAATGAAGAACGCTACATTAGTCTCAGCAAGCAAGTGTCGATTCCGGGAACGAAAAATACAATCGAGATGCGCTTCCTGGATTCGTATAGATTTCTCTCTGCAAGTCTGGATGCTTTAGCGAACAAACTCACCGACGATCAATTTAAAATAACTAGAGCTAGTTTTCCCAACGTAGACATAGAACTCGTTAGACGTAAAGGGGTTTATCCTTACGAATATGTTAGTGATAATTATAAATTTAACGACGACGCTCTTCCACTTCCAAGAGAATTTTACAGCAGACTCAGAGAGAAAGGAATCACGGACGAAGAATAGGACACTCGGAGTGTAGGACACTCGGAGACTGCCACGACGCATACTTAAAATTAGACGTGACGATACTCGCGGATGTTTTTCAAGCGTTCAGGAAAACGGCAACGAATATTTATAAATTAGATCCAGCGTATTTCTACAGTCTACCGGGATTAGCGTGGTCGGCAATGTTATTCCAGACAAAGGTCAAGCTGGAACTGATATCGGACGTTGACATGTTGCTATTTATCGAAAGAGGGATACGAGGTGGAATGGTGCAATGCGTACAGAGACATGCAAAAGCTAATAACGTACACATGAAAGAAGATTACGATTCAAATCGAGCATCGAATTACATCTTCTACGCCGACGTTAATAATCTCTACGGACATGCCATGGTTCAGAAACTTCCTTACGGGGGATTCGAATGGTTAGATCCCACTTCGATAGACATTATTCATTTCGACGATAGCGAGTGTGGTTTCTTCACAGAGGTAGATCTCCAATTCTCCGACCATCTGCACGACACGTTTTCGGATTTGCCTCCGACTCCCGAAATCAAATGTCCACCCGACTCGGTTCAAGACAAGCTTTTGTTAACATTGGACCCTAAACAGAGATACGTCGTCCACTACAAGAATCTCCGGTTTTTGATTGGGAATGGTGTTCAGATAGTAAATGTTAGAAGAATACTAAAGTTTAAACATTCCACGTGGTTAAGACCTTACATAGAAACTAACACACAACATAGAACAGCTGCCACTTCCGATTTAGACAAGGACTTCTTTAAATTAATGAACAATGCGGTGTACGGAAAGACCATGGAGAATGTTAGAAAGCACGTAGACGTGAAATTAATTTCCGATAAGAATAAATGTCGGAAGTGGATAGCCGATCCTAGATTCAAGTCGAGAAAAATTTACAACGAGAATTTGGCACTTTTCAATCTAGATATAAAATTGATGAAATTCAGAAAACCAATTTACGTTGGCGCAACGGTTCTCGACTTGTCGAAACTTTACATGTTCGAATTTCATTATGACGTGATGAAACCCTTCTACAATGATAAGATATCACTTTTGTACACGGACACCGACAGCTTCATTTACAGCATACAAACACCTAACCTCTATGAAGACATAAAAAATCCTTCCATGCTTGAGTATTTCGATACTTCTGCGTATCCTCAACCCAACAGATTTGGAATTCCATCTCGTAACAAAAAAGTCCTAGGTAAACTAAAATATGAATGTAACGGTGATATTATTGTCGAGTTCGCGGGTTTGCGTTCGAAGATGTATGCCATGAGAACAGAGAGTAGCGTCACGAAGAAAGCAAAAGGTGTGGGCAAAAATACGGTGGAGAACAAACTCACCTTCCACGATTACATCGATTGCCTTTACTCACAATCGACGATACTAAGTATAGAACAAAGAATCCAGAGCGTCGACCATGTGATTACAACAAACAAAGTTAGGAAAGTAGCATTAGATCAGCATGACGATAAAATATGTATTTTGTCTTGTGGAATCCACACGTTGCCTTGGGGACACTATCGTTTAGAAATTAGTAAAAATTGTAGGCAATGCAAATGAAAAAAAATAAACTTAAATAACTATAACTAAAATAAAAAAAAAAATATCTGTCTCAAATTATCACATACACAATAAATAACTAGCAAGGACAATGAATCTCTTTGGTTTTCGAAAGCAAACAATGGAGACTGTACACCGCACGACAGATCATGAATTTCTACCTTCCATGTTATCTAAACTCAACGGCCTGTTGATCCATCAATTTTCGAAACGCTGCTCTTCTTGCTGGAACAGTGACGATTTCGGATTCGCGACGATCGACATGACGAGGAAACCCAACGACGGAAAATACAGAAACAAAATCAACGACTTTCTAAACGTTGCAACGTTGTTTTTTTTATTTTAGTTATAGTAGAGAGGTTGGGTTTAGTGTGTCGGTCAAGTCTCGGTGTCCTCTGTCCTCCCATACCAAAATAAACATAGGTCGTCATGGAACAAAAAAAAAATGTACCGAAAATTTTCTAAGTCCAGCGTTAAAAAAATCTTAAATTGCAAATATCTCGAAAATGGTAAGAGTTATCGACAAAATTATATCGAAAAACACCCCCATACGGCATCGTTAGATGCCCCCTGTCGATTTTGGAGGTGTAGAATACGTATACCAAGTTTTGGTGGTCCTGGGGTCAAGGGTTAAGAAGTTAGCCCACCCCCTCCCAAAAACTTTGATCACTCGTAACTTTCGAACGAATAGTCGTAGAGAGGTCGGGTTTAGTGCGTCGGTCGAGTCTCGGTGTCTTCTGTCCACCCATACCAAAATAAACATAGGTCGTCATGGAACCATTTTTTTTTTTCATCAATCGAAATTTTTTTCCAAGTCCTGCGTTAAAAGTAAGTTAGTTCGGTGCGTAAATAAAAAAATGATAGGTTAAGTTATATCACTTAGGATCGTAAAAAAATTAAAAAATCGTAAGAAAAAAAGATAGGTTAAGTTATATCACGTAAGATCGTGATATACCTACCAAGTATGAGTGGGGAAAAAAGTGGTGCAGTGAAAATTTGTACTAAAACATCGCTGAACGCTAAAACATCGACAAAAAATTGTCAAAATATGTCAAAAACTGATATTCAATTGATAAAAGAAAGGGATACCTACAAAGTATTATTTTGAAACTATCCAATTACACTACTTGTACCGTCTGCCGTGCTGGGGTTGCAAATTATAAACAAATGAAGGCGAGAATACCGTGTTCGACTCAGTGTGTCTAATTGTTCAGTGTTTTCTTTTTAGTGAAGTGAAAGTGTCCGATGGTGTGTGAAAGGAAGGGTAGTTAGTGAAGATGAGTTAGATTAGAGCATTATTACAAACACCGTTTTCCAGGCTACTATACGATACTAAATCAAAAGTTAAACAACTTGGTTGTCCCACGCCAGATTTAAACATCAATTCTATGAACAAAAAAAAGTGGTAAAGGTGACAGGCGTCGAAATGTTAATAGTCGCATTTATTTCCTAGAAACTCTGGCTAACCTCCGTGCACAGCATGCTGCGACGCCAGGTATCACGGGTTCGAATCCCGGTCTGGGCATCGGTGTTCTTTGTGAGTGTTCACTCATCCTTCCTTATCTTCGCAATTAGCCAAAAGTAGTACAAATGCGAAGTAAAATAAACCAATCCTAGGAACTCTGAATTTTTGTCTGCAATTTTAGTAAACAAAGTTCCAATAAAATTTCCCCTTTCATTAGATTTCTATGACATATGCTAGCGAAAATTTTTCGATTTCTGGATCACGTTGGCACTACCCATCATACTAGCTATCAGCCGCCACTGGGTAAAGTTAAAGTTCCCTATGCATATAGCACCGTGCCATGAAGGCACATTTAGGGTATGTGAAGGTTGGGCCCCACATATTTTTGATATCGGACATCTTGAAAGTGATGTGATCAGCACCACGCTGCGGCCGCCGTTACCTTCCACCCGGTACCATTTGATTTGAGGCTGGATGGGCCCTGGAGCCGCCTTATAAGGGGACAAAGCCGGAAACATTCCGAACTTAGATCATATATAGATGTAATATTTTTTGGGGGGGCAAGATTTGTAGATCCGGCATTGCACAATACATCCCACTATGACGCATTTTACCATAATGGTTCTGGTATCTTCCAGGACGATAATGCAACATGTCATCGGTCTCGTGTGGTACAGGACTGGTATGAGGAACACTGATCTGACTTCCAACATATGGTGTGGCTCCAAATTCGCATTGAATTCAAAATTGAACATACATATGTTTATATATGCAAGGTCAAAGGTCACATCATATGACTTTGAAGTGAAAATTTCATATTTTCATATAAATATATTTTTTTATGAAAACTATGCTCCCTTAGATTCAAAACAAGCCAAAGATGAAAGTTATACCATAATTGGAAGCAAAGTTATGAAATGTTTTATTTAACCTTGTAAGCACTTAAATGATACATTTGTTATAAGGTTGGCAACCCTGCTGTATGAATACCGTGTATCACTGAGAGATAAAATTTAACATATGTAAGTTACGTCTTGTCTTCTACCATTCTACCAAATTTCATGAAAATCTGAAATGGTCGGGTTGAAAAGTTCATTTTTTGTGATGATTTGGCATGGAATAACCCATATAAAGGGGTACATAAAATTTGTTTTAATGAGTATTTATTAATAGAATCAGTGAGAAAGCCCCTAATTGTATTTTATAGTAGAACATAACTTTAAGCTTCAATCTGAAAAACATTGGCTTGATAACTTCAGTGCCTTGTAGTGATAATGCAATTTTAGTGACGTCAGACGTTGACACAAAATAATCAACATTATTTACAATACAATATGTTTTTCTGACTCTCAGTGCAAAGGAATCTTGACAACTTTTTAAATGGAATACACATAACTTTGGAAAAATAATCAAAGTGGTATGTCGATTTGACCCAGAGAAATAACTATTTCTGTTAAGCACCGCGGGTCATCACCATGGCCTCAGCAATGACCGACACGTGCAAAATTCTGAAACTTTAGCCTCCTGTTTCTCAGTGACTATGAGGTCTAGAGAAGAAAAAAATGCATGTGTTCATACCTTGTTAGTATTAACAAATACACTAAGTTTCATGAAAATCTGAATCGGTGGGTTTTATTTTTAATTTTTTCTGGGTGATTTGATGTGGAATCAGTCTATGGCAAAGTCCACTATGGTGGAATTTGAGCTCCGGCGGATCTCTTTTTATATATCGATATCGAGGTGTACAAATTACACCCATTTATGTAAACAAGAAACATTTTCACCCACAGAAAGCTTTCAAAAATTGTCAAGACTTTCCGACAATTTTTAAAGAATATTGCATTTCTCCCGCCCACTGTCCCGTTAAATAAAAATTCTATCAGGCAGGTTGTAGAAAAACAATGTACTGGCAACACTGAGCAGCAGTACATCGAATGGAGAGAGAAGGTGAGATAGAATTGCAAGCTGTTGATTCTTATGGGGTGGCAAACGGGAGAGCGGTGACCTTCGTCAACGTATTCAAAGTTAACTCTCACTTTTCAACGTCATTCGAATTTTCCTACGGTTGTTTAAGTTTTCAGTATTTATAGTATCTAATTGAAAGTAGTTTCCTTTTACGATTATTTAAGATGTTTTTGCTCCCTTTCACAATTAATGTAAATTTTCATGGGAGGAGGTCGAGTGTGTTAACTACCTGAAAGACCGCTGTAAAGGCAATTATTTCAGTATTTACTATTCTATTGTGTGTTGTGTTTAATTGTTATAAAAGCATTCAGAATGTGCCGATACAAGAACAAGCGGTTATTTCAGGATTTACTACTCCATTGTTATATAAGTACATTTATGCGACTTTAAATAATCAGTGTTTATGTATGTGCTTAGGCCTTGTGTGGTCTACTGCTATTGTAAAATCTTTATTCATTTAATACCACCCTTGTAAAGATATATATATAATTCATACTGATGTAGTTAAAGTGATAATCAAAATACACAATAAATGGGCAGGGGAGGGGGGCATAATTGAGATAAAATATTTTTTAAATATGAGTGTAGACTATAATATAACCAGATTTTTAAATTTTTTACTTGAGCGGATATATATATGGAAGGATTGGTAATTCTAGAGTATGCCCATGTCAGGTCCTAAAGCGAAAAGTTAATTTAACCATGGTTCGTATTTGTTTGGCATTCACTTTCTCACATAGCCTTTGGCATTATACGAGACAGTATGTGCAGTTGCTGCAATTAAAAATTGAACAAGTATGGATGAAAACAAAACGTAACGTAACGAATAAAGTTTATTCTTATAAATAGTAAAAAATATCACTTGCATATTGGTATTTACATCATTGACACTAAAAAATCTAATTAGAATCTTTATATTTGCAAATAACGCCATCTGGGGTTGATTTGTCTGACAAAGTCTGTAGTAGATCTTTCTCTAATATTAATGGAAAAACCAAGGTATAATACCTTTTTAAAATATAACATGTTTTCAGCAACATCATAATGAATATTTTAAAACGTACTCTTAATTTGAATTCATGTTAAACCTTGCATTTACTAGTATGTTCAAATAACGTAGGCACATATGAAAAAGTTATTGCTCCAAATTTTGTTTATTGCAGAAAACAGTCTGCCACTATTAGTTACGTACTTGCACACAAATTTACCTTCCTTCCTTATTTAACAATGATAAGGTACAGAACGTGACATACATTTAAAGATAAATCATCAATGTCGTAAAATACGAACGTGATATTTCGTTTCAAATGTTGCGTTTACGTATATGTAGTACATTAAAAAAAAGTTCTAGTCTCTGAATTTACCTCGACCTTACATTTATCAAAGCTTTATTTTTTAAGTTCTTTTTATCCACATAAAGATAAATAGGGACTGGATCTTAGTTTTACTTGTGGGTCCAGACTACTGAGAAATGCTACCCTGGACCCGTATCAAGAATTCTTCCACAGAAATGTTTCTCTTGCATACAGTTTGGAAATTAATCATTGCAATATACAAATGTTGATATACCTGTATATTTGATTCGATTTTTGTTATTTAGCGTCGCTCTTCTTGCCACTCCTGGCTAATCACGACGATGAGGATGAGTGATATGGTGATATTGATAAAAGGTCACTCACAATGAGCACCCAGGCCGGGATTCGAACCCGGAGTAAAGAATGCCATATATCTACGTGATATATAATTGCCATAATTTTGAAACGCAAATGCATTAATCCTCCTGTGATTGTGGCACCGGGACCCCCGGCGTTTTAGTGCCCAGTGAAAACAACTCTGCCACGGGATTCGGCTTAACGTTGATATTCGTGTTAGCATCAACTGTAGATAACTTAGTGAATTTACTATGTGTAAAGTAGCAGTGAAACAAACAAGAAATTAAATACGAATATTAAATATTATTGCAGAATCACAACTTTCTGTGGTGTAAGTGCATATTGATTTTGAAGATATACTTACGTATAATTTCTTGAATGATCATGAACTTCCATAAAGAAGAGAGAAATTCAAACTAGATCTTGAAAATTAAAGCTGATTTATAACACCAGAACAGTTAGTGTAATTCGCATTTGTTTTGTGCCTCCGATTTTATCAAGAGCGGATGCAATTCATACTAACATATTCTGAGTATTTTGGACAGGCCTTACCTAAATATTACAATATAACAATATAATGCTCTCACAAAGAGCCAACCATTGTGATTTTGTGATAAAAAAAACTACTGTCTCCACTCTGCATAGATAGTTGCAAATTCAGACTTTAAATCGTAGAAACTTGAAACATACCAGTTGTATAAATTCTAATGTTCACACAATTTATTAATAATTGTTGGAAAAATCGTCGTGGGAAATATCTAGCTGCTGAATTAGGTAATTTAGCTTCAACTTTGATATCTAGTAACTAAATGAATGTAGTTATGTGTACACTTGTTTCTTTCATAATTTACACTTGAGATAATATTTTAACTGGTTTCCATAGCACTAACTGGATACTTCACGCCAAAAGAAGCCATCTCATTTTCGCACCATCTGTTATTCGAAGAGTTTGCGAACAGTATTTGGAAAATTAAGCAATAAATTAAGTATCTTTCCGCTAAAGGACCTTAAGGGAAAGTTGACATTTTAAACTCTTGAAGCAACCAGTTGTATAGCACGGCTCTTATCATGTCCTCCCTTGCTTTCGCCAGCTCCCTGTCCACTCCAAAGTCTCGGCTGACTACTTCCTTGTCTATGGAGTCAGAACACACGGGCTTTGGGCAACATTCTGGATAAGGCAGTCCCAAGTCACTCTCCAGGTAGCAATGCGAAGGCACTGACTGAGTACCGCATCTGAAAAAACACAGAACATTAATGTGCACAATTCCACAGATATATTTCTTATTCTTACAATCATAATTGCCGGTCCTAGGCAGGGAAAATTTGGGCACCAACCCTACCCTAGCCCCCCCCCCCTTCCGCGATTCAGGAAGGACCCGTGCAAGATAAAAAAATATTGTTTATATGCGGTTTATTACGACTTTATCTGATTTTGGTGCTTCCAGTTACGCAATTAGTCTGCTTTTTCTGGACTTCAGGGATTGTTTTGACACATTATAAAATATCCAAAAATTAATGAAATCATATCCTAAGCATGGAACTACATAAAAATCGTGTTCAAATATTTAAATCAAAAATTGTTAACTTGCACTATTTGTTTAATTATAGAATGAAATCATGAAGTGAAACGTATTTTATATGAAACTGTAAATGGGGAGATAGCTGTGGTCTCTAGCTTTGCCACTGTTCTTGTAGTTCATGGCAGAAGGATAGTTGAGGTTCATTGAATATGACCATCGTACATACTTTGTGCATTTCAATTGACACTTATCCTAACATTTTCACAAATATTGTAGTGTGACGTTACAGTGAAATCCAACGCAGACGAAAAACCTTCCAGGAATTTAGTTCAACCCATAAGAAAACCATTATTCCATATTTTGTCACAAAGTTGTAGTGGTAACGATGTTGCCTAGTGATCGAGGGATTTCGGATTCGATCCCGGTGAAGGCACATTGCACAGTTGTTCAGTGAAAACAGTGATCGAGGTTCAACATAATACTTACGATGCCATTTGGACGTAAAGCGTGTTATCTTCACCGCCTCGAGTAACACATGTGACTCTGGTGCACTCCTCTATGTCCCAGCTCTGTCCTGGACGATAGGCTTTGGCCGTCGCATTCCAAAAGCATTGACCTGGGAATCCTGGAAGAGAAGATCAGGCTCTGTGAGCAACAATCAAATTGACTTACGGGAACATTATCCTAAAATGTACATGTATATCGCCAAACAAAACCGATACACTTTTACTGGGTGTATAGAGCGTCAAGGTGAACAATTTTTCTCAACAATGTTTTCTCTTTAAGAGTTCCTTTTTATGTCATCGAAAAAAGGTCAAATTTTCTTCTGTATGTATACAACCACGGACCAGAGATTTATAGTTCCCTTTGGCATTTATTTCTAACGGGTCACACACCTTTAGTTTCAAGTCGCAGTAGCCGTCAAAACCAAACATACTGCATATTACGATCTATACATAGGCCACTTATCTTCCTACATGCTTTGACATTAAAAATATGAGCACTCACACCTCGGAAGACGGTCGTTATGTTGATTGATTACAAAGTCTGTCCAAGGCGTACCATACTTACCTACAAAAAATTAGGTAGCCATCCAATCGGTCTGGTATGGTGCGTAATAAATTAATTTTAGGTTTCGAATAACAAAAATTATTGTTTATCAAAGTTAGTCTTGGGCACTAATTCTGCTTCAAATTTTACAGATGTCTATGTCGCTCTCGTCTCGACAAGTCTCGAAGGATCTGGTCTCGTTCTTGTCTCGATTTTTCAAAAGGAGTTCCAGCCTTGTCTCTCTCTAGAGACTTGTCTAGATATCATCCTGTAGTAGTTGCTCTGTGATTTGTCCTTATCTGTACTGGGGGCTCTTCTATAGCTTCGGCTGTTATCTTGGTATGCAAATGTTTGTCATGTGACATTTACTGGTTCTACCTTGGACCTGAGAAGGTACTCATATTTCAACCTCACTTCCACGTGATACACCCCGGTAACTGAAATCTTGCAGACCAACGAGGCTCTGGCGCATGGATCCACGACTAGTATAATCATTTCTGGATTGCTTTCTGGAGCTTGTGTTATGTGCTCTCCATGTGGGTTTGTCATTATCCCTTCATCTATTTCATCTATCACCATTCATCCTCATCTTTGCAATTATACTATGTCCCTTCTATCTCTGGTGCAAGCGAAAACAAGTCTCTGCGCAAGTAGTGACGCGAAACGGCTCCACCAATGAACACGTGAGAGGGAACGGAATTGCGTGGAGGGGGGAAGCGACTGCAGTTACCAGCCTTCGCAGCAGCGTTTACTGCTTCGCTCTGCCCACTCGATCCCCCCTATTTCTGCTGCTATGCGCGGCCTTGCTTCAGAGATAGCCAAGACAGAGTATAGCCAAAAGTGGCAGAAACACGAAGTAAAATAAATTATATCAATCAGTCATTTATCTTGAGACATCATTTTACACTCGGTTAACAACCAATAGTAGAAATGAGCTCTCCGAGGCAACGTACGTGCCTCGAAGTGTAATTTCAACACTGTGCAATAGTTAGCTGACAATTTAGAATGTGGAATGTGAGTCTACAATCGTCATTAATTTTGTGTCATAAACTTTCCCTTTCGAAAGACACGAAAACCGTCGCGAAGACTTCTCGAAGGTGAGGAAGACCTTGACCGTTAGAAGCCCGAAGCTTCTGCAGACAGCACGTGATTATTTCCAACTGGAAGAGCAAGTTATGACAGAGACTCATGTGACTGTCAAGGATATTCCAGACACAACGTGCCACAGTCAAAGGAGGATTAACGCAATACGAAATTATATACTATGGCGCAGTCTTTACTCTGTATAAGTAAATATAGCAAGCATATACAGAATCTGAAGGAGTATCGGAGAGCAGGGACACAATTCATATGAATTTGCTGCAACAGTAGTTGAAATATTGTAAGTGAATAAGAACCGTCTTCTACTGGCTGTTCTGCTGTAGAAGCGTTAGTTTAAATGAGCGGCTACGTATATGGTATAGAGGCTGAAGGCGCATTCACCTCAAAATTCAAGAGAGGAGTGTTTACTATCCTTGAAACAATTCCCCCAAAACAATATATATATTTTGAATATATGTGTATTATATGTAACCTCATTTGAAAAGTGTTTCAAGCAAAAAATACAAAGGAACACGATTCAATAAAAATAGCGGGAAGCTTTCCCCTCTTCCAAAATGGATTCCTGGCTGTGCTGCTGCGTTGAAGTACAAGATAAAATATTTCCAGATTATTCTTCCAGTTATTTATCAGAGATTCAGATTATTTAGTTCCAAGAAGGCATTACACTGATATATAATTCGACAACAAAAACTGGGAAAGCAGAATATTTGGGGTAAATGTTAATTTCATCTACAACTGATGGGGGCGGGGGGGGGGGGAGGGACTAGCAAACTATTGTATGTCCGTTTCATTCTGGCATCATATTTTTTTTGTCACTAAGGGAACCCCCAATGTTTTACTTGCAGGGGGGCCCCGGAGAACTGCGCTACGCCACTGGTGAGACTCAAAAAATTGACAACAATAACTATCCTTAACCTATAAAAGTACACATGTGTTTGAGTAAGATGCCGAGAAGATATTAATTTTAATAAAACATTACTTGTATCAATTTGTCTGTTTAGGAAACTACGAATGCTAGATAGATAAAATTTGGTGTCGAAATCGCAAATGGTGTAGCGTCACCATTTTCAAGAGACTGTTTAGTGCGGTGACTCTCCGAATGTGGTTCCCAGACCGGTGCTGTTTGATGAGATTATTTATTTGAGAAATCAATGGTATTTTGTTCCAAATATATTCATATTTTAACTGACCTATGGTGCAAAAACTGGTAATGCCATTCATTGCACGAATACAAAATATCATCAGCAATTTCCGGAAAGCATAATTACAGTGGGAATCCTCAGTAATTATAAGAAAGTAAATAAGTTTTAGGCAAAGTGGCTTCTGTCTGCTGGTTTGATCCCTTGAAAAACGTATTTGAGAATTACTAAAAATAGAAACCCAGAATTTCTGCACGTAGGCCTTCACATTTGGCAGGGGATTGGGCTAAATGCGTTTATGACGCCAGCAGAAAATGCCCCTTAAAATCCGAAATCCAAGCTGTGTAAATGCTTACTCCTGATCCTTCCCGTGAGCTACCACGCGCTTGCAAAAAGATTAGGCCTACTTTTCAAAGGAGGAAAGTTCTGCTGAACCCACTTGATCTCAGTGTGAGTCACTCGCAGAAGAACCTACGCTTGCAACGATCATATCAATTTATGGCAGTTGCCCAAGGAATTAACTCGACACGCGTTAAAGGGAACCTCTCCGTACACTTACCCTATCCACGGGTGCTGCTGCTTCACTTTAAGAGTGAGCAGACATTGTCATCTTATTCTCAGAAGACAAGCACACAGGGGCGGCGCCAGGAATTTTGGATAGGGTGGGCAGAAGCTCCATATTGATAGATTAGGGTGGGCAGTATAAATGTATGTGTATGTAAGACGTATGTATCCCCTTCTCACTTACATTCCCGATTTTCCTCTTACTTCTTTTCCCTTTCCTTTTCTTGTGTTCCTCATTGTTCTTTTTAAATTTATTCTCGCATCTTGTTCCATTTCCTTTCGCTTTGTCTTTGATGGACACAATTATTTCAAAGGAAGTGTTTACCCATGCGCAGCCGTACACCAGCCATACATTCTAATCACATTCTTTCATGCATGTTAATACAGTGAAGTAAATGTGAATTAGGTTTAAGCTTGTGTTGCAAATACAAGGCACATGCTTGCTTTTATGTATTCGGCGACAGTGATAGAAAGTGCGATGGTAGACCATCGTGAAGTTTCTTGTAATTTAAATGCACGTTCCTGAGGATAGTATTTTCATCGTATGAGTTTTTCACTGAAAGAGTTCTCTTACTCCTTGGGGGGTCACTTACTTGTCTTAGCTTACAAGGTTTGTACAACTGACAAAATTATATGAATGTTTGTAGTAGCAGCGATTGGGTGCCAATGTTTGAGGGGGAAGGGCAATATACTTTTTCTTGGTAGAAAAGGCTTAGCATTAATAGGCCATAGTGCGGGGGCGAAAAGTGGCGAAATGTGGCGGGGGGAACTGCATCCCCATTTACTGCTCCTCCTAATCGCCGCCACTGAATGATTGGATTAAAATAAACGTCTTATTAGGAATGATTTAAACCACACACGGAAAAACAATTATTTGTTCATTGTCCATGAAGTATTCCTAGGCTAAAGAAAGGCTATTTTAACAAAATATCACTCATAAATAATAAACAAGTAAGATTGAAAATCTATTCAGAATTGAAGAGATTAATAGCTAAGTTGCTATTCGTTTTCTGTACTCTCATGTTACTAATGCGGGAGACGCAATACACGTATGCTTACATGAACATATTTCTTGAGGTAACAAAATTATTTAGGACAAGGAATTCATCGAAGTTGATCACCATACAAGTAATAATTCTTCTATTTTTCATAGATGACTTGGGTTGTATGGCGTGACCATTTCGAACACACTAGAATGTCAACCTCTACAATGTGCAGCATACCCTGGAAACTTTATTCTTTCAGGGCAACGAGTCCCTGGCGCCTGGAACCACTGTCGAAGTAATAATTTATGATGGTTTGTATTTTGACTGTCAGCATGTGTTTGTTTCGACCCGTGGTTAATTTAATCTAATCACCATTGAACCTTGTCGTCGTCATTATCAAAATTAGCAGAAAAATAACTTAAAATAATACAAATCAACCACAACTTACTCTTCCAAAAATGGAGTTTCATTAGTTCATACCTCTTAGAAAGTTGAGGTGGTTGTTTCAATTGAACAGCATTTCATTAGTGGATCAAGGCAGAGGCAGCTAATTCTGTGAACAATGACGTTAGTTTCCGAAAGTCTCAAATATTTGTCTCAGACAATCACTCTCTAAAAAAGGACGCGTCTTCTGTGGTGATAAAATGCCATGTTTGGTGCGAGTTCTTTCTGTATATTTTTCCCCAATGGCATAACGCTGTCGCATTATAATGAAGAGGTCCTGTGTTCGACTCTCTCCTCCTCTGGTGGGAGCACAATGCACACGGGTTCGGACTACACGTTATACTATAGGTATAGTCCCGATTAGCCTATCTGAGCATAAAAGTGCGCTTAAAAACAAACTAACAAAATTGTCTTCTGGATATTTCGTGACATAACTTTTTTTTTCTTTACTTCAGCTGCATCTACAGATTCTGTTGACATTTTCGGCTGATTAATGCGGCAAATTTTATGTGTGGGACGAGGATTTCTAAATAGGATAAGTCACTCATTAGTAATTGAATAATTCTGTAGCCCTTTTCATACATAACTAGTTTATTTAAATTTATTCACTTCAGTATTGTAGTGATTATTGATTCCTTCTAATTAGTAGAATGAATATAAAGTTGATATTTCCACGTACCATATTGATATTTGAAGATAACAGGTATATAAAAATTGTAATGAAATAAAAAAAAGGGACAGTTCTAGAATTTCAATGCAGAGCTAATTAAAACTATATTATATTCTCTAGCATAATTAAACCCGAAGGTTTATGGCTGCAGCAACACAAGCCATCCATCTGTCCCTATTCAGGGCAAGATCACTCTCTAAAAATGGACGCAATCTTTCCCATCCTTGCCGATTTCTTTTAGGTCCATCTCAACGTAATTCCTCCATCCTAGTCTTGGCCTTCCTACTGGTCTCTTACCATCAGGTTTCCCAACAAGAATTCTGTAAACTATTCTTTCCTCTGCCATTCGTGCCACATGGCCTGCCCATCTAAGTCTTCTTGATTAAATTATTCTAATAATAATTAAAAAGTCGAAATCATTTATTGTGTTGCCGGAGGAAGTAACGCTAAGATGATGTTTTTATTTGTTTATTTGGAGATTATTTTAACCATTCCCAGGCCGGGATTTATATACGTATGTGGAGGCCTCAAGTTCACCCTAAATTCTGATCTAATCTTAATCGTATCCTGCATAATTGTGAGCCTTTTAAGCCTACTAGCTGCTTTTAATCATGGAAGTATTCATATGGTCACAGTTTTTGTTTCAATAGCTCTAGTAATTACTTTCACTTTCTAATGACAAAATCGGCTTTTTATGGGTTGATAATATTTGAAAATTTCTAGCATAGATAATATTCACAAAGTAAAATATACATGTTATGAATACCAGAATACACTTATTTATTGAATCATTCATATATCCCCAAGTACTTATTGAATTTGATTGGGTGGGCATTCGGGTGGGCACAGGAATTTTTGGGTGGGCGCTTGCCCACCCGTGCCCACCCCTGTCGCCGTCCCTGCAAGCACATGACAGCGAAGGCATTTTTCACGAAACTCGATGATCCGGAAATCGCCTTTGTCCTGTAATACATCACTAGGCCACAAACTTCATTAGTCATGGCTTTCCTTTGTTGCCTTATTTAGCCCCACACGTAATGCTTCCTTTTTCACAGGACGAAACTAAAACGTTCAAGTCGTTACGTAATATGCAGTGTTATAAGTTTTATCCGAATCATGGTGACGATTGTGCAATTTTGGGTGCCCACAAATGTTTCTCTATTAGGCATGTTTAGTTCCATGGCCGTAGGCAGGAAAAATTTCGGGGGGGGGGGATCACTCATAATTGTTCCCATGGGCGTCGCAAGAAATTTGAATAATAGAAATAATAACAATAATTATTATTAATTAATAATAATAATTAAAATTTCATAATAAATAACATTCCAAAAATATTATTGTTGTTATTATTATTATTATTATTGCTGTCCTTATATCCTTGAGGATATTTTTCTACTCTATCCATCAGAAGTGTGAATATGCAGCACAGCTTACTTACTTCTTTTTTCATTCATGCAGTGTGTACTGAAATGCACAGCTATTATATTTTGTTATTAAATTTTAGATACCTCAAGAAAAAGCTTTAAAAGTAAGAGAGATAAATTTTAGTCATAAAGTTTATGTTGTTTGACCATTCACATAATGGTAAAACAACATGGTGCATGTATTGTAACCTCAATTTTTCGATCTAACGCTGTTTTTCTTTGGTTATTCTGTTCGAATACTAACTAACTGGACTTTATTTCCGTTATTACCAATAAAACTAACAAACGTTCTGCTATTTTGTAACTTGCAATAAACGATATCAATTCGGGGGGGGGGGGTCTATAGACCTGTTCGATCCCACTCTCCGACGCTCATATTGTTCCTATCCTTACCAAACAGCATTCATTATATACAAGTATGTGCTTTATAGGACCGCATATAGGTTAAATGTAGCCTATGTACTATATCGACCGCTGGGTGAAGGGTAGTGAATGTAATGTGCTACGAAGCTGGATATCCTAGGTCTGAACCAATATAAATGGGGATTTAAACCCTTATCAAACAGGGAATTTAAAAGTTGGAATGGGAATTTTGGGACAATCACAAGGGAATTTTCAGTCTGATCCGCTGGAAAGAGGACAGCAGAAATGAAAATGAAGGGGTCGCGGGTGGGGTACCATTCTGAGAATGAAACCAGTTTCGCTCAAATTTCAGAATTCAAAATGTTTGAAAATTCTAGCACGATCATTTTAGAATTATCTCTCTCGTATTTATGTGAAACTGAGAGTATTTTTTTGAAAATGTGTTACAAATTTTAGTTTCTGAACTCCCATTAATCCAACATGCAGAAGATTCTGGGGGGGGTGTTGAACCCTAACCCCCCCCCCTCTAAATACGGGCATGTTTAGTTCTACTTTGACTTTCCAAATCTCTAGATTGCACGCTACGCTGAAAATGAATCAGGGGCGTGGTGGGGTTCTTGGTGGGCCTTGGTCCACCCAAAAAATCAGGCTTGCACATCCTGTCAAAATGTAATTGACAAATTTTGCGATAAAGTAAAATGAAAGTGTAAACATGGTGCATAGAGTAATAACAATGGGAATGGTATCTCTGGTTTCAAGCATGACTTCGCAAGAAAGTTTTGTGGGGGTTCAGGTCATTTATAAAATTTGAACAGTAGAAATAATAACAACAATACTAATTATTACCACGCTTATAATTCCTATTATACAAACCTAACTATTATAAACTAGTAAAAATAGACCAGTTTTATTCCAAAAGTATTATTATTATATATAAATGAAGAGACTATGCTACTCGTTCCACAAGTTGAGTGAAAATCCAGCCAAATGTTTTCAATTATTATTATTATTATTATTATTTTACATTTCATACAGGTGCCGAACTGAAGTTCACAGTTATTGTAATTTTTTAAAACTTTACGCACCTCGCCTAAGAAAAGGCTTTAAAAGTTAGGGGAAAATTTTACTCATAAAGTTTATGTTGTGTGACTTTTCACGAAAAACTACTATATTTTTTTTTTAATTTTGAGAGCTGTAGAAAACTTTATTATTTGGATTTACATGATAGTAATGGTAGTACATGGAAATAAAACCTGGTTCCTGTATTTTTTACTCAATATTTTCCATCTAATGCAATTTTTACTTTAGTTATTCTAACTAAATGAATTTTGTTTTTGTTATTAACAATAACAATTGCAGGCTTTCTGCTTTTCTGTAACTTGAAATGGACGATGCCTATTTCCAGGGAAGGTTGACAACCGGGATTCCTTATTTACCTAGGTTGGGAAATGACTTACGACGAGCTGTAGATTTGTCTCTTACAATGAATAAGAAAATAAACATATTATCTATGAGTAAGGAGAACTCGCGACTCAGGCTGAAGCTGTGCCGGTAACACAATTCCCCCTTAAGTGTCAAGGTCAGGAAAGTAGAAAGAGAACCTGCTTGCATACCCCGCACACTTTCCAAGCATGCTGTTGAAGATGACATCGCACACCACTTACAACCATGTTAGAATATTTTCCTCTTTCCCTTCAATGTTTGAAGGGTACAGTCGTACGAAGACGAGAAAGACCGCTGGCAACTCGAACTAAAGTAGACATTTGTTTACTCCTCAGACGAAAACGTCCATCTTGGCTTGTGTCTCTTGCTTCGTTATACGGTTTTCCCCATGATACAGGCACTTGGTACCCAATAAATGTGACGACGATGTGCTGAACACCACATATTTGGCAACGCATGGACACGATTACATGACAAGCACCTCGCTTAGGGTTGAAAATTCGACGACAGTGCCAAAAATGGGTTTCTCCTAATGGTAGAGCAGTAATATGCTACCAACTTCTGTTAAGTTGTATATCTCCTACGTTATGCTTAATATACAAGCTAACGACCGTGTTGAAATGCTACAATACTGTCCAAGGTTTGCGTACCGGTTAAGGCTTGGGAACGAATGTTCCCTTGTGATTGTATCTTCGTCTGTTTCTTCTTCTCATTCTTTCTCATCGTTGGGGTTAGCCCAAGGAAAGAAAGTGAAGTAAAGAATGAGAAATAACAAAATAGCACGAAACAAGTGAAAAAATCTAAGCAGTAGTTAACACTTGAGAAGGGAGGGGTTTTTAGTGGAGATTCTAAGAAGTGAAATGAGACTTGGCCCACCTATCGTCGTATGAAAACCGGAGGAAAGTAACTCCAAAAATGCGGCTTTCTGTCTTGTTTAGCGTACTGTTGTTACAGGGCCGAGAATTGTAAATACAGTAAATTCAATGCCGATCCGGGGGAAAAAATCAGAAAGCCTAAATGTATTCTGGACCGTAAACCACCTCTTTATCTTTAAAGTGTTTCAATTCATTCCGGGAACCTTTTTTTCCGGATCAATTTATATTTAAATACGGTACAAGTTCGGTATTGACATGAAACAATACGCAACTTGGACCGAATTTAAATTGTGCGAGAAAAAAAGTTCCAGTTCTGTTACGAAACCCAATAGAAGCTATTACAATTTATTGGTTCCTGGACCTTTTAACAACCCTTGTTTAATGAATCTCCTCCAAAGAGCTCCGTTTGGAGTCAGATCGACGTATCTGACCTCAAATCCTTAAAGTGGACTCAAGTATCTGCAATTTACTGATTTTATTTTATTTGTTTTTTTTTTAGTCAGACATTCTCCTCAGAATACATTATTTCCTCTCCTGTAAATTTGATAAATTGGAATTACGTCCCTCTGGTTCTCACACGACATGTCCCAGCATGCTTAGTTTAACATTCAAATTATAAAAAAGAAAGAAAAGAAGACCCATTGTATGGATAACTGTTATTGTTAAATGATATAAAAATACAGGGGTGCTCCTTCCACGTAGTGCACCCAATAGTCAACCTCACTTCCACGTAGTACACCCTGGACTGCAGACTAACGCGGCTCTGGCGACTGGCCCCATGGCCAGTATAATTCTGTGTCTTCCTGTGTTTTGTCCTTATTTGTGCTGAGTGCCCATTTTTAGCCTCAACTTTTAACCAAGGTAAGAAAATTTTAGCTTTCAGACACGCTTCTATTTTTGTTATGATAAGGGCCTGGACCACGTATAGTGTGGCGGGTGCAAAATCGCCTCAGTGCTGACGCACCCAAAAAAAATTAATTCAAATTCAAAGATATAAAAATACAGTTACTTTCAAGAATTGTTTAATATTTTGCGTAAATATCTTGTGTAGGAGTGCCTTTATTTTCATTACAATGTCAAGTTCGAACGAATTTCGAATAAATTACCGAATTTTCCGTTGCACAGCGATTTGCAGAGCGCACTCTAAAGCAAGGATCCACAGTTTGAACCGAGAATACGCGACAAAAATCTTCCAATTGTAAATTGTTGTTTTCGTTGTATTTTCGAAACAACTTTTTACAATCCCGACTCTCAATGTTCAAATACTGCAATGCACACACAAATTTCCAGCGAGCCTTCTGATGGTTTAGTGGTAATGTTGTCGCCTTGTAATTAAGGGAAAATTTGAAAATAAGATCCTTAGGAAAATATTTGGACCTAAAAGGGATGAGGAGACAGGTGAGTGGATAAGGTTACATAATTTCGAACTACATAATTTGTATTCATGTTCAGATATTATTAGAATAATTAAATCAAGAAGACTTAGGTGGGCAGGCCATGTGGCACGAATGGGAGAGGAAAGAGGAGTTTACAGGATTCTTGTTGGAAAACCTGATGGTAAGAGACCTGTAGGAAGACCAAGACGAAGATGGAGGGACAACGTTGAGATGGACCTAAGGGAAATCGGTAGGGATGGAAAAGAGTATATAGAACTTGCTCAAGATATGGAAAGATGGAAGGCCTGTGTTGCTGCAGCCATGAACCTTCGGGTTTAGGAAGGCGAGAGAGTTAGTTAGTTTTTAGTTTTGTAATTAAGGGAGCTGGGGTTCGCTTCCTTATATGGAGGCTGTCAGGATTAAAGATGGTTAAATGTTTTAAGAAGCGAGGGCAGGTTTGAACAAATATATTTATATTCGTGACTTGATTGTTAATATAAAATGTTATGAAATGATGTAGGCTACATGCTGGATAGATATAATAAATAGTTAATTAATCATTTGAAGCAATAAATATAAGGTCTTCTGACGTTTTTTGATTCGCGCAAGCCTTACATGTACTTCTTTATTAAGATATTACTGCACGGTGGTTCGGGATCGGATCTCACCTTGAGACTACCTGAGCATGATGAGAACATACAACAAACTTCAGACGAATTCTAAGGTATACAACATACAAGTAAGGCAGTGGCGTCGCGTGGAGTAAATCAGAGAAAATTTACACACACACACACACACCCCTCCCCCCGACCGAGGGGGCTACAAACACACAGAGAAATCAATTATTGATCACCATCGCAGAGAAGAGAATAGTGAGCCTAAGTGACATTAGTTAATCGAGCTTACAAAATAAGAAATTTCAGCCAAGAATTGAAGCTAAGATTTCTTTTCTTTTTCTTCGGGTGCCTTTGCCAAATGTCGAAGAAAAGCAACATAAAAGTACGAATATAACAACGCATGTTTTATCAAAGATACGAACCTGGTACCTTGTATTTGTGTATTTTTAGCGCATTGTGTAGACACTCTGCCAGAGTGCTTAGCAAAAATACATTTACAGACCAATTTTAATTTATTGCGAATTGTCATGTCCGCTTAACACCCCCCCCCCCCCCATTCTGTAGCCCGTGAAGACTCCCTCAAAAACATGGAAATAGTACCAAGTTAAACAATGCAAAAATTGCAAATTTGAATTATTGGAATTTATTACTTTTCTCCTCGCCGAACTCCGTGGCAGAGCGATTAGTTAGCACAACACTGGGGGTCAAGGGTTCGAATCCCGGCCAGGGCATGAATGTTCTTTGTCAATGTCCCTTCATCAGTTTCATCATATCATCACTCATCCTCATCTTCGCGATTAGCCAAAAGTGGCAGAAAAGCTAAGTAAAATAAACCAAATCATTAAACAATTACTTTTCTCTTTATTTTAGTTTTTGAAATTCCTATTCTTGCTCCTAAGAATTAACCCCCGCCCTGATTTTGATACCGTCGAATATGTGATTTTCTTTTCTTTAATACTTACTTGTAATTTCACAGCAGCTTCCCTACATTTCATTCGTAAGTCTCTGGCAATGCTCAAATTTCATGATGAGAATTGCAACTCGCAATACTTAAAAAAATATTGTTTTAAAGCTTATCTGTAGGAGTTTATAACAATTATAATTTCTTTTGCAAAAAAATGTAATTGGTAATTAGTTTTACATGTGTACCAATATAAGTATTATTTTCATTTAACAATGTCTTAGTCTTCTTTAGTTTTTACTCATCTACATTATCTAAAGGTTTAAACAACACATTTTAACTATCGATGTAAGTGTAAATCTGCTCATTTTGGTGATACAGTATTTTAGAACTTAAAACCTTCGCCATGCAAGGTTTTTGCGCGACAACTATTTGCAAGGGAGCTGTTGAAGTTTGAGGCCTCAATGTTTGATGAAATGCATTGGAAAAGAAAGATATTGGGCTAAAACATCGGAGATCTTATGAATTACTATAACAATGCAAACAGTGCTTGCATTATATCTTAACTTTTCTCCAATACAGAAGCTAAACGAAACGAAAAATAAAATACCTCGTCCCTCTGCCGCTATCGGCATTCTCTCAACAGTTGCTGCCATCTGTTGACATTGTTCTTTCGGAAGGCACACGTGCTCCGATTTCCTGTTTTCCCCCTTGACTTCTCTCGGTTCCTTCGGTGGAGCTAGAACGCAGGAAAAATACAGCAGAGGGAGTTCATAGCACCAGATGTGCCCGGACTCTCGCTGTCTAATCTGGTGAGCTTTTCTTGTCAACAGTCGGGGGAAATTGGGAAATTTGAAGGATTGTGAAGACTATATGAACGAAGAAAGCTGCTTTGTAAAATAAGTAAAGTACTGTATCACAGACTGTATATTGTATATTGAAATGTAGTGTTTTATTGTGCAGAAAAGAAAACAAATTGAAAATTTTCCGTTTTCGGTGGGGGGTTCGTATGCTCCGTACTCCGTACCCTTCAGGTGACGCATCTGAAATAAGGTTCAATTTGTTTTCGTTTCACAATATTCCGCATCATTGACCGGTCGGATGAGTAGACTGCATCTTCACAATCAGAAGTAAACTGAGAATCAAACTGAATTTAAACAATTCACTGTCATCAATGAACACACAGTAACTCATGGTAAAGGTGGTAAAGGTCGCCATGGCACCTGCATTTTCAAATCCAGTTCTAAAATATATTATTTTTAATAATTCGAGTTCACTTATGGAAATTTCATTACCCTTGTTTAAATAATGATTGATATACTTTATTTTACTTGGCTTTTTGTGCCAGTTTTGGCTAATTTGCAAGGATGAGTGATGATATGTTAAAATTGCTGAATGGACACTCACAAACATCCATGCCCAGGCCAGGATTCGAACCCGCGATCCCTGGCGTCGTAGCGCGGTGCTAATCACTCCGCCACGGGGGCCGGCTAAATAAGGAATGCAGTATATTATTTTTAATGTTCGTCATTAAATGAGAATAATTAACATGCCATTATAATTTTTTGCATTGTTACTAGCAGAATTTTGAAATCTGCAGCGATATGGTAAAATCGGCTTAGAATGTATTACTTAATTAATTTTAATTAGATGCTTTAAGGTTACTTTAAAAAATGTACAGCTATGTAATTGTGTAGGTAATGTGTAGCTTTATCTTAGTTGGATTCATTGCTTTCTTAGACGGTATTTGCAAAAATAAAAAAATAAAATATGCTGCCTCCTGAGAAAAAGGGGCTGACACCTGAATTATTTTTAGTTTTGTCTACCCCTGACTGAGGGTAATAATGTGTTGTAAAAGGTGGTATGAGTGTGAAAGCTGATTTCACCAGCTCAACCACATACTCTATCCCGGGAATCTCTGGAGCAAGGCCGCGCATAAAGGGGAGGAAAGCGAGTGGGCGGAGCGAAGCAATACACGCTGCTGCAAAGGCTGGTAGCTGCAGTCCCTTTCCCCATCCATGCAATCCCGTTCCCTCACACTTGTTCATTGGTCGAACCCTCTCGAGTCACTGTCACTACTTGCTCTCGTTCGCTTGCTCCAGAGATTCCCCGGACAGAGTATAGCTGCGATCTGCGCCTTCATGGCGGGATGCTGTGCTGCATGCATTGGATAAATCTTGCTTCACTGAAGGGTTGAGAATTTTGCAAATAGGTAAAATGTACTTACGAGGATCCACATATGCCGGTCCCATTGCAACAGCGGCTAACGCAGCCGACAGAAAACAGCTGAGCACCACACAGCGTGCGACTACACCAGTAAGTTCACAGGAGCACATGTTGATACAAGAAACAAAAGCTTAATAAAGTAAATACGCAGAAGTTGCTGTGCTTGATGAGAACGCGAATCCCTTGCACCGAAATATTTTTAGGTTTTTATGTGTACGAAGCATCGCCGTGGCTCTATATATATGCTCCCGTATATAAAAGTGGGCTTCCTGACGTCATTCCATGCACGGAATACGTCATCACATCGTCACGAGAGGCGTTTTCTCTGGTTCCCAGACTTGTTTGTGCCATTTACGGAGAGTAGGCAAAATCTCCGCGTGGTATGTTTCAAGTAGCATGCGAAAAACGAGGGAAACAGGGTTTCCAGCTGGTAAACATTGTAGCGAGACTTGGTCGAACTCCATTTACATAGAGCAGTGCCCCATCTCCCAGTCCTCCCCATTATTATTCCAGCAAGTAAATGAATTGGGTTAAAATTGTTTTTAGCCCCAAAACACGAATGATGGAGTTATCAGTGATTTATGATTAATTGATTTGGTTTATTTTATTTCGCTTACCTGCCACTTTTGGCTAATCGCGAAGATGAGGTTGGGTAATGATATGATGGCATTGATGACACACACAAAGAACAACCATTCAGACTGTGATTCGAACCAGGGACCCTGGAGTCGTAGCGCGCCACGGAGGTCGGCAGTGATTTATCTAAACGCCTTTAACATCCCAACAGCCCATAAAATGTTTCACAAAGGCCCAATTTATGCAATTTATGATTATTTGACTAAATTTCACCCATACTTTTCTTGATAATTCCCAAGGAATGTTGGGGGCAAGTGGAAGGAGTCCCCCCAAAATAATCTCTTCTGCGAATGGAGAGCACTAATTTAATTTTCCGATTTTTTGTTACGGTAAGAAACAGTGGTAGATTTGCGGAGAGTCTGACGGTACAGAAAGAATGTGCACTACTCAAAAGAGATGACAAAGTATTATGAAACGTGATAATATGGTTTTCCTGGGTGTTGTAATAGTTTTGCTTTTTACCTTCCGAAGAGTAACCTGCTTTGGCTCGGCCTGTAATGTTTCTCCGTTACTCCCTGATGTAACGTGCATTTATTACAAAATTAAAAGTAACAAAAACAGTTCTATCGAATTAAAAGAAGTTGAATAGCTACCGTACCAAAGGTATTTAATCGTTGCCATGCATGCTGGAACAAAAAACCTTGCTGTATTTGCCGGTGAATAAGTCGCACCGGCGTATAAAACACCCCCCCCCCTTTTTTCTACACATTTTTGAGGAAAAATCTTTATCACTGAATATTATAATTATTTTTACTTTCAATAAATAACTCACCTAATCTAACTAGGAAAGAATGCATTTTAATATTCTTCGTCAACCCCCCCCCCCCCCCCCCCAAAGCGCGTTCCTTAATCCGCTTGGTTTCCGATTAAGAACAATCCACTTCAGTGGCTCAAATGAAGGTACTCTCAAAAATAACAACATACCCCAAGAAACTAATGTTGGCTTTTCGGCAAACGGATCAAAAAATTGCGTTAACTATCTATACTACATTTTCAAGAAAAAAATGTCGATAGCCATAAGACTAGCTACAGCCACACACAACCGGAAAGAAACGTACGAATGCCGACCCCCGATACTCAGCCGGGTCCTTTGTGTGCTCCATATTGTTGTGCCTGCCAATGTGGAATTACGGTTTTCTTTATACCTTCATCTCTCAGTATATGGCCTACCATCCTGCTTCTCCTCTGGACGATCGATTGCCAAGGGTTCTCTTGCTATGTGGGCGTCCCAAAACACCTTCCCTTTTTGGTTTGGCTATTCACTTGATCTTCAGGATTCTCCTGCAGCACCATATTTCAAACATTTCCTTTCAGCTTCAACCACTGTTCAATGTTTCTCATCCATATAATGCTGTGCTCCAGGCAAATGCCTCTAGGCTCTAGGAGTCTCTTTCTTGTAGCCAAATCTATGTTCCTGGAGGTTAACAATTGTTTCTTCTGGTAAAGGTCTTCTTTACCTATGCAAACCTGCTTTAAATATAATAGAACTCGACGTCGGTGAAGCCGACCTCCGTGACGGAGTGGTTTTAGCACAGCGTGCTACGACACAAGGGGTCCCAGTTCGAATCCAGGCTTGGGTGTTTTTTTTGTGAGTGTCCCTTCATCGATTTCATCCTCAGCTTCGCGATTAGCCAAAACTATCAGAAGAAATTAGTAAAATAAATCAAATTAAAAAAAAAAACATTAAAATGCTGATCAAGGCAAAATTTATTGTATAAAAATATACACTAAAAACGTAATACGCTGTATAAAGAAACAAACTGCCGGAGTACTAAGTTTCTGGGCCCGACAAATTATACCCTGCCCCCCTTATGGCGCCTTCTCGGTAAGACATGGGCATTTCGGTGTGTCTATTGTGTGAATTTCACCAATTTACCGTACATGGGCCCTAATTTTAATTTACTTGAAATACTAACCAAGAATATACACTTGAAAGTGAAGATTTGGCAGTGGCGGATCCGGAAGTTGCAGTTGGGAGGGCTACCTCACCTCACTGAGAATCAATTCTATATACACTCTGTCTCGAGAATCTGTGGAGCAAGGCCGCGCATAACGACAGAGAAGGAAAAGCGAGTGGCGGAGCAAAGCATCGCTCGTTTCTGCAGCCGCGTTTTCCCCTCCATGCACTCACTTCCCCTCTCACGTGCTCCCTGGTCGAACCCTCTCGAGTCCTACTTGCGCAAAGGGCTTGTTTTCGTTCGCTTACTCCAGAGTTTCCTTGGACAGAGTGTACACTTGCACTGTTTTATGTAAACAATATAATATAATACTCTACACAGGAAACAAGCTGAGTTCCATCTTCTAGAGATCAGCGTATTGTTTGGCAAAAATAGGGTCCAGTCGACCGTCCAGGATTGGAATAGTTGGTTATTATTATATGTTATCATAATTGCTCCTTTGACACGGTAAACTGAATGATCAGGTATAAGAAGTAAAGTGAATAAACAAAGAAGGGGTCTCGGGGTCGATCCTTTTGAAGCATATTGCAGTATCATGCGCAAAAAGTAGACTTTAATCAAATTTTAAAAAGTATTCCCGAACCTGGTAAACTTTGTGATAAGACAGAACATTTGAGTGTTTAAAAATACTAGGACCGACAACCTGACAATTGGGGGCTCCAATCGTCCTCCCTGTGGATCCGCGCCTGATATTTGGACAACGGACTGAAAATAACATTTTGAGTTCACTAAAATTTATCTTTACAGATCCAATAGTAATGCTATATACCAATAACTGATACCGATGGACAAGCAGAAACAAGCACGTGCTTGCATCATTGTTACTTTTATTAATAATAAGGTCAATATTTCATTACTTTTTAGGCAATATTTTACACAATATAATATTATGTTTGAACCCTTCGTGTTATTTCCCGATGCATAGTGAAAACGTGCTGCAAGCTAAGCGTTACAACTTACAGGTGAAGCTGAAGTGTTCAGGTTGGCAACCCGGTCGCCGCGTAATGAGGTGGGCCGTCGGAACGAAGGTCTTCGGGCTGAGACCACGAGGAAACCTGTTATTGACGTCTGGAAGTTTTTGCGGAAAGAGATAAATATGTATCCATCTTCCAGAAGAAAAGGGAAGCAAAGAAGTCGTTAGTCGTGCGCCATTCAATTTCTACCTATAATTTAGGTAGAAGTTGAAAGATGCGCAGATTCTTTCAGCTCTTAGAACGACAAACATTACCAAGAAATAACAAAACTGCTATATAAAACTATAGTTTCTAGAAAAAATAGTTTGACTTTTCAGTATCACCACACTGAATATTCTGTACAGTGGCGTATGCTGGGTTTAAAAACTGGGCTATCTCTTTTTATCATAATGTTCAAATGGGAGGCTCTTTTTCGTTCAATTTCTTGGATTTTAAGGTGATGTGACATTGCGATTAAAATACATACATTACAATTTACTAATAATTATAAAAATATCACTGTTTCATTAATATAAAAACAATAAGGAAAACATTTCAAATATTTCATGGTTATTTATAAAATATAGAGGCCCATATTGTGAAAGTTTTATGTAGGCCTACGAGAATAAAATATACGCGTATAATAAACTTCTTACCTTGAATATATTTAATTTGGACAGTAACTCCATTCTTCTCTTGGCAACCTCTGTGGTAAAATGGTTATTAGCACAGCGCACTATGACGCCAGGGGTCCCGGGCTCAAATCCAGGCATGGACATGGGTATTCTTTGTGAGTGACCCTTCATGAATTTCATCGTATCGTCACTCATTCTCATCGTCGCGATTAGCTAAAGTGGCAGAAGAGCAACGCAAAATAACAAATCAAATCCATTCTTCTCTTCTTTGCGATGCCAGAGGCCTGCATATCTTCACGATTTGAAGTTTATTCTCATGCAAAAGCAGAGTAAATTGTTTCGGCAATAGTTCGTTAATTATGTCATTCATTTTCGTTCACTACACGACGCAGCACAGATCATTCAAAACATATATACGTAATTCACTCACTCAATACACTTAAGAAAATCCACACATCCTTCAACGCGATTTCCACTCGCAAAATGCCCTTTGTCATCTCAGCCAGTCAGTCATAAACAGAGCAGCAGAGGGGTTGAAAACATCGTAAAGCGTGGTTGGTTGAAGGTTAGCGGCCTGTGAGTTCTGCATGTGTTCGATGGGACAGTGTTGTTTTGGCCTAAAGTACAAATTCCCTATCACATGACAGCCACTCTTTTCCCGTTCCTGTAATAGTAGTTTAGTTTCCAAATTTCCCTTACCTGGGAAAATCCCATGCTGGTTAGCGCATTGGCATCGCTGTAAGGTTTTACCGCCGTTGTAAAACGAAGGGTTCCCTGTCTAAGAAGCCACTACAAATACGTCACCGACTGCCTCCAGGCGCTGGTCGGGGAAGAATTTAACCGCTGAAGTCTGGTGGTAGTTTTAAAGGAAAGGAGTCCATCCCCATGTATAGAGCAAGCACAAGGAAAACAAACCTTGGACGAAAAATCCCCGCGTAGCCTTTTCTTCCGTTCAGCTCGGGCCATAAGAAAGCATGGTCCACTCTCCCCCTCCTCTCCTCGCGGGACTACGGTGCACAGGAGTCGTGGGTTTTATACTATCACTTTTTCCCGCGGTCGTTGTTTGAGAGTGAAGCATCAGTCACATTTGATAGTCGGTTATTTTCTGTATTTAATCTGGGCTTCGGTGATAGCTTAGGTAGCCTAGAATATACACACCTGATTCTGTATTAACTTTGATACTTCTGAGAATTTTTGTCATCCCTCCCAAGCCCGTCCATACCCGGACCCCTCTTGAACTATGAAATATTTTAATGTGAACCTATAAAAACATACGATAATAATATTGAATTTTTTTTCAAGAATTTTGATATCGTCCTCGCATAAATGAATGGGCTGTTTGATGAGAGAGGCAGGCTCCAGAAGTCTGCAGTCTGCAACATTGAGAAATTTGAGTTTTATAAGAACGATTGACAAAAGGCTACCAGACATTCTCATTTAGTCGGGACAGTCTACTTACTCTTTTTAAACCCTATACCAGCTAACTGTAGAGCAGGCGAACGAGAACAAGTCTGCACAAGTAGTGACGTGAGATGGCTACACCAATGAACAGTGAGAGGAACGGGATTGCGTAATGGGCGACTCGAGTTACCCACTTTCCCTGATTCGCTCTGGCAGCTTTGCAAGCTTTTGAAAACGATAATACTGTACGCACATGGCAAACGGACCTTATTTTTGTCTCCAGGTCCGTAAGCTTGGTTTAATAATTTCTTAGGGAAATATTTACCCACCCCCTTCACACGCACATATATACAGAGCATTCTTTGACATTCGCTACGAGACTCGGCGGCAAGCGGCCCGGCATCAGCGCTTGTCTTTCCCGGTGAACGGGTCCGCGACAGTTCCTTGCTAGTCTGTTTCTTTCGCTCTCCCTGCCTTCGCTCTGTTTCCTCTTCTGTTGGCGTTGCAGACTGACGCCAGTATAATCCTCCCTCGGAAGTTGTGTTGTGTCGTGTCCGTGTGTTGAAGATTGTGGATTAATATGGCACCACAAAAGTTTACATTACAACAAAGGATTTATCTTGTCGAGTGTTACTTCGGAAAGAGGAATTGTGGAGAAGTGCGACGACGGTTTGCAACGAAATTTCGTGGTGTTCCCGTTCCACATGGGACCACTATATTAAACCTCGTAAAAAAAGGTTTAGAGCAACAGGATCAGTTCTGAATAAAAGTCGAAAGAAAAATGGGGAATTAAAGTATACAAAGACACTCCGCACACCATCCGTGAGTTAAAAGAGAGTATTGTACGAGAAATCGGGAGAATTACAGTAGACGAACTTGCAAGTGTAAATGCCAATTTCCTTCGTAGATGCCAGAAATGTGTTGCAGGAGAGGGACATCATTTTCAACACCTTCTGTAGTCCAGGTTAGTACACAATATGAAACTGTAACTTTAATAGCCGACTCTAGCGACTGTCCCTGACCCGTTCACCGGGAAAGACAAGCGCTGATGCCGGGCAGCTTGCCGCCGAGTCTCGTAGCGAATGTCAGGGAATGCTCTGTACATGCACACTCACGCACCTATATTTTCAAGGTTGATTATATATTTTAGCATTAAATTAATGACTTGTATAGCATTACATGCTACTTAATCTCGAAGAAAACATGATATATAGTCAAAAATGTTAACAATAATAACAATAGTAATAAATTAATGACTTGTATAGCATTACATGCTACTTAATCTCGAAGAAAACATGATATATAGTCAAAAATGTTAACAATAATAACGTTAACAGACTAGTGGCGTATTTGAGTTGGGAGGAATCGAAGTTGAGATAACCTAAATGCTCTCGAATAGGGTAATTTGTGGTTATTATCACTAGACTTAAAATTTCTAATTTGCCACATCCTGTTCTTATACATTGAATGAGGCACATCTGCAAACAATCGTATCTGAACAGAATTAAAAAATTACAAGAAATTAGCACTCAGAGTGAAATGGTAAATATACCATTACGGTGGCTTGTCTGCCAATAAAAAGTAAACTGTCCTTGCGGCACCAGTATTGGCACCAAACATAGCCGCTACTTCCTTTGTAAACAACAACACAACAGGAAAAAGATCGACTTTAGTCTATGGGACAAGTGGCCAAAATCAAGAATTCGGTATAATTTGGGGGTACTAATTTTCCTTTATGCCACAGTTATATGGGTGTCTAAGGATACCAAAAAACCATGCTTACCATCTCAAAGTGGTAGCTAATAAAATGGCGGCCAATCCAAGATGGCGGATGTTGACATTTGAAAAAAATACTATATCTCTGAAACCAAAGGCCCGATCTCAACGAACCTTTTTTAAATGAAAGATTAATGTATGTTCTATATTTAATATAATCTTTAGTTTTCGATAGGAGCAACCGTTTAGTAGTTTACTATTAATTTTATATTTATCATTAATTTATTAATAATCTAGGCATCTGAGAAGAAAATGTTCCAAACAAACATTGTAGCGTAAACGATTATCTTTAATTTGAAGTATTACACTTGTTGCTTTTCACCTTAGAATTCATATAAAACAAATTAATTATGTAGTGTGTGCATTGAATTCTTCTAGCAGCATGTGTCCTTAGTTATTGCAGGCGCGGTTCCACGGGGAGGACGATAGGGGCAATCGCCCCTCCCAACTGTCATGTTTTTGGATATATTATTGTGTATCTAATTTTTTTGAAGACTCGAATGTTCTCTTTTTCACCAAGTGTAACAGCTTCAATAATATTTTTAAAGCTTGATTTAAGCCAACTTTATGCTTATAATAGGCTAATCGGAACTGGACCTACAGTTTAAATTTGGATCCGAACCACTGTCAAACTCCAATATGCTTCAAAAAGGGAACGAACCCGAGACCCGTTGAGAGAATAGTTTTGTTTCACTTTTCCCCGCATATCTGCCGGCCCCCGTGGCGCTACGAGGTCAGGGATCCCGGGTTCGAATCCTGGCCTGGGCATGGTTGTTTGTGAGTGTGCCTTCATACATTTCATCACTCATCCCCATCTTCGCAAATTAGCCAAAAGTTGCACAAAAGGCGAAGTAAAATTAAAGCAAATCAATCAATCAATCAATCTCCACATATCTGATCATTCCGTTTACAGTGGAAAGGGAACGAATTATGATAAGGGCATACAATAGTAACCATCTATATTCCAATTCTATACCCCTGTTTTTACAAGTCCTCTAGAATACGGAAGTCAGCTTCGTTCCTGTTCACAGTACAATACAATGTTTATCAGTGGTGGTGATTACCGGATGCGTGGGAGGCAGTTGCCACCCACTCTTTATGCACTGCACAAAGAAAAAGTAAACTGTTCTTGCCCCCGCCCCCTTAGTTTTGACACCCAATCGCCACCACTGATGTTAATATAAAACAGTGCAAGTGTAGGTTATAGTGTTGATTCTCGGTAAGGTGAGGTACCAGACCGAAATTCCCACTGGAACTTCTGGATCCGCCACTGACGTATTGTAACTGGTTTTGACTATTGAACAGTATATTATTGTTATATACATGCAATAACATTTAATACTAATCATAATAATTGATATTATTATTATTATTAATAATAATAATAATAGTAGTAGTAGTTTTTGTTGTAGTATTAACTAGCCATTTATTTTGTTTCATTGCTACCGATGTTCATAGAACAATGTTATTGATTGAAACTAAAATTTTGTATGCATCAGCACTTAGGCTATTTTTACCCGTCATATTATATGAGGCCAAGCCCCTTATAATGTATAAAAAATTACCATGCGTGTCTCTAAAATCTCCTTACCCAGGGTAAAAACCGAGGCGGTACTAGAGAACTCAGAACATCTCGTATTCCAATGAGCAATACACAGGAGACCGACCACACATACAACCATACAAAGGTAGCTTCCCCGATGGCTTAGTGTAACGTCGTCGCCTTGCGATCAAGGGAACCCGGGTTCGATACCCTGTGGAGGCTCAAAGTGGTTCGGATCCCACTTTAAACTGTAGGTCCACTCCGGATTTTCCTACCTGTGCACAAAGTGTACTTAAAAAGAAATTCTCAAATCAAACAACACTACAAAGGATTGTACTGGCTGTAGGTTCAGACGCCAGAGCCTCGTTGGTCTCCAAGACTGCAGTTGCTGAAGTAAAGTACGTGGAAATGAGGTTAACATTTGGGAGTGTTCAGATAACATCATAACATACGTGTATACTCGTTATTAGTTATTACAGCCGAAATGTCTTCCTTCAAGAAAGTAAAAATCTGTTTAAAAAGAAGACCGACCAGAGAAGTTATATTATATGTGGAGGAAATTAATTCACCAAAAGACATAGACAGTAGCGTATATCCCAGCTAAGGCCGGCCGGCCGGTGTTTAATATTCATAATTAATTTGCATGTACTTAGAATTTATTTGCATGTATTTAGAATAAATTTACATATCATTAGAAAAATTTACATTTATGTATTTGCATAATTATAACTTTTATGAATATATAATTATTTATTTAATGAAAAATATGTATATAGAAGGTAATTAGAGGTACTAAATGTTATGCATATGATTTTATATTCATTACTGTAAAGTATGTAATGTATGAAACGATAATAATTAATGTTTATAATATTGAAAATAAGATTTTACGGTTTATGAACCGCTATGAAGAATGGTAATAAGTGTAGGTCCAATTACGAAAGAAGACGGTCCCGGCACTCGAACCCACGATATGTAATGATAATAATTATAGTGTACTATGTAATAATGTTATTATGGTATGAAAGACGATGGTCCGACACGCTAGACAGAAGACGGTGAACTCCGCGCAGGTAGACGAGAAAGGAATTTGGGGGATGTGCAGTCAAGGTCAAATGACGTCAGAACGCCAGAACAAAGAAAGAACCCGATTGACCAATCGGAACAGGTTTTTCCAAGGTCAACTAGATCGCAAGAATAGGAGAAAGGTATACAACGCCGTAGGGCAGAGGAATGATTTAACCAGACAACAAAGGATGCACGGTCAAGGTCAAATTTTTGAAGCTATGCATTGCTTGTAGAACCGGTTTCTGCCGCCAATTAATATTCCGCTCAGGGTTGCCTCCAGGGCACGGGATACTGTAGCTTGGGTTTTAGGGTAGAACGATAGCATGTCAGAATATGTTTCTGTCAAAGTAGGCCAAGGTTACCCAGAACACAAGAAAAAAGGATTTTGGGATACCCAATTACATTGGAGCGAGAATTTTACCTTGAACGTAAGGGTTTTATCCGAATTAGGAAGAAGGGAAAGCTATCTGGGACTGGGCCTAAAGTTTTTCACGGGGTGTCGAACCTCGGACCCTTTGATTATTTTTAGCTAGTAAATTTATGTTTCTGCGTGTTTTTAAACATAATATTGAGTTTATTTTTACCAAACTTTGACTTATGTCAAATATTTTACAAGTTGAGTTTTTTTTCACTCAAATAAAACATTTAGGCAAGATGTTTTGGACGCACAAAGTGTGTTTGTCAAGTTCTGCCCTTTTATTTTACAAGTTTATGCTTATTATTACTCAAATAACAAAATTTCATCTAATCAGGCAACATTTTTTATTATATTTTAGACTCGAAATAAATTTTTCAACTTTTAATTTATTATTTTACAAGTTTATACTTATTTTTACCAAAATAACACAATTTCATCTATTCAGACAACAATTTTTATTATATTTTAGACTCGCAAAGATTTTTTTTTCAACTTTTAACTTATTATTTTACAAGTTTATGTATTTAAAGTTTTCACTATTTATTTTTATCACGGGGTGTTGAACCTCGGGCTCTTTGATTATTGGTTTATATCTAACAGGATGTTTGTTTAACTAGTGAATTTCTGTTACTGTGTAATTTTTAATATAATATTGAGGTTTTTTTTACCAAACTTTGACTTTATGTTAATTGTTTTACAAGTTTTTTTATGTATTTTTACTCAAATAACACAATTTAACCCATTCAGGCAAGATGTTTTAATATATTTTGGATGCACAAAGGGTGTTTTCTCAAGTTTTACTTTTTATTTTACAAGTGTTTGTATTATTTTTTATTTATTGCGTTTTGTATCTGGCATTCAATAATTTTTAACTTAGAGTTTAGTATTTATTTAAATCTTTTCAAAAACACTAGAGGAGAAGTACTTTTAGCTAAAAGTTAAGCCACGGAATGTATTACTATTATTAATATTATTGTTGTTGTTGTTGTTATTATTATTATTATTATTATTAGGGTTTACTGATTTCCACAATGCTATTTTTGGTTTTGTATTTCTATAATAATTTAGGGCAGGTTACGTCTGCTACATAGGAAAGTTTGTTTATTTTAGAGTTTGCTGAGTATTTTGTTACTGTTATACTACGTAAAGTTTCCTAAATATATTAGGTAGGGCTCCATATACTTTTTTTTTAGATGATGTGATCACCACCACTCTCCATCTGCTTTTTATCTCATGTACCCAATATTATTGAGGCTTAGTGAATTCTAGAGCCTATTTATGCAGGAGAGAAGGCTTGAAAATTTCGATCTCAGATAACCCACAGCTATCTGTCAGAGTATTTTAAAGGATATTTTATATTTATTATGTGCCACTAGAATATCAAAGCTTGCTCAATTTTTCTGTCTGTAACGCTGTTATTGTATTTTTAGCTAAGGCTTACTGGATAAAGTACACGAAATGTTTAACATTTCGACTATTTACATTTGAGATATTATATAAGGCGAAACTTTTACTGTAACTAAAATAATTATGTGTGTACGAGGACTGAAACCCCTTTACTGAGGGGTCCATAACTGAACGCTTACCAACATTGTTTCTTTTTCTTTTAAATATAATTATTTAACAATATAATAACAATACGAAGTTCACAGACGGCTTAGGGGGCCTAGGTCCACTTTCCAAACCTTTCTTACTTTCCTAGAAGAGTTATTTAGCCTTATATCCCTTTTCAGGGTACTTTTGAAGTATTACTAGCTCTTTTGTGTGACTGAAGAATTATTTTTGGTGTGTCAATACCTGGGTTATTTGCATTTGGTTTATTATACAAGGCTACAATCACTATCTGAGGACTAAAATACATTTACTGAAGCTAAAAGCTTAGGCTGTAACTAGGGACTTAGCATGTATATCAACAATTTATAGGACAACACGAACCTTACAGAGGATTTTAGGTGATGTAGGACCACATGCCAGAGCCTTATTAGTCTGAAAGAAGCACTTACAGCTAATGTTACGAGGAAATGAGGTTGATTTTTTACTGTTTCACAAGAAGGCTATATTTTACACACCCAATATTTGCTTTTTCAAGTAACTACATGTACCAGAAGCTCACAGGCCAACACTAGCTAGAGTGCTATGCAAATTATATCAGGTGCTAAATGTATCAAGAACTATGATTGTCTATTTTCTGAGAAATTACGCAAAAGCAGATTTTCCTATGTAAGTATCTGAAAAACAGATTTTTCTATGTAAGTATATTTTTTTATTGATTGCTTTGTTTAACAGATCAAACAGAAAGATGTCAAAATCCATTAAATGTAGTTCTATAGTATAGGTGGTTTCAGATATATAAAAAGAACAAATATAACATTTCCCTATTTTTGCTTCTGAGGCTAATCGCGACCCTAAGGGTAAATGGCGAGGAAATGTATCGGAGGAGAAACAGTCCCAAAAGTTATGGACTGCATATAAGTTAATACCACAGAGATATTACAGTAGGTGTAGGTTCTACCACCAGAACATTTCTATCATAAAAATACTGGTTATGCTGTACTGTTAGCTGAAGATGCTGATATTTGAGAAACTTAAAAGCTTATTTGCGAAATTTGAAGATAAATAATAATCTGTTAGACTGTAAACATATTTTATATCCATTCTGCACAAGATCCGATGACAAAAATTAAAAATTGTAATCACCCAGACAGGGACTCGAACCCTGGACAGATAGGTTAAAAGCCTAATGCTATACCAACTAAGCTATCTGGGCACAAGGTATTCTTTTCTTGAAAAGTTAGTTATGTTAAGAAATATATTGAAACACTTGAGAACACTCTTGGTCTTGTTCGACAGAGAAGGAGACAACATTTCCAAATTTTTACAGACTGGACATATTTTACCACTACGAGGGTCACTATTTATATTTTGAGCCTAACAATGAAAAAACAGGAATTTGGCATTGAAAACTGATTTATTGCTTTTCGAAGTATTCTCCTTTATGGTCAATACACTTTTGCATTCGTTCGAACCATTTGTCAAAGCAGTTTTTCCAATCTTCTTGAGACACCTCCATAATATGGTTTTTGAACGCATCAACGGCGTCTTCCGCCGACGAAAATCGTTGTCCACGCAATTTATTCTTGACATTAGGGAACAAGAAGAAGTCATTGGGTGCCAAATCAGGACTGTACGGCGGATGACCCATCAATTCGATTTTTTGACTGTTCATAAAGTCGGTTGTTAGACGAGATGTGTGACAGCTGGCATTGTTTTGATGAAGAATGATCCGACGGCGTTTGTTTGTTTTCCGTATTTGACCGAAGACCTCTGGCAAACAAATTGTTGTGTACCATTCAGAGTTGACCGTTCTACGTTCCTCTAAAGGCACAGTTGCCACATGACCAGTTTTCCCGAAAAAAACAGGAGACCATTTGTTTCGATGTGCTTCGAGCGCGAACAACTTTTGTTGGATTGTGTTCATCTTGAAACACCCATACAGTCGACTGCTGTTTACGTTCCGGCTCATATGCATATATCCATGATTCGTCAACTGTTACAATCTTATATACGTCTTTTGAAGCACCACGATTGTATTTATTGAGCATTTGTTTGCACCAATTGACGCGAGCGTCTTTTTGAGTTTTTGTCAAATTGTGTGGAATCCAACGAGAACATACCTTTCTCACAGCTAAATGATCATGTAATATTTTATATATGCTGGTGGAACTAATGCCTATGGTTGCCTCAATCTCACAGTATGTCACATGACGATCTTGCAGTATTAGGTTTTGCACAGCATCAATGTTTTCTTGAACAACAACTGATTTTGGACGACCTTCGCGAATCTCGTCGGTGAGCGAATGGCGGCCACGATTAAATTCGTTATACCAGCGTTTCACAGTGGCAAAGGATGGGGCTTCATCGCCAAATGTGAAAGTAAGTTGATCGATGCACTCTTGTCTTGATAATCCACGTCGAAAATCGTAAAAAATGATCGCACGAAAATGTTCACGAGTTAATTCCATTTTATTGTTGTCGCGCAATCTCCAAGGCACCATAAACAACACAAATGAAGCTATTGACAAAACATGTGAAGTACGTTATGGTCAATAATGCCAGACGATTCCCTGCAAATCGCGCCTAACTTCAATCAGTGTTGCCAAGGCTCAAAATATAAATAGTGGCCCTCGTATAGAGGCCTTCATTATATGTAATTCGAAATGCTAAAGTTCAGGTAGCTTTCAAAATTGAGGTAAAGATTTGGTGTTTGGCGAGATTAACAAGTTACACTTATATCCAGTTATGGGCAAATAAAGCTAAAACTCTCAGATTTACTGTAGTAACATTTTCCTTGACTATAGTACAAATACCAAAGAAATAGGTATATTTTATTTATAATTTGACAAAATGTACTAGTATTTAATTCACAAAGTTAGGTAAAAAACAGTATTTTTAAAAAAATATTGTTACTGCCTTCAAATTTTATGTTTTTTATGTTATTAAGCCACTAACAACTGGTTTACACTGTTTGGCATCCTTTAAATAGCAAAAGAAGGAATTATTTGTTTAGTATTTTTACTACTTTATATTTATTTAAGAAAACAATCCTACAATTTCACTTAATTTTTAACAAATTGTTACTAATTAATTTATCAAAGTTATGTTATTTAGAGTGTATGAAGGCATATAAAGTTAATATTTGTACCTATCAGTGCAAGTAACAATTATATTTTACACACAAAAGATAATGTTTACAGTTAAATTATTTGAATCAGAGACTAATATTTTATAGTACTTGAATTATTTAGCCCTGGTCAGTACTTTAATGCATCAGAAAATGTGTTAATTTTCCATTACGCATGCTATTTTGCGTTTTTCTTAAAATGTATTTCTAAGGCAAATTGGTTTAATTTTCTGCTTATAATGCAAAGTTGACACAGTTTTCGCACAATGCAATGTAAATTTGTTATATTCACTATCTACAAACCAAAAACGTATGCTTATTTAATGTATAACTAACTAACTATTTTTCTAGCCTTCTTAAACCCGAAGGTTTATGGGTGCAGCAACACATGCCTTTCATCTGTCTCTGTCCTGAGCAAGACCTATATACTCTTTTCCATCCCTACCAATTTCCTTTAGGTCCATCTCTACAATATCTCTCCATTTTTGTTTTGGTATTCCTATTGGTCTCTTACCATCAGGTTTCCCAACAAGAATCCTGTAACTCTTCTTTCCTCTAACTCTAAAACTGTATGTTTAACTCTAGCTGCAGAACTATCATAGAATTTTTGGCCATATCTAATACTCCAACAGCATTCCACTGAACACCATGGTAGAGTAGTTGGCACAGTGTGCTATGATGTCAGGGGTCCCAGGTTCGAATCTCATCCTGGGTATGGGCATTCTTTGTTGAATGTCCCTTCATCAATTTCAACATATTTTTACTCATCATCTCAATTAGCCAAAAGTGGCAGAAAAGTGATGTTAAATAGCCTAATTCAATGAATCCAACAGCATTTAGGATCTTCCCTTGTTCCACATTTTCGAATCTGCCCCTTCCCCCCACAAGAAAGAAACAAATTCTGGGTACAGACCTGATGTTTCATCTGCCATTTTGCCAACCTTTGTTTTTCCTTTCACTTAATCCTTTTTTTATTCTAGGTCGTTATGTGCCCATGCATTATGCTGTTTTGAAGTCACTTTGATAGAAAAATATATAATGGATTTTGATGTATCCCTACAATTTCAATCCTGAATCAATTAGTAAAAAAAGTCTTTATTTCGATTAGTGAACAAATACATTCAAATCTGGATACAGTCATAGGTAGTTTACTCATTGTCATTACTCCAGTTCAGAAAGCCTACGCTTGGCAAGTGTTACATTATGCAAAGAGTATAGTATCTTTGTTTATTAAAGAAATTATGCTGAATTAGTCATAATTGTTCCGCAATAAAAAGTATCGCCCAAAGAAGCGTCTGCGTGGGCGATTCCCATCCCCATCATGGTCTCCTCCATCTTGCCTTGCTCTCATCATGGCGGTCACAGCATCTAGCTGGAGGGCATGGTCGTCAGGGTTCCTTGGCAGTGTCACTATGTGATGGAGGGGGAAGTTCCCTTGTTCCACACCAACGTCTGGAGAGAGCTTCACCACAATGGTGTTTATGTCATATTGCTGGCACAGGTCCATTGCTCTATTCCATGCATCTAAACATTGCTGAAAAATTAAAATAATTTTGTATTATGATATGTATTTCATAATAATGGCTATAAAATGTAGGACATGTCCAGACTGATTATAGACATCATAAAAATACCTATAATCAGTGACTTGACTTTACGCATAAACAATGATCATCTACATTCTACGTATTTGTAGACAATGTTGACTATTTAAACAACATGGAGACAACTGTGAGTTAAACAATGGATGTTGTAGAAATGAAATAGAATTATCCTGCATTTCACATAACATTGTCATGTTATCCTTATTGTACGAATTCTTCATGTCCCATCCTTGCAGGACAAGAAAAGGGCCTCAGTAGCTCAGTGGTTGGCATTTCTGGTTATGATAATCGGTTATGATATTTTTTCCTTCAAAACACTACTACAAATTAATTTATGAAGTTCATATTGTCGATGTAGACTTTATAAGCTATCAGCCTATGAAATCTACATAATATATATACTTAGATTGCATTGATGTACACTTGTAGTCTAGGGTAATCTGTGTGATACATCTTTTCCACATTCTGTCAAATCTTACTCTTCTTGTAAGTGTGCCAGCAGAAGACCCAATCATAATGTGGTCCTAGCAAGAGGTGCAAAGTAATTTCCTGCTTTACTCATGTGTTCACTGTAGTGTGAAATATTTTGGAGGGAAGAGATGAAAGTTAGTGGCCGCGGTGGCTCTGACGGTAACACGTCTGACTACCATGCTAAAGGTCCTGGTTCGATCCCCGGCCGGTTCAAATCCGGGAACTTTTCTAACATTGGAAGTGGCCCCGGCGACCACCCAGAGTCGAATAACATGGGTACCTGGGGAAAACCCTGGGGGGTAAAGGCGGTCAGGTGTGTGATGCTGATCACATCACCCCCACTCACGACCGGATCAAGAAAGTGTGGGGCGTTACCCCCCACACACCCTATACGCCTTCATGGCGTGGTGCTAAGCCCAGGGGGAGATGAAAGTTACCTACTATGTGCCAGTATCTGGAAGCAGGGGCGATTCCTCCATGTAGGAAGTGAGGAACTTCCTACAGTTTATTTATACTTGCTTCCATTTCTCTACCTTTTAGGAGTCCAATAATAATGCACATTCTAAAATTATGAGCTCAATGTACGTACAATTGACTAGGTTAGCTATTGTCAAGAGTTGACTGGTGTCACTCCTTCCAGCCTCAGCCAAAATACGGTGGACCCACACGCTTTGCTGCCCCGCCTGAGGAACCTCGCTGGTATCACTACAAATGAATGGGTAAGGAGTGGAAAAGGGGCAGGGGGAAGGTTGCAGTTTTAAAGCATTGAGCGAGGAATCATTGAGGGGTTCCTACATCAGTGGTGCCAACCCCATCAAAATGGTACTAAACGTAGCACAGTTTGATCTTCGTTGGGCCCCTAGCATCGCTTTTGGCATAATGGTCAAATCTAGTATAATCTGCAAACGTGAGTCCCTGGGAGAGGGAAATCGAATTCAAAGGAATAGGTTTTCAGGAAATTGAAATAAAATTACGTTCAAATCTTATTTATACTACACCAGCGGACTTATTTCAAATAAAAGAGAGTATGCACACACAGCGACACACTTTTTTTTTACAACCATGCGATGATCCATCATCCTTTATTTTTTCTTTATCCTGTCGATTTTGTTCTGGAGGAGATTTTACGGCAGTAAATCTATAGATGGTTGGCGGTATAAACAACCATTTTCTCAAACCGTTTCAAGTGCTATGCTCAACCCATCTCATTTGTTGATCCATTATACACAATTTTGTGTAGTGAATAATAAGTAATGCAAGTTCAAAACTTGAAAAATATATGCATAATTTAACTTAAAACTGTAGCTAAGTAATTAATAATAAATCCTAGCACAATTTAGAAGCATTTATCACAATTTCAGAGTTTAAGCAGCACTTTTTATTATCCTCAATCCACACGACAGGGAGAGGGGACAAAATCAAAATTCTTGCAAAATCTGAAATATTGTCATGTATTTTCGTTGTTTTTTTATATGTTCACATTAAAAAAATTCATAGTTCAAGGGGGCAGGGGCCCCTTGCCCTACCTTGTGTGTGGGCCTGCAGGTAACATTCTAAATGCAATGGATAGTACGAGCGATTTGTGTGACTGTAATTAAACACATTTTTCAAACCTTCCTCAGTTTACCATAGCTTCTTCCTACACTTCAAAAAAGCCACTGTTTGGAAGTAACAGGTTACTTGTAATGTAGTTACAAGTAATGGCTTATTTATTTGTTTCTTTAACTCCACTTTCCACTTACATAGTCAACATGATCATATTAATATTGACAACTTTTTCAGCTTGATATTACTAGGTATGTGTACCTCATTGTAGAATTTGTACGCAGGGGTGCCCATCCTCCCAAGGCCCATGACGCACCCCCCAAAAAGGTAGAACATTCTCCCCCCCCAACTGTTTATGTCGAATTAATTACTCAAATTATTTTTGTCAGACAAAATTAGCAGAAAAATATAACCACAAATTTTTGTCTGGGGGGGCAAGTACCAGGATAAGCATACCAATAATAATAATAATATTAATAATGGCTTTATTATTATTATTACTACTACTACTAGATCCAATTTTGGCAATTGAAAACAATATTGATTTAATAGGGTGCAAATAATTTCACTGGATGCCATAGCATTCTCTCCTTTACAATTTTCTTTAGATCATTCGGCGCCCATGGCCGACTCCCGCCACCCCTACCTACAGCTCTGAGATTGATGAAAACTAGAAAAGCAGATAATGTGATCAAAGCAAACAAGAAAATTTTACAAAATGTATTTTTATTTGCATAAAATTTGAAATCGAAGGGGTAACTGCTCCTCTGTGACCCTGCACGTGCCCTAGGCCGTCAATTGTTGCCCCTCCCCCCCTTTGCCCCTAATAAGGCATAAATAATATCATGGGGCACCAAGGCATTCTCTCTTTCACAAGAGCCTCCTCGATGCCTTGTAATAAAGAGGTCCCAGGTTCTATACCCGGTGGAGGCACATGGTGGTTCAGATCCCACCTTAAACTGTAGGTCCAGTCCCGATTATCCTTACTGGGCATAAAGTGGATTTAAATCCATCAATCTCTTCCACAACTTTTTCATTAAGATCATTCGGCGCTCATGGCCGACTCCCGCTGCCCCTAGCTACAGCTCTGAACTTGATGAAAATGAGAAAAGCAGATAATGCGAGCAAAGCAAGCAAGAAAATTTTACAAAATAAATTTTTCTTTGCATAAAATTTGAAATCAAAGGGGCAATTGCTCCTCTGTGCCCTCCTGCAGGTGCCCTTGGTTGTCAATGTTTGTCTCCCCTTGCTACCCTAGAATTGACTTCCATCGATGGTTGGGGGGCAATGATCCTCCTGTCCCCCTGTGCTAGCGTCACTGTATAATACATACATATTTAAGTGATATATGTTTACTTTAGATAATTTAGGCTCACTGCCATTGTTCGTCAACCTTATTTTGCACAGTTTGTTTACTCGACTAACCTCGTATTAATGTGAATACCATGCCCCCCCTCTCTATTCAAACTGATTCTAAATGCATAAGAGGTGGTGTTTCATTTCAAACCTATTGCCGCAATCACCCACAGGTAGGTAGAAAAACTACCAAAACTAAAAATCAATAACAAGTCAATCAAACGGTACGATCCCCCCCCCATTTTTGTGTGAAGATATATAGAATTGGTATGAAATTTTGTCCCCCCAAAAAATTCCCATGATGCGGTGGGCGTTTGTATGTATCAGCAGGTACACATTTTCTATGATACATGTACTCCCTGTCGATACCCTGGTACATTTTCTATGATATATGTACTCCCTGGTGATACCCTGGTGAGTGCATATTGCTTCCTTAAAACATGCTTACGATCAGACAAGCAGGAAGATTCTCTTTCAGTAAACATACAACACAAATATGCTTAATTTAAGATGGGAAATTGTAGCTGCTCCCAAAATAAGAATTTTACCTTAGCTACATCCTAGTAATAAAAAGGAATGTTCATTACTAGGATGAATGTAGATAATTATCTACATTATATATAAATGTAGGTAAGATAAGATTGAGAACAAGCAGGGATTTACAACTCAAGATGTAGAGTTGTAGAATGAGTTAGGCCTCCACACTCACGAGATGAGAGATCACCACTCAAAGTTGGATTTCAATGGGGAACAAGATCAAAGTGAGATAATTTTCCTTATTTATCATGGTGTGATGATAACCTTAGTTTGCAAGAAACTTTGAATTTGTGTAACATTTTCGAACATTGCAAATGCAATGTAAACTCAAGAATTTGTGATGTTGAACCTAAACTTTGAGTAAAGTACTGATTGCGAAAATAAAAGAAACAGGATACTGATTTCAGTAACACAATGTTATGTATCTTCCTGCCTATATCAAGTGCAGTTTGGGAAGAGCTGTAAAGAACAACTTCGATTATGTTCCTTACATGTAGTAAGAACTAAAACAAATACAGTGTCTGCAATTTCAATTTATTCCCAAGAAGGGTGAAATTGGGGTTATCTTTGAACCATCGTGCATGTAATGTTATTGAAATACAGATCACAAGATTCCACTGCCTTCTTAATACGAAACTTACCAAGTTAGCAAACAACTTGGATTATGTTCTACACATGACAAATGATAAAATACGAGTATGTGCCAAGTGATACATTTCCTGTAGGAGGATTTGAGGATCATTGTTGTTCCCTTCCACTTACTTATTATGCAACTCAGTGGTAAACAAATTGGATTACATTAAGATTTACAATGATATGACATATAATGTCACATGTCTTTGTTCACAATGAAATGTCACAAACTTCCTATGGAAGGGGAGTTGGTTTAGGTTGGCCAACTACTAAGGTTTACCATGATAATGTTACGGAAAAAATTACATATCACTTATACTCTGTCCTGGGAATCATGAAGCAAGGCCATGCATAACAGTAGAGAAGGAAAGAAAATGAGTGGGTGGAGCGAAGCATTACTTTCAGATGTTAACAGCTGGTAGCTGCAACAGTATTTTCCAATTCATGCACTCACTTCCCCTCTCATGTGCCCTCCTCAATGGCATGGAGATGGTGTCATTGCCTTGTCATCAGGGAGGCGGTTCCTGGTTCAGTGCCCAGTGAGGGCGTGTGGTGGTTTGGATCCCACTTTGGACTGTGGGTCTGGTACCCAGTTGGCTTGTATGTGCATGAGTGTGGACTTGGAACAAAACTCAAACTCATCACCATTCATATTCACTTCCCTTCTCATGCATTCATTGGTCAAGCCATCTGGAGGCACTGCTTGCGCAGACACTTGTTCCAGAGATTCCCGGGAGAGTATGTAAGATTGCATATTATCATATTGGGGCTTATGAAATTGCCAGTAAATTTTACATCAGCATGTTTTTCATGTTGTTTCTCTATAAGAAGTTATTACAAAACAAAAATTAATTTACTATTATAATTTTATTCTGAAATTACAAGGAAATTGTTGCATTGGGAAGAAAAAGTTCAGTGCGAGCCTCAGCTACTGGATGGGTCACAGGTGGCGGATAGTGAGGGGAAGGGAAAATAAGAAACCCAAATAAGCAGTCCTGGACCGAGGTGGCAAGGCTATAAGGGCGTGGAGGGTGTCAAGTGGCATAGACATACTCAGCAAATACCACAGATACCCATCAACAGCCTTGTGTCATTGCAAATAAACACCATCATAAAAGTGTTTGCCCCCACTGCCATTTGGGCCTGGAGGGATCCAGAAAAACTAAGGGAGTTGGAAACCCGACAGAAAAACAAGGGTGTACCTGAGTACCCACAGGTGGCAGTCCCACCACCTAGGTGTAGCTTGTGACAGGCCCGATTAGCTGACAGCCGAAAACATAAAAAAATCGAGAAAAGAAAGAAACCAGCTGGATTTGAAATTGGAGACAAGTCAGATGATGTGGGCTATGAATAGGGACATTGAATATTGGAACACTGACAGGAAGGACTGAAGAAATTGTGGATCTAATGGAGAGAAGAGGATTCAACCAACATCTTTGGAATGAGTGAAACAAAATGGAAAGGAAGAGGAGAAATGAAATTGAGGAATGACTATAAACTGTACTGGGAAGGTACTGAAGAGGGCAGTGGAAGTGGGGTTGGATTTGTAGTCAGAAGTGAAATAAGTGAAGAAGTAGAAAGGACAAATGATAGAATAATAGGCGGCGGGGAGAACTAAAATTGAATGTAAGAGGGAAAATAATAGAAATAATTCAAGTGTATGCCCCACAAACAGGATGTACATGGGAGGAGAAAGAAAAATTTGAAGATGACTTGGAAGAACATGTAGAAAAGGAATGACAAATAGTGATAGGTGATTTTAATGCACAAGTGGGAAGAAACAGGAAAGGGTATACGGATATATTTGGAGCAGATGGATGTGGACAGAGGAATAAGGAGGGAAGGAGGCTACTGGACTTTTGTAAGAGAAACGGACTGTTAGTAGGTAATAGATGGTTTAAGAAAAAATATGACAGCCATAATATTAAAAGATACAGTTGGAATAATGAACAAAAGTCTGTAATAGATTATATATTGGTAAACAAGGAAGTAAAGAAGACAATGAACAACATTAAAGTAATACCCAGTGAGAACTTAGACAGTGACCACAGGCTACTAGTAGAAGATATGAGGAGATGGAATATAAAAGAAAGAAGGGAGGAACAAGAGAGAAGGATAAGAGTGTGGAAATTGAAGGATAAGATAATAAAAGAGAAATATCAACAAATTTTGCAAAAAAAAAATGCCAAGAGATGAACCCAAATGGATAAGATTTAAAACAGAATTAGTAGAGGCAGCCGAAAAGGTATGTGGAAGGACAAGCAAGGAAAGAATTGAAAGAGGATGAACAAATAAGGAGAATAAGGATAAATAATTTCGAGAAATTGCTGAACGTGAAAAAAGGAAATGAACTTGAAAAAATGAAGGAAAAAGAAAAGGGGAAGGAAAAATGAATCTCACATGGAATGAAGTGGGGGAAGCACTGAAGATAATGAAGGGAGGTAGAGCACCTGGAGTAGATGAAGTCAGTGGCGGCTCGTGGTGATCCAAAGTGGAGGGGCGATAGCTCACAAATTTGCTCTATTGATTTGCTTTATTTTATTTCGCCTTTTGTGCCACATTTGGCTAATTTGCAAAGATAGGGATGAGTGATATGATGAAATTGATGAATGGACACTCACAAAATCCATGCCCAGGCCGGGATTCGAACCAGGGATCCCTTTTTTCGTAGCGCGATGTGCTAACCACTCCGCCACGGGGGCCGGCACAAATTTGCTCTACTATTAATGCGAGTTTAAATGATAATTTCGTATAACACCCAACATGATAAGAAATTGATACGTTCGTGTTTACCGAATATCATGTTTTACACGTTTTAAATTAATAATTATTTAACAGTAATGCGAAGAAGATGGAAGAAGAAATAGAATTCTAATAGATTTAGTCGTTTAACAGAAGAAGGGATATTAATTTTTACACAACTTGATAAGCACAATGACGAATATTTACGTGAATTGATCGTGAAAATTTCTAGTAAAAAGTTACACAGAAAATGTCTCCTGTCCAACATGACTAATTGATATGTGAAATAGGGCACCAAAATAAATATCTCACTGGAAAGGTGATATCTGCTTTACCAGAAGCTCTAAAGTAAAAACTTCAAACTTACCAGAAATCTTCAGACATGCTTGTAACTGAAATTCATCCTTCTGTCCTTCAACGCGAAATTTGCAAGTGAACTCACGACCTCCCTTCTTTGACATTTGTTCTAGATTCAAATTCGGACTAGATTTCTTGTTTATTTTTTCATACAGACTTCTGACTTCTGGTAGAAAAACTTCGCACCAACAATTTCTCCACACTGTTCATCGCGACAAATGCACAACTACCGAAAAAGCTTCACTTCAATTTTCCATGGAAAACGAAGAGTCGTTTTATTGCTTCGGGGTTGCCAGACAATTTTGCCAAATTTTAAGAAATTTGTAGTTTACAGGTTCCTGTAGCGACTCTTGGTGAGTTTAAATGACGAGTTTTTAATTTATTTAACATCCGCCTTGAAAAGAAATTGGAGAACTTTGTCACATTATCAGGAATTTTTTCAAAGGTGCTAATCAAAACATGTAATTAAATCTACATGATGTACTCCACATCATTGTAATCCAAATGTACTTTTCACTAAATTCAGAAAAAATACAACGGATATAGCTACACGATAATTTTGCGTGTAACAAGAATCTATAGCCGACTTCCGTGGCTAGCATACCGGATTACAAAGCCAGGACTCCTGGGTTCGAATCCCGGCATGAGTATGTGTGTTCTTTGTGAGTGCCCCTCCATCAATTTCATTATACCATCATCACTCATCCTCATCGTCGTGATTACCGAAAAGTAGCAAAAAGCGACGATAAATAACAAAAATCATGCAAGAGTCTGTACTTTTTCAGTTAACGACATTTTCTTTCCTCGTTGGAAATTGCGTTATTTATTGCTCTACTCTTGTCATAAATGAATAAGATTATGGAATACAGAATATTTTTTTTCAACGGTTGGTAATTTTCTTTCTTACGTTAACTTCATTGCTTCTGGCAACACTTCATTGTTTACCGTTCTCCGAAGAGAGAGCCAGTTTTGCCTAGGGGGTGGGTTTCAGACGACAAACCCTCCGTCCTCCCAGCCAGAGATCCCGCGCGTGTTATTCCCTCAGTTTCCTCGCCTTTTACCCCTCGCGACCGCGACTGAAATGCTCTACGTCTCGTAAAGTGGGAGGACGGCGCCCCGCCAGATTTCTCTGGAAGTTCCGTATTCCCCCGCACGGTGGCGTGCAAACTTTGCAATTGTCGCGGAAGAATGAATACAGAACCGACTAACCAACAATCTATAAGCAATGGAATATTTGCAATTCAGACAATGTAAAAGCTAACATATAAATGTTAATGTAATGTTTGTTCACTTGCGGTTGCACACGGCAGTGCGGCGTCCGTATCGTCCTTATGACCGGCCGCCCCTGGATGAAGTGCCAGTGGAAATGATACTAGGGGCAGAAGTGATCGGTGTGTAGTAGCTGTACAGAGTGTTGAAAACAGTGTGGCAAGAGAGAGAAGTGCCAAGAGATTGAACAAAGGGACTAATAGTTCCCATATTCAACAAGGGGGACAGAAAGGATGCAAAAACTACAGAGGAATAACACTAATCAAAGGTGTATGAGAAAATATTAGAGAGAAGAATAAGGGAAGTAACAGAGCTGAACATGAGAGAGGAACAGTATGTATGTATTGATTGATTGAGTTTATTTTACTTCGCATTTTGTGCCTCTTGGCTAATTTGTGAAGATGGGGATGAGTGATGAAATGATGAAATTGATGAATGGACATTCACAAACAACCAAGCCCAAACAGGATTCGAACCCAGGACCCTTGGCATCGCAGCACGATGTGCTAAACACTTTTTTTATTATTACATATATTTGCAATTTACATTTCAACTCATTGAGCAAGTGAACATTACAGTAAGAAAATTAGCATACAATCTATTTCTTTTACAGTGAGGTATCCTGTGGTATTTTGATGCAGGTAATTTACAAATTGTATATTAAAATCTGGTTGCCGATATGTCGATAGGAAATAGGCATAGTGTCCTAAGAGCCATTGTACACTTTTATGTTTTGTTTTTGGGTAATAGGCAAAAGCTGGATATAAAACAATATCTACAGAGATGTTATACACTGATGTTCGACAAATAGTACTCACAAGTTTCCTTATATAGAGCCATGATGTTTGTATTATTTGGCATTCACTCAGTCTATGGACTAAACTATCAGATACATTACATCTAACACACATTGGTGTGTTTATTAATTTAAGATCATAGAGAGTCTCTCCAGTGATTAATTTTTGATGGACAATTATATACCATGCTGATCGGATTTGTGATGTAAGATGGTGAGCCTGAATATTATTCCATATTTCTCTCCAATTCATTCTGGGATTTTGCTCAATAATTTTACACTTTGGTTGTTCTAATTTGCATAGTCTGCGATATATTTCCGATGTCACTGGTATTGTTAATATCGGAGATTGTAATAGGACATAAATAATATCCACTATTGTTGCTTTAAAATACCATAAAGTGTCTACCAGTCTAGTAATATCAATAGGAGCCTCTAGTGAAATATAGTCCAAAGCGCTTCTCAAAACTTTACTTGTGAGGCTGAGTGGATGCTGAATCAATGTCTGCGTGGCAGCTTGAATACATAAGGCCTGGCATTTGAGTTCTATGTTCACAAGATTCATTCCTCCCTCGGCAAAGGGCAAACAATGTAACACATGCTTTACCCTCAATATCTGACCGTTCCAAATAAACCAATTTACTGCACTCTTAAGTTATTTATATCTAACTTCTGTAGTGGGAGGATTTTTGCCATGTACCATACCTTTGACAGTGCATAGACCTGTACAAAGGTCTCCCTTGACTGTAAACTAAGGCTGTGAAATTTATTTGTTTGTAATATTGCTTTAACCCCAGTTGTTACTCTATCATTAATTTAATTGGATCATACTTTGAATAGAGTGCGTATATATTATACCTAGTATGCGTATCGTTTGTACAACCTTAAAATTACCTCGCTGTGAGTGAGAATGAGCCAAATTTAGATTCAAAAGTGATGATTTTTCTTGGTTTATTTTTAATCCCGACCATATTCCAAATTTCTGTAATACCTGACACGTTGCATCAATATCAGACTGGTCATTTATTAATACAGTAATATCGTCAGCATATGCTAACACCTTATTGGTAGTAGAGTGTATGTTAATTCCTTGAACTTTTCGGCCTAATTCAGAAAGGAAGGGTCTCAGTGCAATACAAAATGCTAACATCGACAAAGGATCTCCTTGTCTTACACCTTTATAAATATAGAGTTCTTTTGTCAGAAAACCATCGCGGTGGCTCAGTTGGTAACGCATCTGACTACCATGCTCAAGGTCCCGGGTTCGATCCCCCGGCCGGTTCAAATCCGGGAACTTTTCTAACGATGGAAGCGGCCCCGGCACCCACCCAGCGTCGAATAACATGGGCACCTGGGGGAAACCCTGGGGGGTAAAGGCGGTCAGGGGCGTGATGCTGATCACATCATCCCCACTAACGACCAGATCAAGAAAGTGTAGGGCGTTACCCCCACACACCCTTCATGGTGTGGTGCTAAGCACAGGGGTACACTTTACTTTTACTTTACTTTACCGTTTATTTGAACTTTTGCTGTTGCATGTCTATAAAGACTTTTAAATACTGACAGAAAATGTCCTCGTATACCGTAGCCCTGCAAAACGTTAAATAGATATTCATGTTTTATCGAGTCAAAAGCACATTCAAAGTCTAATGCTAATATAGCATTTTCAGAATTATTTTTCTGTAGTCTATAACATGTAATTACTTCACGCATCGTTTGCAAAATATTTGTGATTTTCTTATTTAAACCAAAAACATATTGTTCCTCTCCTACTAATTTGTCGACATAAGGCATAAGTCTGCCAAGCATGCATCGTGCCAATATTTTGTAATCCGTACATAGGAGGGTGATGGGTCTATAATGACCAGGTTCGCTTGGTTTTGGACATTTTGGGATTAGAATTATAATATTGGAAGATTTACCCATTTGATACTTGCTAAACACTGCACTTATCCAGTCTGTTATTGTTTCACCCATCAATTTCCAAAAGGTTTCATAAAACTTATTCAGTATCCCATCCCAACCAGGAGCTGAAAATGATTGACCTGCCTTAACCGCTCGAAACACTTCCTCACTTGTATATTCTTTGTTTAAATTTTCACTTTCTTCATCTGTAAAAACCTCTGATTCGGATGCCAATGCATCCATCAAAGCTCCATTATGTGACGCTGGTTGGGAATATTGCTGCTCAAAATAATTATAAATGTAATTACGTATTTCAGGGGCTGAATTTATCTTTCTTCCCCCATTATCAAATATTTCACTAATACATTGTCTTTTAGCATTTTTTCTTTCATGAATTACATGGCTAATAGAGGCGACCTCATCATTGTCAAAATGAGGAAGTCTACTATGAATTTTAACCCCTTGACGCCTTTCTGCAGTCATTTTTAACAGTACTGCTTGTATACGTTTGACTTCAGTTTGCACTTTTTTCCCGTATGTTGCTTGCTGAATTTGTTCACGCAACACCCTGTAGTAAAAATTATATTTATTTGTCCAATCTCGCGACTGTTCCTTACAGTAACTGATACAAAATCTTTTTATACCCGGTTTGAGAATCTCCTCCCACCAGCGGATTATATCTATCCTTCTCAGACGGTGTGTTATCCATCTCGACCATTGGTCATTAAATGCTTGTTGGAATTTTTTTTCATTAAGAATTGAAGCATTTTATTTCCAACAACCGTACCCTCTAGGGACTATTGGAATGTCCACATTTATCATCATAATGACAGCACTGTGATCTGAAAAACATGTAGGTGTTATACTGATGGACTTTACAGACTGACGTAATTTGGGTGTTACATAAAATCTATCCAATCGGGATGCACAATTATCACGTATATACGTGAAACCTCTCTGCCCAAAATTTTTATCACTCCAGACATCTGTGAAGTTAAAGCCAGTTACTAATTTTTGCAATGAATTCGACGTGTTAAATCCAGGTCTTTGATCCTGCGGATACAATACACAATTGAAATCTCCCCCACATATTATGTGTTCTCTTCTACCCTGCATTTCAACCGCAACTTCCTGCACCAAGAACTCATCCCTTTGTTTCCTACACTCTGACCCGGAAGGGGCATATATGTTATATATCCATACATTTGCATCTTTTGCAGATATGATTCTATTATTAGGATGACATATCACATTTGTGAGGGGAACCGTATTACGTGTTAACAAAGCTGTTCCTGTGGATTGAAAATTCGCATTATTATGAATTCTTATCATTGGGGAAAAATTGAAATTCATTTGTCCACATTCTTGAAGAAATACAATATCTAATGATGTTTGCATAATAAAGTCCTCTAACGCTGCCTGTTTTGTGAGGGATTTAATTTTGTTTATATTTATCGTCGCAAAACAAAGGGTCGTCATCATAAATACTATGATCAAAATTTTTGGGATTGGGTATTCCCAATACTTATACGTGTACTTCCACCTTTGCCCCATCTAAGAGTAATACTTCTTACACTATTTTTATATACCCCTAATGTTATACACCAAAAATTAACAAACACACTAACAATATTATTTTAGTAGGGGGGGGGAGGAAATACCCCTTCCCTTTATATACCTTAATCCATAAATAACTACCACCATACAATTCTATATCATTAACTTACTGAGAGTCCATATAAAAATATTCATTCCAAATAATACTATTTTCTAATCTTAAAGTGATTACCTGTACCCAGTATTCACAAACTTTCATAGCCTATCGGACTCGGATCAATAACCATTTCTTGTACATTTGTTTTTACATGTCGCAATGGTCGTCTTTTCGTCCGATTGCTGCCTGACACTTTCCTTATACTCTTTGCTCGTTTTTGTGAGCCGGAAACCAAACGACCCATACTACTTTGGACACTTCCACTTTCGCTATCAGTTTCTGAATCTTTTTCCTGTTCAGCTTCTTGTCGGAAGTCCTTTTGCTTGGTCTGATTCTGCTTCCTCTCCTTCTTGCTCTGTAGCACTTCATCACTCGATTCCTCTTGCACTTTAGTTATGTCTTCTTGTTGTCTTAGTGGTCCACCCTTCTTCTGCTCCATAGTATGCAGGGACATTTCTTCACTTTGTCGCGTAGGTTGAACATTTAACACAGGTTCTTTTGGTTGACTTGACTTAATTCCTTCAGTTCCTATTGGAACATAGGACATCCACGAAGTGTCTCCATCTCACTCTGTTGCATGCGATCTTCTTCATTTCTTTCTAACTTTTCCCCTGTTGTTTTCCTTCTTCTTCAACTGTACGTCTCCATGAGCTTTTGGGTCTTCCCCTTTTTCTAGCACCTTGAGGGTTCCAGTAAAGTGCTTGTTTTTCAATTGTGTTGTTTGCTTTCCTTAGTGTGTGTCCTATCCAGTTCCATTTTCTTCTTTTAATTTGGTTTTTAATCTGGTCTTCTGATGCTCGTATCCAAAGTTCTGGCCAATGTACATTTAATATTCTCCTAAGACATCTGTTAATGAAAACTTGTAGTCTATTTGTGATTTCAGTTGTGATTTTCCAGGATTCTGCTCCATACAGCAATACTGATTTAACATTACTTCTAAAAATCTTTAACTTTGTTTCTGTAGTTATAATCCTACTTTTCCATATTGGGTAAAGTTGTACAAAGGCCCCATTTGCTTTCTTGATGCATTGTTTTACATCATGTTCTGCTTCTCCATTTGTTGCAACTACACTTCCTAAGTAAGTAAAATTGTCTACATCCTCCAATATTTCATTTTCTAGTTGAATATAATCTTGGATTCTTGCATTTATTCGCATTGTTTTAGTCTTTGATTTATTTAATGTCAGTCCGAATTTTTTAGCTTCTACAACCAGATCTTCCAATTTTATTTTTGCATCTCTATAAGATTCTGACAACAGACACACATCATCGGCAAAATATAAATCTTCTAATCTATCCATAAGGCCCCATAAGGTCCCTTTACGGTTTCTCTCATTACTGTATCTATTACGAGAAGAAAAATAAGAGGCCACAGAATACATCCCTGCCTCACTCCAGATTCTGTTTCAAAGGGTTCTGTAACATCTCCTTCATGAATAACTTGACTTTTGTATTGTCGATATGACTCCTGGATTATCCTTATTATCTTAAGTGGTATTCCAAACTTCTGTAATATTTGCCACATTTTTTCCCTTGTTATAGAATCAAAGGCTTTCTCAAAATCTACAAAGATGGTATACAATCTAGTATTCCATTCTATACATTGCTCAATGATAATCCTTAATGTACAGATTTGATCTGTGCAGGATCTACTAGAACGAAATCCTGCTTGCTCTCTCCTAATCTTGGCTTCTACTTTATCTTGAATGCAATTTAATATAACCATAGTTAGTATTTTACTTGGGACCGATAACAGCGTGATTCCTCTCCAGTTATTACAATTTGTCATATCGCCTTTTTTTTTTGGCTCAGTCGGTAACAGGTCTGACTACCATGCTAACAGGTCTGACTACCATGCTAAAGATCCCGGGTTCGATCCCTGGCCGGTTCAAATCTTTTCTAACGTTGGAAGCGGCCCCGGCGTCCACCCAGCGTCGAATAACATGGGCACCTGGGGGAAACCCTGGGGGGGGGGGGGTGTAAAGGCAGTCAGGGGTGTGGTGCTGATCACATCCCCCCACTCACGACCGGATCAAGAAAGTGTGGGGCGTTACCCCCACACCCCCTATACGTCTCTTTTGGTTGCTCTTGCATATTTTCTTCAGTTCCTTCCTTGGTCAAAGTCTGTTGATCATTCTTTTGAATATTTTTCTCTTCCTGTTTATGTATTCCCTGTTGAAGCCCTTCTATCACCGTCAGTTGTGCTGATTCTTGAATCTGTGTCGTATTATGGTGACCCACATTTATACCTTCGTGTGTAGATGTATACGGTGCAATTGCTTCGCTATAGGACCGAACTGCACGACCCATGACTTTGAACACTGTTGGTTTCCGTAAGTTACAATTAAACCGCATTTGGTCACTACTACCACACCATTCACAAAGTCGGGATTTGACCATTATATACTACATGTGCCGTATACTGGCCTATTTTCACAAAGGAGGGAATTGGCTTCTTAATTGCCATCAAAACCTGACGCACCCCATTATACACTTTGTACCTGAATTTGTCACTCCAAGTTTCTGCTATCAATTCATCGATTGTTCCATATTCACTCAGTTTTTCACGAATTTGTCATTCTGGCACTTCCAAAAAAAGATTAAACACTCGAACAAGCTTCACAATTCGATTCGCATCACTCAGTTTCACTTGTGTCACAGCTCCACTACTATAGTAAAAATTCACTTCACCAGTATTTTCTTCTAATATTTTTCTCATTTTTCCAGGATGCACTAATTTCAAAAATACACATTTAATCGTCGTGGGAATTTGTATGGCTGCAATTTCATCCACACTCAGTTTGAATTTATCATGAATAAATGCATGTACTTCCAAAGGACTAGGTTTCAAAGTTCACGTTTCAAAACTGATTTGTATCGTATTTTCGCGATCCATTCTATACTTTACTTTTGTCCAATTCTTCACTAGCACAGTTCAACAGTGTGCCCTCTCCCACACGTACGTACTGATATCGCGCTGAACTTTCACTTTTCCTCAAAGCACAGAGCTCGTACGGCACGACCTACCTGCTCCGCGTTAGGCGCGAGACTCCCAAACACTTGGCCACAGAGTTCGGCCAGAACAGTGTGGATTTAGAAGAGGCAGACCAACAGTAGATCTGATATTCAGCATAAAGCAATTACAGGTAGGGCACTACGGGTATGAAAATGATTTGATTATGGCATTCCTATATATAGAAAAGGCATATGATAGCATGGATAGAACAAAGATTTGGAAGGCTCTAAGATAAGAGAGAAAGGAGTTGAGGAAGAGATAGTATGTAGAGTGCAGAGCACATTCAAGGTCAACCTGAGTGGGAAGAACAGATTGGTTCAATATAAGTAATGGACTGAAACAGGGAAGTGCTTAAATATCTCTGGCAGCAATACAATACAATACAGACACAACAAATCATATAGAGAGCTGTTGAGAGTGTGTACGTGTATTTTACAACAGCTACGCTAGAGCCCTCGAATTTTAAAGTGGTAGAAGCTCCCATTTTAAGAGTTCACACATGTTCAATAGGCGGCAATGGATGGCCAATGAAGAATTTCAACATCATATGGATGTGCCAAGAAAACTGGAGTTTTATCCAAAAGGGTCAATTGCTCTGGGATCTACGAGGGGGATCAAAAAGTAATTGAGTGATTTTTTACAGCCAAATGGAAATGTATTCACCAAAATTGAAATATGCATTTGGAAGTGCATGTATTTCGCCACCTTTCCACAAGATGGCAGGTGTGTGCACCTCATGCACATCAAGAGGCAGTTGTTTCAAAATGGCAGCTACACTTGAGACATTCATTCAACACAGTTGAGCTGCAGAGAGCAATTTTGGTTTCTGTGGTCAAAATGACAGAAACCACCTGAAATCTGGTGCGCAAAATTCAATGTGGGAATGTAAATGTCTTCAATGAACCCCGTGCTGGATGGCCTCGCACATCCCACACACAGAGCAATGTTGACGCTGTGGAGGCATTGATTCAGGAGGACCAGCGGTCAAAAATCCAAACAGCAGCAGATGCAGTGGGCATTTCATATTGCAGTGCATACATCATCATCCATGAAGAACTTGGGTATCGCAAAGTGTCAGACAGCTCGCACCACAGCATATGGAGGACCGTATGGAACACAGTCTTGAGCATTTGCTCCGGTACCATAGGGTTGGAAACACATTCCTCAACCATATTGTTACCGATGACGAATTGTGGGGTTTTCATTACACCCCTGAATAAAAGTGACAGAGTATGGTATGGGAACACACAAACTCGGCCTTCAGGACAACTCTGTGTGCACGAAAGTCTTGCTAACCTTTTTCTGGGACATCCAGGGTGTCATTCTTGCTGATTTTGGGGTAAAAGGAGCAAATGTAATGCTGCTGCATATTGTGCCACACTGGATCGTCTATGAGCTGCTCTGTGCCATAAACGTCAAAAAAAAATCTCTGGAGGAGGCCATCATTTTCCATGACAATGCTCCTCTCCATGTGGCTGCATCAGTGATGCAAAAAGTCAATTCCTGGCATTGGGAAATTCTCAAGCATCCAGCATATAATCCAGACCTGGCCCCATCAGACTTTCACCTGTTCAGCCCACTGAAGGAACACCTTGCTGGCAAACACTTCAGCTGCGACACGGAAGTTGTGACAGCCGTGCATCGTTGGTTAACACATCCAGCTGAATGATTTCTACCGCATGAGCATCGAAAAATTGGAGTCACGATGGGACAAATGTATAAATGTGAATGAATGTTATGTGTAAAAGTAGAGTAATGTTAAACCTTCAAAATGTATATTTGAGTTTTTGTGAATACATTTCCATTTGGCTGTAAAAGATTTACTCAATTACTTTTTGATATCCCCTCATATTTGTAATGATGTAATGAATAGGAAAACTTTGAGAACAAAACAACAAAACAAATTAATCATATATTTCCTTGCATCTTTGTTTTTGTGCAATGTTGGTTTGGTTAGGGAGGCAGGTCTGATCTACCACCAAAGTAAAGTAGTAGTAGTACCAAAACAAGAGGAAAAATGTTGTCACTAATCCTGCAACTTTTTTTATCTATACATTGACTTACCTGGTCATTCATGAAGCTTCGTGACATTGCAAAAATGACGTTGTTAATTTCGCTCATCCATGAATCAACTGGTCTGCGCAAGTCAGATGCATTGAATCGAAATACTCGGAAGCCACGGCGGTCCTTCTCTATGATAGGTACCAAGGTGTCATCTACCCAGCGGATGTCATTTGCACTGAAGTGAGAGTAAATGCACAATTTATCAAGTCAATTTAAAATACCAGAGGTTGATCATTATTGTAGCCCTGGCAATCTCGGTACTTTCAGAAACAGGCCAAGGTACCTACTCTTATATGACTAAAATTTGATCTAAAGTACTCTGGAACAGTTTTTTTTTCCAGTTTCATCTCCATTCAAAGTCATGCAATGCTAAGATAAAACAGCAATACAAGCATCGACTGTTCAAAGGAGAAAATGAAGCTGTTGATATGTTTTAGAGATTTGGAAAAGGCTTATTACCAAGATTTTGAAGACATGCTCTCATTATGAAACACATTTGGATTATAAGAAAAGACAGCAAAGTTCTCGATATATAAGAAGCTGTTGCATTTCTTGGAAAGGACAAAAGGCTGCACTCATTCCAAGCTCTATGTTAGGTTATTCATAGATGAAAAAGTTTATGCAATTTTAAAATATATAATCAGAAGGTGAGATACGTAAAGACATATTTTTGTTATACTTCAAAAAAAATAAAAGCACATTCCTAAAATCATATGCAATACTGAAAACTCATTCTAAATACATCAATAAAAATAATGCATCTACTATTCATCCATTTATGGAATGATACCTGTCACATAAGCATCTGATAATTGAAAGTATTGTTGAACATGATTAAATAATAGCCCACAGTGATAGGAATAATAATTAAATTTGATATTAGCAATAACTAAATAAGCTAAAGTGTTAATGATATGCAAGGAATGGAAAGATAAAAACATTTTCAAAATTTATTTTTCATTTGTCCACTCATAGTTTGATTCAAATTCATCATAACTTAAGCACCCCAATATAAATCTGTAAATTTCAGCTTGCTATGTTACCTACAAATTACCTAAAAATAAAATTACCAGGCTGTTTAAAACATTACCAATTGTAATATGTGTTCCGTCTTTTTAGATCTTCTGAATTCAGCCTTACAAGTATGATTTTAGAAACCACGCTTATACACACCAGGCTTCATACCCATCTTGGGTTGGTTCTGGGTTCAAGTTTGCTTAGAAGATAAAGATATTAAAGTACACAACTTATTGGAGTCACACTTTCTGGACATGTAAGAGGAAGAGAGTTAGGGGAAGCTGGAGTTTCTGAGAAGTCAGTGTGCAGAAGTGAGATGTCAGAAGTAGAATTAAAATACAACATTTTAAAGGATGAATTTTGAAATATTTTAACTTTATAGAAAACGATCTACTGGATGATAATCTTTATGTGAAGAGTACAATTAACATATAGATCTGAATATTTGGATATTTTACGTTTTTAAGTTTCTATCTGTTAGTGTCGATGAAGAGGATAAATAATACAAAGTAAATCATCACTCCTTCTCAGAATTCGAATCTAAGAGAACCCTGGCTTTGTAGCTGACTATACTAACCACCGAGCCACAGAAGCTGGTGAAACTATCGTACATGTTTCTACCAATTATGAGTGTTGAAGCAGAATGATTATTTAACAGAAACTGGCATCTTTTGGGAGCCCTATCAGGGCAAGTACATGAGCTGTTTATTTCACCTTCAACCCCAAAAAAAGAAAATAGAAAAAAAGGGGAAAAAACTATCATAGTGGATAGAAATGTCTTCGACTACTAAGGATTTCTACAAATATACTTTTAAATGAATGCCCATGTAAGAATGGTTCTGCATTTTTAGAGAAGGAAATAATTCCTTCATCAACAAAATATTTCAAATGATCTGCACTCAGGAGACAAGGCAGTCTTGCAAGAATGATTTCTAAATTTCAAGATCGCTTTCTGATAAACTTTGCAAATTTAAATGCTATGTATTATGCAAAATAATACCCTTATTTGTCCAATTTAATTTGTAACGAATGGAAAAGTAATTTCAATATATGTTAAAATATATCAAACATAGGAATTCAAATGGTATTTAGTGTCAAACAGTGAAAACATGAAAATATTTTAAATTATGGAGCAGAGCACATTTGCAGTTATAAATTGATCAGAAATATTTTTATTAATAGCATGCAATCTTAATTGGTTATAATCCAATTTGTTTTCTTAGTTGCTATATATTTGATCACTATGTTTCAAGAGAGAACATCCTCTTTCAAGATGAGAATAGAAAAGCATCACTGATGCTAAAGTTCATACAAATATTAATATGTTTGTTACTACAGTTTTCAAAATCAATAACTACACAAATAGTGATACTATCAAATCACCTAAGTAATCGTAATTATAAAAGTAATCCCAATCATGCTTAGAGTACTTCTTCAATTGATGTGATTGATTGAGTCTGTGTTTTAAGTCCACTTTATGCACGTAAGGCTAATCAAGACTGGACTTACAGTTTAAAGTGGGATCCGAACCACTATGTGCCTCCACCAGGATTCAATTGATGTGATTAGTGTTCATGCTTAGATATCTAGAAAATACTACCAGGAAGGAATAATTTCTTACCAAGAGAAAATGAAAGCATCTATGCTACGCCAAGGATGCCTGCTGCGACGTTGAGTTGCCTGCCCCATCTGCTGCCTGTAAAGGACAAAAGTGCTGGCGATCATCAAAACTAAAAATATTAGACACAAAATGCCAAGTCCCACAAAGTAAGGTATGGTATCGTAGCACACGCCAAAGCCAAACTTCACTTCCATGATGTTCTTTCCTATCCACTTCTCAGGGGTCAAACACAGTACCTTGCTGCTCCTGCCGTTGATGAGTATGCGTCCCTTAGGCTGCTCGTGAAGCCACTCCTGGAACTGCAGAGTTGAGCAATCATCACAGTCAATAGGGTTTCCTCCTAAATCTACAACATTTATGCCTTCCAAGGATTGTCCCATTCTCGATGTGATAGTCGAGATTTTGTTGTTCGACATGTTTAAGATCTGCACATAGCTTTCACCAGGATGAGAGAATATGGAGTGACTGTACCAGTCAACAAGTTTGTTCCATGACAGATCAAAATATGTTATGTTTCCTCTAGAAATGACATTAACTGGTGAAGGCAGCATATTCCACGATATGTCAAGTGTGTCCAAAGCATTCAACTCCAGATTTGGAACCACTTCCAAACCGTTATAGGATGCGTTGATGAGCTTCAGTTCACGGAGGTCCCTGAAAGTTATTGGAGACAGAGTTTTGATGTAATTCCATGAGATGTCGATTATATGCAGCGTGGAGAATGCCTTGAAAGCATTCTTGTCTACCCAGTGTACATTACATGCACTGCAGTTCAGCAGGCGAAGCTGTATCAACCCCCTGGGAATTGTATATTCTCCAAGAACTCCAATGTTGTTCTGAGAGATATCGAGGGTCTCCAGATATTTTGGCAGGGGAAGATGAGCGAGAGTAACGTTGGTGAAGCGATTGGCACGCAGGTGAAGCACTCTCAGCGAATCATATTTGGCAACATCCATCGACATGTCCATGGACTCTCCTAGCCTGTTTACAGACAGATCCAAGAATTCCAGTTGTGGAACATCACCATGATCTGTAAAGATTGAAAGAAATGCCTCATTAAGTCTTCTTTTTTGTTTATTTTTGTTTGTAGAATTGCAACATTGCACAGGTTTTTGTACAGCTTTATTGTAGAATTTCAACATTGCACAGGTTTTTGAATAGAATATAATTGTACTGAAAGCAATCAAGATGTTTTTAAATGGGGGAGTGGGGGTATACTTACAAGAGTGAAGGTCCAAGATCCTTTCCTCATTGCATGTCGGAAAATCTTTATCAACTGCACATTAAGAACATTGATATTATTATTTTTATTTATTTATTTATTTATTTATTTCGTCTTCTTTACATGCCTCCTTGTGATAAGAGCGTACCTCGTGAACAACTTAGCTTTGTGGTAACGCTGTAAGGGTTCCTGGGGATTTGATCTTTAGTGGAGGCACAATGGCTAGTGGTTCTGAAGCCACTTTAAACTGTATATCCATTAATGATTAACCTATCTGAGTAGAGGGCTGCATAGTCTGCCTTTTACCTACACACTGCCCGCTTGCTCGCGAGGACAGGTATACCTGCTTGCCCGCCCACGGCAACGAGTCGACTTGCATCTTTACCCGGGTTCTTGGTCTTCAAGGTGCTCTGCGCTTACAAGGTAACTGGGCATTTAACAAGACCCGGGTGCCTGCAAAACCTGCTGGAAGGAAACAGCCCTCCGGCAGCGTGTCGCTCCAGGTGTTTCATCACCACGTGGAGGGCTGCAGCCAGTGTTGCCTACTTACGTAGCTCCTAAATCCTACGAAGTCCTAGGAGGAGCTCTCTCCTTTAAGGAGAATTTACAGTATATACTTAGTGATTTCAGTTCATTGTAAGCAGTTTTTATCTTATTGCCAGGAAATGCACGCAATATTACAGCTTCATTTATCTAAATGAATGATCGAGCAAACAAAAATCTCCTCACTGAAAACTAATTGTTTTTCATTGCATGGTGCCTTAACCAGGCACGCAGTGGTGCAACCAGAGGGGGGCAGGGGGCATTGCTCACAACCTTGGACGGAAATTAAGTCTAGCGGAGGGGTCAGGGTGGGGGTCAAACATTAAAGCACAAGAAAAAACAGGCTAGCAGAATTAAAGAGTAGCAGGGCTAAAGGGTACTCAAGATGGAATTAATTTTCATATTTTTCTTGCATTTTCCTTCCAAACGGCCAAGGGCACCTGCAGAGGGGGAATGGAGGGGTAATTGCAACCCCTTGATTTCAAATTTTATGAAAGTAGAAATATATTATAAAATATTATACAGTCTCATCAAGTTCAATGCCGTAGCAAAGGGGTAGCGGGAGTCGGCCCTGAGCGCCGAACGATCTAAGTGAGAAAAGTTTTAAAACAGAGAATGCTATGGCGGCCCGTGATATTATTTGCTATTAATGTTGGTTTGTTACGAGTTGGATGAATTGATTATGTAATGCGTCGCTCCATGTGAAAAGAAAATATTGTAGATGGAAATTTTACATGCCATATATATGTACATTCGGAATGATTTTTTCTTGCACTTTCTTTCTTTCAAAAACAGTTTGTGTGCTTGTTTTCCATTATTAGCTAATGTGAAATTGACGTGTTGGAAAAAAATATTTCCAATCCTCTGTTTCAACACAAATGCGTGAGAACCGACTTCTACCCTCTTTTTGCATGATTTATGAGGATAATAATGCCTTTCATGCTACTTTATTACTATTATTGTGATTGTTGTTGTTGGCACGTTTATCCAAGTACTTGCCCCCCCCACCCCACCCCAAACGAGGGTAACGGCAATGCCCCTGGCTGGCTACGGCCCTGGCGTTCTCAGTAGAACAGTGTGTTGTTCGACTCACGACCTCAGCGTCGAACGTGACATGTTTCAGTCCTGCCCTATATCACTATATATACGTATATTGGTTGTTTACGACATATACCTACTTATGGATCCTGTGCCACGGAAAACCTATTTCAATGTGTGTGTGTTGGGGGCGGGGGGTAGCAACATTCGTAAATCTCATTTCATTTGTGATGTGGCTTACGAAGCTTTGAGTTCCCTTTTTTAAGTAGTGAAAATCTAGTGCAGTTGGCAACACTGCAGAATGGTGTGGATCCGGTGCAGTTTCTACTCGAAGCAACTACGTCATGCAGAGGGAGGGGTCTGCAGTTGATGGAAAGAACGAACTGAGACCTACTAGGTATCGTAAGACTGAGGGTACCCGGTGGGTCTACAATGCCTGCCAGGAACGATCTGGGCAGGTGGGCATACAAGCTGCTCAAGCGAGGGTGTTGCGCAGGTTGCATGGTATTTTAGGAGCGATGTCTCGCGAATGGGTCTGCTCCAGGTCTTGTGCAGGCCTCTGTATCTGAGCATAAAAAGCAAATCGTCTTTTTGGCTGAATCGTTTAAAGATTTTTCATTGGTTTATGATCCTATACTTAGTGAGCAGATGGATTTACTGTAAAATGTCAGTGCATGCGTACATTACTTCCTTTACAATACATACACTAAGCTATGCAATGAGCTCCCCCTCCCCCCCAAAAAAAATTAACGTAATTTGCAATGTGACCAGTGGTCACTTTTAAAGGTGGCAGTTTTGCTATTACATCATGTCAAGTTAAGGCACCAATGCATTGGCATATAAACGAATGGCATAACATCCCTCTAGGAAAACACAAGTAAGTTACATCAGTTGCCATATATTGGTGTACATTTTCATCCATGTGCCATTTTCTTGAGTCCAGTTTTGCCAAGCACCAAGTAGACTCTGGTGACGCATTTCAAGAAATCATAGCTGCAGAGGAGTAGTTTCAGAAGGAGAATGGATTTTACAATGTAAAATTCGCATGCGAATGGAAAAACCCAGCATTTGTGATGGCATTTGTGATTCTCAGCACAGAAATATGGTAGTTTCTTTCTGCATCTTGCATTTGTGTAAAGTAAATCTCATGTGGAATCGTGTATAAAATCAGCATTACAGTTTGGATCATCATTGAACTAGATCATCTAAAACAACATATTTCATATCTACATTGCTGGTCTGGCAGTGTGGCTGTGCAGTCTACGGTGTCATGCTAACGACTCCTACTGTGGGACGCACTCAGTTAGGAGTCTCCTAGAGAGAAGTGTAACGATTTTTTCTCCAGAGATTTTGGCCTGTGTATGGAACCACTTGGGGAGCTACGAATGAGTAGGGTAACCCTATCACGGAAACCTACAACAGCGACTGGGGGTTTGTTGTTCTGACCACACGTCACCCCGTAACTGGTTGGATGGTCTCGCACCTCAGCAGGTGGGAGTGAGGCTGGCATTCAATAGGTAGACCATGGACCTCATGGGCTATTGTGCCACGGATTATTATTATTATTTATATCTATATTGCTATCGACATTTAGAAGTAAATGTTATCTCTGAATGTCAACACCAATATAAATCATATGATATGATTTATTTCATTCCTTTGACCATTGTACAGTGGTTGTTTTCCACGCATGGTATGGAACATGTCAGTACATTACAGTTAATAATTATTTTCAAATAGGTACAAGTATGAAGATATTATACATAACAATTAAAAAAACATTGATTACATTATAATTAATTCTCCTTGTTCTTGCTAATGTTAGTTGCAAGGTTTACATTAATTTACATACATATAATAAATAAAATCAATACATACATATACATGTCCCAGGAGTTCATTTAGGATGTGACAATTTGCAATTTATTGTCAGGTACTCTTTAACAGAATAAAAACAATGATATAATAGGTATTTATTTACATGCTTTTTATATGAGGTAGCTGATTGTGTTATTTTTATGTCACTTGAAAGGTTATTGAAACAGTGAACAGCCATGACTTTCGGTCCTTTGTCAAGTAATGTGGTGTTGTGTGATGGTATCGTGAGGTTGCTGCCATTCCTTGTATAATATTTATGTGAGGAGTGTTACATTTGAAGGAATCGTCTAAGTCGGTTTTTACATACATCAGCAGATGAAATATATACAAGCATGGTGAGGGTAATATGCCTAAATTTTTAAACAGTCTTCTGCAGGGTGTATTTCTCTTAGCCTGGAGAAGTTGAAGAGGAAGGACGTGTTTTCTAGCCGCTCCGTTCTAAGCTCGTGGTAAGCAATGGGGGTTTCGACCGAGACCTGGCGTTGCAGGATTGGAATGTTCGTGGTGAAATCAGGCCTGAAATGTCAGGTGTCTGCGGAATGTACCTCTGAATCGAAGCAATGTTATTGTGCATATGGTTTAGTGATTTTAGTGCTACTAGTGATAGGTGGTGTGGAACAAAATCCTGGGCCCAGTGATGAAATGGGAGAGATCAAAGCAATGCTGCAAGAACTCAAGGCTTCGAACGACTCCTTAGTTTCCGAAGTTCGGCAATTCGGCACCTCACTCAAAACCCTCGTCACTAGAGTGGACGTTCTGCAGAGAGATGTTGGCTCCCTTACGAAACGTGTGGAGGAACTGTCTCAACAAAATAACTGGCTGGAACAAAGACTGGACGACCAAAAGACAGAAGCCGACGCGATAACTTGGTGTTATACGGTGTTGAAGAAGGGGACTCGGGAGAAGACTGGAGCCAGACGGAGACAAAAGTGCGAACAATAATTAAGGACAAATTAAACATCGATCTGCAAGAGGATTCCATCCAGAGAGCGCATCGGATTAACACGAACAGTAACCGAGGTCCACGTCCCATCGTCTGTCGCTTTTTGCGATACAAGGAAAAAGAAAAAGTTATTGGATGCCGCAACAAACTGAAGGGAACGAAGATATTTCTGGAGCAAGACTTCTGTTATTCCACTCGCAAAGAACGCCAAGGATTACTAGAACATATGCACCGAGCCCGGAACGCTGGTCACCGTGCGTACATTAGTTATCGCCATCTTGTGGTCGACAACATAAGATATTCCCTGCGCGATCTGCAAGCTGACCCTGGCAACCCTTCCGATGCCCAAAGTGTTGGTCCCCGCCGGGAGCAAAGTGAAAGCGGAGGTCAAGAACCCTCACCCCTCGTTCGTCCAGGAAATCTAGGAATGCAGGATGGAAGGGGGAGCAAGTGGGCAAGAGGTAGCGGTCTCCGAGCTCTTTGAGGACGTCAAGGTAGCCACGCCCAGCGCAACTTGTCAGGTAAGAAGTTTATTTCACCTGTTCGTGTCCCTGCTTTTGTGGAGACGTCAATCAATCTTGCTAGAACTGACCCTTCCAAAACTCTGTGCGACAATGAAAAAAACATAATTAGCATGAACATAATTTATCAGAATCTGAGAGGAGTTCGATCAAAAACCAAACAGTTCTTTTTAAGTGTATTGAGTAACAATTACGACGTGGTCTTGTGCACGGAAACGTGGCTAAATTCTTCAGTTTCAGATTCCGAACTACTCGACGATAGATATAGCGTGTTCAGGTCAGATCGCAACACGTTAGAAACTGGCAAAACACTAGGTGGCGGTGTCCTCATCGCCATAAAGAGAAAATTTAATCCTGTAATGGTCGATGCTCTTTTACACGAACAAAGCATTGGCAGTTTAATTACAAAGTTTAAAACAGAATCTGGTCGCGATTGTTACATGTGTGTAGTGTATATTCAACCTGCATCTCCCGTGGACGTATACGAGAACTTCTTTAGTCATATAACTGCACATTATCCTCTGGGGAGCCCGTTGGTCATTGCAGGTGATTTCAACATCCCTGAAATTAAAAATTCCAACACTGAGTTGCTCACGTTAGGCGCACAATGTCGGGAACTGAAATATTTCCTCGATTTCAACGACCTGAAAAGCAAAAATTCCATCCAGAACGCCAATAGTAGAACTCTCGACCTAGTCTTAACAAATATTGAAAATACTAAAATATTTCGCCAAGAGCCTCTGGTAAGCGAAGATAAACACCATCCGGCTCTAGGAATAACTTTAACACAAACCATGCCTAAACAAAGAGCTTTAAATCCAAACACCCAACGATATAATTTCAAGAAAGCAGATTTCATTAATTTGTATCGGAAACTCGAATTAGCTGACTGGGACCAAATAAAAGAATGCGAAGACGTAGATATTGCCGTTGATAAATTTTATGAAATGATCGAAAGCATTTTTTAATGAATGTGTTCCTCGCTCTCGCTCCTCTGTAAAAAAATCTTACCCATGTTGGTTCACGCGGGAAATTATTAAAAATGTGAAAGCAAAATCACGTCACCACAAAAAAATGGAAGCAAAGAATGGGAAATGTAACACATCACGAAACTAAGTATAAAACTTTAAGAACGAAATTAAAATGGGAAATCAGTAAAGCTTACCAAAACTATATTGAAACTTCAGAAATCAATCTTGCTCACGTTACTAACCAGTTTTGGTCCTTCATTAAAAATCAAAGAAAAATCCACCCGTGCAGCCAACTAAGTATAATGATAAAACCATTGACGATAATGAAAGTATCCAAGATCTCTTTGCAAAGTATTTTGAATCCGTATATTCCAAAGAACCATCTATCTACAAAGATCCGCATCCTAATGTAAACATGAACTCACTTCCTAGTATCTTAAATATCTCTGAAATATCACTAAATGAAATTGAGGAAGCCATTAAAAAACTGAAACCTAAAAAATCCGCCGGCCCTGATTCAATCCCCCCTTATGTAATTAAAGGATGTTCGGAAATTCTTAAGTACCCTCTTCACACCCTTTTCAACTTGGCTGTCAGAACTTCGAGATTTCCAGCAATGTGGAAACCAACAGAAATCTGTCCGATTCCCAAAGCCGCTGATAAGGCTGACATATGTAACTACAGGCCTATTGCAAAATTGTCAGTACCAGCAAAACTCTTCGAGCAGATAATATACAAACATATATATTTTCATATTAAACCCATTCTTTCCCCCAAACAGCACGGATTTGTCCAAAAACGCTCAACCGTAACCAATCTTGTCGAACTGACAAGCTACATTGCACCCAGTATAGCTAATAAAGGGCAAGTTGACGTTTTATATACAGACTTTTCAAAGGCATTTGATACAGTTCACCACGATATATTAATACAGAAATTTGCCAACAATAGCCTTTCTCCTCCACTTATTACCCTTCTTTCTTCCTATCTGCAGAACCGCCGACAATATGTCGTGTATCAAGGCTGCAGATCAACCGAATTCGTGGCCAGTTCGGGAGTTCCACAGGGGTCGAACCTTGGTCCCTTGCTATATTTAATTTTTATAAACGATTTGCCAGAACTACTCACAAAATGTGAGACATTAATCTTTGCTGATGATGTTAAAATATACAAAAATATCGAAAACGCTGATGACTGTACAATAGTACATGAAGAGCTGAATAACTTGCTTCAGTGGTGTGAAATTAATAAAGTCAGGCTAAACCTAAAGAAATGTAAACTTGTATCATTCACCCACAACAGACACCCTATTCAACATTCATACACTATTTCTAATGTGTTAGTACAAAGTGAGAATATAGTTACCGACCTAGGGGTCACTTTTGACAAAAAGATAACATTCCAATCACATATTGCCCGCATTTTAAGCGAAGCTCACAGAAATTTGGGATTTATAATGAGAATGGGTCATCAATTTAGTAAAAAGGAAACATTTCTCTTGCTATAAGGCACGTCCAGAAAGTAAGTTCCGTTTGGTAATAAAATTAAATTGTGTACAGATACAGAAAAGTTATTTATTGCACAAAATTCTACAACTCTTAAACTACTTTTCCACATAACTGCCGAAATTTTGCAGGCATTTGTCATAGCGTGGCACAAGTTTTTGTATACCTTCTTCATAGAAATTTGCCGCCTGTGTCTTCAACCAGTTGGAAACAGTTTCTTTCAGCTCGTCGTCATTGTTGAAGTGTTGACCGCCAAGGAAAGACTTGAGATGTAAGAACAGATGAAAGTCGCTAGGAGCGAGGTCAGGGCTGTACGGAGGATGGTCAAACACGTGGAGGATGGTCAAACACGTCCCAGCCAAATCCCTGTAGGAGGTTTTTCGTCACATTTGCAGTGTGTGGTCGTGCGTTGTCGTGAAGAAAAACAACACATTTTGACAGCAATCCTCGACGCTTATTCTGTATTGCGCAATAATAATAATACAGAATAATACAGAATAAACGTCGAGGATTGCTGTCAAAAGGTGTTGTTTTTCTTCACGACAACGCGCGACCACACACTGCAAATGTGACGAAAAACCTCCTACAGGGATTTGGACGTGTTTGACCATCCTCCGTACAGCCCTGACCTCGCTCCTAGCGACTTTCATCTGTTCTTACATCTCAAGTCTTTCCTTGGCGGTCAACACTTCAACAATGACGACGAGCTGAAAGAAACTGTTTCCAACTGGTTGAAGACACAGGCGGCAAATTTCTATGAAGAAGGTATACAAAAACTTGTGCCACGCTATGACAAATGCCTGCAAAATTTCGGCAGTTATGTGGAAAAGTAGTTTAAGAGTTGTAGAATTTTGTGCAATAAATAACTTTTCTGTATCTGTACACAATTTAATTTTATTACCAAACGGAACTTACTTTCTGGACGTGCCTTGTATATTATACGCTCGTCAGATCTAAACTCGAATATGCTTCTCTTGTTTGGAACCCGCAATTCAAGAAAGATATCGAAAAATTAGAAAAGCTTCAAAATAAATTTCTCAGATATCTACTATTTAAACTTGATGGTACATATCCAAAACTCACTCCTAGCAACATATTACGCGAAATCTTTAATATTCCGTCACTCGACGAAAGGAGGCAAATAAGTCAAATAACTTTTCTCTCCAAGCTTATCAATGGTAAAATAGATTCTTTTAATCTGTTGTCGAATTTAAATTTTTATGTGCTAAACTGTATGTTAAGGCCCAGAACTGATCTCTTTCAAATCCCCCTTGGAAGAACAAAAATGACCGAAGCTGAACCCATGAGGAGAATGTGCAAGTTATTTAATTCAGTTTCTAAGAATAATCCAAGCGTAGACCTATTTAAATGTAATTGTAACATAAGATCTATTCGCTGAATTTCTGTATGTTTTGTTTTGTTCTGTTCATTGAATTTTGGTTTTCATTCAGCTTGTAAGGTTATATCCAACAGTTTAGCTTCATTTATTATTGTATTGTCTCTGTATTCCCTTTGCTTCTATAATCTAATAATTAATTTCTTCTCACAATTGTTTTTAAATGTAAAAGGTATATTGCGTCATTCATATTTCTTGTTAATTTTCTTAGTTATGTTCTTGTTTATGTAATGGTGTCATCCCATATTGAACACTGTAATTGGGCATGCGCCTGTTGTGTTTCAATTAAAATAAATAAATAAATAATTCTGACAATTTTCTTTTGCAGCACAAAAATTTTATTACTATTAGTGGAATTTCCCGAGAAGATTATACCGTATGTTAATAAGGATTGAAACATGGTGTAGGCCTAATATAGTATTTTCAATGTTTCTAAGTTTGATATTGATTTCCATGTATTAATGGCAAATATAATTTTGCCTAGTTTTGCGGAAAGGTGATCTATGTGTGGGTCCCATTTTAAGCTTTCGTGAATCCATTCTCCCAGGAATTTGACTGTTTTAACGTGATTTACTGTCATATTACCTAATGTAACATTTGGTTCATATATCATTATCATTATACAGGATATCAGATTTAAATATATAACAATTTTTTTAGAAATAATTTGAAAATTTGTGATGGTTTCTACCTACATGCAGTAATTCATAATGTTTTTACAGACCTAAAACATAGTGATACACCTACAATTAGTGAGGCAAAAGAAGTCCAACCTGTATTTAATCTTGATGTAGGCATCACATTATCATTTAATTGAATAATCTGCTCATGACAATACTTAATATTCACTTTCAATCTGAGAGTAAATGCAGTCAAATTGTTTTGCCAATGTTTGTGAATTTCAGTATTGTGAGGGCAACTGTATGCTATCATCTTACTTCTGAATGCATCACAGCAAATAATGCAGTTGAATTTGTTAACAATAGCATTTTTTTAGTTCTATCGGAATACAGAAAACTAGAATTGAGAAGTCCTTCAAGTAGTTGATTTCTTGATTTTTCTTCATTTCACCTTGAAGTACAATATGTGTGTGTGTGTGTGTGTGTGTAGACAAAGTTCCTGAAAGAGATATAAAATCGAGACATTCAGAGATCAAGCTTCATTTGTCAAGAAACAAGTTTATCCCTACCATTTGACATAGCTCTATGTGTGATACAGGCACTATCCAGGAATTCCTTTGGGGGGAAGCTCAACACCATTTCTTTAAGGGGTATAGTAAGAACCTCACAATTGCATGTTCAAGACCAGTGGTGGCAATTGGGTTCCAAATGAAGGGGGGGGGGCAAGGGCATTGCAAGGAAAGTTTACTTTCTCTTGGTAGACAAGGCTTAACATTAAGAGGCCATAATGTTGAGGCAAGAAAATAAAAAATGGGGAGCAACTATCCCCTAAATCGTCGCCACTGTAAGGCTGTCATTTTAATCAGAACGTGAAATCGGAACATTTTTTACCACTCGACTCCTCTGTTTCCATGCATTAACATTGTGTGCCGGAACCATCTCAGTATGTGTGTTTTTCCATTTCTTCTCATCAGGCATAAAAACATCTATGGTGTCTTTGAGTGTTTTTACGAAGCTGTTACACATGCACGGGATGGCCAATCCACTCGACAACGCCAGATTCAAATTGTGGGCTGAGAACTGGACGCAGACAACTCTCGAATATGTATCTCTGATTCGAGCCCGAACACCACTAACGTGTTTTGTCCTCCCATGTTTGCAGCTCTTATAAAAGCCGAAACCCACCAAATTGTTCAGATTCAGGCCTTAGCACTCACAAGTATTCAAAAATGCCTGTCACAGCTTCCGCTGTCTTGTCATATATCGGCACGAAACAAAGGAAGTCTTCTCGAATACAGGTGGATCACGAAACAATTAATGCACAGTGAAAACCCTTCCGTTCCCAACACATCTAATGTTTCGTCTCCCAGTATGATCAAATGTTTACTCATTTATCTCCAGTGACGTGCCCAAGGGAGGGTTGGTGAGGTCATAACCCCATTTGACACAGTATTCCTTTTTTTTAAAAAAAAGAAAAAGAGGAACGCCAAGGACAGGAAAAAAATGGCAAAATCAGGACTGATCACCAAAAATAGTATGTGTAACCCCTCTCCCTTCCGAAAATCCTGAGCACGCCTCTCTTTATCTCGGACACATTTTTTTAAAATCAACTCACCAGAAGTTTTTATCATTCCATATTAGAGATTGAAGTAAGATGCGTTCTTCCTGCAGGTTTGGATATGATCCGTTAGGGTGCTGTCGTCTGCCTGCCTTCACACCTAACCTTAACAAGGCCCTAATTTTCCGTCCTTGTGACTTGGATTTTCAAGACTTAGGCAGATTTCAGACCGAAGGGACACGCGATACATGTCGATTGGAATGGGCCAATCAACAGCAACGTTTCACACCGTAGCGACACAAAAGGCCGCACAAACCTAATCTTCAGGCGACATGGTGTGAAATCTCCCTTATTAGGCCACTGTCATTGTCACCTCGAAGTAGTAGCTCTTGTTGACCACAGAAAAAAATTCTCCTAAACCGGTGGGAATGCTCCTCAGTTTTCTTCTCTCTCCTATATTTTCTGTGCTTGTTCACTATACAGGCAACACCTTACGATTTTATATACACAGGACATGTACTATGTCGACATTTTAACGAAAATCGGTTGAAGTCAAGGATGGCTAGGTGGATCAGTTGGTAGAGCCCTGCTTTGGGTCCTGGTAGAGCCTGCAATTTCCACCTAAAATCTCTACATATGCAACATCTTCTTGCTTTCTCTTCTCGACATTCATAAAATTTTCGGCTGTCTCTTTATGGAAGTTAAGTGTTTGAATGTGTTTCGAACCCAGTTGGCTTAAACAAAAGTATTTTTTATACCATGAAATTCTCGGAATGCATATACGAAATTTAGTTCTGGCAAAACTAAATCATCACTCAAAACTTTGATTTTCAGTTGATCTATGCAGCTTATTTCTGTTTTAATAAACCACTCCAATATCCGGTACTGCTGAAATATTCACTTGAGAGAGAGAGAGAGAGAGAGAGAGAGAGAGAGAGAGAGAGAGAGAGAGAGAGAGAGAGAGAGAGAGAGAGAGAGAGAGAGAGGGGCAGGCCTTGATCTCTTCGGCCCTCGAACCGAACTAGCACTACACTAAGGCCCCGGAAGTTCTCCTGTCGTCAATGTCTTCATTTTCGAATCATTATATCTTATAAAGCAACCAGAGGACGCTGACTGATCTGATCACCAATCGACTGTATGAATTGTCACACTTACCTCTGAAATCTCATTAGCCGATTCTTTGTATAGATCAACCGAAAAATTGAATCCGCGTATTTATATCCTCATTATCCTCAGATAAAATGATTCGTTAATATTGCCAGTAGTTGACTCCTTCTCTCATTCAAGAACGTACCCTCTCCCGCCTTCCAGAGATTAGAAATTACAACGAATCGCCCTACGTGTGGCGCTACCTTTGTTGTGCAGCTTCCAAAAAATGCTGACAAGTCTCTACATAGTGCTCAAGTGCGCTGCGACAACACCGAAAGCGCAAGAAAAGTTTACGTGCAATATTATCAACAACAGGGTTATAGAACATTCTCCATCTTGCCTCGATAATTGTCTATCTCCTTAAATCATCGTCACATTATTCAAAAAGCCAAAAACCTAATTTTATCTAGTGTAAAATAAAAAAATTCCTGGGGTGGTGGCTCGAGCCACCTCAACCCCACCTTGGATACGTGCTATTAACAATAACAGGGTTATAGAACATTCTCCGTCTTGTCTCGATAATTATTTCTCCCAAAATTTCATCACATTATTCAAGAAGCCAAAATCCTAATTTTATCTAGTGTAAACAGAAACATTTCATGAAGGGGGGCTCGAGCCTCCTGATTCCCACCTTGGATATGTGCTATTGACAGTAATAAGGTTATAGTACACTCTCCGTCTTGTATAGATAATTATTTCTCTCAGATTTATAAATTTATTATCTTCACATTATTCAAGACGCCAAAAATTTAATTTTATCTAGTGTAAATTGAAAAATTTCCTGAAAGGGGGCCCGAGCCACCTCATACCCACCTTGGATATGTGCTATTAACAATAACAGGGGTATAAAACATGCTCCATCTTGCCTCGATAATTATTTCTCTCCTTACATTATTTTCACATTATTCAAGAAGCCAAAAACCTAATTTTATTTAACGTAAACTGAAAAATTTCCTGGGGAGAGGGTCGAGCCCACTGTGCCCCATCTTGGATACGTACTGTTATCAATAACAGGCTTACGGAACATTCTCCGTCTAGCCTCCATAATTATTTCTCTCCTTAAATTATTGTCACATTATTTTATTTCACACAAGAAACCAAAAACCTCATTTTATCTAGTGTAAACCTAAAACTTTCGGGGGGGGCTCGAGCCCCCTAAGCCCCCCCCTCTGGATACGTGCCTGGTGTGATAATTATGTCTCCTTTAATCGACAGAACATCCAAGGAATCAAGGTGTATCCATATTTCACTATTAGGCATTTTCATTATTTTATTCATTAATAAAACAAAAAAAAACTATCTGGCAGATAGATGTTTGCATTTGTGTGCATTTATTTTAAGGTAATAAAAATCAATCGAAAAGCTTGAAGCTCTGCCACACACCAAGGTCAGAACACAGTCCAGGTGTCATCAATGGATGAAGAGAGGCCATATATTTATTTACTTATTCCATCTTATTTTGCATAGACCTTATGGCTGAGGAGCAAATTACAGTGTGAACGGATTAAAAATTAAAATAAATGGAATTTTGGAAGAGGGATTAATAGTGGGAATTCTATGCTTTGTAATGGCCATTCTGTGCAAGATAAATGAGACAAATTGAGCCTTACATAAACATTACTTCAAATATTGTAAGTTTTTGACCAATGTTTTTTTAATATTTTAAATTAATTTAAATCACATATATTGAAAATTAACAGAAAGTGTAATGCAAAATAAAGAGTCAGAATAAGGTTCATTCCTCATTTCTCCATTTCCAATGTTCATTTACTTTTTTTGCTCCTTAACGCATTTTTCAAGTTTGCTTTTCTTGGTCTTAGTCAATAGGACATCTGACTGACTGAAGGAGACCGAGGTACGATTCTCTGGGAGGTTTATCTAAAGGTTGGGACTTTTTCCGACTTTGCCCCTGCATAAACCACCCAGTTAGTCTCAAGGAGTTCCAGGTCTTGTTGAGCCAACAGTCCCAGAAGAATAGCCCATGGAAACTGTTCAGAATTCAGTTGATTGTAAATAGAGGAAACCTATGATAGTAAAATATCTCTAAAGTTTCATGCTGTGTCCAGCTTGAAACACCACTTCTCAGCAGGGGTGCCCATCCCCCCCCCCAAGGCCAATGGCACAATCCCCCCAAACATATCATGCATCCCCCCAAATCATATCATTTGCACCCTCAAACCATATCGTAATTCCCACAAAGTATTAAATTACGACATCATGTCTACCGAAACTAACTTCTTTCTTAGCTTTACTGAACATTATACTTGATCTGCCCCTCCTCCCTAAACCACCCCTAAAATCGTCCATCATAATCGAGAATATCGCTTGTATTGTAATGCAGCTATAGTATAAAAACTTGACATACATCTAATTAAAGTGCCAAACACGCATCCTAGCAACACATGAATGCGAGCGAAGCGAGCAAGAAATTTTTTACATGCATTTCTTTGCAGGCTTTCAAGAATATTAATTTAATAGGATGTCAATACTTTCTTAGTCTTTTCCAGCTTCTCCTTTGGCACGTTCGGGGTCGAAAACGTGTGGATACCATATCGCTAAATACAGTCTCCAAAATTTAATGTTCGAACTCTCTCTCCACTACAGAAATCCCTTGACAATCTAAGATTTAAAACTTTATCAAGAGCTTTCTACCTCTCAATCAATTTTAGACTTACTGTTGATATTGAAGAGTGGATATTGCCTCCTCCAAAAAATTAATTCTAAGTCTCGACACCAGAATTTCCGCAACAGTCTAATAGCAATACACAAGAATTGGATATCCCCTCAATTTAATGTTCAATCCCACTCTAACTAAAATACCCGCCATAATCTAAGACCTAGAGTTGGATACTGTCCCCCCAAAATTTAATTCAGAATCCCCCCAGAACCCACATGTCAATTAAGGCCTAATATGTCAAAGTTGGATATCCCCCCCCCCCCCTTCCCACCACCACCTTTGATAATACCCTTAAACACTTTCTTTTCTTACACGTTAAAAACATCCTTATATATTTTGGAAGAAGATATAAATGTTGAATTTTATGTAATTGGAAGGGGAAAAAAAATCTCGATGGCGCAACCTGCGCCATAATCCCCCCTGTGGGCACCCCTGCTTCTCAGAAAATATCAAATATATACTATAGGCACAACTTGGCTAGTTCACTTACCGACGGTGAAGAAGTCGATGCTGCAGTGGACGAGACTCAGCCTCCTGAGGTTGACCATGTTTTTGAAGAACTTGCTGGTGAAATGTTGGAAGTAGCTCGAGGGGAGGCTCATCTTCTCGATACCCAGTCCTCCGAGCACTTGCACTAGCTGTCGGGAACTCCCATCGTCATTGAGGCTGGCGTTGAACTCCGCCACGACGCCTCCCAGAACGTCGATGTACAACTCCTTCAGGATTTCCTTCGGCGTAAACGTACCGTTTTTCTTTTTCGGGAACCAAACCCTCGAAGCAACATTGACTACCACGTTGCATGGTTTTCTGCAAAGAAAGTGCACATTCATTACTCTGGATTGCCATTTTTGCACTGACTTAGAGAGTCCCTGGCTAAAATATAAATACAGGTTCTTATTGGTATTGGAATATGTAAAACAAGGCAAGGAAAATAATTTGTTATAGCATTTATTAAAATAATTGCTGAACTTGCTTGTAGTCCAACAACTCTTTCTCTGAAGGCGGCAGACACTTTGAACATGCCTCTTTTCTACAGGGTGGACCAAAAGTCGCAATGCATAAGAACATTATAATGTTGTGAAGTTTCCATATTTATTTATATTTTAACGTGTTCTTTTCTAATTTACAGATACTCGAAAATGCCTTTGACAAAAGAAGAACGTCTTAAGATCATAATAGGTGGCCGCGGTGGCTCAGTCGGTAACGCGTCTGACTACCATGCTCAAAGTCCCGGGTTCGATCCCCGGCCGGTTCAAATCCGGGAACTTTTCTAACGTTGGAAGCGGTCCAGGCGCCCACCCAGCGTCGAATAACATGGGTACCTGGGGGAAACCCTGGGGGGTAAAGGCGGTCAGGGGCGTGATGCTGATCACATCACCCCCACTCACGACCGGATCAAGAAAGTGTGCGGCGTTACCCCCACCCCCTCTTATACCCCTTCATGGCGTGGTACTAAGCACAGGGGAGCACTTTACCTTTTTTACCTTTACCTTGAGATCATAATGGTAACCACGTACAGCATATTATATGAATACATTGTTTCTCATCGCAACATATTTCTTTTTCCTATGCATTGCGAATTTTGGTTCACCCTGTACTGTACAGCGGGATCCATGAGTATTACCGTGCAAATTGTCCATCACCATGTTCGTGCACTTTATTTGACCCAATAAGAGCTTCAAGAATTAAAAGAAAACTCAAAACAAGCTGTTGACAACTTCTGCACCAGCATACATAATAATCCATTGCTTAAAAACGCATAGGATGTAATAGAAATATTAATGAAAATAGTCATGGACAATTTGCACTGTAATACTCATAGATCCCACTGTACATGTTCCTCGCAACGCGGCTTGAATGTTGGCGTTCTTTTGACCTGCGGACACAAAGAGAGATTGGCTTTTATCAAGAAATAGAAGGAGGAGAGAAAAATCTTGAAATAATCTAATATTTACAGAAGCGTTATCTTAAAAGTGCATACATGTATTCAGTGGCGTGCCCAAGGGGGGTTGGTGGGGTTATAACTCCTCCCTTTGGCACAGTATTCCTAAAAAAAGAGCATGAAAGGCAGGAAAAGATGGCGACATGAGGGCTGACTACCAGAAAAAGTGTACTTAACCCCTCCCTTTCGAAAACCCTGAGCACGCCACTGCAAGTATTATCTGTACAAATACACACGTATGGGCGTATACGTTAGCATATTTTCCAGAAAACCGTTGCTAAACTACTGAACAACACCAAGAGTGATTGGAACCACACCACGGCATCAGACGGATTTCATTCAAAGATCCAACATTCGACCTGAATGAAATGCGAGAATCGGGATGGCATCAAAGCGGGACAAGACTTTGCTACAGTGTCTTTGCAAGGTCTCACGTTCTCGATCACGTCTTGAGTTTTAAATGCCTGTCTCGTTCCTCCTCGCCTTGATTTATAAACTTCGTCTCAAGTCTTGAAATATACGTAAACACAATATGCGGCGTGTCATGCACGAATTTTCTTCAAGCCAAACAATTTTTCTTATAAGCTTTCTTTTTTGATGCCTCGTTTTGACACTACGAACTCTCTAAAATCGGGTGTTATACTGACCAACTACGCTCATGTTCACGTTTGCGACTAATAGTTTACTTTGTAATAACGATATGATATGATATGTATGACAATATTATTAATTAAGCCGTTAACCACCTCAATGGTATATCCGAATAAGGTTAATAATAAAACAATTTTCATGCTTCTCTTTTAATTGTATGTTCAAAGGTTTTGAAATTTAATTGAAAGGAACAACATGCTATGAGAAACAATCGTGTTTTATTTAGACATATAATGACCGGCCCTATTATACACCCCCATATGAGAATGAAAACGTTCCTCAACCACAATGTGGACTTGAGTTTGAAGTCCACTTTAATGCACACACACACACAGGCTAATTGGGACTGGACCTACAGTTAAAGGTGAGCTCCGAACCACTATGTCCTCCGGGTATCGAACCCGGGACCCCTAGTTTACAAAGCGACGACGTTACCACTACGCCATCGGGGAGGCTCCCTGTGTGTGTGGGGGGGGGTGTGGGTGTGTGTGTGTGTGTGTGTGTAGAGAGAGAGAGAGAGAGAGAAAGAGAAGGAAGCAATAGTTTAGAGTTTGCAGGAATCTAAGTTGTAAGAAGAGTTTGCAGGAATCTAAGTGGTAAGAAGAGTTTGCAGGAATCTAAGTGGTAAAGCCGGACCCTGTGGCCGAGTGGTTAGCACATCGCGCTGCGACGCCAAGGGTCTCGGGTTCGAATCCTGCTCGAGCTTGGTTGTTTGTGAATGTCCATTCATCAATTTCATCATTTCATCACTCATCCCCCATCTTCGCAAATTAGCCCAGAGACACAAAACGTGAAGTAAAATAAACTAAATCTAAATCACTCACTCACTCTTCGTGGTAAGAAGGTCATGAAGTATATGGAAGAATAATATTAAGATACCTGAAGAAAATTAGCAAGAATTATCAAGATTAAGCTGATTTTACCCAAATTAAGGCAGATGGAAAATGAAGTGTTGCTATATAAAAAAAATAGAAGAAGCAGTGGCGGTGATTAGGGGGGTCAGTTGCTCCCCCACTTTTTGCAACTTTTGCTCCTGCACTATGCTAAACCTTATCTGGCAAGGAAAAGTCCCCTAGTTTGTCACTTTGCCCCCTCCCCCGAGTTTTGGAACCCAATCGCCGCCAGTGGAAGAATGCATAGGAAAATATAGGACCGGCTGCTGAAAAATAAAAGTCCCATGGATATGCCATTGGGGAGAAATTTAGTTATAGGAGGTATCGATAAAGAAGTGCCGAAGTGTAAATCTGAAAGAAAGAAAAAAAAATCGTGATAAGTGTGAGACGTCACTTGCCATAGGCTATGAAGTTCTACGTGAGCAGAATGGAAGAAATTCTTGAAGCAAGTTGTGGGTATTGTTTGACTTCTCAGTGCATGATTGTGTGTCTCAGCACGCGTCGAAACACATTATTTCTGGCATCAGGCACACAGTCATCCTGACTTCCCTGCAGATTCAAGCGACAGCTCACACAACAGCAGGAGCGGACGAACTGATAACTGGCGGAAACCGCTGCAAGATAATTTCGTTGGTTTTTGCACTTTCCTGTTCCCGGTAGCACAGAAAAAATTGAAAGGAAGAGGGGGTGGTAAAGTGACATTTTTAGATTTCACAAAAGATTTTACAGAAGTGTTATTTATGAATTCTGATTGATGTCATAAAACTCAATCACAGAAAGTCTCGCATAATCTTACCTTTTGTTTAAAAACTTGGTTGATGTCGCAAATGCTTTGAACTCAAACCTCATGCCTCTTTGTTAGAGGAAAAGTTTCTTGTCTTTGCTTCCAACTGAGAGTTGTATTTCCTTACTTTGAGATTGAACACGGAAACAATTTTCAATACAAATATGACATTTTGTTACGAATCTTGAGGTTGAAGCAGTTGTCTATACTCCATCCCAAAAAGAGGACATTTTCCTAAATACTTGACCGGACCATTTTTAGGACCCGAAAAAGAGGACATGTCCGGGTAAAAGAGGACTACTGGTAACGCTAGGCAGATGTGTAAGCATAGGCGTAGCTAGAACTTTATATTTGGGTGTGCACAAAGAAAAAAATGAGGTCTTGTACCTTTTTAATAGCATATTTTGCAATACAATCACTTGGCTCTTTAACTGCACTGATGTTTGTAAAGGAATATAAATTCACTAAATGACAGTGTTGAAAATTTCTGAATATATGTAGTAGAAGAAAATCAAATTGCATAGAAATTACACACACACAAAATGTTCATAAATGTTACGTACAAATACATCAAAATACACGTCATCTATAACAAGAGACGTCTGTCAAAAGGTACTATGTTCTTAAACTCATCAATAACTTGATTTACATCAATAGACTAAGCTATTTCCTGTTCCACAAATAGCAAGAGCAAGGCTTCCAATCTATTCTGCTTCTGAGTTGCTCTTAATTTAGTTTTAACTTGGGTAAGCTTGAAGAAAGCTCTCTCACACGTACAGCTTGCGACAGGTATAGAAGCAAGGCGTTGCAGTACAGAGTAGAATGCAGTAAATAGCTTCTTTCTCCAATGACATCAAATAATCGAAAAACTACAGACACTTGTTTCATCAGCGATAATGCACACGTTTGTACCATGTAATGAAATTTTCAACTTCTTACAAACTGCCGCTTATTTTCTCTCTTATTAAAATATCTGTCTTTAATTCTCTTTGATAAAGCAGTTCATTAGGGTGTGCCTAGGCACACCCGGCACACCCGTAGCTACGCCGATGTGTGTAAGTCCCCATTTACAGTCACCACTGACTACCACAAGTAACTACTACTACAGTATTGTCACATTAGAAGGAAAAGCAATTTGGAACGACGTGTACAACAGCGATTTTCCAATAGTACTAATCAGAACATTGACATATCTTGTTTTTTTTAATGAACTAAGGAATTAAATTTTCTAATTAATTAAATTTGAATACAATTTTATTACACAAAGTTGAATCTTTGTTGCATTCAAAATTTCTTAAATAGCCAAATCTAGATTACTATGCGTTTTTGGAAAATTATTATCGTAACTATTCTAATTTTACCAAAAATATACTTCTACTTTTATTTGTTGCGTATGGCTAATTTCTCCCATTGACAGACAGACGGAAGAATCGTCCAAGATTATAAATAGCACCTGGCATTTCTTTCCGTCCACGAAATTATACAGTAGTGGCATTAATTCTGGACACTTTTGAGAATTATAATCAAAGTCACATTCAAGTTTTGATTTTAATTTAAATTTACGTTTTTATTGAAGTCAAATTTTCAGAAAATAGACAAACATGTCTTTATGTTCAATGTTTCAAAAAGTGAGCACACTAAATTATAATTAATAGTAATAATAATAATTATACAGAAAATGTAACTAAGTGTTCTTAGCATAACACCACCTGCAAAATGTTCATTCAGTAAATAGTAAATTTTGGCACACACTCATTATGGTTATTGTAACTGCGTTGTGTTAATATTTTGTGGGATATCCTTTCCATTTGATAACTGCCTCGATTCTTCGTGGCATCGAGTCCATCATACACTTGAGATCTTCCGGTATTATCACTCTAAACCATGATTGGACGATGGCCTCTAACAGCTCCCTCTTGTTGCTGGGATTCCGACGTGCCACCAAAACTTTCAGCCTTGACCACAAGTTCTCAATCGGGTTGAGTTCGGGACTGTTCCCGGGCCAAGGCAGAACAGTAATACCATGGTCCCTGAACCATCGCTGATTGATTCCAGCGGTGTGACACCTCGCACCATCCTGCTGAAAGATGCACCGCTGAACGTTACCCCCAAACAAATCACGAATAGTGGGCAGCAATTTTACCTGTAAGACCTGTTCTTGTTATTTTTTGGCATTAATGTTGCCTTCTAACACTGCTAGGTGCCCGACACCATGCCTTGCCATGCTCCCCCACACCATGACACTGATAGGATGGATGCTTCATAGTGGCGGTGGTGCACTCAGGTATCATGTCTTCACTTTTTCGGCGACGCACATACCTGATACCATCACTTCCAAAGATGCTGATCTTGCTTTCATCGCTCCAAATTACTTTACCCCAATCTTCTAGCGTCCACTCCCTGTGTGCTAACGCCCATTGCACACGCTTTTTCCTCTGCTTTTGGTCGAGATAAGACTTCTTTCTTGCGATCCTCGCGCGTAAACCATTTTCACAAAGTTTTTGTCTGACTGTTCGGTCAGAAACTACTACTCCAGAAGTTCTGAAAATGGCATTAACATCTTTTGCCATACGCCGGCGATCTTGTAGAGAAAGGCGACAGATTGTACGACAGTCTTGAGCAGTTAATTTTGGTTTCCTGCCACGTCTTGGAGCAGTTTCTGTGTTCCCAGTTGCTTCATACCGCTTGCAAACCTTTCTAACGTCTGACTTTGTAGCACCACCACCCAACCTTTTTGCTATTTCTTCATAAGAATAACCTTCATTACGAAGTGTCAGTGCCTTACTCCTTTTACTTGGTGACCAATCAGCTCGTTTTATTGTGTGAGGAACCATTATTTGCAATTTCAGTATTACTTTTCAACTCGCTCCACTACATAGAGTACCTAACGATGTTCTCTTCACAGAAGTCAGCTGCCAAGTGTTGTAAAGAATGAAAACAAAGAGTTCAGTTGGTTGAAAATACCAATACCAATACTAATAAATATACCAATAATCAAACAACAATGCTGCAGTAAGGTGCGAGCGATTCTTGAGGTCAGCGAACGATGTACAACAATAATGCTCAAAGTTGATGTAATACACATGAATCGCACACAAGCGTTCTGTTGGATGAAAATAACAATAACAATAATAATCAGGCTACAATAATGCACTCAGATGCATTATTGAAGTTACTGAATGATATAATTTAAATTGTTTAATTTTTCTATACAGGATATAGTTTTACATTCGAGTTATTCTAAAAAAATTAACATTTTACAAAAAGTGTCCAGAATTAATGCCACTACTGTATCTTTATATCGACCGTAATTCCCGAGCAATAAACCGATATCGAATGCTTCGATTGTTATATTAAATATTTTGCCAGATGAACTTGATATTTTAGATTTCTTTCGCGGTACACACCCAGGCCCGTAGCCACGAAGGGGCCAGGGGGACTGAGCCTTCCTGGAACTGTCGTGAGTACCCCCCCCCCCTGGCATTGCCGTCAGCCCCATGTACATTAGGTAAAACCATTTTGTACAATTTATTTGTAGTGAAGAGTGAAAATGTAGATAGCAGATATTATTTGCTCACAACTTTAGTGAAGGATAAATTCACAGAAGAGAATAGCAGCGGCAAGTATTTAGAAGATTCTCTTCTGTATACTTTAGATAGTTCCATCATAGGGGAATTTATTTATCTGTACCTTCGCTGCCTCTGTTGCAATCTCCCGTTTAGACAGAAATCAGTGACTTTGACGTCATCATGAAAATTCCCTTCGCATCTGCATCTAAGGTTAACAGCTCCCAAGGTTTGGGAATGAAGGGGTGTTTCATTGTTTCAGCCGGAGGTGGAATGTACTGTAGGTACTATTATTGAATATTGTCCACTTTTTCTTGCATTATATAAATGCGTATCTGTATTATCAAAAGTAGTATGGAGTGTGTAGTAAGTGACGATTTCAGTAGTATTCAATTAACACATCAAGTGGTATTTTAAAAGATATAGAAAAATGTAGTATTTGTATATTTCTAAAATGTATGTAACTTAATGACCCCCCCCCCTCCAATACACACACAATTTGCCTTCATTTAATAATGTTAAACTTTGGAAAATGGACTTGGTTTACAAAGCCCCCCTGATAACCCTTGAGCCCCCCTGGAGATCAATTCTAGCTACGGGCCTGTACGCACCAAATTACATGTTGATACTTTATTAAATTCATAGATACCGAAGGTTAGGCATATCATTTGTTAACAATTGTTTGAGTGGCACTTGCATAACTTTGCATGCATCTCTACTCCGTTCTGAGTAATCGATTGGTATCGACTGGGCTCCATTGTTGACTATAAACTGGATGTCACTGTAGGAACCGAGCAATTCGATGTTTCTCGGAAGCTTCATGGAGTTATCCTTCCACGCCTCGCAGGTCATCAACAGGCAGGTTGTATCATTTGGATATCACCGTTGCGTCCAAACAATGTGTCCAGCTCGAGTAGTTTGTGACCAGATTGAAGAATGGCAGCCTGTGCGGTGGTGAACCGAAGTCAGATGGTAATTTTCCGCTGCAACTTTCCTCCGTATAACATGTCTGTTGCCACCCAGACCGAAGAGCCTGATGATGCTGACAAAGTTCCGATTCATAGGTGGCAACACTTGCAGGCAAGAAGGACCTCTGATTGGCACCAGAAGCAGCGCCACCGACAAAACTCGAAGCGCTGGTTTGCTACGGTGACACATACTTTTTGTTCTTTAGAACAGATAATGGATTAGCCGATGAAGATGACGCATATTGCATTTTATCATCTGAATTCACACTTCTGTCAAAAAGGCAAATTCTATACTTTTAACTGGAATGGTTTCGAATATCAATTTTTGAGTTTCTCCCACAGAGAGACGGGACAATCAAAATTATTTGACTAGGCATTAGAGCTAACATCCTCTAAAATGTTTATGCCTTCAAATTTATTGTTTCCGAGATACTGATAGTTGTCTCTCACGACTAGACAGACCGAGACTATATCGAGATGGTGGTTGGAATGGCCTGCTTGCTGTATTGGTAGGTCTATCAGTCCACCTAATTTTGCATTTACAATATAGTTTCTGATTAATTTTATTTTTGTTAATACCGTCACATTTCTGCCACTTTTGGCTAATCGCAACGATGAGGATGAGTGATGATATGATGAAGGAACGTTCACAAATAACACCATGCCCTGACCGGGATTCGAACCCGAAACTCCTGGCATCCTAGTGGGCTGTGCTAGCCACGGAGTCGGCTATGTAGTATAGTTTCTGAGATTCAAATGGTTGACAGGCATAGGTAGAAAACGTCAACCTAAAGCGGTAGAAGGGCGACGTTCAGCAAAATTCCAAAGCACAATCCGCGTACTCCAGGCCCGTACCTACAATTTGATCTCTTGGGGGGGGGGGGAGGCTTTGTAAATCATTCCGTTTTTCAAAAGTTTAACAGTATTAAATGTAGGTAAATTATGTGTGTGTGTGTGTGTGTGTGTGGGAAAATGGGTCATTAAGTTAATATAACATTTAGAAATATCGTAAAATATAAAATTTAGAAATATCATATGTAAATTGACTGGTACTGACATCATCCCCTACTACACGATCCATACTACTGTAACGAATGCACTCACGGTCCCCGAAATGACGTGTCAATCATACCCCGGCACGGGGCCAAACGTCGTTATGTGTACGGGAGACCGGTCGTGACTCACGGTCCAGGTTTTCAAGTTCGGTACTGAGACGGTCGTTTATTGTCATCCTATTGCGAGGCGGGGATAGATACCTTGAAATATTACACTGTTTTGGTTTACCTTTGGTATGTAGATTCGAACAATCATAAAACACTAATAGTATAATATCCGGTACCTGAAAAACGTCAAATAACAACACTGACGAACGGTAAAAAGTGAATATATATTGTAACAACAAAAAAATATTGCAATCAACAACTGTTTACAAAGCCTCCTCAAACGCTCTCTCATTCATTCTATCTCTCTTTCACACACATGAGGTATTTTTACATGTGAAGTATGGATACAAATCATGGATCTCATTAACATACCATTCCTTTTAATTTCTAAACCTTTATGTGAATTTAGGGCATTTGTCTGCCAGCTCCTGTGCTCTTTTAAATTAACTTAAGTGCCAGCCCTCGGAAAGCGGTTAACTAAGACAATGGGTCGGCGTGGTTAAATCTTTCGTTCGAATGAACGTGTGCATCGAGTCGTAAGCACGACATTATACCAGTTTCTCGGACGGGGGTATTACACACAAGCCTCTCTCGTCCAATGAGAACAACTACTCAATTACATAGTGATGCAAAAACTTAATTGGCTCCAGCTGCCGGAATACACTAATCAATCGTCGGCGCGAGCAAAAATTACCTTAAAAACCACTATGCAACAAATAATACTATTTCACGCACACGACCTTGCAATAAAAACAACTACGCTTTCCACAATTAAAAAGGACTCATCAGTCAACTATTGACAAATTAAATGGCGCGACGGGGCGGTCGGTTACACAAGAAATGGAGCACACTTTGACGATTTATACTAAATATTAAAGAAATGAAATGGAGCTTCTAACCCTGAATGCAGACAATTAAATTAGAACATCTGAACATGAAAATTACCCTTTTTTATAACAATACCAAAAATTATCAGACGCGGGGGTTAGGTTCGGGGTTTCCTGAGTAACTTGGCGAATAAGTGAGACTTCGGCGTTAACTGTACGGTGTTGATACTAACGACGCACGTTTACATGTACATGAGACCCTCTGAAGTATACTGTACCAGACTCTGCTACATGGCGTGGTCATTCATCTCTCCTGGACGCGGGACTTGCACACGGTTCCTTTGTGGCGAAATTGTCCTCCAAGGTCGATCGCGACGAAGAATAATTGCGACGATCTGTTGCACTTGCACCTCCTCAGAACTTCGGGCGTTCATCTCGTCACTAGCGTCGGGTGTACGTGGTCACGCGCCGGTCAGGAATCTCTCTGGTGACGGGCTTCGATTCGGCGTCGTTCTGGAAGCGTCGTTCTGGAGTCGTCCTTCAATCTCTCCCTCTGGCTTCGATCGGCGTCGTTCTGGAGTCGTCCTTCAATCTCTCTCTCCGGTGACGGGCTTCGATCGGCGTCGTTCTGAAAACGTCCTTCGGGCTTTGGGCAGTGTTGGCTTTGGTGTCGTCTTTGGCGTTGGCTGACTGGCTTCGTCGGAAGATGGCGATGCATCGTTGCGGGTGTCAGGGAAGCGACGGCCTCCCTTCTCTATCTTCTTTAGCCCTCCATCCTTATGTAGTCCACGCTTGGCAAAAACAAATCACCGCGTAATCTTCACCAAAATAAGGCGCACACTGGTAACTCTCTATCTGCAAGTTGCTCACAGCACGTAAGGAAACAAAGTTCACGGACACAAAGCAATGATCACGCGAGAGTGTAGCGCGGAGATGCTCTCTCTGTGAAATCCGGGTCAAAACTGTTTCTGGGATGGTAGCACCGCATATATATAAGAGATTCAAATTCGTCCGTTGAAACCCACGCTAAGGTGGCTTCGCTTCGCTTTCTCAGGGGATGGAAATGACCTCTGTCCATTGTCTTGAAAGGCGCGGTCGGCGACGCGTCCTGGATCCTTGCAGAGTTGTGCTCCAGCTGGTTTTCCTGGTCATCCGTGAACATGGGTTCGAACGCCTGCTGCGACTCAAGCCCGGTAGCGGCGAAAATAATCTTTCCTTATCTCCGCGTTGGTGCAAATATGTCATGTTCTAGGCGGCGGCTGTCACTCAAGAAAAACTCGTCCCCAACTCCCGACGTCTGGCTTGGATACAAGTTTATTCACAAAATAAATCAAACCTCACACTTTCATGTTTTGTGCATAAAATGAATCAATAAACAAAAAATAATTTATATCGAACTGCGTTTCACATGTCACTAGATACCGTGACACTACCTACTTTCGATGATACAGTTATTTATACGTATCATACAAGAAAAAATGCACAATATTCAATCATAGTGTGTACCGTACATTCCACCCGCAACCAAAGCAATAAATCTCCCCTTCGTTCGCAAAACTTGGGAGATGTTGGTTGACCTTTGACGCATAGGTATGTGGAAGAAAATGTGAATGATGACATCAAAGTCACAGATTTCTGTCTAAACGGGAGGCGCCGCAACAGTGGCAGCGAAGATACAGATAAAGAAGCTCCTCTATGAAAGAACTTTCAAAAGTATACAGAATCTTCTAAATACTTCCCGCGATTTAGACATCACCTCATAAACAACATGAACAAATGTAATAGCTGCTGTTCATGTTCTGTGAATCTACAGAACCTTCACCTTGTGAGCAAAATAATATCTGCTGTCTGCATTTTCACTCTTCACTGCAAGCAAATTTTACACAATAGTTTTACCTATGTTGTCAAGGTCAGTAGCGTACGCAGGATTTCATCAAGGGGGGGGGGGTTATATCTAAAACTTTTTCCAAATTCACATTACCATTGTTTTATTATACTTTAATAATATTCATAATTAATTAATAATACTGATAATTAATTAATTAGTTTAATTACTACTAATAATACTACTAATGCAGCTGCTGTTACTACTAATATCACTACTATTATTAAGTAGTAGAGATCTACATAAATATATTTATGAAAGCAATAGGACAAAATCATTTTCTAGTCATTCGATTGTTAACAAATTCTTGGAGTTTTTTTGTTTCTTTGTTACGAAATAATTGTCTAGTCAATGGATATTTATTTACGATAGTCCATAAAACAATAAAATATATTAAATTAATTGAAATAATCAAAGTATGAAACTCAGCCAAGGAGCCGCAGCATGGAGCCGCGCTAGTCTAGTCTGACAACCTCGCGGGAGATCCCCGGAATTGGTTGGAATTTATCCAGCCTTGTCCCCGCACCCAGCATCATATCAATGGTTACCTGAGAGCAACCCTGGGGGCATAAATGCTGCCGGCAGGGACGGCGATAGGGGTGGGCACGGGTGGGCAAGCGCCCACCCAAAAATTCCTGTGCCCACCCGATTGCCCACCCAATCAAATTCAATAAGTACATATACTTGGAGATATGTGAATGACTCAATAAATAAGTGTATTCTGGTGTTCATAACATGTTTATTTTACTTGTGAATATTATCTATGTTAGAAATGTTCACATATTATTTTTTTATTTATTTGTCTCTTATTTTTTTGTGGCGGAAATTAAGGATCATGGCTTTTCTTACACTCAACCATATTATTATCAACCCATAAAAAGCCAATTTTGTCATTAGAAAGTGAAAGTAATTACTAGAGCTATTGAAACCCCCCAAAAAAACCTGTGATAACTAATACTTCTACGCGTATGATTAGAAGCAGCTAGTAGACTTAGGAGGCTCAAAATTATGCAGGGTATGATCAAGATTAGATCAGAATTTAGGGTGAACTTGAGGACTGCAGCTCCGGGCCTCCATATACGTATATATATCCCAGACTGGGTATGGTTAAAGTAATCTCCAAATAAACAAATAAAAACATCATCTTAGCGTTACTTCCTCCAGCAAACAATAAATTATTTCGACTTTTTAATTATTATTAGAATAATTTAATCAAGAAGACTTAGATGGGAAGGCCGTGTGACACGAATGGCAGAAGAAAGAATAGTTTACAGGATTCTTGTTGGGAAACCTGATGGTAAGAGACAAGTAGGAATGCCAAGACGAGGATGGATTGATAACGTTGAGATGGACCTAAGAGAAATCGGCAAGGATGGGCATAGGGGTAGATGAAAGGCTTGTGTTGCTGCCGCTATAAACCTTCGGGTTTAAGTATGCTAGAGATTGTAGTATAGTTTTAATTAGCTCTGCATTGAAATTCCGAAGTGTCCCTTTTTTTATTTAATTGCAATTTTTATATACCTGGCATCTTCAAATACCAATATGGCATGTGAAATATCAACTTTATATTCATTCTAGTAATAAGAAGGAATCACAATAATCAGTACAATACCGAACTCAATAAATTTTGATAAACCAGTTATGTATGGAAAAGAGCTACAGAATTACTCAATTGCTAATAAGTGGCTTATTATATGAAAAAATCAATATGCTGACCAAGGCAGTAATTTATTTTATTATAAAACATAAACTAAACGTAACGTTTCAACCTTCTAGCAAGGTCTTCTTCAGACTCTGCACAAAGTACAAATGTAACAAGGTACAAAAACAGGACGATATACTGTATATTAGGGTGCCAAGGAAATGCATGGTAAAAAATAAATATATATTTTTTGTGAGTCTTACCCCCTAAATTTTTTCCTTTTGACCTAAAAATAAGATAAATGCCTTTTTCTTCAAAATTTTTTAATATTTACAGGTCCCTCAAAAGCATTGAACTTTATAATTATTACCAGAAAAAGTGCTGTAAATGAAATTTGACGAAAAGAGGGAACTGCTTGTGATTTTTTAAATATAGTTCAAAAGTTTCTATATGATACAGTTCAATAATTAAAATATCCAATTTTATGTTTTTAATAAATTATCAAAGTTTCTCTTCTCTGAAATGGCAGCACAGTGCTTTCAAAATGGCTACCGTCCACAATCACGTTTTTGTTTTAGGTTTTATTTCCAATGATTTGATAATTTTAGAAGATAAAGCACCAAGACATTTTAGAAGATAAACATTTTAAAAGATAAAGAGTATGAAGACTTTTTTGAAGATGAGGACATTTTAGAAGATAAAGAGTATAAAGACTTTTTAGAAGATAAGGACATTTTAGAAGGTAAAGACAATAGAAATGAACAAATCTTACACAATTTTTTGTTTTATTTAAACAATATTTGTAAAGGATATTGATAAAGTTACCTTTGTTTTATGTTCGATCATAACTAATTAACTACGCAATATGTATATTTGGATAAGTTACTTTTGAAATGAATTATGAAAGAAAACTAACCCTAAAAAAATATCACTTATTTAGTGAATGAGAGAATATTTAAAATTTTTGAACACGTTTTGAATTTATAATCAGGATCTATATTTTTAACATATTTATACGCTGTTACAAATTATAAATGCAATAATTAGGTGCGTTTTTGCTTTCAGGTAGATAGCTGCCATGACTTCACAAATTGGAAAAGACCGTGGAATTTGGTTGATTGGTGGCACTATAGATTTAATTACAGGATGCAAATTGCCATCAAATAGACAAATTTTAGCAAGATTCTTTCATTCTCACACAAATGAAAAGCAGACCATTCAAGAAAGTGCTAGGAGGACAACGATGGAGCTTCTAGAATTGTGGGAAAAGGCGAGAATACCTACTCGTCAAGAATACAATATCATTGTGAAAATTAAAAATTTATATGGACAATGGCAAACATTACAGAAAAATGCCAGTCGAAAAAGTGATACACAGAAACATAAAGAAGAAGCATTTACAGAAGCTTTGGATGATTTGTTTGATGTTGCCCATGCTGATGCCATGAGTCTCATAAAGATCAAGGAAGACAAAATGTTCTTGGAAGCACAGCGAGAAAAAGGAAGGAGGGGAAGTATGGGGCCGGTTGACATAAAGTTAGCCAGACAGGAAGAACGGCGTCATAAGCAAGAATCTTTACAAGATTTAAGAAAGCGCAAAGAAGAGCAGAGAAAGAAGGAGTTGGTGACAACTGATGTTGAAGTGCTTAGTGGCAGCAGTGAGACTGAAAACGATAGTTCATCAGATGATATGGTACCAGTTTTTAGTGCTTCAGCTGAAGATGTCTCACATTCTAAAAAGCAACGCGTGACTAATTTCTTTACTCCAGAGCTGGGCGCTGCTCTGGATCGTACAAAGGTAAGCGACAGAAATGCTACCTATATTTTGGCTGCTGCTGCAAAATCTCTAGGTCACAATCCTGCTGAACTAACTTTAAATAAAGAATCCTGTAGACAGTTTCGAAGACGAAACAGAGAGAACATTGCTACTCAAATCAAAAAGACTTTCTCACCAGACACACTATTGACTGTTCACTGGGATACCAAGCTATTACCCTCTTTGGAAATTCCTCAGTGTGGGGGTTCTGCTAAATCTGTAGACAGAATTGCAGTGCTTGTCTCTGGATGTGGTTTAATGAAATTGCTAGCTGTCCCATCATTACAAAATGGTACTGGTGAAGCGCAGGCATTCGCAGTGTATAACGCACTAAGAGATTGGAACTTGACTGATTCTGTTTGTAGTATGTCATTCGATACTACTGCAAGTAATACAGGGAGCAAAAGTGGCGCATGTGTATTGCTTGAGCAGAAGATGAATAAAAAATTGTTATCTTTGGCATGCAGACATCATATTCATGAACTTATCATTGCAAGAGTATTTGAAACATTATTTGAGACCGGTGGAGGTCCGCAAATAAAACTGTTTCAGAGATTTTCATCGGTGTGGAACATTATCAATGTAGAGGCCTATGAAAGCAGTATTAGTGATATAGAGCTAACTGTAAAATTGAATCCGATTAAAGATGACATTTTGACTTTTTTGAAAAACCAGTTGCACATACATCAACCCAGAGACGATTACAAAGAATTGTTGAATTTAGCAATTCTTTTCCTAGGCGACCTATCTAGTGCTGCTAATATTAATGCGCCAGGTGCCTACCATCGTGCAAGATGGATGGCAAAACTCATTTATTGTTTTAAGATCTACCTGTTTCGCTCACAATTTCACCTTACAACCCGTGAACTTTCCCAACTTCGGCAGTTTAATCTGTTCGTTGTGTCCATATATTTGAAGGTGTGGTTTACTTGTCCTTGTGCAGCTTCTGCTCCACAACAAGATCTGGAACTGTTGCAAAAATTAGTTGAATACCGGATTACAAATAAAGCTGTAGCTAATGCAGCACTGAAAAGTTTCCTGCATCAACTTTGGTATTTAAGCGAACACCTAGTAGGTTTGGCATTCTTTGATGATAATGTGTCAGTGGAGAACAAAATTCTGATGGTCAGTGCTCTTTCACGAGATGAAAAAAACGAACCTGCTAAGAGAATCAACCTTGACATTGACAATTGTGACATTTCTTCAAAGCGATTATCTGATTTCGTTACTGTGAACACAAGACATATTTTTGTTGCACTTGATATATCGCAGGACTTTCTTCGAGAGCATCCATCCAAGTGGACATCACTTAATAGCTATTTGGTTGCTCAAGTCAGAGTTAAATCACTTAAGGTGGTGAATGACGCTGCAGAGCGTGGAATTTCACTAATTCAGGAATTCAATCCTATACTAACAAATCAGGAGGAACAGAAACAATTTCTACTGCAGGTTGTGGAAAAGCACCGGCGTGAATTTCCCGAACCTAAGAAGTCGAAACTCGTAGAAAGTGTAACTGCAACAAGTTCCATTGAACATTGAGTTGATGGCTACAAAAAGTTTTGTAATTCACTTACTGACTCTTTACAGTACTTTTTGCTTCAGAAATACTACATTTATGGCTATTAATAACTAGTTTTCACACGTTTTTGTCATGTAAATAAATTTCCCTAAAATTAGTTAATGTAATAAATTTCAAATGCTTTGAGGAAGTGGTAAATATAATTTTTATGTCCTAATATTTTTGGTAGATAATTACTATGCCAAAAGGAACATTTTTGAGGGGTAAGACTTTAAAATTTTTAAACTTCGTTTTTCCTTGGCACCCTACTGTATATACACAAACATTGCTCCCCTACAGACTATTAGAAAGTTCTTCTGGAGCATATTGAATTTTTCATATCATGGAAACAAGGCTTAATGGTGTTATAATGACTTATCATATTTAGAAATTCTCGTTCGACACATAAATTTTGCCTTATGAATCAGCTGATAATGTCGACAGAATCTGTAGATGCAGCTGAAGTAAAGAAAATAAGTTATGTCACGAAGTATCCAGAAGACGTTTTTGTGAGTTTTTTTAAGCCAAATATTATGCTCTGATAGGCTAATCGGGACAAAACCTACAGTTTAATGTGTAGTCCGAACCAGTGTGCATTGTGCTTCCACCAGAGTAGGGGGGGGGGGGGAGTCGAACAGGGCCTGTTCATTATAATGCGACAGTGTTATGCCATTGGAGAAAAAATATACAGAAAGAACTCTCAACAAACGTGTCATTTTACCTCTACAGAAGATGCGTCCATTTTAAGAGGGTGTATTGCCTGAGACAAATATTTGGGACTTTTAGAAAATAATGTCATTGTTCACGGAATTAGATGCCTTGATCACTATGCAATGTGTTTCATTAGTAGAAACTACCACCTCAACTCTCGAAGCGGTATGTACTAACGAAACTCCATTTTTGGAAGAGTAAGTTGTGGATGATTTGTTTTATTTTAAGTCATTTCTGTGCTAATTTTGATAATGACGACGATAAGGTTCAATGGTGATTATATGAAAACGACGAAGGGCCGAAAACAAACACACACGGACACTCAAAATACAACTCCCCATAAATTGTTATTTCGATTGTGGTTCCAGGCGCCAGGAACTCGTTGCCCTGCAAGAATATAGTTAGCAGGGTATGCTGTACAGCACAGAGGTTGACATTCTAGTGCGTTCGAAATGGTCATGCCGTGCAACCCAAGTAAGTCATCTATGGAAAAATAGATGTATTATTCCTGGCACGGTGATCAACTTCGATGAATTCCTTGTGTCCTAAATATTTTTGTTACCTCAAAAAATATGTTCATGTAACCATACGTGTATTGCTTATCCCGCAAGAGTAACATGACTTAGTTCAGAAAACGAATACCAACTTACCTAATAATATCTTCAATTCTGAACAGATTTCTCAATCTTACTTGTTTTTTACTTATGAGTGACATTTTGTCAAAATAGCCTTTCATTAGCCTAGGAATACCTCATGGACAACGAACAAAGAATTGGTTTCACGTGTGTTTTAAATTATTCCTAAGACGTTTATTTTAATCCAAACATTCAGTGGCGGCGATTAAGGGGTGCGGGAGGTGGGAGATGCAGTCCCCCCCCCCGGCACATTTTGCCACTTTTTGGCATTTTTTGCCCCCGCACTATAACCTCTTTATGCTAAGCCTTTTATACCAAAATAAAGTATATTGCCCTTGCCCCTCAAATGTTGACACCCAATCGCCCCTACTGCAAACATTCAGATAGATTTGTCAATTGTACAAACCTTGGAAGCTAAGAAAAATGACCCCCAAGGAGTGAGATAACTCTTCAGTCAAAAACTCATACGATGAAACTACTATGCTCAGGAACATGCATTTAAATTACGAGAAACGTCACGATTGTCTACCATTGCACTTTATATCACTGTTGCCGAATACATAAAATCAAGTATGTGCCTTTTTTTGTTCACGAAGAGCAAAATGTAATGCAACACAAGATTATAACTAATTTACATTTGTTTCATTATACACTCCTCACAAAAATTTTGCAATATTGTTATATTAGGCACAAGTTTGTAATATTAATATATTAGGTGATAGGCACGGTGTCTGTCATATGTCGGCTTAAAGACGAGAACGTCCACCAGACAGGTATCATATATTGTTGAATTCCATGCCCGTGTTTATCACCTATTGTCTAACGTTACAATATTCCAAACTTTTTGTGAGGAATGTATTAATATGCATGAAAGAATGTGACTGTGAAAGTATGGCTGCGCATGGATAAACACTTCGTTGAAATAATTGTGTCCATCAGAGACAACAAATTGAACAAGTTGCGACAATAGATTAGAAAATAATGAAGAGGAAAACCTGAAATGGAAAGGGAGAAGAAGCAAGAAGAAAATCGGGAGTGTAAGAGAGAGGGGATACATATACGCCTTACATGCCCATAAAAGTATATGGTCTTAAATTTATACTGCCCACCCTAATCTATCAATATGGAGCTTCTGCCCACCCCGTCGAAAAGTTCTGGCGCCGCCCCTGGCTGCCGGAGCATGGTGCTGATCACATCACCCGAAAAAAATGGCCGAGATTGAGAATGTGTGGAGCCCCACCACACCACTACACGTGCTTTCATGACACGGAGCTATATACATGGGGGAATTTACATTACCTTTGCTTATGGGAACTCACCCAGGATGATGATGAGGCAGGAGAATACATGTTGCTAAATTCCACTCCACCGAGTGTATGTTTTTGTTCAAAAGTAAGTTTATAGACATTCCAACACATTTATCACTTCTAGGTGATTCACAAAGCACTTCTTCAACATTATTGAACTTTGCGGCCGCTTAGATTGTTTAGACATATCGACGTATTCCAAAATACTCTGTAAGAGAAACACGCCAATACCGCTCTCAAAATCTACTATGCACGGGCACTATAATTCACACCTGGTTGTCTCGTTCTTACCAACAAAACATTTCACAATAGTTAAGCTTATTGTAGTTCGAATTCAGAAATTCAAATGTACCGCGGAAACAACGGGAAGGCGACTGGTGATTGTGTATTCTTGTAGGCCTAGCATTTGTCTACATTAGCAGCTTACGACGAACCAAGAACTTTATTTAGTTAAAGCTCATTGTTCACAGGAAAAAAATGCATGTTCTTTGAACATTGTTGCAGCTGATGTACAAAACAGCTTTTTTCTTTTAAATCATAGTTGCCCTCATATTTAATTTTCAAGAATTTGTGTTTATTTTCAAGGCATTCACTATTACAGATGCGTGAGTTTGAAATGTTGTGCTTTTCGCCATGCTGCATGGGAATAATAATTCAAATTATTATTATTAGTATTGTTATTGTTGTTATTAGTATTGTTATTGGCCGCGGTGGCTCAGTCGGTAACGCGTCTGACTACCATGCTAAAGGTCCCGGGTTCGATCCCCGGCCGGTTCAAATCCGGGAACTTTTCTAACGATGGAAGCGGCCCCGGCGCCCACCCAGCGTCGAATAACATGGTACCTGGGGGAAACCCTGGGGGGTAAAGGCGGTCAGGGGCGTGATGCTGATCACATCACCCCCACTCACGACCGGATCAAGAAAGTGTGGGGCGTTACCCCCACACCCCCTATACGCCTTCATGGCGTGGTACTAAGCACAGGGGGCCTCCCCGATGGCGCAGTGGTAGCGTCTTCGCCTTGTAATCAAGGGGTCCCGGGTTCGATACCCGGTGGAGGCACAAGTGGTTCGGATTCCACTTTAATCTGTAGGTCCAGTCCCGATTAGCCTTACTGTGCATAAAGTGGACTTAAAACACCAACTCAAACCAAACCAAACTAAGCACAGGGGAGCACTTTACCTTTCTTTTACCTTTTAGTATTGTTATTATTATTATTTTTATTTCTGTTGCAGATCTTTGACTGTCATAAATTAGCCATTTTTATTTTTTTTGCTACAGCATTTTCCATAATATTTCAAAAGCTCAGGGGGGTTTAAACCCGGTACCCCCCCCACTTGCGTACGCCACTGGTCAAGGTCAAGGGACAATGAATGCCTCTCTGTTCTTTGTACGAATACGATAGGGAATTTCTCCAGAGGAACGGGATTTTTTTCCTTTTCTTGCTGGGAAATTTCGGCTTCACTCTCGACTGCACCACGGCCCAGACGCGTGTGGGCGAACAGGGAGGAGCTAAGTTCAAGGTCAATGGTGAGAGCCCCCGCCCCCTCGCATTTCGCAGAATCGCGCATAGCGGTTTCACTTTAGGAAAATAAAAATAAAGTGCAAGAACGCTCGCATGCGACTGGGTGTCCTTTCCCGCTTGCACATTGATGTCCGGAAGGGGGGGGGGCAAGGGGGTTCACCCCCATGGAAAATAAATGTACACCTAAAATATTTGACACATAATTTCATTTCACTCATAGTAATTTATGTTAATTATTAAAGGAACATGATAATTTAAGAATGAAGCAGTGTTTTTTGAGGGGCTCATCACTATTATGGGGAAAAATATGCCTCCTTTGCCCCCTCTGTAAAAAAATACCTTGCTTGCCCCTCCCTGGAATAAATCCTGCGGACGTCCTTGCGCTTGCATGTGTATATAATTTTAGCAGAAGTTCAAAATTTGATATGGTACGTGGGGGTGATTTTTTTTTTCCGGGGGGCATCTAATCTCCACTTAATATGTATAATTTGAGGTGGGGAGTCAAGCTTCCCATTGCTACACACCAAGATAAGAATGGCCCCGGCAAAATTGCGAACTAAAGTGCACAGTCATTTGTTTTCTCCTCTCGCTTCCTTTTCTCTCGTGCCTGTAAGCCCTGCGACTACAGCGCCACAGGTGCATCATTGTCAAGCTTGGTACATACACATGGACGTCCGCAGGATTTTTTCCAGGGAGGGGCAAGCATAATTTACTCATTTCCAACAGTATCGGTGCGATTAGGTGGCGTGGTGTCAAACAACGTATTTTTTTTTCAAGGAGGGGCATATTTTCCACCATAATAGTGATACCTCCTCAAAAAACACTGTTCCAGTTTGAAATTATCATGTTCCTTAAACGCCCTTGTAATAAATAATATAAATTACTGTGACTGAAATGAAATTATGTGTGAAATATATACTTTTTAGGTAGACATTCATTTTCCTTCGGAACCTGTTTCATCTATTTATTTCGTAGATTAAGTTACCGTTTATTTCATGACGTCCCTCAAAAAAATCCTGAGTACGGGCCTGCTCCCACACACTTTATTCGTTCAAGTTTTTATTTTATTTTTCTTGGTAGACGATTTCTTTTTAGGTGTATGTATGTACATGGAAGAGGGGGAAAGGGTCATGGTGCGGGGGCAAAACGTAGACCATGAATTGCTATTATTTTTTTTTCCTTTGTTGCGCATCAACAAATTTACAAATTAGTTTAACCACAGAAAGTGGAAGTAAAGGAATGGGCAGAGAAAATTGGTACCAGAGAAATTAAAATTCTTCTAATATAGTAACTAGTTTGAAAATGCCTTGTGTATGTGAAATAGAGGTGAGTATTCTTGTATTTCAAACGTCCTCAATGCAATAATGGCACACAGATGGCTGACTTTCCGCCCCCTCGAGTCTTCAATGATCTTCAAAAAATCTTTGATCCAAATTTTCTGCCCCCCCAAAAAACCAACTAAAAACGAGAAGGGAAATACACAACTACAAAACAAGAGAAACAGCGAAACTTGAACTCTTCAAACACTCGCTGGAAATATTCAAATCGTCTTTTACACTTTCAGCGACAAAAACATGGAATGAACTCCCGCCCTCCATAACCTCCCTCCCCAGTCCGAACAAATTTAAGAATAAACTAAAGAATTTTCTGTTAGATGAGCAATATCTCTGTTCAAGCACCCACGGAGTAACACTACACAATACAGTTTAAACTGCATACGAACTTCGCCAATCCAATCCAATCCTTGACAAATCTTCAACTATATTGTAATATTTACGTATTCATTGTACTATCGTAACTCACAAAACTACCATGATCATGCACATTAATCTCAACATCCGTGCGTGAATGTCCTGCTCAGAAATGTTTAGTATGCATGTGTGTGTGAGTATCTGCGTGAATGTGCTTTTTTATGTGTCGTCTTGATTTTTTAAATCTTGTCTTTGTTCTTTTCTTTGTAACCATTTTCTTTCTTTTTTATTGTTTTTCTTCTTTCTTTTGTATCATTTTGTTTATGTACACCGGGTTAGATGGGAGAACAGCCACAGACCGAACCTCGCCCTTTAATAAAGAAAATTTGAATAACAATAAATTTGCTATAGAACGACGTTAGATAGCCCAATTACATAGAAAATAATGAAGCCCCTTCTCCTCCGTAGTTGCTTGGAACTTGAAAATGCTTGAAAGTACTTAATTTTTCTTAAGAGCACAATATTGTTTAATAATGGTGACAAGATTCCTCTACATTAATTTCTAAGTGAGAGTATTGGGGAGGGGGGGCAACTGCCCCCTCTTTCCTCCGTGCGCGGGCCGATGAACAATATGTGCTTCGCATCAGCAGAACCTTCAAAAACACGAGATGTACAATAAAATAGAATGAAAATAGTGATGGGACAATTTGCCTACTATTATCTTTGCCTTTCGCTGTACAGCCGCCGGCAAAAAGGAAATAGGACACCCAAGATTCTGAAATAATCGCTTCCCTGCAAGGCGTTGTGTGTGTTGCCTAAGTCTACGGCGGTAAGTGGATTTCAATAGCAAATTTTCAATGGCAACTTCTAACACTGCCGTAGATCTAGGCAACCGGAAACCGACTGTTTGAGGAACTAGGTGTCCCATTTTTATTGCCGGTGACTGTACATATTTCTATTCCCTCCTGTAGGACTCTACAGCAGTGGCGTGCACAAGGGGGGGTTGATGGGGGTTAACCCCCCCTTTCGCCCAGTATTCCTAAAAAAAAAGAACTTCAAAGGTAGGAAATATGACAAAATGGGGCTGACTACCAAGAAAAAGTATACATAACCCCTCCCTTTCGAAAATCCTGGGGGGGGGGCTCCCCGATGGCGCAGTGGTAGCGTCCTCGCCTTGTAATCAAGGGGTCCCGGGTTCGATACTCGGTGGAGGCACATAGTGGTTCGGATACCACTATAATCTGTAGGTCCAGTCCCGATTAGCCTTTCTGTGCATAAAGTGGACTTTTAAAACAACAATTCAATCAATCGAAAATCCTGGTCACGCCACTGCTCTACAGGGCACCATCTGTAAATATTTCCATCAACTTTTGTGAATATCTTTCAAAAACAAATAATAATATTTCTACGTAATAAGGTAATAATAACAAAATGAAAAAGTTAACTTGCCCAGTATTCCATGTGCAGTTCGCTAGATCGGTCGTTCCTATTGGTATCGGTTGCTCCCATCGGAAGGGCATCCAAACGCTGAGATCGGCGATTGCTTCTTGGAATGGGTGCAGGAAACCGGAAGTGTTGAACACCTGTCCAATCGCGGTGCTGTTCGTTTCCACATACGACACCGATATGTTCCTGAGCGCCACACACGGCGTCTTGGATGCACTCCGAGAACCGTTCGTTGAAACCGCAACAAATTCCAGACTCGTGTTCAGGTAACTTCCGTTGACGATTGTAAGCAGCACTTGGCATACTACGCTCGCATTTAAACTGCGAACGGAGCAGCCTGTCAGTTGTTCTGAGCTCGCGTTCTTTACTTCAGCGCAAGTGAAATTAGCAACGTCCGGGAAATCGCCCTTGGTCAGACTGACGTTTGACGCCACAGCGAAAAGGCAAGACAGTCCTAAAAAGAGCAACAAGAACAAGCAAGCTTTGTGGTAGCCTGCCATGTTTGAAGACTGCAGAAATGCTCAGTGAACGACTGCTCAGTCATTTGTGACACTGTGCATTCAAGAGAGATGCATTTCCTCTCCTTTGTGACGTAGAGTCACAAGACTTGATTACAGCACTTTTTCCCCCTCACTTCAGCGCCCTTAGCTATACTGCGCCGCGCAGACGAGTTTCTCCCTCCTTCGGTACTTTCCCGAAGTTAACTCTGCGAACATCACACGCTTCAGGCAGTGTTGCCATACGTAACTCTTCCCCACCGTTCTCAGATATTTTTCTTCGCAGCGTCGGATAGATTGATTGATTGATTTAGTTTATATTACTTCGCGTTTTGTGCCTCTTGGCTAATTTGCGAAGATGGGGATGAGTGGTGAAATGATGAAATTGATGAATGGACATTCACAAACAACCAAGCCCGAGAGGGATTCGAACCCGGGACCCTTGGCGTCGTAGCGCGATGTGCTAACCACTCGGCCACAGGGTCCAGCTCAGCGTCGGATAGTGTTCAGTGTTGTAACATGAAGAGAAATTTCCCTCTGTGCATGGAAATTTGAGGAAATAAGCCTCAAAGAGATTCGAGATCATTTGAATGTGAAATGACAGTGACGTGATGGAAGCCACCCCCTCCCCTTTTCTTGGCCCATCTTTCCTAAAAGAATGATACGCCAAAGGCAAGAAAGGTGGTAAAATATAGAGCTCTGACTTTCAAAATTATTGGAATTTTCAACCTCATGTTAACTGCCAGGCCCGGGGCGAGAATAGTCTTAAGGCCTCCCTGTACACAACATTTCCGTTGTAGATTTGGGGCGAATTTATCCCAGACAGTTAATTATATTTTTAGATAACCACCTGTACCACCTGAGAATATCACCTTTTTGTAAGCAACTCCCCCCCCCCCGTAAGTCCGGACATATATGTGCTGTCGTGAAAATTATCATAATTCCATTCATGAGGTATTTCCTAGAACTGTTTATTTTTCTTCGGTTCAGTGGGAATATTATAATTGATCTTACTTTTCTGACATAGGAAAATATATTAAGTAAAACAGGGGAAATTCTTAATCTGGAAAAAGCAAATTTCTTTGAGTTACAAATCGTTATAGAGATATAAAAAACAAATGTTTGCATCATGTGTCATAAGTGGACCAGATATGATTATCGATTATTTATCAGCTAAATAGATTCTATAGAATTGAAACACCTACACATAGAAGCGTTATCTGGAGTTTCGCATGGGTGACCCTTGCACATAGTAGACCAAATTGTCAATCTCACTTCCACGTAGTACACCTTGGTCTGCATTTTGCAGACTAACGAGGCTCTGGTGTCTTAACCCGATACCCGATGGAGGCATATAGTGGTTCGGATTCCTATCCCGATTAGCCTTTCTGTGCACAAAGTGGACTTAAAACACCAAATTAATCTACCGTATAATGTGACGGGTGCAAAAACCTAAGTGCTGACGCACCCAAAAGTTCAAATACAATCAATCCTATGGGCTCAGAATAGGGATTTTTACTTGGGTGAGTGAAGATTTTTAAAGTGCATTTCCAATATTGTACAGCGTGTCGCAAAAGTCTAGATGGAATTGAAAGCTCCGTGACTGTATTTTTGTTACTTAGCGTCGCTTTTCTGTCACTTTTTGCTAGTCGCGACGATGAGAATGAGCTATGATTATGTCAAACTGGTGAAGAGATAGTCACAAAGAACACCCAGGCCAATACCGGGACTCGAACCGGGCACTTCAGTGGCGAGAATGAAAGTCTAACACCTAACAAGATCGGCAACCGAGCTGGCGAAAACTCCGTAAAGACCGCCGGAGCATGATGCTGATTGTATCACCTCCAGTAGTAACTAAAACGTCGTGGTCCAAGTGCGTATCAGGATTTTGCGAATTCGCGTGCCACGATTTCGGGCTTATTAAAATTTACAAGTTAGGATAAGATCCAGCTTTCTTTCTGTTCATTCCATTTCGGTTATTTTACATACCTTTTCTACCTCTTGGGTTAATTGCAACGAAGAGGATGATTAATGAGCCAATTGATTGAATAAATGGAGAAATACAGCGATATCCTCCATAACTTTCCTGGCTCTGAAATGATCCGAGTGATTTAGAATGTTTACGTACACGTGACAACACGGATAGACGAAATAAAATACATTGTGTGCATAAAACACAAAACGAGGTTTAATAACATTTCAACATTTATACAACATGACGCCTGAGGAATCTAAACTAACTCTCTCTTAATCAACAATAGACTATTGAGCATAATTGTTCCTTCTTTCTAATATCTTCATTATATCATGCATGATTATGCATAACATAATACAGTTCAATTACAACAGGCTCGAACTTGGAACTTCTGTCTGACCACTCTCTTGAATCCAAAAGCTTTGCCAGGCACATAACAGTAGCTCGTGTCTAGACGTCTAACACACCAGGACATTGCCAAAATCCGCAGAAGGAAAAGAGAGAGTTTATTAGTAAGGAAAGGGTCGTTCCACATGATACTTCCTCTCTGACCTTACTGACTTCTTGTTGTAATGATAACGAAGTATGACTTTCGAGTACTGTGAAATTTGCGTTTCACGATAAGGACTTTCCATTTCGATCACTGCATATCCATACATTATACACAGACACCCCCCCCCCCAAACACACACACACACACACTTGTTTGCAACTATTAACGTGTTCCATGTATATCCATACCTATGACTCATGCTTGCAGAGAGCAAATTACAACTTGTTTAATTGCCATCAAGATAAACGGTACGCAATTAGTACAACACAAGAAATAAATGTACAAATACTTTACTAATACGAGGGTTGCTATTTATGTATCCGGAATAACAAACAAAAAAAATATGTATCATTGAAAATGGTTTTATTGTTTTTCAAAATATTTTCCATGATGATAGATGCACTTTTGCATACGTTTGAACCAATTCTCATAGCACTTTGTCCATTCCGATTGAGGTATCTCGAAAACAAGCATTTTGAACGCATCAATCCCTTCTTCTGTCGTCGAAAATCGTTAACCACGTAGTTTATTCTTCACGTAGGGGAACAAAAATAAATCATTGGGTGCTAAATCAGGGCTATACAGCGGATGACCCATCAATTCGATGTTTTCAGCGGTCAAATACTGAGTTGTTTGGACCGATGTGTGACAACTCGCTTTGCCATGGTGAAGAATGATCCTGCGTCGCTGGTTGTTTTTTCTGATTTCCCCAAAGACTTCTGGCAAACAAATAGTTGTGTACCATTCAGAATTGACGGTTCTACGATTTTCTAGTGGCACTGTAGCCACATGTCCATTTTTCCTAAAAAAAAACAGGCGATCATTTGCTTCGAAGTGCTTCTTGCACGAACAACTTTTGTTGGGTTTGGCTCATCTTGGAACACCCACACCGTCGACTGCTGTTTGCTATCGGGCTCATATGCATAGATCCAAGATTTGTCACCTGTGTAGATGTTATACACGGCTTTTGAAGCACCACGATTGTATTTTGTGAGAATTTGTTTGCACCAATCGACACGAGCCTTTTTTTGAGCGATTGTCAAATTATGCGGGATCATACTAATGCCCATGGATGCCTCAATCTCACGATATGTCACATGAAGATCTTGCATTATCAGTTCTCGCACAGCATCAATGTTTTCTGGCACAACAACCGATTTTGGACGGCCTTCTTTAGATTTGTCCGTGAGCGAACGACGGCCACGATTGAATTCACTAAACCAGTGATATACAGTGCTTTTAGATGGTGCTTCATCGCCAAAAGTCGAAGTGAGTTGATCGATGCACTGTTGTTGAGATAATCTACTTCGAAAGTCGTAGAAAATCATTGCTCGAAAATGTTCTCGAGTTAATTCCATTGTTGGCCTCCGATGACATTTTCAAGTCCCTGTAACAAACAAAAAAGCATCCGTAAGCACAACGTTCTTGGTACATATACCATAGAAATGTCCAACTTTACGATGGATATATTAGATGTTACCTAGCAACATTAGTGTTGCCAGTTCCGGATACATAAATAGCAACCTATGTATCCATGCACATTACAGCATTTTACGAAAAAGGACCTAAGTACACAGAGATTCACTTGTACAGTCACGAACATTTCTGAGTTCAGAATTCCATTCAATGGGATCATTACCAAGGGCGTATTTGGGGGGTCCAGGGGGTCCGTACCCCCCGAAAGACTTACCAAGTACTAAAATTAAATAATCAAAATATACTTGTTTAGCATTTTTTAAATAATCTATGATTATTTATTTACACTGATCTTATTGGAAGGCAAGTAACTGGCATAATATGGCTTTGAACAACAGTTCCAAAGATTTATGCACACTACTATTTAACTTATGATATATGCAAAAAAATATTAGTCACTTGAATCTAACTCCTTTTTTCTTATTCAATAAGTATTCAATTCTTTATCTATTTGACATTACTTTCCTTGCCAGGGAAGTTATTCTGATACAAATTTGGGCGATCTTAACTACACGTAAACTACGCAGATAATGAATTCGTACTGTTATATCTAAATTCTTTTACCATCCTTTTTTACCTATTCATGTAATAATAACAATACAATATTAATTTACATATTTAATTAATATTATTTTAATTTAATCAAATATATTATTATTATCGATTGATTGAATTGGTGTTTTTAAGTCCACTTTATGCACAGGAAGGCTAATTGGAACTGGACCTACAGTTTAAAGTGGGATCCAAACCACTATGTACCTCCACCGGGTATCGAACCCGGGATCCCTTGATTACAAGGCGACGACGCTACCAGTGCGCCATTGGGGAAGCCCTATTATTATTATCGAGACACTTGGTTGGACCCCCCCCCCACCCACACCGAAATGTATTTCTAGATGCGTGCCTGATTATTACAATCCATACCTAAGTGTCCGTGATTGTACAACAAACTTCCTAACCACATTTAAACAACTGAAACATGCAAAACCTTCAAGGAAAAACTAAAAAAGATACTTACTGGAACACCTCTTTTACTCAAACAGCATGCAATAACAATATCAATAACAACAACTTGATATACAACCTTCACGAATAGAGATTTTATTAAGGAATCAAAATACAATATGCGTTATAGTATAACCAAGGATTACCTATATAGCCTATTATCTTTGGTATAACCTCAACATATTTTACTGATGTTACTATAATCGACTAAATCAGTAGAACGTATAGATACAGGATATAAACGAATGATCCTTTGAAGAATTAAATTTTGTGTCCCATACATCCAGTAAACTCTCTTTCCATCATTGAATTTTAACAGACTAAAGTATCATTCCATTGTGTCAGCTCATTATCCTACATTATTGTATTTCATTATTAGTATATTCTACTGTGAACTAAAATTGATATGTCCGATATCACAGCCAGGGAGGGACTTGCCACTAGGCTATCCTAGCCTAGGGGCCGCACAAAAATGAAACACTGAAGGGCCAGAAGTGACCAAGACTATCGACTATAAAAATTCCTTAATATTCTGATATGAACAATATAAAACTTGTTTCTTTTATGAAAGAAGGTAAAAAGAAAGAGTTTCTAGTGTTATTATTATTATTATATATATACTTCTTACAGTGATTCGTGATGGATTACTTATTGAAATTAGCAAATAACAAATCTGAAAAAATAAAGGATATATTCTTGGTACGCATTAATATAATGATACATAGAAGATCTCTCGAGGATTTACGAGATTTTATGTAAACTTTATAACTCAAGTGTTCGAGCACAGTCAATGTTTTTCAAAAGTTGGCACCTCTGTTTTGAATGCCAACAATTGAAAATTAAGTGGAGGGTTGTTGACGGTTAAATTCAGCATTCTTGTTTCTCATTTCGCGGTGTTCTCTTGTTAAATCTAAGTGAATTGTCTTATAGAAGTTTAATGAATAATTTTTAATCAAATGTGTCTATATTTCAAGATTACAAGTGCTATTAATACAAAACATGCAATTAGTGTAAGTGAAGTACCATAACAAAACTGTTAATAATATTCTTAATACTACTACTACTACCATTACTACTACTGCGACGAGCCAAAGGACATTCGCTCAATTTATTAATTTAGATCAGATATCCACGACTCAATAACTGAATTTCAACTTTGCCTGGTAACGCTGGTGACGAGTGCAGATCGCTGGAGATTAAAAGTTTATACTTTCAGATTTTCAAATAGGATTTCAGATAATTTACAACTAACAATAACCCCTTTCCATAGCCACAGCAATAACCCAATTTACACAAGCGAAATTCCCCCCTTCTGAAAGAGAAGAATTAATCATTTAAACATTTTCATAAACACCAAATACAAATGGAAGAAAATATTTTAGCACGTAAATATGAACATCAGAAACAGTAAACTTATTTATTGTATTCAATTTAACACATATTTCCTGCGTATTAAAGCATCAACAATCTGTCCTTATTAATTAAGAGACGTAAAATAAAAACTGTCGATACGTGAACGAAAATTACCCATCAAAGTCATATAGCATGCACCTTTAATGCCATATAAGGAATTACAAAGTCCTAATTAGTTCCTATTTTGACATAGATCCAATCTGGGAACATGCTCCTCGTTTATTTGATTAGTGCTATGCGTTTCTTGCACGAAAATAAATCGTTTTACGTGTGCACAGAGCCCTTTTCAAACATGGCGTCCATGGCCATTTTGTAAATAACGCATGGTCTGTGACGTGTACTAGTACCGTTTCCCGTAAAATTCAACACACGCGAGATAGCTATCTCATGAACAACTTTGCTTAAACGTTGTAAACACGATCTTCGAGAATTTTCTTCCTATTAAAGTCACTTAAGATAATTAATTTCCTCACCTGGTGTGTCGGGAACGACGAATCCAGCACGCCCGAGTCCACTCTTACCTCTCTCTTCCCGAGAGCTCCATTCCTTTCCAACACCTATTTTTGCGATGTGCTTTCACTTCTTGCTATTATCTGCCGTTTTGTCCTAACTGCAGATGTAAAATTCCTCCCTAAAGCACGGAAACAATTCTGATTTCCTCTACTGTAGTGACATTACTCTGTCCACTCCATGTTTTTTTTTTTCCGGAAGTCCTTCTCCACCACTGCACACCCCTATCGATCACTATTCGTCATTTTTGCAGAGCACATTTGTCTTTACTAAACAACAATTTTTCATGATTTAAATACCACACGTTAACAGATATGTATGTGCGTTAAGAACCTAGTGTAATGCTCAATAAGATAAACTTTTTGCTGATAATTAACCAAAGGCATCTCGATCAAAACGCTGTATATTTTATTATTTTGCGCCATAACTGCGAATTGCCCATGCGTGCAATGACCGACACATCAAAATATCCTTGTGCATAAGGAAACCGCGAGAAAATCGGATCTCAGACAAAGGAATTTACAATTCAACTGCGCACAACGGTCAGAGCCATCTAGCGATTCTTCGCGTAACTGTTAAAGCAACAAAGTTTTCATATTGCATAGGCATTCCACCTATCGTGAATTCTCTGCATATGATGAGTTCATCGTCTTAGAACTTGAGTTGGGCTACTATACCCGAGCAAAACACACACGAAACTCAAGTTTCCAGAATACATTATGACAGTTCGTCATAAATGGCGCCCAACATAGGGATGAACCCTCACACAATACTTTTGTTACAATACTAAAGTTAGACTTTCATCAAATAAACATTCATATTATACATATTCACTAATATACATATTTGATATATACAGACATATTACTATATTGTTTACAATATGATACATCCCGGATCACCAACTCTGGTGACTCCATCATTCTCCAGAAAGAAGGAACCCCGCATGTGTTTTGGCGTCTTGCAGAACATAGTGGCTTGTATTTTTGGTTGGAGCTGGAAACAAATGAATGCCTAGGCCCACCGCAACATTATACTTACTTGACTATTAGCCCGCCGCAAGCATAACCTAACTTGACCTCTACCGCATCATACCTGCCCCCACCCGCAAACTCAACAACACCCCCATGGAATTACCTAAACAACTCTTAATTCGATTCTGGAATCATTCTATCTGAGCTAATAACTATTGTAAACGTTTCACCTTATTTTGGAGCAATCTGGAAGATTTCAGGCTCATCTCGCATGCTAGTACGCCGCATAAATTTCACCTACTTGGTCAACTCGCCCGCCGCAGGCTCAATCTCACTTTACCCATACGAGAAATTTTAACCTTGAACTTCCCCTACCCCGCCTATATCTACACTGTCCTTAACTACCACGTCTGATTTACAGCTAAACCCCATCGTCTGTAGCATTTCATCCACACCTTCCAAATTCAAATCTAGTAATCTTTTCACCCACATTTTTACCTTGTCCCCTGAACAATTCCAAACTTTACAATTTTCTATCGACTGGTGATCCAATTTTTCTCCTGTCACACAATCTATCAATGAAAGCGTGGAATCTTTACTGTTCTTAACACAAAGATAAGGGCCGACAAAGAGGTCACAATATTTTCTTATCACCTTATCTCCGGTACCACTTAAGATCTGATTCTTAACGTGTTAAATTTACTTTTACGCAATATCTATATTCAAAATAGATCCCAAAAAAACTCAAAATTTGGTCTGTCAGCTAGCCAGAAATATGTTTTTCTTACAAACACAATTCGATGTTTGGACAAACTCAGTAACCTTAAATGCGACTGTGCAAGGAGAATTCACTGAAGCCAGAAGCTACATCAAACAGATGATGACAACAGCCCCGTAAATACATGGCGCGCAATCACTACCACCAAATGTACCACTAACATTTTTGTTATTACTACTGGAACCGAACCAGGATACTCGCCCTGAGTAAACCAAAGATACGTTTTATATGACTTATAATTTTATGTTGCCATGCAAGATTAATTGAAATTAATTTGTTCCCTCTTGAATACTGGTTACCATCGGGTGGCATATCTCAGATACCCCCTACCATCACCATGTCATGTATACAGAGAAATCAAACCTATTGAATGTCGTTACTTAAACTTTCCAAAATACAGACTCCAGACGAACTTGTGTCAGGACTAAGCCGACACTAATGGCAAATGTCCCCTCGACACCCTATCGTTCTCACATTTTCTATGTGTGGAGACGTATTTTCCCAAGGACGAACAAATACAACATCCAGTGTCCCTGATGTTCCCTTGTGTTTCTTTAGAACGCCAATCAACACGATTCTACCCGAGAAATTCGCACAAAAGTTTACAATGAAACTTGCATGCACATGTGACAACAAATTCAAAATGATACTGCCCACTTAAAAGCTGTTGGCTCCAAAATGATAGTGAGGCTGCTTGACTTGTTAAATACTCCCATTTCAAATTTCCCGCATAAGACTGTCCATCAGATATCTTTCCTGAGCTATAAATTTGACACCAGACCCCAACTGAACTGACGTTTGAAAATAAAAAAAAATAGTATTCAAATGATAATTATATTCAAAAATTTATTTTAAACTTTCCAAAGATTCATACGTTATTAAATCCTTCAAATTAAATATATTATCTTTAATATTTACATTTTGTACAAAGCGAAGTTACTATCAATGATTAAAGAGTGATGATCGCGCCGATGATCTCAACAGGCTTCATCTTTGAGCAATCATACTCAACCATAAGCATCCCATGCCATTTTCTTCTGACATGAGTGCGATGCCAGATCATTCTAACCCTGTACCAAAGAGACAAAGCCAAGAGAAGACAAATACTCAAAATTTCCCCCAAAACTTTTGTGCTGGTACTTTTCCGAGGAGACCTTTTTGTTCTTCTCTTCCTAATATGGCTTGGATGGAGGGACACTCTTCCTCCAGCAACAGTTCGACTGACTAACAAAGTTTTCCTGGGAAGTGAGTCAGTAGGTGACTTCATTTTAACTCTGATGCGCCTCCCATATCTGACTGAATAACCAGTGCCTAATTTCATGAAAGAAACGACACATGCCATACTGGCAATTCTTTTGGGCATAAGAACACGCATAGGACCACACCTAATGCAACTTCTGGTTTCGATTACTGAATTCCTCCCAACAGTCTGCAATGGATAACCAACTACTGGTATGACTACGTTGTGTACTGAATGATTTTGAACTATGGACACTTCAGGTAAGTCAATACTATTTTCCCCAACTGACACTACAGACAGGATAGATTTGTTCTGAGATGATACTGAATTTGAGTGTAGACACTGAGAATCCACCTTACTTTCCGGACACCCTGTATCAACTTGCACCGTGTGGACACGCTTACTCAACGAAGATGAACCTAGAGAACCACTTTGTTTACAACCAACACCCAGTAAAGGAATTTGCAAGCTCGGTTTTGGGAAAGATGCATCTTTTGTGCAGAAGCCGACAGGGAAAGACTCGTCTCTGTTACCCGACACCCCAAAAGACCACTCCTCGCTTATCAAATATTTTCCTTTATTACCCTTGTGGTGTTTTTGCTCTAACGTTCTGTTTCGGTTCAGTTCGCTGGTACTCTGTGCATAACTCTCCGACCAGGAAGTCAGAGTGCCTGTGCAGTGGTCATGTTCGACCGAATGTGAAGTACACATGCAATTGGTGACCGCAGAAGAAGTTACAACACCATTCATCAGTTCAACTTTACTCCCTGACAAATCAAACTCCTTCGTCAAAGACTCATGCCTTTTTTCTACCAACTCAGCCCTGTATTGTGATACTGAAAACGTGAGATCGTGCAGACCCTCTCTTGTTTTAATAACATCTTGCTGCAGCTCTAATATGCATTTACTGGTGCCCTCTAGATCAGACTGCAGTTTCCCCACTACCTTACTTGTATGAGCTGCAAGTTCTGTTTTGAGCAACTGATTGCTTTCATTGAGTTCTGATTTGAGCAACTGATTGCTTTCATTAAGTTCTGATTTGAGCAACTGATTGCTTTCATTAAGTTCTGATTTGAGCAACTGATTGCTGTCTCTGAGTTCTGATTTGAGTAACTGATTGCTTTCATTGAGTTCTGATTTGAGTGACTGATTGCTTTCATTAAGTTCTGATTTGAGCAACTGATTGCTGTCTCTGAGTTCTGATTTGAGTAACTCAGTACATTCCTTGTACCTTTCCTGACTTTGTTTAATAAAGGCGAACAAGGAATCTAATGTAACCGGTTCCTGCTCAGTTGCCATTATTAATATTAGCTTTAACAACAGCAATTAACCAACTAAAGATTAACCTACTTGAAACCCAACAAAAAATTCAATAACGCAGCCCCTCTGCACTTGAGTCCTCGTAATCTTGCGACGAGCCAAAGGACATTCGCTCAATTTATTAATTTAGATCAGATATCCACGACTCAATAACTGAATTTCAACTTTGCCTGGTAACGCTGGTGACGAGTGCAGATCGCTGGAGATTAAAAGTTTATACTTTCAGATTTTCAAATAGGATTTCAGATAATTTACAACTAACAATAACCCCTTTCCATAGCCACAGCAATAACCCAATTTACACAAGCGAAATTCCCCCCTTCTGAAAGAGAAGAATTAATCATTTAAACATTTTCATAAACACCAAATACAAATGGAAGAAAATATTTTAGCACGTAAATATGAACATCAGAAACAGTAAACTTATTTATTGTATTCAATTTAACACATATTTCCTGCGTATTAAAGCATCAACAATCTGTCCTTATTAATTAAGAGACGTAAAATAAAAACTGTCGATACGTGAACGAAAATTACCCATCAAAGTCATATAGCATGCACCTTTAATGCCATATAAGGAATTACAAAGTCCTAATTAGTTCCTATTTTGACATAGATCCAATCTGGGAACATGCTCCTCGTTTATTTGATTAGTGCTATGCGTTTCTTGCACGAAAATAAATCGTTTTACGTGTGCACAGAGCCCTTTTCAAACATGGCGTCCATGGCCATTTTGTAAATAACGCATGGTCTGTGACGTGTACTAGTACCGTTTCCCGTAAAATTCAACACACGCGAGATAGCTATCTCATGAACAACTTTGCTTAAACGTGGTAAACACGATCTTCGAGAATTTTCTTCCTATTAAAGTCACTTAAGATAATTAATTTCCTCACCTGGTGTGTCGGGAACGACGAATCCAGCACGCCCGAGTCCACTCTTACCTCTCTCTTCCCGAGAGCTCCATTCCTTTCCAACACCTATTTTTGCGATGTGCTTTCACTTCTTGCTATTATCTGCCGTTTTGTCCTAACTGCAGATGTAAAATTCCTCCCTAAAGCACGGAAACAATTCTGATTTCCTCCACTGTAGTGACATTACTCTGTCCACTCCATGTTTTTTTTTTTCCGGAAGTCCTTCTCCACCACTGCACACCCCTATCGATCACTATTCGTCATTTTTGCAGAGCACATTTGTCTTTACTAAACAACAATTTTTCATGATTTAAATACCACACGTTAACAGATATGTATGTGCGTTAAGAACCTAGTGTAATGCTCAATAAGATAAACTTTTTGCTGATAATTAACCAAAGGCATCTCGATCAAAACGCTGTATATTTTATTATTTTGCGCCATAACTGCGAATTGCCCATGCGTGCAATGACCGACACATCAAAATGTCCTTGTGCATAAGGAAACCGCGAGAAAATCGGATCTCAGACAAAGGAATTTACAATTCAACTGCGCACAACGGTCAGAGCCATCTAGCGATTCTTCGCGTAACTGTTAAAGCAACAAAGTTTTCATATTGCATAGGCATTCCACCTATCGTGAATTCTCTGCATATGATGAGTTCATCGTCTTAGAACTTGAGTTGGGCTACTATACCCGAGCAAAACACACACGAAACTCAAGTTTCCAGAATACATTATGACAGTTCGTCATACTACTACTACTACTACTACTACTACTACTACTACTACTACTACTACTACTACTACTACTACTACTACTAATAATAATAATAATAATAATGTCAGCAGAGCCCAAAACAAAGAATAGCCAAGGGACCTAAACTACTACTACAGTGCGCTCTCTTTATTTCGAACTTGGATAATTCGAATTATTGGATAATTCCAACAAAAGCACATTCTCCTTGAAACCCCTATCTAAAACAATGTTAAAATGACTGCTTAATTCGAATTTTGAAGGTTAAATTTGGATAATTAGAAGTCAGGTTTCCAATAATTTAACATAAATCTTTAATGACATTGAAGATTTTGTGTATCGTGTATCATTTACAAAACCGAAGCAAACAAAAATATCAAAATTCTTCAAGTGAAAACTGGATTCGTCAGTACTTCTGGTAGTGATTTTATGTTTCATATGAAATACAGCACGTGTGTTGTTAATTTAACTGCAATTAGCCTATGTTACATTTTACTTAGTTAATACAGCGTAGTGTAGTGTAGTGTAGTGTAGTGTAGTGTAATGTACTGTTCCTGGATGGATATACTCCTAATAACCTTGGATAAAACATAGCAGTTGTAAGGTAAGGTGTACTTTTTGCGTATTAATGCAGTTTTATTTCATTGGTGTTTTTTTATTATATTCTGGTTAATTCGAATTTTGGATAATTCGATTTTTTTTCGTAGCCCGAATTAAAAAGAGTCCACTGTACTACTATACTACTACCATTATATATAATAATAATAATAAGGCCAGCAGAGCCCAAAACAAAGAAAAGCCCAGGGATCTAAATTCTATACCCCTGCCCTAATAACAGCGTGTAAATGCAAACATGTGATTCTTGGATGAAATAAATCTAATGTAATCCGTAACCGGCACGTGGGTTACAGTGAAGAGTAAAAACATTCTTGCACATTCTGCCCGCATACTAAGGCTTTTCCTGGCACAGCGTTGCGTGGGATGTTTGTGGATTGATTCACTAAAGACTTCCATCAGCCGTGACTGTTGCCCTTTGCACAGCATAATGGGAAGACCACCAGACAGCTTTGCATGTGATCATTTGACTCTGCAAAGTTTTTTTTAGCGCGGAACAAGAGAATAGAATCAGGGAATACCAGGGCTTCCAGTCAAGGTCAACAAATTGCCATCCCAGTGCGAAAAGACGACAACATTTATTCAGGAAACAGTTGAGTCAGCAATTGTAGGGAGGGTGAGATGCAACAGTAAGATGGGGATACCGAGCTTCTGTTTGCCAGAGACGTACTGGATAATATTTTAGGCCTTACTGCAACTCAATACTAATTACCAGAGACGGCCTCCCCCATGGCGCAGTGGTAGCGTCATTGCCTTGTAATCAAGGGGTCCCGGGTTCGATCCCCGGTGGAGGCACAAGTGGTTCGGATCCCACTTTAAACTGTAGGTCCAGTCCTGATTAGCCTTACTGTGCATAAAGTGGACTTAAAACACTAACTCAAAAATAATTACCAGAGAGTTTTAAGTGAACACATTTAACAATTGTTTGAGATATTGTAGAAATACGTGCAACGTGTAAAAAAACTAGCAAGGAATTCGTAACAATGCTTAAAGAAACATTATTTTCGCAGAAGCATAAGAGCCGTTACAGTGGCGGTACTAGAGCAAAATGAGGCGCAGGGAGGGGAGAGGGCAGTCATATTTAACATACCACTAAATACCATGGAAAATGCACATTTGGGCAAATAGAGCATTTATTTATCTAGTTTTTTTTCCTGTTTGCCGGGGGCTAGTAGGGGAACGGACGTGTGGATTTAGCGGGAAGGGCACGGGGGCACGTGCTACTCCGAAAAGGGGGTGTCGGACTATTTTATTAAGTATTGATAGCATTATATTACAATGAACAGAAAATATTCGAGCAATAGTAAAATAATAAAACAAAGGTTAACACAAATACATTAATCAGTGCTATATTTATTAATTTATTAGATACTTAAATAAGTAGACATCAGAAATCGAATCGGGGCTTGTTGATTACAAGGCAAGATGTTTGGTGATGGACACAAAGCGAGAGAATTCTAGATCAAACATTTCAAGCTTTATTTCTCTCTTTCTGTCATCATTGTTCTCACAAACAACGTTGAACTACTACTGTTTCACAAAAATGCCTCCTCCTTCCCCTTGTTTCCCGTCACTGCTTCTTTGAATTAACAGCAGAAGAAACAATACAAAAGCAGAAGATTCTATAGTGTTCAACAAAACAAAAATATTACCAATCATTGAGACAGAGCTCAGTTCAACAATAACATTCATTACTTGTGGGCATTTTTTGTAGGTTGGTCATGAAAGATGAATAAGAGCTGAAAATATCTATTTGATTTGAGATAGTTAATTTGAGATAGTTATTTATTTATTTATTACAGAAACTGAACACAACAGGTATATTACCCAGTTATTGCGTTCATTATACAATAGTTGAGATAACATTATTACAGATCAATGTAATATAATATAATATATAGACAGAAAACACATTTAACAAACATACAGGTCTTAGGTTCTATCGTAATTTATGTAATTTTAATATTTTCCTTTTCAATATTGTGGTTGGGCAAAATAGGTCCACACTGTTTTCGCTTTTAATTATATCGTTAAATGTTTTGCACATGTTCCAAATTGGGGATATTGCCAGTGCGTTGGTTCTACTTCGTTGGAGGCTGCAGAGTTGTTTTCTTGGTCGTAACTTGGTTGAGGGGACGTAGAAATCCAGCTAGCTGTAGACAGGGCGAAGGGAGCTTCAAGTGATTATTTAGGATTTTGTGGAGGAAAATGAGCTGGTGCGTGATGCGTCTGTTGTCAAGAGTTGTTAGGTTAAAATATCTGAGAAGGCTCTCACGGGATTCCATTTGAGGGTAAATACCATCTACTTTGTACTTTATACGTTAAGAATTTAATTTGAATTTGTTATATTTTGTATATGTCTTGCTGGGTTTGAGGGTGCCACACTATGCTTGCGTATTCAATCTTCGCTCTAACGTAAGCATTATACAGCATAATTAAACTTCCGACACTTTTGAACTCCTTGCATATAGGCATTATAAATTCCACAAGTCGGTAAGCCTCGTTTGTTATGAAGTTAACGTGCACGTGATTACGTGAAATATAAGTTTAGAATCAAACAGAACTCCTAGATCTTTGATTGTTTTAATTTTTGTTTTTCTATGCAATATGACATTTGATAACATTTGTGGCTATTTATGATTAGTTTGTTGCTTTCGCACCATTCCACAAGACTGTTCATGTCCGCTTGTAACTCGGTGCAGTCACTGTAACTGTATGTTCTTTTGCATATTTTTAAGTCGTCCGCAAAAAGTAGCCTACCCGATTGATTCAAATGTTCATGAAGATCGTTCATATACATGAGAAAGAAAAAGGGACCAAGGTTAGAGCCTTGGGAAACTCCGGATGTAGCCTCGAAGATCGAAACTACTTCCCTGAAACGTGACGTACTGTTTGCAACTTGTTAAGTAGGAATGACACAGTTGTAACATCGAATTCGATAGATTGTGTGATTTAAGTTTTTCTATCAAGATTCTATGATTTACAGTTTTAAACGCTTTCGAAAAATCTGTATGTATTACACCTACTTGGGCTCCACTATAGCAGTTGCGATAAAATGAGTGATTTCTGAAAGGTTGGTACACCCAGACTGTTTACTTAAGAAACTGTGGTGATAAGGAGAGATCACTGTTCGTATGTGATAAGAAATATGCTTGTAAAGGATTTGCTCTAAGAGCTTGGCAGGTGCTGCCAGGGCTGCTATGGACCTATAATTCTCTACATCATTTTGCTTATTTGTTTTTTTTTTTTTATATCGGGGTAATTTTTGCTAATTTCCAAATATCTGGAAATATTGAGGTGGAGAGCGAAAGATTGAGCAGCGTGCGTAGGGAGTATTTGAGTATCTCACCGTCACCGCATCCTTTAAGCATGTAAGGCGGAATCTTATCAGAACCAGTAGATTTTTCGGCTTTTCACTGTATAAGATTGAACATTCAACGTCTTATTTTTTCCATCATCGTGCCGGTACACCGATTGAAAATATTTAGCAAACGCTGTAGTTACTTCTGGAGTGTCGGAAAGTATTTTACCCTTGATATTTAATGGGTTCTGCTCTCTTTTGTTATTTCATATTTTTGGCAAAGCTGAAAATGAGATTAGGGGTATGAAATATGTTACATTCTGTACTTGAAATATAATGCGTATATGCTTTTTGTATCCCTCATTTAACAATATCCCGAAATTCTTTGAATTTCTCATAATGATATTCAGCGTGGGAGAGTATTTTTTTAAATTTTTGCCTGTGTTATGTTTTTTGCCTGATATTCTTTATAATTTCCGGTGAGAATCAACTCGGAAGTTTCTTTGGTTGAATTTTCGTTGCGGGCACGCATATGTTGAATACGTCATACACCATATCATAAAACTTATCAGTGGCATCATTAATATTAGTGTATTTCTTAAGATCATCCCAAATCACAGCCCTCATAAGATTATACATTTTTTAAAAAATCTGCATTCTTAAAGTTATAGTTATATTCTGTCTGAAGTGAATTTTTCATGATAGGTTTAAGTTTAGTCAGTGTTCGGAAAGTTACTTTTAAAAAGGTAACTAGTTACAGTTACTTGCTTAAAAAAGTAACAGTTACAGTTTCTCATTTTAAGAAGTAACTCAGTTACAGTTACATGTACTTCAAAAGTAACTGTAAGTTACTTTTACAGTTACTTTCTGCTGAAAGTTTTCTTGCAACCAAATTACGCAAATCGATCATTAATTGTAATAAAATATTTTGTGACGACTAACATGTCTTTTACTTACGTTACTGGTACATAATATAAGTCTTCGTATATTTATATTTATTACAAAATAAAGTGCTCTCCTGTGCTTTGCGCGACGCCATGAAGGCGTATAGGGGGTGTGGAGTTAGAGCCCCACACTTTCTTGATCATGGCCGAAAGTGGGGGTGATGTGATGAGCACCACGTTCCTGGCATCCTTTACCCCCACAGTTTCCTCCAGATACCCACTTTATACAATGCTGGGTGGGCGCTGGAGCCGCTTCAACAGGTGAAAAGAAAAATCTCTGTTCTCCCACCGAGTATCGAACCCGGGGTCTCTCGCATGATAGTCAGGCACCCAAACGACTTTTTTTTAAAGAAATACCCCTATGCGGTAGTATCCCCCGTTATTAACATTTTCTCAGTTTTCACATATGTCAATTTTCTGTTGTCTGTATTCTCATTGGAACAAACACAAACATTCATGTCCGAAACGAACTAGAATCCGGGACTTCTGACATATAGTGCGTTGTGCTAACCACTCCGCCACGGAGGTTGACCTGAGTTACTGCGACTTAAACATTTGTATTTATTATCATTGTTGTTCTTAAGTAATGCCCATTGGAGTGGGGGAATTCTAGAAACTGTATAGAAAGAGAGAGAGATATCACTCACGTAGAATATGTTCTAAGAAGGGAGGTATGTTTCGCATAAAGGGCGTGTCAGAAAGAAAGAAATTTGTTGTACAATTTCAAGTGTTTATGAACAAGGAAATTATAAAAAATACAGTGCAGTAGCCTATAATTGTGCGTTATCAATGAAGGTGAAAATAGCATTTTAAACTTACCCCTTCAGTTCTCTCTGAGACGATTACATAAACAAGCGGGAATGATCGTTAGGGTCTTCCTGATTCTTTCGTTTGCCACTTGAGTGTCGTAATTCACTGTTGTATCAATAATAATGGTGAGATCTGTTATTGCAAGAAAATGGGTTCTCATTTAAATCTTAAACGAATAGCACTTACCAAAATATATTACTTTTTCAAAATGTCCAGAAATGCTGAATAATCATAAATAAGCGAATTCTAACCGGAAATATGTTTACTTCCATTTTTAAATTATCAGGAACAGAGATAAATGAAATCACGTGGAAACAATTAGTACATTGTTTTCCATTCATATGCGCATTTGCTATCTCTCGTCTTCTTCAGTTTCGTTCATACTACCAGTATCGTTGAATTATTTCGTAAGAACGCTGAAATATTGCAGTACGTTCCTTTTCAGCCTAATCCAATACTATAGCAAAGAAAAAAGAAACGTCGGATGCTGCTTACAGAAGGGAGAAGTTATAAGGTCACAGAGGAACAAACTACAGAAACAAGAGACACTTCACAGCACATAACTGACGATTGCAAACTGTCTGCAATAGGAAGGAATTTTTCTTCTAGAGGCTTATCTTCCTGCTTCTGGGAAATCGACCCCTCTTCCGAGGCGTGTACATCGCTTTGGAATTCAGGTCTACCAAACGAAAGATGAAACATAAGATAAACCTTGAAATTCCTGGCACCTGGCTGGAGCCTACCGACTGACCACTGCCAGGATACAAATTTAGTACAACAACTTTCTCTTTTCCTCTTCATCTATTGTTTGCAAGAATGAATGTATCAAAGAATGGGCTTTTATATCACAGAAGAAACTAAATTTCGGCTCACTTTGAGTCCAAAATCGCCAATAATTTATGACACTTACATAACAATTTAAGCGTCGCAAAGTAACTGTCAAAGTAACTGTTAAAACGTTACTTCTATCGTAAAAAAGTAACTCAGTTACAATTACTCATTTTTAAAAGTAACTAGTTACAGTTACATTTTCTCAAAAAAAGTAACTGTTACTTGTAACTAGTTACTTCCAAACACTGAGTTTAGTCTTGGAGATGTCAATATTTAAAGCTGGGTGATGAATGTCTTCTGGCACGAGATGATCGAATTCCCTTGTAACTTTTATGCTATTAATGTTACTTAATACTAAATCTAACGTTCGTTCGTTATTATTTTTTTATGTCATTGAAGCTAAACTGATTATGTAGCCTATCGAATAAGGGACGATGTACAAGTGAGAATTTGGGAGTTGCAGTGTGGAAAGTTTCCTTGTTCCGTGTTTTAAGTCCAGGAACACTGAGGGAACGTTCGTGGAGTGGGATGCTACGTCTGAGCTCTCCATTAATGATCGTGTATAGTAATTTCCAAGGACGACCGGAGGGTGGAGAAGGGGGCGGGGGGGGGGGGGAGGGAGAGCAATTGCTCTCCCGGGTTTTTAGAAATTGGATAATTTTATAGGCTGTTGCGCTGACATAAATTTAAGTAATTCGATAATTTTTAGTTCTTGTGCACAAAATTGATAAAAATTGTTTCAAACTCCATGTTGGCATTTTAACACTTCCTAGTGTATAGCAGTTTTTATTTACTTTTGTAATGAAATAGTTTGTTTCCTGTTAATGTTGCACAGGTATCTAATCTTATTTCTGCGGAAATAATAGTTCCGTTATACATGAAGTATTATGTCCATGCGTGCATCAAAGTACTACACCGTTGTATATAATGTAATGTGTTTGTAATCTGTAATACAAATAAGCAAAATAATACGTTAATTATATTGCTGCTTATACCGATATAATAATTGGAAAGCATGTGCCGGAACAACGAGACGGGATAAAAGTATGCATAATTAATATGTAGTGGTGAAATATGTTCCACATAAATTTTACAAAGCAGCAAACGGAGTATATTTCTCAGAGTTGCCACCTATAGCCGTGAAAGCGTCTTGGAATCTGAATGCAATGCAATTGTTTTCCTTCCAATACTCCTCTTCGAAAGTGGAAAACCCAATTGACGTCAAGGTTAAATGCGTGGCTTCTGCTTGTTGAAAGAAATTTCTTGCTCGAGTGCGGCCTTGGAGAGGAAAGAAGCATAAAACAATTTCAGTAACTGAGATCACAAAGAGGTTTCGTTCAACGCCTGTAAAATATGTCATTGCTACGTAAGCTAAAGGCTAAATTCAATAGAAATGACTTTAAAATTGGCTACAAAATTGAGAAATATGGGAAAAGTAAACCATTCTGGATAAACACTAAATGACTTATTCACACATACATGTATGAGATTTTTTTAGTTCTGAACTTGCAAATACACAAATCTTGGCCTTACGAACAAGCATAAGTGATAGGTATTTTGTGTTAGATGTGAGTATAGTGCATAACTCGGTTATGGATACATTGTCTAAATTAGCAAATAATAATATCTAACATTGAGAAGTAAGGAAATCAACTTAAAATTTCCTTTAAATATTGTAGAAATAAGAATATAACATGGTGATATATTGTAACATTTTATATATTTATAGGTATAAAGTATTTTTTTTATTTAACAGATAGTGGGTGTGTGCACTCGTGAGGAGATATTTTAACTACAGGGTGTCCGAAAAGTCCCGCACCATAGGCAAAATCACAGAATTTGTTCAATGTGCTCTCCGTTGAGTTCCACACATGTTTGTAGGCGGAATCGCAAATTGTTGAGCACACGGGGGACATAATCTGGGCCAATAGTTTCGCATTCGTCCTTGATTCTTGTGCGAAGATGAGCCATATCGTTTGGTCCAAGTCCAAGATTTGGATGTCTCTAGAAAGGGTCACCCCTTACACCCCGCTCTACTCCTATTATGTATGCAGAACAGAAATCCTTTACTTCTCAGAGCAAAGCAAAAAATTACGTGCCTAGAAGAAATCTTGTAACATTGAAAACAATCGATTCACCGTGTAGAGAGTAGTTCAGGAGTTAGAGGAAAACCATACGTTCGAAAGAATTTTTCAGTCTCTGGTGGATAATATGAATAACCGGTTTGAAGACTGATTTAACTGTATTAAATGTACATACATGGCCGTCAGATGAGTATGACTGTGTGTTTTATGATCACATATCTATCCCTCGTGTATTTGAAAAGGCGAGCTTTAATGTAAGCGAATGCATGCATGGCGTCACCGTCACTAGTCAAAGGCTTTCGTACCTGCCAGGAAAATCCAAAACATATTGCCACCTAACTCAAAGATCTTGTGTATCAAATGGAAACTGTACCAATGGGAAAACCGGTCCAGTGCAATGAGTCTAACCTTAATTGCAACAAAATGGATAAAGTTCAAGCATCACTGTGCACTTGAAAAAGCATCGAACCTGCAGGAATAGTCCCATTCATCTGTCTATTCAGCTGGGTTATATAATATTCTTTTAAAGTTTGATTTTAGAAATAAACTTCGAATGATGTTGATTTGTGTTCTATTCGATATAAAACTTAGATTTTAAGCAAAATTAATGTCCAATTATAAATATACTTAATATAGTAAAACGGATAGTGCATACGATATTTAAATTAATGGAAACCTGACTTCTTGGGAACTATTGACAAACATATATCAGCTTACAGGGATCCACAATGGCCATCCCTTGTTATGGTAAAATCACAAAATGTCTAGGAAACAACCTGCACCGTGATATTCCGAAACTAAATAAATTTGATCTTATTCCATCGTTTCACACTCATTCTAGACAGTTTTCATCTCCTGAAAAGGTTTCCAAGAGCACAAGTGAAATAACCAGGGTGGATAAAAATCATGATTTTCATTTAAAAAATCATTTTTGTTGATTTCTTAATTTAAATCGGATTTTTTTTATTTAAATCGATTTTTTTATTTTTTTTTAAAAACATGCTTAAAATTGCTTGCATGGTTTTTGGCACCATGCACATAGATATATGTTTCTTATAGAAAGGCTTTTCCTAGTAAATGACCCTGTAAATTATTTGAACAGTTTGATTAAAGCAAATAAGAAATATACGTAAACTATTTTTCTGTTTCTGATACTGTAACTACTATGAAAATGTTTGTTGAGTTTGTTAATGAAACTAATAATAATTTCAGTGGTTTTTCCTTCCAGTGAAACTAAAATATTCTGGATGTACTCTATAATTTTAACTTAAAATATTAATTTAAATATTTTTATAGTCTTTGTACCTGAATTTTGTATTTTTAATGATAGTTCGAAATATATCAGCTGCCATGTTTATTTCGGCCGGTTCAAATCCGGGAACTTTTCTAACGGTGAAAGCGGCCCCGGCGCCCACCCAGCGTCGAATAACATGGGTACCTGGGGGAAACCCTGGGGGGTAAAGGCGGTTAGGGGCGTGATGCTGATCACATCACCCCCACTCACGACCGGATCAAGAAAGTGTGGGGCGTTACCCCCACACCCCCTATACGCCTTCATGGCGTGGTGCTATGCACAGGGGAACACTTTACCTTTTTTTACCTTTTGCCATGTTTATTTACAGTTTAATGATATTGACACTATTTATGGTTTAACATGATTAGTATTTTGTATATTTTTCTACACAAAATGTTTGCTATTTTCCCCATAAAATTATTGAATTAATTATCAATCAAGAGAAATCCTGTGTTTACGTTTCCTTTCGTATGAGCTTCACACCATCAGTACATATATTTTATTTCCTTTAATTTCCTATCTTAGAGTCTTATAATTACCATAAAATTATTACGAGAGTAATGTACTTTCATCAAAAGTGTTTCTGATATCTGCAAAATCCTTCTGTGCATTATTCTATAAATTATTTATTTAGAGTGATTTAAATCGTTCCACCCTGGAAGTAACTAGTACCAAAATGTAGTGGAATAGGTTTACGGTGGTTTGATATTGTTTTGGAAATGAGATGTTTGCAAACACTGTAAACCTTTTGTGTTGAGCTATTAGAAAATGGGTTCTTTTGACAGCAGCACCTTGAATCTGTCAATTATTTGAAGGAGGGTACGAATGGTACAACTCGAATCTGCGGATTTTTGGGGGTACTGTACCCCCTTCAAAAATTTAGGGAGGTACAATGTACGTACCCCCCTTTCCTGCGCCACTGCTGTATGGATAGAAAAGCATGGTATTTTAACACTCGCTCATTACAATACTTCATGTGATACTGTGTCATTAGGTAGAATGTCGTTACATTTCGCAGTTTTCACTAAAAGGGAGGCAGAACATCAAATGATTAGGTGCACACTCAGTGGATGTACTTCCCTCCTTCTTTGCCACATATGTGTCAGAATGAAATCACCTCACTGACAAGCTGTACAGGAAATCATTATTCCCTTCTTCCACGATTTTTCTGAGTTCTTTAATTTTGTAATCGCCCCTTGACAGTGAACTTATTATACCCACATGATTGGAATGTATCATAAAACTAAGGATATATTTCGCGAAATAAGGTCAGTTTTATTACATAAGAAATAATGATTCGATTATGCGTGCCAATTTTTTTATTTCTTATTTTTTTATATAACAAAACACTCATTTATATTGTGTTACATTTCTTTCCTCCTCTTTCCAGGTACACACCAAGTGAGATGGAGGTAAGTGAACATGATGTAAAATTCAGATGTGAAGAATGTTTATTGAAAATAATATTAAAATGGTTTCGACATATGAATATCGATAACCTAATTTGTACACTTGTTGAATAATATTTTTCTTAAAACGAATCGAGAGCCTTATGTGATTGCTTTTGGCTCTAAATATTTAGCCGTTCGTAATAACTTGCACGTAACATACGTATTTTATTATTATAATTATACTTCATATTTTCGTTGCCTAACTTTCTTTATATTATATTTCCATAAAGCAGTCTGTCAAAGTTCGCACCATCATCCGGCAGTGTTTGCAACGTACGCCATCCCTTGTAATGCTCATTACGCGATGCTGCTCCTGTATATATTTATCTATTTCCTTTTGTCATTTCTTATACGATGCGAATCAGAAAGGTCCATTTATTTGGTCTCTTCCCATTTTTTACATTCTCCTGCATTTTTTATGAAATTGTTCTAATTATAAAATTGGTGTATTAATCTACAAAGAAATACTTTGCAATCTTTCTACAAAATTCGATTCCCAAGATTTTTTTTTAAAAAATGAGTTATTTTTATTGTTACTGTTTGATGTTTCCTCTTTAAGTGTGTCCACGCTTTCTGTGGATATCTAGTGCAACTCAAATTTTGTCATAAGCTTTTACGGTAATTTGTCAAACGTTTTTGAAAGAGCAATTTATGAGAAAATCCTATGTTACCAAGGGTTGTAATGATTGTATTGAAAGCGAGTGAGGTTGTTACAAACCCAGAAGTGTCCGTGTGACTTAATTTTAACAGAAGTGAAAGGGGGAGGAGTACTAAATAAATAAATTAATAAATTAATTTGAGAAAATTTAAGAACCACTCAGGTAACAGGGCAAGTATAGGGAAAGATTTCAAATGAAATAGTGTTTGTGAACTCCCAAGCAGTGGTGAAGGTGGAAGCAGACTAAAAAGGAGGAAGGGTGTATGGAAAGTACACGAAAATTTTTCACTTGTATGGTATGTATAGCTGTAAAGGTTCATACTGGAAATAAATTCTATTCTATTCTATTCTACATGTTATTCCAAGAACTTACAATTTCTACCGCTGCCCACCAAATGGCGCTGATTCCAGACCCGTCTGCTTCTACCAAAGGCGTTTCTAAAGCAGGTGAACTATACGAATGAAATACTTGTGATATAAGTATTTAGGTAGGTCTTGCAAACATTTCTGTCGTTGAGGAAGCAATGAATTAACACAATTGGGATGAAGAATCTTCAAATAAGTTCACTTATGTCTTCAGAATGATCATTATTCGTGGAACACATTGCATTTTCTCAAAGCCGGTAGTAAGTTCTGTATGTTCTTGTAAGTTTATCTGGGTAAGAGAGGCACAGCATTTTCGATGAATGTTATGAAAAGTGCACAAAACCAATGAAAGTGCGAGATGGATAGTGCATCATTCGATTTATGTCGCTTTTAAAACTTAGGCCTATTGTATGTGCCGAACTACAGGATGAGGTAGATATTTATGCTCTGCATTTAGAGCAAGGCATGGTTTCTATAATTTTCTTAGTTACAAATAAATTCATCAATAAGCAAGGGAAAATAGCTGCCGAGGAGCTCAAAGGAAAGCCATAATAATAACGTAACAGAGTGAATGATTTATGCTCTAAATACGAAAACGTAAATAACTCATATATATTTGATTGATTGATTGAATCTAAGAGACTAAAAGTTAAAATGTACAAAACAGTAATTTTTCCTGTAATATTATATGGATGCGAAACTTGGTCCCTTGCATTGAAAGAGGAACATAAGTTTAGAGTATTTGAAAATAAGATTCTTAAGAAAAAAAATTGGGCCTAAAAGGGATGAGTATACAGGTGAGTGAAGAAGGTTACATAATTTAGAAGTACATAATTTGTATTCATGTCCAGATATTATTAGAATGATTAAATCAAGAAGACTTAGGTGGGCAGGCCATGTGTCACGAATGTGAGAGGAAAGAAGAGTTTACAGGATTCTTGTTGGGAAACCTGATGGTAAGAGACCAGTAGGAAGACCAAGACGAAGATGGAGGGATAATGTTGAGATGGACCTAAAGGAAATTGGTAGGGATGGAAAAGAGTATATGATATCTTGAAGCTCCAACAAACCAAAAAAGTTCGAGCAACATCAAATAACAATATTTCGATAATAACCTTTCGGACTACCAAAGAATACAAATATAAAGTTTAACATAAATAGGCTAATCGGGACTCCACATTTCATTCTAAGATTTATTTTCAGGTTAATATAGCAAAATAAAACTGTTCAGCTTTCGGAAAATTCTCGTCTGTTTTCATCTGGGTCTAATTCAGGAATGGGCCTAATTGCTGCAGCATCAATAGCACCCACCTTAATCAAGACCATTTTGAGTTCAGGCCACAGCGCTCAGTCAAGACGTCATCATCTGGAGGCGATCGTCTTAACGCTGTAAACTCCTTGACGTAATTTTACCGTAGATAATTAAGGTATATTTATTTCTCTTATGAAGTTAAATTTTGACATTTACCCTCCCGACGAATATAGTTAGAAGAAAAATGTATAATATTGAATATTTACACCAAAATTTTCATTCAGGAATTCACTATGGCCACCACAAAAATTACTACCATAGCACAAAGAGTTGAAAACCGTTAGGAACTTTCTGTCGGAAATATTTATATTCTTGGATAGTTTTACACACGAATATTTCATCGACGTTCTTGTTACACATCGCACCTTTGTATTTAAATGTACAATATATCTTCCATTAGCCTCCGATTAGCATAAAGAAGCATAAAGCGGGATAAAATAAGAATAAGTGTACACATGCATCAACTTTGCCCCGTTGTATAGCTTTCTTTCATTAAGCACATTTTGAAACTGAAAATTTGTGTAAATAATATGAATAATTTATCGAATGCTTGCATAAAATTTACACTAACAAATTGCTTTGGTAGACGTAATATTAACCAACGTTTGTAATTCAGGGTAAATTATTTAAAAATTTATAAAAAAAATGTTGACATGTTGTCCACATTTACGAGTATATTTGATGCCTATTTCGGACACATGAAATGTTTACATCATGAACTATTACTATTATTTATTTTTTAGTATAATACATTTGTTACTTGTATATTTTCGTAGTGACTGAATCACATGGAATTGCCCTAAAAATTTCTCATTTTTAACAACACCTTGAAGAAATGTGAATGTTACTCTTACCTTTTTCATTGTAATTGCCTCTGCAATTGAGTACACAAGACTTATACACCATACCTATTCCACATTTAAGCATATTTACACGTCATGTAAACTCGATTACAGTTCTTTAATTTGCATTACAATTCCATATTCACTAAAAAGGTCCAACATTGATTCCGAAGAAGCAAATCAAACATGGCAGCTATCTCGCCTCCAGTTGATGACGTTTAGTCACGTGACCGGAGCAAGCCATCAGGCTTTCATATTGAGAAGGTAATGCCTTAATCCGGCCCTGATAACACACTACGAAGCCATGGGGTTCCAGGTTCGAGCCTGGGCATGAGTGTTCCTTGTGAGCAGAGAGGACACCACAATTTTTTATCTGGAGAGGGGGGTGAAGTACCAGGACAAACGTGCCAATAATAATAATAATAATAATAATAATAATATAGTGGTGGTAGTGGTAGTAATAATAGTAGCACTAAAATAAGTTATTATCATCGTAAATCATGAAAAAGGGGGTAGAAGTCGATGCTAAAGCATTTGTGTTTGAACTAATGATTTGAAATATTTTTCCAACACGTTCAATTTCATATTAGCTAGTAATGGAAAACTAGCACACAAAGGTATTTCTGAAAGACAGAATATGAATGACGAACATTATTCTTTTTGTACATATGAGACGTATAACTTTCATGTACAACATATATTTTACACATATGCAACATGGAGCAACGTAAAATAAGAAAATACATATGCAACATGTTAATGCTAAATTGTGTACGTATTCAAAGTTTCTTTAATATATACTGCATATAAGATTTAAATACATTACATGATCAATTCATCCGCTAAATTGTCTCTCAAATGTGCGCGCTCCTTTTCCTCAAAATAATTGTTTATGCATTTAAGCAGCAACAATCTGAAGTACCTATATATCTGGCCTTAGTTCTCTCTCGGGTAATTTAGAATGCATTACAGAAAAGAATCCTATTGGGATCGAAGCGAGCAGGAAAATCTTTAGATCCAAATATTTGCAAACTGAAAACAATATTGATTTAATAGGGTGCAAATTATTTCACAGGGCGCCATGGCATTCTCTTTAACTTTTCTTTCCCATTTAGATCGTTTTGGCTCCTATGACTGACTCCCGCCACCCCTTAGGTATAGCTCTGAACTTGGAATATAAGAATAGGAGACAATGGGATTGCGAGCGAAGCGAGCAAGAAAATTTTACGAAATGTACTTTTATTTTTATAAAATTTGAAATCGAGGGTGCAATTGCCCCTCTGTGCCCCCTGCAAGTGCCCTTAGCCGTCTGGAAGAAAAGTGCAAGAAACACTTGGAAATTAATTCCATCTTGAGTATCCGTTTGTCCTGCTATTCTTAGATTCTGCTAATCATGTTTCTTTACTTCAATGTTTGCCCCCCTAGATTGGACTTCCGTCCAAGATTGGAGGGACAATGCCCCCTAATGTTCTTGAACTCCCACCGAAATGGAGAAACCTAGATAAACCCATGAATTTATATTTTCCTTGAATACAGACTAACAAGGTACTAGAAAGTTACTGTTCGTCATTCAAAAATAATTCAGGAATTTTAGTTCGTCGCCATGCAGTTTTACGAAAAGGGTAAAATACACCCTTCCAGGGATATTGTTGGGATTATTGAATTCACTCAGTAACGTCTTTTATATCTATTTAGGTGGTATTTATGTCGAAAATGCAAGAAATGCAAGATAAACAAAATCACAAGTAAACGATTTATGTCGTTGCTACGCACGGAATATCTGTGGCAAATTGCGTAAATGTTCCTTGAAAAAAGTACCCCTTATCTGTGAGGAGTGGGTATATCCAGGCATTCTCCAGAATCTAGTCTTTAAATAGATGTACTGTTTCCATAGACAAACTACTAGAGAGACTTGAGAACTCAATGTTATAATCTGTGGTCTTAATACGTCACGGGTGAAACTAGCGACACCTATTGGCAGTGCACCCAACTATGTTGCCGATTTGCTTCTCTGTGGGCACGCTAGATGGCAGGCTGTGTAGAGGAGACGGAGGGAATGGGTTGTACCAACAAATGTATTTCAAATATTTTCTAAGTTTCTCCTTTTTACCTTTTAAACATCCCACTGTTAATATCAACTTTTCTCCAATGAAAGCATGAGCGAAATAACTTATTTTGCAGCTATAGATTACGATAACAGTGCATTAAACTGCATCCACCCACTGCCGTTGCTAACGAGTCCAAAACAAAGCAGCCTCCATACATCACCATCGAGCATTGTCCATCCACGTCCATTGTCGATTGTCCAACTGGCGGTGACGGTCATTTCAAATTCAAAGCTGTGTTCGCGGGGGCTGGCGAACGTTGAATGAGTGTTGCTAACTCTACCCGCAGAAAATGAGCTGAGCACTGGATGACAGAAAAAATGCTTTGTGGAAATAAATATCAATGTGAAGCGCTGTGTAATATAAGCTTCATATTACAAGCAGCAAATTCCAAGGATTAGATATAATTCACAACTAATACTATTTAATAAATAATTAGTTCTAAGATGTTTACAGTATTCTTTGGGAACTAAGGGCCAGATTTCGTTGAGGGAATCTTTTTCAAATGGAACACCTGATAAGATTTATCGTGTTTCTCATTCAAGGAATGAAGTTCAACACTGTATTACATAATGCACATGATGCCGTGAGTTCAGTTGTTGAATGCTCCTAGGACAGGTGGGGATGCTTTGCGTAGATATTTCTACCTTGGAGATACCCCCCCCCACATCGTTGTCCATTTCAAGCATTGGATGGTGTGATCCCATTTTAACCTGCTGGGCCAGTCCCAACTAGCCCATCTGTGCATAAAACAAACACAAACAAACTTACAATTCAAGACTTCTTCTGGAGATATTCCTTTCAAGTAGATGTCCTAAAAACGTTCAATGTAACTAGGATCAGCAAATGTATATTGTGGTTGGTTTCACTGTTAGTTGACGATGGAGTGACATCTAGCGTAGTTATGCGCTTCTCAGTCGCGAAGTATTTCATAGTTCTACGCTAGATGTCACTCCAACGTCAACTAACAGTGAAACCAACCACAATATACATTTGCTGATCCTAGTTACATACTTACCTACTTACTTAGTTACATTGAACGTTTTTAGGACATCTACTTGAAATAGGTTATAACAAGAAACATAGTTTTTTTAGGCTCTATAAAACTTCATCAGCTGTTGCGTTTTTTTAATGAAACGCTGACATAACTTACTATTTCTTACATACCTGTACAGGAAAAAATAGGTTAAAAAACTAAAATCCGAGGTCTATATATGACCAATGTTCCGGTCAGTGGACTTGAGACACGCCTTTATCTATACATAATGATGGCGAGACAGATTTTACTATACAGGGTGTATCATAAGTAATAGCGTAAACTGACACAGTTGAAAGTACACGATAATAGAAGCAAAAGAGTCTCCGTAAACATGGGTCTGCAAACGAGCCTTTTTCGAGATAATTGCGAATGTGTGGTTACAAGCCGCCACTGACTTCATTGTTTGTAAACGTCGTCCTAGTTGGTGAAATGTACTCTTCGTTGCTGGTTCCATTTTCACTACGCAGTACAGCACAACTGACGTGATTCCCACAGTACGATTAGACTGTGTACTGATTATATCCATCCTGTTTGATTACAACGCCACCTGTCGGAAATGTTCTGTTTTGTAAACAAAGAGCAAACCTCGGAACGCGCAGGGAGTAAAGCACTCGGTGTTTACAAAATACAATCAGTGATGGCTTCTAACCACACATTCGCACACATTATTAGCATTTTACCAACTAGGACGACGTTTACAAACAATGAAGTCAGTGGCGGCTTGTAACCAGAGTCCGTGTCGCTTGCGCCGAGTCATTTGCGCCGAGGCTTCTTATCGGTTCATTTCCGCCGCGACATATGTCAAGACCCTCCTTGGTGGGTTTTCCCACAATCCGGAGTGTCATCAGGTTTACAAAAGTCACGATCTACAAACATTGCCGGAGTTGGAAAATTACGATATGGCGCATTCGCTCATTACTGTTCCCAGCTATAAGTTTTTTCTCTCTCTCTAGCCCTTGCCAACTAAAAAAAAAAAGTGTAGGTAGGAGTTGGTAACACTGCGAGAAAATAGAGATCATGCCTTACAAGAAAAAACCATTAAGGCGATTTTTACTTGATGACGTTGAACCCGTGCAGTGTTACCACCCATCCATCTCTCTCTCTTTTACGGTAGTGCCGGCTCTCCTTGTTTAGTATATATAGGTTGGCAAAAATTGCTTTATGCACTGTAAAGCAAACCTCAAGCAAAGTTGCCAGCTCCTTGCTTTAGGCTAGGTTAGACAAAAAAAAGCTGTAGGTAGGCTGTCGGCTGTTTAGCTCTTCCCTCTCTCTCTCTCCTCTCTTTTTTTTGTAAAAGGCTATGGTAAAAGTACCAGTAGGTTGGCAAAAATTGCTTTATGCACTGTAAGGCAAGCCTCAAGCAAGGTTGCCAGCTTCTTGCTTGAGGCTAGGTTAGACAAAAACACCTTGGTGATTTTTTTCGAGTAAGATGCTGGTAATACTGTGTCCGAAAATAGGGGGGGGGTTTATGCCTTACAAGAGCAAACCATCAAGACGAGCCCCACCGAGCTTTACTTTCGGGTGTAGTGTTCGCAACACTGCGAGAAAAAGGTTGCCAACTCCTTGCTTTAGGTTAGGTTAAACCAAAAACCTTGGTGATTTTTTCGAGTGAGGAGCTGGCAACACTGCGAGAAAAAGGTTGCCAGCCCCTTGCTTTAGGTTAGGTTAGACCAAAAACCTTGGTAATTTTTTCGAGTAAGAAGCTGGCAACACTGCGCCATCAAGTGAAGATCATGCCTTACGACAGAAATCCATAAGGAGCTCCTCACTTCAGCTCCTCACTTGATGACGTTCAACCGGGTTGATTGGATACATACATGAACACCATATATATATATATATATATATATATATATATCAAGATCAACATATACATTAAACAACCCCGTTCAGAATCCGTAGACTCAACACAGAGAAGTAAATATACACGCTGATCAAGACTCCTAGACACGCTGAAAAACTTTCGACCACGACCGGGTTCGAACCTATAGGCCACACGTAGAACGAACAATGACAAGAACGAGTGAACGCCTTAACAAGCACGGCTACGGAGGAGAACCGAAAAAGGTTGTAATTGTTCTTTTATGCATCCACGCAGTGTTGCCACATGCCGAGATTTTTAGCCAAAAGAGAAATTTCGATTAAAAATACCACAATACCGCAACTGCACCACCGCTAATAATGCTGCTTTTTACTACCACAACTAATTATTATTCTATTATGTCATTTGCTTAGGTGAAGGGAAAAAATGGTCCAAAAAGGGAAATTTTGTCCCTTGGGAAGGCCCTCATAGTGTGGCAACACTGCGTCCACATCGCCGGTGGCGACATCTAGTAGCAAACACTAGAACTATTTCCTCAGGTATCGTCTTCATGTTCTCGACTGAAATATTAAATCAAACGCGGAGTCCAATGTCGGTGCGCAAATAAAAAAAATAATAGGTTAAGTTATATGACTGAAGATCGTGGCCTACGTATTTGTTGAATTTGTGTCATTGTGTCAACGTTGATAGCACACGCAGAGAGAGAGAGGGAACGAAATTGTCGTTTTTTTCTGGATATCCACAGGCAAAAGCGTAATATATTTTTTTTCAAATACGATATGACAGTCGCTTTTCGATACCGAAAAAAAACTAAATACAATAAGTATATATATATATTTACAATATTAATGTTTATTTAACAATATCTACCTACGAATTTGCCTCGAACGAAAACATGTCATAGAAAAACATTTTTCCAGCCGTAAGTTCAAAAATTTTGGTCCCCCACTCTTCCTCCTAAATCGCATTACATACATGTGGAAAAAAAACCAATTATTATTTTGTTTGTTTGCTTGCGTCACAATACAGGCGCGCGCGCGCGCGCGCGTGTGTGTGTGGCACATCGTTCCCGAAAGAGGTAGGTTTACAAAGGTTACGATATATATAAACATTTGACCGGGACTTGGAAAATTACGATAAGGTGCATTCATCCTTCAAGGATGAGAGAGTGCATTATTTACTCATCACGCTGTGTCAGCGCAACGAATGAAGGCGCGGAACGTAGAGAGAAAGTAAGGTTTTGAGGTTTTGATGAAATTTTCGTAGGTTTTGCAACACTGTGGCTCACTTCAGTGAATTGAAGTGAGTTGTTGATGTTTTGGTGCTGTTTTCTTCGCTGCGAAACATCGTCAGCGCAATAAATGAGTCGCAGAACGTGGAGAGAAAGTGAGTTTTTGAGGTTTTTTTGATCCCCACTTAAGGTTTCTCAACCGGCTTGATTACACTACTCAAACCTCAATGCAATAATGGCATTCAGATGGCCGAGTTTTTTCATGACGTCCACTAGACTTGTAGAAATGGACATTTCCACTCAATTTTTTTTACAACAATTTTAAAAACTACACCCTGGAAAAATGACCCCTGCAAGTTCTCGCGTTTCTCTGCGTTCAGTTTAAGGCAGAAACGAGACTTCCAAAGTTGCGAGGCTAGCGTTGCGCTGAAAACACGCAGCCGCCATGTTAATACGTCACTTCTTAGGGAGAGCTCGTTTGTCGTCTGCTTCGAGCGGCCAGTTTACCGGATGGGTAGCCCACTGTGAGCCAACACGTGCAGCAGCTTTACAAATCTGTACCGATTTAAATAATGGAAGAAGGAGCGATAGGAGAAAGGAAAGCTATGCTTTGTAATGATCATTCTTCTATGAAATATCCGTGCTGTTCTCGTGCAAGATAAATGAAAGGGTTCAGCTGCTTTTTCTTCAGGTCATGCGAAAAATATTGCTTATAAAATTGATTGCTGGCCAGACATTCAAAAATATTTTTTAAACTTATATTTGCCGTAACCTATGTAGTGCAAAATAACAATTTTCACATTCTTCACTTTATTTATAAAGCCTATTTAACTTTCTTTTCCATAAAGCAATTTCAGTTTGTGTTCCATTTCTGTTGCGCAAATTATGATCAAATATTTCTGTGCAGATAAGAGAAAATTCACTGAGAAGATTACATTATTTGCACAGTACATATCTATACTTAGTTTATGTATAATTATTACAAGGAAATAATGTGTATAACCATGGGCGTATTTAAGGGGGATTCAACGGGTCCAACCCCCTCTTTTTTTGGTTCAGTAAAATTACCAGCTTACCTGTTCTATTAGCTTGTTCATAAAAATTTCTTCGGACTTATTTCATTCTCTAAAATTACAGACGTATAGGACGGGATACGGATGGGAAGGAAATTTCGTAATTCCACACACCAGATGGAACTGCAGACCAATGTCTGGTTCTTAAAAAGGTAGTGACACAAGATGAACAGAAAAGTATCAATACTAAGTAACATGACTTCGTGATTACATACACACAACTTTGTCGGGTCCAGCACCCCCTCCCCCCCTGCTCCCCAATAAACGTCCGGCCAGCAGTGTTCTGGATTTTCACTTACGAAATAAAGGAACCCTAATCATACCAAACGTTGATCCATCCCCCCCCCCCCACGTGAACTATATACACGCCCATGTGTATAACAATATCCCATACTGAAATGGTACGATATATTTTCAATTTTGTACTGCGAAAAAAGCCGCCTCATCTCGTTACCCCGAACGCATTAATTGGTTGGTTCACAACTTCACCACTAAGGATCTTATCGAGACGAGACATGGCAGCCTTGGTCTCGTTCTCGTTGAGAGTTGTAAATGTCTGTCTCGTGTTTATTTGTAAATGTCTCATTGACAGTCTCGTCTCGATTTATAAACATCCGTCTCGGTTTGGGAGAGCAATTCTCGTTCTCGTCTCAAGTTTCGAAAAATATAGAATTAACAACGTATGCAAAGGCATTATAAATACAACCTTGGTGACAATGAAGTTCGACCAGAAAGGAATACGTGATTAAATGCACAGAGGCATAGGTGGTGGGATGGGTGACCCGCAGAAGTGACGCATGTGTGTAATAGGAGGCGTGTGAGCAGACAAGAATCGTGATCCCAGCATGTTGCACCCAAGGTCACGTAAAGAACGAAAACGGGGAACTATACGCGTGACATTGAACTTCGACCAGGCACCAGACCCATACAGAAAATTCCAGATAGTGGCGCATTCGACGGAAGCATGACGTCACGGACACGATAAGGGAGTCCGCCGTATATAAGCGCATGCTGTGCACCGAGGAACCGCAGTGCATCATCACCATGGCCAGGGGCAAACCTATTGACAACACCGTGAGGAGAAGAGTGGTGGAGTTGCAACGGGATGGACTCAGTGAACGGGAAATAGGGCGCCAACTGAACTTACCCAAGTCAACCGTCCACTGCATCATCAAACACCACCAAAATACGGGTACTACAGAGCCAGGTAAGGCCCCCAGTCGAAAACGCCTGCTGGGCGTGCGTGACCTACGGATATTTAGGCGCTATATCCAGACCAACAATCATGTTTCTGTGGCCGAATGGACATTTCCACTCAATTTTTTTTTACAGCAATTTTAAAAACTACACCCTGGAAAAATGACCCCTGCAAGATCTCGCGTTTCTCTGCGTTCAGTTTAAGGCAGAAACGAGACTTCCAAAGTTGCGAGGCTAGCGTTGCGCTGAAAACACGCCGCCGCCATGTTACTACGTCACTCCTTATGGAGAGCTCGTTTGTCGTCTGCTTCGAGCGTCCAGTTCCGGATGGGTAGCCCACGGTGAGCGAACACGTGCAGCAGTTTTACAAATCTGTACCGAATTAAGTAAGAAGAAGGAGCGATAGGAGAATGGAAAGCTATGCTTTGTAATGATCATTCTTCTATGAAATATCTGTGCTGCTCACGTGCAAGATATGCTGCGTGTATGTTCTCAGGCCATGTGAAAAATATTGCTTATAAAATTGGTTGCTGACCAGACACTCAAAAATATTTTTTAAACTTATATTTATCAATATTTACCGTAACCTATGTAGTGCAAGATAGGAATTTTCACATTCTTCACTTTATTTATAAAGCCTATTTAACTTTCTTTTCAATAAAGCAATTTCAGTTTGTGTTCCATTTCTGTTACGCAAATTATGATCAAATATTTTTGTGCAGATAAGATTACATTAGTTGCACAATACATATCTATACTTAGTTTATGTATAATTATTACAAGGAAATAATGTGTATAACCGTGGGCGTATTTAAGGGGGATTCAACGGGTCCAACCGCCCTCTTTTTTTTGGTTCACTAAAATTACCAGTTTCCTTGTTCTATCCGCTTGTTCATAAAAAAATCCTTCGGACTTATTTCATTCTCTTAAATTAGAGACGTATAGGACGGGATACGGATGGGAAGGAAATTTCGTAATTCCACACACCAGATGGGGCTGCAGACCAATATCTGCAATTTCCTGATAGTTTCGGAATTTCTGCGATAAGGAACTGCTTTGAGACTGTCAAATCAGTTACTTTTTCCCCCTCGAATCATATTAAAGAAATTTGGATCTTAAAAACGTAGTGACACAAGATGAACAGAAAAGTACCAATACTAAGCAGCGTGACTTCGTGACTACAAACCTACAACTTTGTCGGGTCCAACATCCCCTCCCCCCATGCTCCCCAACAAGCTTCCGGCCAGCAGTGTCTTGGATTTTCACTTACGAAATAAAGCAACCCTAATCATACCAAAAATTGATCCATCCCCCCCCCCGTGAACTATATATACGCCCATGTGTATAACAATATTCCATACTGAAATGGTACGATATAATTATTTTGAATTTTGTACTGCGAGAAAAGCTGCCACATCTCGTTACCCCGAACGCATTAATTGGTTGGTTCACAACTTCACCACTAAGGATCCTATCGAGACGAGACATGGCAGCCTTGGTCTCGTTCTCGTTGAGAGTTGGAAATGTCTGTCTCGTGTTTATTTGTAAATGTCGCATTGACAGTCTCGTCTCAATTTATAAACATCCGTCTCGGTTTGGGAGGCCAATTCTCGTTCTCGTCTCAAGTCTAGAAAAATATAGAATTAACAACGTATGCAGAGGCTTATCAATCATTATAAATACAAAAAAAACTTTTTCTTTTGGACTCCTCGTTTCGACGGTACAGCCCTCGAAAACTAAATATTGTCCTGCTTATATATGCAAACCAAACTGCAGATTCAGAATTACCAGGAATGAACTGGCGTTGTAATTATTATACACAAAATTCATGATTTATCTGAGGAAGTCGCATGTTCCAGGTTTGACTCTCGACCTGGGCATGACCGTTCCCTTGCGAGTGATAATTCATTGAACTGGAAATTGTTATATGGGAGGATGTTTGCTCGAGACTTTGGGGACAGCTAGGAGGATGCTTCTATTGTTAATGTTAGTGTTGCTCACGAGACGAGGCATGTTCCGTCTCGACTCATAAAAGGAGATGGGACAAGTGAATGTTTTCGAAATGAGATGGGACAGAAGAAAAAGTTCGTCTCTTATCATGGCAGGTTGGGTGATACTTAGATTATGCAGTTGGTGGTAGTGTGTGTATGGGGGGGTTTGTACTCCTGCACCCCGACTTCGAATACTGCTTGTAGTTATTCATCTTCAGTAGAGGAAGTGCCCGGGTTGACCAACCTCTATTGGGGCTCGCCTTAATGGACTTGTCTCGTAAGGCATGAGCCCCCTGAATCTGGCAGTGTTGCCAGCTGCTTACTCGAAAAAATCACCAAGGTTTTTTTTTGGGTCTAACGTAGCCTAAAGCAAGGAGCTGGCAACACTGCTTGAGGCTTGCCTTAATAGATTTCTCTTGTAAGGCATAAGCCTTATTTTCTCGCAGTGTTGCTAATATTTTACTCGAAAAAAATCACCAAGGTTTTTTTTCTTGGTCTAACCTAGCCTAAAACAAGGAGCTGGCAATCTTGCTTGAGGCTTGGCTTACAGTGCATAAAGCAAGGAGCTGGCAACCTTGCTTGAGGCTTGTCTTACAGTGCATAAAGCAAGGTTGCCAACCTACTGGTATTTTTGCCATAATTTTTTACAAAAAAAAAGAGAGAGGAGAAAAAGAGAGAGAGGGGAGAGTTAAACAACCGACAGCCCACCTACAGTTTTTTTTGTCTAACCTAACCCAACCTAACCTAACCTAACCCAACCCAACCCAACCCAACCTAACCTAACCTAACCTAACCTAACCTAACCTAACCTAACCTAACCTAACCTACTCTAACCTAACCTAACCTAACCTAACCTAACCTAACCTAACCTAACCTACTCTAACCTAACCTAACCTAACCTAACCTAACCTAAAGCAAGGAGCTGGCAACCTTGCTTGAGGCTTGCCTTACAGTGCATAAAGCAAGGTTGTCAACCTACTGGTACTTTTGCCATGGCTTTTTACAAAAAAAAGAGAGAGGAGAGAGAGAGAGGGGAGAGTTAAACAACCGACAGCCCACCTACAGTTTTTTTGTCTAACCTAACCTAAAGCAAGAAGCTGGCAACTTTGCTTGAGGCTTGCGTTACAGTGCATAAAGCAATTTTTGCCAACCTACATATACTAAACAAGAAGATAGGTTAGCTTAGGCAACAAACACGCACTGCCGTAAAAGAGAGGGAGATGGGTGGATGGTAATATAGTATGTGTGTGCGTGTGTGCGTATAATATGTAGCATTATTAACTAGAGTGTGTTGGCAATTTACTTGCAACTAAAAAAAAATAGAGATGCCAACTTTGCTGTAAGATGAAGAGAGAGAGAGAGATTTATGGCTGGCAACAGTGGTGGGCGATGTCCTCCCTCTTCTGTGCAATATGACATTATAATGTTACTGTAGTTTTTGACGGGGGTTACGAGTTAACTAAAAAAACCTGCAACTAGAGAGAGTTGCCAGCACACACACGCTATTGTAAGAGAGATGGATGACTGGGAGGGGCAGCATTTCTGGCTATTCACAGTGGCGGATGTATTTTCTGTTTTTCAAAAGCTAACAATAATGATGGAATTTCATGCTGACCTATTTATTTTGTTCAAAAATTCGCGTTCAGCACAGATGATGCTATGTAATTTTCACATCAGCTCAGCCAACTGTTGAGAAATAATGACGTCAGGTAACAGCATTGGTGGGGGTGACGTGATGAATTTACGAAAATAGGAAAATGACAGTGCTAAAAATTGAAGTATAGAATTATTTTTCTAGAGCATACACATGATGCTTAGGTTACAACAGCTGTTAACATCAGGTCTGGTAACTGTTGAGAAATAGTGACGTCAGTTAACAGCATTGGTAGCAGTGATGCGATGCGATGCATTAACTTGTGAATTTTCGAACTCGTAAAATGATGTGGCTGAAATGTAGGGGAAGAATGTTCTAGAAAAGATTGTCTTGGATTTCTGGATTTCTACTAGTCCATGTTGTTAACCTACATATTACTCCTCGACTAATAAAACTAGAAGCTCGAGGGGCATCAGGTTCTATTTTTATTGTGAGCTGCAAGAAGAATATTGTGATTGTGATTGAAATTAACTAACGTGAGTAAATTTGTTTGTTAGCTTGCATGAGTTGGCTTTGTGTTATATAAATAGGTAGTGTTGTTTCTGTGAGTTGATTCTGTAATAACCAAACAAATGTAAAGGAATTGTAGATAAAAAGTAAAACTCTCTACAAAAACCAAACAATTCTTAAGCATATTGTGGAAGAAATATATACTCGCAAAGCACGCAAAAAGAAGAGAGAGAAAATATACGAGTTTTAAGTGTGTTGCATGTATCTCTCTTCTTTTTTTCTTGCTTTTTTTATATATATATTTATTACATATTACTATATACACCAAGCATATGCAAAATAGCAATATGCAGGGGTGTAAGAGAAAGACTTTCTGGTAAGACGCCCAACAGTTAACCTCACTTCCACGTAGTACACCCTGGACTGTAGAGTAACGAGGCTCTGGCGTCTGGCAGACCAGTATAATTTTGCGTGTGTTAGCCTGTTTTGTTTTTTTGTGCGTTTGATATTTAGTGGAGGTACATAGTGTTTCGAATTTTATTATTATTTAGTTTTATACACAGAAAAAATATTAAACATAAAATTAAATAAAATATATCTAATTATGTTTTTTTTATCACAACAAGCATTCACAAAAAAATAACAATAATGTGGTTTAAAGTTTTTTAACGTAATTGCTACGTAAACAAAATGGCCGACTTGCAATGAGTGTGTCAAAGTTTTTTTTAGGTTAGGTTAGGTTAGGTTAGGTTAGGCTAGGTTAGGTTAGGTTAGGTTAGGTTAGGTTAGGTTTTAAAATAGGATCCGAACCACTATGTATTTTTATCGGGTTCGAACCTAGGACCTCTTGATTACAAGGCAACAACACAACCACCGCACTTTCGAGCCCTAGTGAATATGTAGGAAAAAACAACGGTATATACATAATCCAAAGTTGCGTGGTTCTAGGCCCCATAGGAACCAAGAAAATCAATGTCTTGGAAAACGTCTTAAGACAAATATCTTAATCTTTAAGAAAGTCGACTTCCGGTCTGTCAAGATGTTACTTCCGGTCTGTCAAGAAAATTTTCTTAAGACAAAAATCTTAAGACGTTTTCCAAGACATTGATTTTCTCGGCTCCTAATTGAGCTAGGATGATGATTTTAGGTTTGTTGGATAGGATTCGACGAAAACTATTCGACTAGCAAATAAAATCGATTCCACCCCCTCAAGTTTTGGAAATACAGACAATTTTTTTATTTTTTGAGAAACTTGATTTGCCGGCTTAGTTTTTACTCTAATTTGAAAATTTTAATGATATTTGATAAAAAATTGAATGTACTCTACAACCTATTGGAAACATAATGATTAGTGCTTACTGTTTCCAAGTTATTTTAAATTTAAATTTCAAGATGTAATTTCTAAGTTGTTTTGTAACTCGTAAACTATGGGTCGTAGAAAACCCATTCTTGTTTTATCTGCTATTGCCCGACAAATACTATAAACACAAATAATGTTTATTGTTTGATTTAAAAAAATCGAAAATAACTTTGTTTTCTGAAAATAAAAAATGTGTGTGGAAAAAAAATACGATTGTGTAATTTTTTATGATGTATGTTTGCATGTAAAAATAAGTATACCTGAAAGTTTTAGAATTTCAAAATAGCTATATATATATATATATTTGCTATTATATCAGCCGAAACAATAGAATATATATAAACAAGTACATTTTCATAGTTTCATACCTCTACTAGATTGGTAGAAAAATATACTAATGGGCAATAAAATCTGAAGAAGATTCGTGTCTAGCAAAAAATAAACTAAATAGAATTACACATGCATACAATATTTATTGTGCTTTTTTCTATCTACAATCATATTTTTTCTTATATATTTTTTTAAATTTTTTTACAGGGTTTATTAAAGCACATATTTGAGGAAAACAACGCCACCCATATATATAAATAAACCCCTCAAACTAACACTAATTAGAATTAGCCTACAAAATTTTTCTCGTAAGGCATTTTTTTTGTAAACACTCTACCACCAACAGATCACATATAAATAAACATACCCCCAAAAAAAATGCGCTCCATGAAAAGTTGCCCTGTGTGCAAGATAACCATATCAAGCAAACATTTTGCAAGACATTGTCGTACCTGCGTGCCGGGCAAGCATTTGGCTGCCACCGAACCATGTCCCAGGTGCGGTATACATATTACCATTAATAATTTAAAGAGGCATATAACATCATGCAAAATTGTCGTCGGAACACCTGTTCCACAACCGTTGACCAGCTCCACCAAGAGGAAGGCAGAAGCAGCCTCCATCAATGCACCATCCGCCAAACGCGTCAAGCCTGCGATGAAAGCGAACAGGACTGCTTTCGAGCTGTTGTTAGAGGACTTTGTCCTCACTTCGGAGGGCTCATGCGATGTGCGTAGCTTTTTGGAGGAGAAGCGAGCAGAGATAATTTCCATCCTCGGTGATGCGCTTGCAACGCACTCCACCAAATTCTACGCATCGCTACGTTGCCAGTACAAGAAGCCGTCTGATGAAATTTACAGCTTCTGCCACAACACCAAGGCGAAGACGCTGCATCTGGCGGATGTCGACAACCTCGAGGTCATCTACAACCAGTTTGCAGAGGAGCTGGTGGCGAAACAAGAAGAACATGAAGCTGAGGGCTCGGGGGGTTCGCTGTGTGGGGGGCCTCACGAACTGTGCGTCAAACTTTGCAAGTTTACGCCTCTCTCCGCCTCCAGCTACGTCCCCTTACCACCTTCCATCGCGGCAAAGAAGGCTGTCCTGAACATTCAAAACGGTGACGCCAAGTGCTTCGTATGGTGTGTTCTGGCAGCGTTGCACCCTGTCCACTGGAAAAACCAACCACATCGAGTTAACCACTACCTACCCTACGAGTCGGAACTGGAAGATGCTATGGCTGGGATCGACTACCCGGTGGAGGTCCCGGACATTCAAAAGTTCGAGGCTCGTGCGCGGTTGGCTATCAACGTTTATGGCCTCACTGACAAAAATGTGGTGTACCCCATCCAGGTGAGCGACGTAGAGGACGATGGTGCGCAGGAAATTCACCTTCTGCTCATCAAGGATGAAACTCATCACCACTACACCCTCATTCGCTCCCTCTCTAGACTTGTTTCGAGCCAACAGAGCAAAGACAAAACCCACGTCGAGGTGTGTCGCAGGTGCTTGTCTATATTTCATAATCGAAAACAGCAGGATTACCAGCGCATCAGAGGTCCCAACATCGCTGCAGAGAAGCTCGCTCGCCACAAACTTTATTGCGATGCCAACGAGCCTGGGGTGGCAGTCTTGCCCAAACCTGGCACCGTGGAGCGTTTCCGCATGCATGGTGCTATGGTGGAGCATCCCGCTATCATCATCGCGGATTTCGAGGCCTTCCTCAAACCCCTGTCCACTTGCGATCCAGATCCCGAAGTTTCCTCCACCACCCCTTACCAACTCCACGAGGCATCCAGTTTCGCATACATTGTGGTGCGACGTGACCAGCACATCGCCCCCGAGCCCTACGTGTACCGTGGCCCCGACGCAGCCAAACACTTCCTCGAGAGGATGGTTGTCGAGGCCAACGAGATAGGAAAGGTACTGTTGGCCCTCAAGCCTATGCTCCCACTGTCCCCCGACGATCAACGTAGACACGACGAGGCCATCGCTTGCCCCGTCTGCGTCAAGGAGTACACCGCCAACAACCGTAAAGTCCAACACCACGATCACTTTAACGGTAGGTACGTTGGTCCTTGGTGCAACGATTGCAACCTCATGGCCCGGGACCCGCGCTTCATCCCTGTGTTTTTTCACAATGGCTTGGGATACGACTTCCACCACCTGATCAAGCATCTTGGATACGACAACAAGAGAATCAACGTTCTCGCCCAGAACGAGGAGCGTTACATCAGTGTGAGCAAACAAGTGTCGATCCCAGAATTATGCTCTACCGTCGAGCTTCGCTTCCTCGACTCCCTGAGATTCCTCCCGGCAAGCCTCGATGCTCTCGTGGGGAAGCTTAGCGACGAGCAAATGCTCATCACCTCAGCAAACTTTCCGAACTTGGACGCCGGCCTCTTCAAGCGTAAGGGGGTCTATCCCTACGAATACATCACAGACCCCTCCAAGTTCGCGGAGACGTCGCTACCTCCCCAGGCGAAGTTCTACAGTCAGCTACGAGGCTCGAACATCACCGACGAAGAATATCACCATGCCCAGTCCATGTGGCGCGAGCTGGGCTGTCGAACTCTCGGGGACTACCACGACGCCTACCTCAGACTTGATGTGACGCTCCTCGCCGACGTGTTCCAGACGTTCCGTGCGACCGCAATAAAAATCTACCAGCTGGACCCTGCCTACTTCTATAGTCTCCCCGGACTGGCGTGGTCAGCCATGTTTTTGGTGACGAAGATCGAGCTGGAGCTTCTTTCGGACGTGGACATGGTGCTGTTTGTGGAACGCGGCATCCGGGGTGGCATGGTCCAGGTGTCGCAACGGTACGCGCGCGCCAACAACCATCACATGGCTACTGGCTACGACCCCTCACAACCGTCCAGCTACATCATGCACACGGACGTGAATAACTTGTACGGACACTCCATGATGCAGCCACTCCCCTTTAGAGGGTTCGAGTGGGCCGACCCCTCCAACTTAAACATTGAAAGCTTCGACGATTCAGTACATGGGTTCTTCGCCGAGGTTGATCTGCAATTCTCCGAGAAGCTGCAGGATTTGTTCAACGATCTTTCCCCTGCACCCGAGTTCAAGTGTCCACCCAATTCTAACCAGAAGATGCTCATCATGGATTTCGAGCCCAAGAAGAATTACGTCCTACACTACCAGAATCTCCGGTGGTTGATGCAGCAAGGGGTCACGGTCCACGCAGTTCACCGCATCCTCAAGTTCGAGCATTCTCCGTGGTTGCGTCCATATATTGAAGTCAACACCAAACACCGCACCGCAGCCACGTCCGAGCTTGATAAGGATTTCTTCAAGCTTATGAACAATGCGGTGTTCGGGAAAACCATGGAGAATGTACGGAATCGTGTAGATGTGAGGCTAATATCAAACAAAGCACAATGTTGCAGGCTCGTAGCAAACCCGTTATTCAAATCGGGGACTATTTATAACGAACAGCTTGCTCTGGTGCATATGAGGAAGAGCGAGGTGAAGCTCAACAAGCCAATTTATGTTGGCGCCTCAGTATTAGACCTGAGCAAGCTGCACATGTTTCAAACATATTATGGGATACTACGCCAGCACTATAACGACAATATTAGCCTACTCTACACGGACACGGACAGCTTGGTGTACCACGTTCGCACAGCCGACGCGTACAAGGATATGGCCACGGTTCCATCTTTGGTTGACCTCTTCGACACCTCAAACTATCCCCAGCCGAACCGATACGACATCCTGGCTCGCAACTGCCTGGTGCCTGGCAAACTCAAAGACGAGAAGAAAGGTGATGTGGCTCTCGAGGATGCCGGTCTTCGCTCCAAAACCTATGCTATTCGGGCAGAAGGATCCATCACGAAAAAGGCTAAGGGTGTCAGCAGACAGGTGGTTCGGGAGCATCTCACATTCGAGGACTTCGTCGATTGCCTCAAGACCAGGTCGTCGGTTCTAAGAGCAGAACAGCGCATCCAGAGCGTCGACCATGTGTTGACCACAAACAAAGTTAGAAAAATTGCGCTGGATCCTAATGACGATAAGAAGTACGTCCTCGAGTGTGGTATTCACACATTGTCGTGGTGGCACTATCGCTTAGCAAAAAGCAAAACCTGCAACATATGTCCATCTTCAACAAAAGATTCATAAAAAACAAAACAAAACAAAAAAAACAAAACATTTTGACTGTTATTACAAAAAAACTTTGACCGTATTCTTAAATAACCAGCATGCCTATGAATTTGTTCGGTTTCAAAAAACAGATCATTATGGAAACCATACCAGATCATGAAGTCTTACCTTCCGTGTTACCTAAACTCAACGGTCTGTTGATCATTCACCTCAACAGCATTTGGACGAAACTGAATGACGATGTGGGCAAGATGTTTTATGTTTTTAATAACAATTTACATTTCTACGAAATTCCGATCGACGGGAAACTTCAAATCACCGTGAATCCGGAAAACGCAGGCGAAATCAAAATTTCTACCGGCAAGAATATTTTTCGAATCAAGCACGACAAGATGCTTTCTAATATTACGTACGATGTGTCTGCAGGAGATTATCTTTACATGGAACTCCTCGGAGATTACGACAAACTTATTCCTCTTTTTGTAGAATTACGAATCGTCTATCCTATTATAAATAACCGTTAACCAAAAATGCCTAACGACATTTTCGGCAACACCAAGCGTGTAGACCACGCAGAAGAGATTCTCATGTTGGACATTCGAGTTAAGAAGTTGAGGACCGATTTGATCGCTTTGCAGGAAACCTTAAACAAAAGTTTAGAGTCGGAAATCGCTACGCTCCAAACGCAATGTCTCGACCCCATTCTGAAAATCGATTCCGAACTGAAGACGCTGATAAAAAATTATGTCGACGTACCTTCTTACGACAGCGTTCAAAATATACAGTTGAGCGTGGATTCGCTTCAAAATGATTTAGCCTAATTACAGCAATTTCAATCGAAAAATGAAGATTTGGAAAAATTGAAACTCGAAATCGAAGAACGAACTTCCGCAATAGAAAAGAATTTCTCCGAACTTTAAACCGTGGTGAACGATATAGACGCAGAACGCTTGCATGTCGTCGTTTCCAAATTACAAGAAGAATTCACCAGCACGTTGGAAGAAATTAAATCCAAGTTACAGACTTTGGAAGATACCATGACGAACCTACCATCGTCGGACGAATTGCAGGTCGCGTCGCAAAAGCGTCGCGAACATAAAAATTCAATTGGAGGCCTATCAAGATTTCGAACACATTCAAACCACCATCGCCACGCTTCAGGCGTCCTTGGAATTGATCAACGAAGAAATTAAAAATATTCACGCCGAAGCGAGAGCGTTGACGAGCATTCAAGACACGTTAAGCACGGTTCAGCAGAAGATCGAATATTTAGAAAATTTAAACGTCGAAACGAATCTCGCTCATTTTCATCACGTACTCGACAACATACAGGGTGACTTGGAATCGTTACGGACGAGCGTGCCTTCGAGCGAAGATTTGGAAAAATTGAAAACGGCGGTGACGGCACTATCCGAATCGAGCGACATCAAAAGTTCATTGAGCGATCTCGAGAGTAGGGTGGCCAATCTCCCCACCTCCAAAGAATTGCACGCTTTGAAAAGAAACATATCACGTATGCTGAAACGACTAGAAACAGAAACGGCGAACGTGGAACAGATTCGAGACGAAATTAGTTCGCTGGTGTCGACGCTGCCCACTTCGCAGAGCGTAGCCGACCTTCACACGCAGTTTACAGAGATGCGAAGCATCGTGAACGATCTTACCGAGAAGAGCTCGAAATTGAATCAAGTCGAGAACCTTCAGAACATCGTCGTCAACATCAGAGATCAAGTTGGAGTGCTGGAATCCACGCAGGAATCGACGCTGGCCTCTTTCGGTGCCAAGTTGCAAGAACTCAACGAAAACTACAAGCAGTTGAACGTGGAAGTGAAAATCAAACCGTCGTTTTCTGCCGTAACGGATACCATAGTCGAGCATTTGCTGCCCATCGAAAATAAACTCGGACAAGTTCACAGTAATCTGCTCGGCGTCGACACTAAATTCGCTAAACTGCATTCTCTGCAAGCCATCGAAATCAACAGCGTACCCAATCAACAGAGAATCTCCACGTTCGTCGAAGGTAACAAACTGTACATGTTACATCCTTATCATCCGTACTACAAGTTTCTCCTCGATGGCACGATTCAGATAAACGAATTTTCGTACTGGTCTCACGGTAGAAAAGCTAGCGTTCCCACCATGACTTTGATATCGAATCGTGGTGTCCAGAAAGCAGGAAACATTCCTCTGGCACGTTGGAACGAAACGCGCAACATATATGAAATACACGAAGACGAAGATCTTACCGTTTTCGACGTGAGTGCCGGCGATAAGCTGATCATTCAAAACACGAGCGAATTGCCACCCTCTTTGAATCCCATCACGCTTGTGCTTCTCTTGAAACGTAATCTCTAAACAAAAAAATGTCTAGGCAAGCCATCGTCGAAGAATTGCATAAACCTGCACGCCGCAACTACGAACGTTTGGCTGTGGTAACCAAGGGCATCGACGACCTCTGGCAAAGTGACCTCGTCGAGATGAGTAGCGGCAATTTGAAAAACGTACATAAATTGAACAAGGGCAACAAGTACCTTCTCACCGTCATAGACACGTTTTCGAAATTCGCATGGGCTCTACCTTTGAAGGCGAAAACGGGAACATGCGTCACGGAAGCATTCAAATTAATTTTTCGCGAAAGCGGCGGCAGACGACCACGGTTTCTGCAAACAGACAAGGGGAAGGAATTTTATAACGCTGTATTCCAAAAATTTATTCAAAAACACAAGATTCAACATTATTCGACCTTCAGTCACATCAAAGCCTGCATCGTGGAAAGATTCAATCGAACCTTGAAAACACACATGTGGAAACGATTCACGCTTCGGGGAAATTACAAATGGGTCGACATCCTGCCGGAACTCGTCGACACCTATAATGATACGGTACATAGAACGATAGGCATGAAGCCAGCCGACGTTACCAAGTCCGACGAGCAGCGTTTAATTTCTACAGTTTACTGTCCAAAGTACACACCCACGACAAAAAAAGCTAAATACAAAATTGGAGACCGGGTGAGGATCAGCAAATTCAAACGCACCTTCGAGAAGGGATTCACAAAAAATTGGAGCACGGAACTTTTTACGGTGGTTCGAGTTCTACCCGGAAACCGACACACGTATATAATAAAAGATAGTAGCGGCGAGATTTTGAAAGGAAGATTTTACGAAGAGGAACTCTCTAAAACGAAACACCCCGACACGTACCTCATCGAGAAAATATTGCGTAGGAAAGGTGACAAACTGTTTGTCAAATGGCTGGGACTTCCGGAAAAGAGTTGGATCGACGCGGACGAAGTGATCTTGTGAGTACGTGGAACGTGGTGAAGCGTCTACCGGATCCGGAAAATCAAACGAGAAAAAAAAAGAACGGCGAGTTGCTTCCCGACAGCATCCGCTGTCTGATCGTAGGTCCTTCGGGGTGTGGGAAAACGACACTGCTCGTGGACAATTTTCTCCTCGCACCGAATTGGTTAGATTGGAAGAACAGGCACCTGTACGTGTTCTCGAAAAGTTTGGAGCAATCCAAATACCAGCATCTGATGAAACTGTACGATGGTCTGGATATTGCAACGTTCGCCTCGGAAATAAAACCACTCGACGATTGTCGTGAAAATTCAGTTGTTGTGTTCGACGACGCCATCCTGGAAAATCAAAATGAAATTCGCAACTTTTTCACGCAAGGTCGTCACAAAGGAATGGATTGTTTTTACCTAGCTCAAACGTTTTCCAAAATTCCAAAACAGTTAGTACGCGACAACGCTAATTTCATATGTTTGTTTCGTCAAGATCACACCAACCTCAAGCACGCGTACGATGACTACGTAGGCGGAGACATGAACTACAATCAATTTTCGGAAGACTGCTGCTCTACTTGCTGGAACGGTGACGATTTCGGATTCGCGACGATCGACATGACGAGGAAACCCAACGACGGAAAATACAGAAACAAAATCAACGACTTTCTAAACGTTGCAACGTTGTGAGAAACGATGTGTATAAATAACATCATGACGAAACGAAAAATCGAAGACGAAAATCTCAAGCTTCGCGATTACCTCGCGAAACGCTTCAAAGGTTGGAAATCCGAGAATCGAGGATTCTACGAAGAGAAGAAACGTCAGGATCAACCTGTGATCGATGCCATCAGCAGTCTAGGTAAAGAAATTAAAAGTGTCACGGAACAAAATAAAAATTTGATCAACGAACTCGTACCGCTCGCAGCTAAAAGTTACGCCGTACCCACACCTATTTCGAGCATTCCTTCGACGCCGTTCGAACTGAAGGATGCACCGGCGCGACGTCGAGCCATAGGCAGCACGTCTTCGGATAAAATCGAGTTGGGAACTTTGGCACGAGACTACCTGAGCACGGGGAAATTCGACAAGGATGAAGTGTTCGGATTGTATCCCAGCATGGAAACCAGCGAAGGCGGCGGTGTGGTGTGGAAGATTGGGAAATCGAAGGTGACCTTCGAAGGTAACGACATTAAAATTAATTTAGGCGACAAGGATAGTTGGAACAGGTATCCGGGTACGGTGGGACTGTGGGAACTTGTCGCCAAAAAGCAGCCGAAAGATTACACCGACGAAGATTACCAAAGTTACAAGGAAATTCTGATCATGACGGATGCCTTGTACCAGAACAACGACGCCTCGCAGAATAGGGTGAAATCGAGCAGCGGCGAGAAGTACAGGAATCTCATCAAACCGATTTGGAACCAGGTCAAAACAGGCAGCGGCGTCAAACGCTACAACACGTTACCCAAAGAATTCGTTTGGGTGGACGATGTTAGGAAACTCGTGGACCGATTGTTGGTGATAGCCGGCGAAGAGAATGCAGGCAACCGTAATTTCTACAACGAGAAGGTTGGCATCGTGGACATGATCAGCACGAAACTTTCCAACTTCATCGTGAACGACGACAAGGGCATAGGTTACCTGATCAAAATCATCAACACGCTGCCTCCGAAATTCTCGAACGTGGCCGAAGGAAAGGGACTCGTGAACGACATCATCAACAAGTTACCTTTCGAGATGCATCTACCTGGCTACCAGTACTGCGGACCGGGTACCAAACTCGAGAAAAGATTGGAGAGAGGAGACAAGGGTGTGAATCCGTTGGACGCGGCATGCAAAGATCACGACATCGCCTACAACACCACGCAGACGGATCTGGACGCACGTCACGAAGCAGACAGAAAGTTGGAGCGCGCAGCTTTCGAAAGGTTCGTGAGCAGAGACGCATCGCTGGGTGAACGGGTCGCCGCACTGGGTACCACCATCGCCATGAACACGAAACAAAAATTGGGGTGGGGTATATAAATAACATACCGTAAAAAAACTACACAAGAAAAAATCTCAGAATATATATATAAATAACATACCGTGAAAATAACACATAGAGCATCAACATGAAGCCCACGGGTGTCGTGTACCAGATACCATACTCCAATCTTAAAAATCTAGGTGCTCTCGATGGGTTACTCACCAAGAAACAACGCGAGAAGAAACGTTCTTGCTTGTCGAAAGGACACGGAATGAAATTACTTCTCAGCACACCTCAATTGAGACGCTTGCAGCGTTCGCGGAAACAGCAAAAGGTCGGAGGTTTCATATTCAGCATCCCGGCCATCCTGGCAGCATTGGGGGCCGTTGGAAGTTTAGCCGGCGGAAGTGCCGCCATCGCGAAAACCGTCATCGACTCGAAGAAGAACAAGGCCGAGTTGGAAGAACAGAAACGTCACAACCTGGCCATGGAGAAGAAAAAGGGGAAGGGCGTGATGAGAAAGTTTAAAAAAAAGAAACAGAAGCACTCACCAACCGAGATATTGAATCTCTGATTGAACCGTTACAAATCAAACACTTCAGAGGAGTTTTCATGTCCGACTCGTTACCTTCAACCGTCAAAAAAAGAGAATGCGGAGTAGTCAACTTGGACGGTCAAGAAAATCCAGGCACGCATTGGATATGTTACCACAAAAATGACAATGATAAAGCATTCGTTTTCGATTCTTTCGGAGGTGTTCCACCTACAAATTTAATTTATTATCTGAAAACAAACAAAACCTCTATATACTACAACGACGAACGCATTCAAAATTTCGGAGACGTGAACTGCGGCCATCTCTGCCTCTCCGTGCTCGCGTTTCTCTCTAAAATAAATAACCCTACGATCGAGGATTTCCAGAAAGCATTGTGGAACCTCAAACAGCATCACTAGGATGGGCGTGTTCCATCTCACGAGCGAATCTTCAATCTTGAAACTCACGCTGCACGACGACATCGTCTATCCTAAATCCGTGGCTCTGCGTGCATTCTACAGCATGTACCTCATACCTAACGTCACGCAGCACAACAACAAAATTAGCGTCGGAAGCGAACACATCGTCGTCACGCCAGGACAATACAATCTTTCCACTTTGCAAGCTCAATTACCCAAAGGCACGTACCTTTCTCAAAATTCGGTCACTCACAGAGTGGAAATCCTATCCGCGACGGAGACCGTTGACCTGGGCACCATGGGAGAACTTTTAGGTTTCGAGAACAACCACTCAAAACTCGAAGCTGGCATCAAGCACGTAGCAACCAACATTCCTAAATTCTTGGCCATAGAAACTCTGAACGTACACTGTAACGTGGCCGAAGGTATGATCACGAAATCTTCGGACGGATTGTTAGGAAGTCACAAGCAGACGGGAATCATAGCCACTTTCAAACCAAGTTCCGAGTTCATGGAACCGATCATCTACACGCCCTCTTCGCCGATCTATTTTCCAGTATGTCGCAACCGCATAGACGACATAGAGTTGGTGGTGACGAACGAGAAAGGAGACGTGGTGGATTTCGCAGGTGCCACTACGACGGCCATCGTGGAGATCAACGTATAATAAATAACCATACATGTAAAATGGAGCAAATCGAAAGTTACGAATTGCAATCTTTCCCTCCCAACCGTCGCACGTTCGCCAATCTGAACGAAGCGAACAGGGAGATCGAATACGACGTGGACGTAGGCGATGGGTTCGTTCATCCTCACAGAGCAGACCTCTACCTTCAATTCGACGTGGTGAAGAAAGAAAGCGGAGACGCGTTTCCCGCAGCAGCAAACTTGATACTCGTGGACAACTTCGTGCCTCACCTGTTCTCGCAGGTGGAGGTGAGGAAACACAACACCGTCATCGACAGAATAGATTATCCAGGCATCACGTCGACGGCAGTGGGAACGTTGAAATTATCCAAAACGGACGCAGCGTACTACCAGGCCGGGGGATTCGAAGCCGGGACCAAAATATCGACGAGAAGTCACACGGTGCTTTTTCCCATGCGTCTGCTGCCTGGTTTCTTCTCGGACTACAAGGAGATCATGTGGAAGGGGGGACTGAGGATCACGTTTCGAAGAGCGGCCAACGACAACGACGCACTGATGCGATACGCTACTTTGGGTCCGGACGGCACCACGCCGATAGCCAACACTTTACCCGAAGCGGCGAAATGCGTCATCCGGAGCATGGAATTGAGAATGCCGGTGGTGGAATACGAAACGAACTACGCCCTCAAGTACAAAGCGGAGATCTTGAAAAGTCCGCAGGTGCCGATTCACTTTGACGGTTACCAGTGCGTGCAGAAGATGGCGTCGGGAAGTCACATGGAATTCGACGTGACGACGCAGTTCAACAACATACAGTTCGACATGCCAGATTTCGTCGTAGTGCTTTTTCAGACCGGGAGGGACAAGAATCAGGAAAAAGATTCCAGCAAGTTCGACGACTGCAAGATCAAGAACGTTTATCTGAAGAACGGACGCAACGAAGTGTTCCCGCGCGAGAATTACAACCTCGACGTGACCAAAAACGATTACCTCAAACTTTACGAAGCGTTCTCGGCTTACAAACGCGTGACCGAGGGAAGCGTGGACATGTACTACACGCCCAGCGAGTTCAAAGCACGGAGACCCATGACCGTCATCAACACATCTAAGAGAAAGAAGGTTGTGGTCAACGATCGAACCAACATCAAGATCGTCTGCGAGTTCCACGATGCCTTGCCCGAGGATACCCTATGCAGTGTCATCCTGATTGCAGAGAAGTCCTTCGCCTACGACGTGAAGAACGAGAGGGTCACAGAGCAGTTTTAACAAGTTTTTTAACATCTTTTCTTGCACAAATAAGAAATTTTTTGTACTAGCACAATCAGTTACAATAGCACAATACGAATTTTACTAGTTCAGATCAGTTACAAATGTCAATTTCATTAGTTATCAGTTACAATATCTTTTTTTTGCACTATAGCACGAGACAATCAGAATTTGCACAAAAAAATTTGTTGTTTTTTACACGTGAAAATTAACAATAAAATTTCTTTTTTTATCGTTTCAGATGCTGTCGAAACATCAAAAACACATACACACACACTAAAAAAAAAGCATGCAACTTTATTTGTAACACACACATATTCTCCATCTTCATCAAGAAAATATTATAATAAACATAATTATTTTTATCTATATCTCACAATAAAACTCTATATCCAAAAATATCACAACATCAAATAACACTAGAGTCGTTAGTACACGTTGCATGCATTACGGAGGTCCTCTGTAGGGTTTCATGGAAGTTTGGGGGAAAAAAAAACACGTGAAACCCTACAGAGGTGCGGTTGTAGATAACCGCAGCCGTTAGAACCTTTTTGGGTTGGGCACCACGCACCCTGGCGGGGTTAGGGGCCAGGTATCCTAAAAAACAACAATTATTATTTTGTTTGTTTGTTTGCGTCACAATACATAAGCGCGCACGCGTGTGTGGCACATCGTTTCCCCGAGAGAAGTTTACAAAAGTCACAATATATAAACATTGGCCTCTCTCTTTTTTTTTTTGGGACTTGGAAAAAATTTACAATAAGAGGACATCGCTCACCACTGTTGCCAGCCATAAATCTCTCTCTCTCTCTTCATCTTACAGCAAAGTTGGCATCTCTATTTTTTTTAGTTGCAAGTAAATTGCCAACACACTCTAGTTAATAATGCTACATATTATACGCACACACGCACACACATACTATATTACCATCCACCCATCTCCCTCTCTTTTACGGCAGTGCGTGTTTGTTGCCTAACCTAACCTAACCTAACCTAACCTAACCTAACCTATCTTCTTGTTTAGTATATGTAGGTTGGCAAAAATTGCTTTATGCACTGTAACGCAAGCCTCAAGCAAAGTTGCCAGCTTCTTGCTTTAGGTTAGGTTAGACAAAAAAAACTGTAGGTGGGCTGTCGGTTGTTTAACTCTCCCCTCTCTCTCTCTCCTCTCTCTTTTTTTTTGTAAAAAGCCATGGCAAAAGTACCAGTAGGTTGGCAACCTTGCTTTATGCACTGTAAGGCAAGCCTCAAGCAAGGTTGCCAGCTCCTTGCTTTAGGTTAGGTTAGGTTAGGTTAGGTTAGGTTAGGTTAGGTTAGGTTAGGTTAGAGTAGGTTAGGTTAGAGTAGGTTAGGTTAGGTTAGGTTAGGTTGGGTTGGGTTGGGTTGGGTTGGGTTAGGTTAGGTTAGGTTAGGTTGGGTTAGGTTAGACAAAAAAAACTGTAGGTGGGCTGTCGGTTGTTTAACTCTCCCCTCTCTCTCTTTTTCTCCTCTCTCTTTTTTTTTTGTAAAAAATTATGGCAAAAATACCAGTAGGTTGGCAACCTTGCTTTATGCACTGTAAGACAAGCCTCAAGCAAGATTGCCAGCTCCTTGCTTTATGCACTGTAAGCCAAGCCTCAAGCAAGATTGCCAGCTCCTTGTTTTAGGCTAGGTTAGACCAAGAAAAAAACCTTGGTGATTTTTTTCGAGTAAAATATTAGCAACACTGCGAGAAAATAAGGCTTATGCCTTACAAGAGAAATCTATTAAGGCAAGCCTCAAGCAGTGTTGCCAGCTCCTTGCTTTAGGCTACGTTAGACCCAAAAAAAAACCTTGGTGATTTTTTCGAGTAAGCAGCTGGCAACACTGCCAGCTTCAGGGGGCTCATGCCTTACGAGACAAGTCCATTAAGGCGAGCCCCAATAGAGGTTGGTCAACCCGGGCACTTCCTCTACTATCTTCATTGTAGCGATTAGCCAAAAGTGGGAAGAAATGTGATGTTAGAGATGATACATAATAAATTAACCATGCGTTCTCATCGTTGCGGTAAAACAAAGTGAACGGAAGAGCGACGTAAAAGTAGGCTAAATACAAAAATTTGCAATATATATATATATATATATTAACTGAAGAAAACTGTCATTTACTGCAAGAAATTTAAAAACTCACCGTACCTTTTTATACCGTATCACCTCTTATATTGCAGAAATTGGCGTGTAAACCAGTGTGTTCTAAAAGTATTATCTTAAAATTTGCGAAGAAAATATTATGACGAAAATAATTGTAATTCCAGAAAAGGCATTCCTATAACATTGAGTTCTTGCCAGTCAGAACTAACCTATGTATTCGCAATGAACAAGGCTGTTCACTTGTTCAGCCATTGATTGTTACAAGGTTTGCTTTGTCACCCTAATGGGAAAACCCTCTACCGAGTGGCTGAATTATAGTAAATACTACTATACTGCTAGGGTATAATTCATCTCCAAGAAATGGAGCACAGATTTTTGCACTGGAAGTTGTAAGATACTTGTTTTACACAGTAACGAGTGAATTTGCTGTCGCTTTCGCGGATCATGCTAAGTTGACGGGACGAGCAGAAGCCCCGCCTGCTTGCATTTCTAAGTGATGACGTCAGAGGACCTCCTGTCTGTGGAGAGGACGTTTTGAAATCCGTGACGTAGTAGGTGAATTTCAGCGGTGTTTGAAGGCGTGTTTCTCGAGAACCGAAACAAATATCGCCGAGATATTTTGCACATCTCATGTTTGTGTCATTATCTGTAAAATGAATGGATTTAAAACGTTTTTCATGTCAAAGTGGAAATGTCCATTACGACTGTGGACTCGAGAACGCTTTCACATTGAAGTGTCAACCAGAACCATTCGCCGTTACCTACAGCGATGCGGTTACCGAGTGTACAAGGTGAAACGTAAACCCTTCCTTTCCATGTTGAACAAAGGCAATCGACTACTGTGGGCACGAATGTACCGGGGATGGACATTTCGGCAGTGGAACAGGGTTTTGTGGACGGACGAATCCATTTTCAATTTTCAATGTTGTGTACGGGAAAATACGGAAAACAGTCATTTGTCGGAAGGAGGAACAGAATGAAGCAAAATGTTATGCACGTCGGGTACAGAAACCTGCGTCAGTGATGGTATGGGGATGCATGACGGCATCTGGGGTTGGCCCACTACACGTCTGTGAGGGCATTGTGAATGCACACGCCTATACACGCATACTGGAGCGGCATCTTCCCACAGTGCGAAGGCACCTGTTCCACAGGCGGCGTCTCATCTTTCAACACGACAATGGCAGGCCTTATACAGCGCGGCTGACAAGAGAATGGTTGACTCGCCATCACGTGCGAACTCTGCCATGGCCACCATCGAGTCCCGACCTCTCGCCCATTGAGAATGTGTGGCGTGTTTTTAAGCGACGTGTGCAACAGAGGGGACCCACGACAGTGGCTGCTCTTATCGCCTGCCTGCAGGAGGAATGGCACCGCATCGATGGGGAATACCTTGAACGACTCGTCCGCAGCATGCCCCGACGCATTGCCACAGTTATTCGCCGACGGGGCGGCGTCACACCATGGTAAACAGGATCCCCTCTAACAGTGGTCGAACTTCAATGTCACGTGTAGATGGACGAAAATGTTTTATTTTGTGTGGACACCATAAATTGCTGCGTTTCAGCGGAAATTTATGTTTTCCTTTGTTCCATGTAGCCTGCTGAATAAAATATGTTCAGCATATGCATGTGTTCTCCTTCTTTCACAACGCACTCCTATATTTGTGACTGGTCGAACTTCATTGTCACTAAGGTTGTACAAAAAAAAAGCCTTTCTTAATATTTTATTTTTGACTCATCGTTTCGACGGTACGAGCCCTCGAAAACTGAATGTTATCCTGCTTATACATGCAAACCAAACAGCAGATTCAGAATTACCAGGAATGCACTGGCGTTGTAATTATTATACACAAAATTTATGATTTATCTGAGGAAGTCGCATGTTCCAGGTTTGACTCTCGACCTGGGCATGACCGTTCCCTTGCGAGTGACATTTCATTGAACTGGAAATTGTTACATGGGAGGATGTCTGCTCGAGACTTTGGAGACAGCTAGGGGATGCTTCTATTGTTAATGTTAGTGTTGCTCACGAGACGAGACATTTTCCGTCTCGTCTCATAAAAGGAGATGAGACAAGTGATTGTTTTCGAAATGAGATGGGACAGAGAAAAAGTTCGTCTCGTATCGTGGCAGGTAGGGTGATACTTAGATTGTGCATTTTGTGATAGTGTGCGTGTGCACCCCGACTTCCAATACTGCTTGTAGTCATTCATCTGCATTGTACCGATTAGCCAAAAGTGGGAAGAAATGTGATGTTAGAGAAGTTACATACTAAATTAACCATGCGTTCTCATCGTTGCGGTTAAACAAAGTGAACGGAAAAGCGACGTAAAAGTATGCTAAATACAAAAATTTGCAATATATATATTAACTGAAGAAATCTGTCACTTACTGCAGGAAATTTAAAAACTCACCGTACCTTTTTATACCGTATCACCTCTTATATTGTAGAAATTGGCGTGTAAACCAGAGAGTTCTAAACGTATTATCTTAAAATTTGCGAAGAAAATATTATGACGAAAATAATTGTAATTCCAGAAAAGGCATTCCTATAACATTAAGTTCTTGCCAGTGAGAACCAACCTATGTATTCGCAATGAACAAGGCTGTTCACGTGTTCAGCCATTGACTGTTACAAGGTTTGCGTTGTCACCGTAATGGGAAAACCGTCTACGGAGTGGCTGAATTATAGTAAATACTGCTATACTTCTAGGGCATAATTCACCTCCAAGAAATGGAGCACAGATTTTTGCACTGGAAGTTGCAAGATATTTGTTTTACACAGTAACAAGTGACTTAGCTGTCGCTTCCGCGGCTCAGCAGACGGGACGAGCAGAAGCCCTGCCTGCACGCATTTCAAAGTGATGACGTCAGAGGACCTCGTGTCTGTGGAGAGGACGTTTTCAAATCCGTGACGTAGGAGGTGAATTTCAGCGATGTTTGAAGGCGTGTTTCTTGAGAACCAAAACAAATATCGCCGAGATATTTTGCACATCTCATGTTTATGTCATTATCTGTAAAATGAATGGATTTAAAACATTTTTCATGTCAAAGTGGAAATGTCCATTGTGACAAAACCCGAAGTGTTCCGAACTCCCTTATCGTGAACAAACAAGGACAACAATAATTTGCCACTGGAAGAGTATCCATTTAATCATTTTACAGAGTTGTAGTAACTTTTTATAAAATGCCTTGTGTAAGATTTCGTTTTTAATTCGGTTAGGGTAGGTCTTGGTTTGCTGTCTTTTCTGTAAAGTTCAATGAACTAAAAGCTTTCGTCTTCAGCCTGTCGATCATACAACATTCTCAACCCTACGCTCGCAACATTCGCTTTCTTGGCCTGCCTCTGCCTCTGCGTGCGCCTGGTCTTGGGTTGGGGCTGTTGGAACAGGTGGATGCGAGCTGTTCCCTCGGAAGCTATTTCGCAGCATTTAGCCAGGGTATTTAGCAGACGATTAACTGTAGAAGATTTTTCCAGTTCGTTATGAATGTCAGACGCAATTGTGCAATGAGATTATGAAACTATAGAGTTACTACACTCAAAACTATCACTACGGCGCAATTAAACTTTAGCACATAGCAAAAACTCGAAGGAAAACGAATTCGCTGTCTCTCGTAGGGAACAGCTATAGAGTTCAGCTTCCGTGGAGGGGGAGGTGGCTGGGAAGTGGGACCATGAGGATCGTTTATCTTCGCGCGTGGTCGGAGATACTCGCAGTCAGGCACTACGAGGGTGGAACGACGAGGGTACGTGAAGTAAACAAACGTCCAGTCACGGTGAAAGTTTTCTTCGGCGTGTTGATTTCGGGAGAAAGATGTGTTCTTATTACGTTAATATAGATAATTAAAATAGCTTCAATGGGCGATAAGTAGGAGGGAACAGCCTGTTCCCTCTGTTCCATGGAGGGACCGTACTTTCAACTGTGTCAGTTTGCACTATTATTTATGATACACTCTGTATGCCACTCCAGTCTGGCAACATGCGGCGGAAACTAATTTAATCAAACTACACAAAGAGTTCAAATTCGAACAAGCAGAGACATAGGAAGGCGTCCACTTCTCACTCAAACACGATCTCAATCTAGACCTTTTAAAGTCTATTTTTGCAGTACGCCTCCCCGATGGCGTAGTGGTAACGTCGTCGCCTTGCAAACAAGGGATTCTGGGTTCGATACCCGGTGGAGGCACAAGTGATTCGGATCCCACTTTAAATTGTAGGCCCAGTCCCGATTAGTCTTCCTGTGCATAAAGTGGACTTAAAACCAAAACTTAAACTCCATTTTGCAGTAAGGCCAGAAGACATTGAAACTTGAAAGTCACTCTTTGAGGTGGAGATGCCTCGTCAATTACGTATCAAACTTCAGAAAGTGTAGTACATTCTTGTTTTGTGCAGGAGCGTATATTCGAGGCTAGCTAAACTATCTGCGAAGCCAGAAGCCTAGAAAGTAAAATACTGAAGAAAAATCTATTATAGTGCAGGAGGCCTTAGAAAGAGCGTTTCGCGGGCTAACAGCAGACGTCGCTCGCACACTATTGCCGATACTCTCGTGTCATCTGCTCCTCAGCCGAACAAACAGGCCGAGGTAGCAAGAGGCAGAGGTCATTCACCCTTCCAGAAGGGTGCAGCGAGCTAGCTGTGGCAACTGGGCTCGCTCATTCGCGGACCTGATTGGTTCTCGCAGACACACCCCTTATTGTCGTCTGCTGTAAGCCCGCGAAGCGATCTTTCTAAGGCCTCCTGCACTATAGAAATTGTGAATAAATCTGATTTCAATGCGATGATAATGGCAATTCTAAAGTTGGCAACCTGAATTCTTAGGAGTTGGCAACCTGACTATTTATAAGTTTGCAACCAGACTACCATTGAGATGGTAACGTGGGTTCCTTGATGAGTCTAGTCTCCTACCTTCCTCCATAGCTTAGGACCAGGTGTCATAGGTCTTAGACTCAGCATACGCCACTGGTTTTGTGTGTTATGTATGTGATGACTGCAACTGTTACGTCGTTTCCTTTGGAAACACTATAGCTCGGACGACAGTTATCGAAGTTTGTTACTCTTACTGCTATTTAAAAAGTTAACGTTATTGTTATTGCCCTATCAATGAAAGAGACTGGTGTCAAATATGCATTAACATATGACACTCCACGCTGATTATGACATGTTATCGCATCGCACCATAAAGAGTCCACATGTGGGCGGACAATTGAATACTTTCTCAACATTATCTTGTCAGCCTACATGCACTTTAAGTTCTTCTAAAAATCATATTCCAGACTCGTATGTTATGATACCCGGATTTAGGGGGACTTGGGGACTACAGCCCAGGACTTCAATTGCGAAGTGGAAAAAATTGTTTTGGCATGGGCCACAAAATTTTTAAAAAATGATATATTTGAAATGTGGTAAAAATATAAACAAAAAGACTAATCATCTGACATAATTTGACCTACAAGTTGTAATTGAAATTGTCAAGGGGCCTCACGATGTCGATACTCGTAAACACACGCTCCCACGTATACAGGGTGAGTCACCTAAAATTACCACCGGAAATATTTCCTGAACAACAATAAATATTGAGAACTGCTTTCGCAGATATATAGGTATGAGAGGGTCTCATGAAATTAATGGACACAATACGTTCAACTACGTAAGGAAATATGGTTTTCAACACAAACTTTTTTTTTAACGGAAATCCCATTTTATTTTCAGCTTATTTGAAAGTACGGATAAAATCATTAAGAATGGCGTTTGTTACATTATAATACGTCAAGTAGTTCTCAAGTAATTGTAATGTGAAGTTGAGCGCAGGAGGTGTATCCCCACTATGCCTGTCGGCAGAGCATAGCGAAAATGCCGTCGTGCATATACAGCCTGCACGCTTGGGCTGCATTTTTCCTACACTCGCCATAGATAAGTATCATCTCGGCCTTTTCAGAGTTTGAAAATACTATTTTCTTAGCAACAGTCTGACGTACGTACAAATGTCTGGTTAATCAGTGTACTATGTTAGGTATGTGCTTTATTTCATAAATTTGCTAAATCAATTTGAAAGAAGGAAAGAAAATTGTATAAGGTGCAAAGTATAAAAGTTGAAAACTTAAAGATTTGTCATGACCAAACGCGAAGAGTTGATTGTTCCGATGTACTTAAAATATGACGTAAATGAATGAACGCCAAAAAAAATTAGAAACATGTTAATGTACTAACCTTTATGAATGTACTCGTAACTCATGGCGGAATGTTTCAAATTTATACTTTTTAATGTACAAATATTTGTTAACTCAGAAAGATTTATCAGAACCTTTTAGATAATTTGTCAAAGCTTACTCATGTATAAACTGCACATTTTATTGTAACCCGCAGTTGTTCAAACGTAACTTTCAAAGCTCAACGCATATTTTTCAGAAGAGTAACATGTTTAAGATACCCGAATTGCGACAAAAGGGGATATGTATGTTACGGCATACGAATCAACATGTGAGAATGTTTGTTTCAAGCGTCAACTTCACGTTACAATTACTTGAGAACTACTTGACGTATTGCAGTGTAACAAACGCCATTTTTAATGAATTTTTCCGTACTTTCAAATGAGCTAAAATAAAATGGGGTTTCCATTTAAAAAAAAAAACTAAGTTTGTGTTGAAAACCATATTTTCTTACGTAGTTGAACGTATTGTGTCCATTAATTTCATGAGACCCTCTCATACCTATATATCTGCGAAAACAGTTTTTCAATATTCATTGTTGTTCACGAAATATTTCCGATGGTAATTTTAGGTGACTCACCCTGTATACGTGGGAGCGTGCGTTTACGAGTATCAACATCGTGAGGCCCCTTGTACAATTTCAATTACAACTTACAATGTGTCCTATGCTTTAGTGTAGACTGGTGACAATCATAGCATCTATCTATGTATCCGAGAAGTGAAACAGGATGTTGACTGTTTGACAAATAGGAATTATCTGCGTATGTAACTTTGAGTGTTATTCAATTAACTATTGCTCTCTGTAACACAGAAGATAACGGCAATGAAGCCATTGAAAGGAAGTAATCCTTATTGCATTTGACTTACTCTCCAAATGAGTCACACGAGCTGATAAAATAATGCTATTTCATGTGTTTTATATATAGTATATCACCTCTTAACTTCATTCCAAGAAACAATATTTTGAGGATAAGAGAGAGTGAAATTTTTCATAATTTTTATTGAAGATTAGTATTAGGCATCAAATGTTGCACTAAGTTTCTGAATGCATGGCCTGACCTAGACATGAATGTCAACATTCGTTCCCCGGTGGAGGCACAAGTGGTTCGGATCCCACTTTAAACTGTAGGTCCAGTCCCGATTAGCCTTACTGTGCATAAAGTTGACTTAAAACACCAAATCAACCAACCAACCAATCAAAATTCGTTCCTTCATTAATATCATCTAATCACCATTCATGCTGGCTGGCTCGGTTGCCAAGCTATGGTCGACTTTCGATCTCGCCACTGACTTTCTTGGGTTCGAGTCCCGGTCTGGGCTTTGGTGTTATTTCGAGTCTCTTCATCAATTTAATCTCATGATGGTACACCCTCATCGTCGCAATTAGTCGAAAATAGCGGAAATGAGACGTAAAATAACAAAAATACAAATATGATCATTCATTATCGTTCCGATAAACCAAACGGAAATAGAAAACTGGCATAGGAAGGCACACGGGGAGGAAATGCTTTCTAGGGAGACAAATTTTCCCAGCCCTCATGAATTCATCGGAACAACTTTGGATATAGACCCTGCACAGAGCCAGCACAAACTCCGACCAGACGAGACTTTCAACAACTAGTCTTTCAAGTCCGGCTTTCGTTTAGATAAATGATATGAAGGAAGTATATTATTATTTACTACTTTTACTTCCTAACAATGTGAAGAAATATACAAATCTTTTCCTCAGACGGTGAAAACTTGTTTTGTACAAAGTTAATAATTATGACATTTCAAAATGTTCATATATACAGAGTGTATGTAAAGGTTATTTAGAAGTTTACAAGTTATTAAGAGGATCAGTGGCGGCGATTGGGTTCCAAAACTGTGAGGGGGGGCAAGGTGCCAAAACTAGGGGGGCAAGGACAGTTTACTTTCCTTGGTACATAAGGTTTAGCATAGTGCCGGGGCAAAAGTGGCAAAATGTGTGTGTGGGGGGGGGGGGGGGGGGACCACCCTCTAGTCTTCATCTTAATCGCCACCACTGAAGAGGATTCATAATTGACATATCAAGAGTACGCTGTGATTCATGTATTAAACCAACTCAAAGCGTTTGATACCAAGCTATCTTGCCTTTTCTGTTCCAGGTGACAGTAGTTGTAGTATTTGAAAATGACGCTGGCGCAGCAGAAGAAACACATGACTTATTGAAACTTGGTATTGCCCAGAGATATTTTTTGGGTACGTGAAAGACAAAGTGTCCTAACTCGTATGAATAATATCGGCGGTGTGATTACCAGAATAACCAATTTGTTGCCACTGTTGACGGGAATGTGCTACGACGAGTATGTCCCAATGTTAGAGTGGGGAGCCGAGTGTACGTAATACCTAGGAGTCTACGTGGTCTAGCACAATTTGTTATTAGTTGGTGTTTCACACGAACCACAATATATGTCAATTACAAGTATTCTTACTAAATTGTAAACTTGTTAAGAACCCTTGATCACCCCCTGTGTTTTGATGTGTTGCATAAGTGTAATAACAAGCTTCTACTCTTCCTCTTATTCCGTGAAGCTGTCAGTTTCCAGTGAAGGACAAATGAAAGTCCCACAGCACTGTGGGTAGGGAAGATCGGGATTCTTCTCTATTCTGCACGGGGGTATAGCGATCATCTTCCCACACCTGAAAACACACGAAGGAAATATGTATTACACGTTAATTGGTAATGAAAGTTAGAACTGCAAGCATTAGGCAATCTCCCCCTCTCCAAGTATCCTTGCACGGTGCTTGACAAAGAACACAATGTGTAGTCAAGAAATAATATATACAGTGCCTTCATGTTCAAGCAACTTTAATTTTTAAAATTATTTTCCTTTTCGGCTCCATATTTGTGTAGTTTTCAGTGCCTGGAAATCCGAGCTCTAGTAATGTACTATGATTATACAGATATAATATGTGCCTTTTAGTGGCAAGTGTAAGTGCTTAGGATAAGACATACCCGAGATAATGCACATATAAGTCGCCATCCTCTCTCTCGCACGTGGCATGGACGCACCCTGGCTGCTCCCAGCTTTCTCCTGCTGGAAAAGCTTTGTCCAGCTCTTTCGAAAAGCACTGGCCTGGGTGATCTGAAAGAATATAAACCCTGTTAATTGGGAACAAATGCATGGCAGAGCGGATTCTATACTAGGCGCCTTCTGAACTGGAAAAGCAACGAATCAACGATCGTGTTGCCAAACCTACTGTAAGTGCATATTTTGCTCCCTCGTGAGATTTCAAAGCAAGGGTTGTTAAACAACCTCACCGACAACAGCTGAACGTTGTCCAACAACTCAAAGGGCCTTGACTCATGGTAGTACTACCTTTTAAGGCACAACGGCAACAATCAATTCATGGTAACGCCGTGTCAAGATATAACAGTATTAAATCTGAAATGATATGTCATATTTAACACTAAAAAAATGTTAAAGCAATGCCTTTCTCTTTCGTGGAATTGCTTTTCACCATAGGATAATCAGATTTGACAGCAGTACGCTCTTTTAGGTGAAACGAGAATTCCCATTTCGCCTAATCTCTCTTCGAATACCCTCCATAAAGCCTCGACCTCGTACCTAGCGACTATCATCTCTTCCTTCAGCTGAATCGGTTTCTCGCAGAACAATGTTTCGACAATGATGCTGAAGTAGAGACGGCGGTGACTACCCTGGCTCCAGTCTTTGGTGACAGACACATGTGACCCAAGCATACAAACTCTAGTGTCACGCTAGGACAAATGCCTGAACAGCGGCGGTGCATATGTCTATAGATCGACCACAAGTAAAAAAAAAAAAAAAAATGGGACGAGAAGCCCCGCGCAGCTTTCCCTTCTTCCCTCCACCTCGGGCCATAAGGAAGCATGGTCCACTCTCCCCCTCCCCTACTCGCGGGGTACTACGGTGCACAGGAGTCGCGGATCTGCGCAAGTTGTTTTGCTCGTGGTTCCACTATAAATGTAGGTTGAGTCACTGTAACATATGCAATAAATGTCAATTACTGCTGATGTTCTTGTTCATTTTATGGTTAATTTGAACTTATTTTCTGGACCCACGTCGTACTTTGTAATCTATTGGCATTATCTTCCCAAGTCGAACAATTGGTCAACAAATAATCCGTTACGTCGATTAAATCCTCAATTTTGGAAGACATTATTGTGAATCCTAACTGCAGGGAATGTGGAGAGACTTTATAGTGATTTCTATGTGATTTTCCTAATTTTTCATAACCCATTGCGTAACAAGAGCTACAAAATAAGATGAAACAGCTATCAAAATGTTCCATCTTTACAATATAATAGCTTATACAATACTTCATATCTACTAAATATTATAATAAAGCAATAGATACTGGCAGTTATACACCATAGCTCAATTTATTGGCTGGAGTCACAGAAGAGATCGTGAGATACAAATCCCCCTATTTTGAAATATTACGTTTGGACGAGGTTGGCCGAAATTGCTATTCGGGGAAACGGGAATTCGATATTCGTCTAAAATGGTAGTGAGGTCCTGTCCTGGATCACATAGTCTAAAGCCGCGTTTACTACAGGGTTGGTAACATTTCGAAAAATGATTGTGAATTTGTTATGAACATCTCAAGTTAGCAACAGATTTCCCGTGTTGGCAACAGAAATTTTGTTATCCATAAGAAGTCGGTAAAGATCAAAGAATGTTAGCAACATTTGTTACCAACACATGTTAACAGAACCTTTTCGATGTTAGATACATTCCCCCCGCTTCCCCTCCCTCCTCCATCACGCCAGTGACAGCCAGCCAGCAAGTGCGAGAGCATCGTTTCGTTATTGTTTAGTAATTTATTTATCATGGAAAATCTTTTGAGTGAGATGGAGTGGTCAAAGGATCAAGTGCTGAATTGTTCAGCGAGAAGCTTGTCCTTAACGACCAAACTTGTCCATAATTTAAAGAGAGAATTTGAATTTAAAATTTTGGGTGCGTCAGCACTAAGGCTATTTTGCACCCGTCACATTATACGGGGTCCAGCCCCTTATCGTTACACATAACAACTCTAACGTTGCATAAATAAATCATAAAATATTAAAATCTTCTGACTTTCGTTAAAAACTGAGGCTGTAAAGGAGCACTCAGCACAAATAAGGACTGTTTGTGTTTTTGATGTTTTATTCACTACCACGAGTACTACAAATAACAAATATATTATGGTATATATATCGCAATGCACACCGGAGCTGCTTTTGCATAAAACGTCCGAGCAGCCACACTGTTCGCGCGCTCTCGCCTGACTGGCGCAAACTTCTTACTGGCGTGCGTATAAAGAAAACAAATGCATGTTGCTATGCGCGCTAAGCGCTGTGTTCCTGATGTGACATTTCAATGAAAATAACACATGATTATCATACATTCTCCCCCCTCTTGGTCGTACAATAGACCAAAATAATATACTGTACTTATCTGTGACGTGATTACACTTAATCACCTTATAACTGCAAATTGTTATATTGACACTAAACTGCACTAAACACTAAACTATTGTTCAAAATCATCTTCGATGGGAAGTGGTACGATCTTGACGACTGGTCTTCTGTATACACCTCCTTTAGTCTTGACATCGACGACTCGAACAAGTCCATCCTTACCAGGATATACTGCTTCAATGATGCCGAGATTCCAAACAAGGGGAGGAAGTCTTTCATCCTTCAGTATCACAACGGTACCTGCTTGAATCTTCTGCTGACGAGTCCACTTGGATCTCTGTTGTAGTCCATGTACATATTCTGTCGACGAACGATGCCACAATTGTTGGTGAAACTGCTGAATTCTCTGCCATCTTGTCAGTCTGTTGACTGGTAATTCGGAGATGTCTGGCTCGGGTAACGAGGATAAAGGTTGACCTATGAGGAAGTGACCAGGTGTAAGTGGGGTTGGATCTGTTGGATCTTGTGAGATTACAGAAATGGGTCTTGAATTTAAACACGCTTCTATCTGGCACAATAATGTTGTCAATTCTTCAAATGTTATCGATGACTTGCCTATTATTCTTACCAAATGATGTTTCATTGATTTAACTGCTGCCTCAGCGAGTCCTGAAAAATGTGGTGATCCAGGTGGCATAAAGTGCCATTGTAGACCTTCTAGTGATAAGTAGTCCTGTAATTTCTTATTAAATGCTTCTGATTGAAATAATCGTAAAAGTTCTTGTAACTCTTTGTTCGCGCCAACAAAGTTGGTTCCATTGTCACTGTATATATTACTACTCTTCCCTCTTCGTGATGTGAAACGTCTAAGTGTAGCAATAAAAGCCTCGGAGGTAAGATTGCTGACTGCTTCTAAATGTATCGCTCTTGTTGATAAACAAATGAATACGGCGACGTAGCATTTGGTCTCTGTTTTGCTTCTTACGGTTCCTGTTTTGACATGTATTGGACCAGCGTAATCTACAGCCACATTGCTAAATGGTCTTGATGGTTGAACGCGAGCTGCAGGTAATTGTCCCATCAATTGCGACGAAGTTGTGCGTTTTAGCTTAAAACAGATTATGCATTTATGTAGTATTTTCTTAACTACTTGCTTGCCACGTGGAATCCAATATTTGTCTCTTAAAGAACTTACTAATAGCTGTGGTCCTGCATGTAGAAGTCTTTTGTGCTCTGCTTCGACAATCAATTTTGTAAGGTTACTTTTTGGTGGTAATATCATCTGATGCTTGCTGTCAAATGATGATAATTGACTGTTATCCAGACGTCCTCCAACTCTTAGCATCTGATCTTTGTCTAAGAATGGATACAATGTTTTCAAAGAACTTTTATTTGAAAGTTCGTGGTTCGAGTTGAGTTCTTCGATTTCCTTTGAATAGAACGCTTGTTGTGCAATTTTTATACATGTGTGTAATGCACGTTGCACTTCATTGTGTTTGAGATGACCAATCAGTCTTTCATGAGAGTTCTTGAGATTGTAAATAAACCGTTGGCAATATGCCACAACTCTTAATAATTCAGACAATTTTGAAAATTTGTCAATGATGTGAGTCTCTTTGCTCTGTATGAACAATGATAATGTTGATATTCGTCTCATTTCTGGTGCTTCATTTTCAAGCTTTATTGATGAATGAGGCCACCAATTTGAATTCTCTTTCAACCATTCGGGTCCTTGCCACCATAATGGACACTGTTTCATGATGCTTGCATCAATACCTCTTGATATTAAATCAGCTGGATTATCGTTTGAAGGTACATGTCTCCAATTACTGATTTCTGTTAAATCCTGAATTCTAGAAACTCTGTTTCCTACAAATGTTTTCTATTTTGCAGGTGATGCTGATATCCAGGACAGAACAATTTGAGAACCTGTCCATAAATGTATGCTTTCAATTTGCAAATGCAATGCTGGCATTGCTTTATGCACGAGTTCTGCTAAAAGTACTGCTGCACAAAGTTCTAGTCTGGGTAACGTTACTTTCTTTATTGGAGCTACGCGTGACTTTGAACATAGAAGTTTTACTGAAACTTGACCTTGCTGATTGATGGAACGAATATATAAGCATGCACCATATGCTTTTTCACTTGCATCTGAAAAGTCATGCAATTGTATTTGTGTCACGTTACCTTCTTGTAGTACAAATCTTTCGACGTTTATTTCATTGATGAGTGGAAGTTGCACTTGCAGTTTCTGCCATTCAGTAATTAATTCTGGTGACAGCTGTTGATCCCAATCAACTTCTTTCTGCCAAAGACGTTGAAGAAACATTTTGTATTTGATGACTATTGGACTAACAAGCCCTAATGGATCGAAAATGGATGAAATAACGCCTGTTATTTGACGCTTAGTGGAAATGCTGACTGTTATAGAACTAGAGATAAATTTGCTGCTAACGATGAATTTGTCTTCTACAGGATTCCAAGAAATTCCTAGTGTATTTACTCCTTTTTGCGAACGTAATTGGACTGGAAAGTTATTTTCTCTGTATTCTGGTGGAATTGATCTTAATAACTCAGCGTTATTACAACACCATTTGCGTAATACAAAGCCGCCTTTCGCTAGTAACTCGATGAGTTCGGCTTGCAATTGTGCCGCTTGTTGTACATTTTGAGATCCACTAGCTAAATTGTCAACATAAAAGCTCTCTGCTAAAATGTTCGTTGCTTGAGGATAATTACAACTTTCTTCTTGTGCTAGCTGCTGCATACAGCGTGTTGCTAAAAATGATGCTGGTGCTGTCCCATACGTGAGAGTCTGTAATTCAAATATTTTGATCTCTTCGTTTGGCGTGTCTCTCCATAAGATTCTCTGTAACGGAGTATCATCTTGATGTACTTGTATCATTCGATACATTTTTTCGATGTCTGCCGTGAAAGCGATTGGATGTGTTCTAAATCTTAAGACTATGGACATCAAATCAGGTTGAATGGTTGGTCCAATCATGAGAATATCATTCAATGATTTTCCGTTGTCTGTCTTGGCGGACGCGTTGAATACGACACGTACCCTTGATGTAGAATTGCTAGGTTTTACTACAGCATGATGAGGCATGTAATACGTGACTCCTTCTGAGGTGTTACGTTCCTCTTCAACTTGTTTCATTTGTCCAAGTTCTTCATATTCATGCATAAATTTTACGTAATCTTGACGTAATTCGGGTTCACGTTGCAATTTCGCTTCAAGTTGATGAAACCTGATTGAAGCTAGGTTGTATGATTGTCCTAATGTTTCTTTAGCTTCCTTGAATGGCAAATGTACCGTGAAACGCCCTGTATGGTCACGAGTGGTGTGGTTTACAAAGTGCTGTTCGCATGCCATTTCTTCTCTTGTTGTCATCGATGTTCCTAATTCTTCAAGCTCCCAAAAGGCTCTTATCTGCCTATTTAGATTGTCATCTGTCATTGTGAAACATGAAGTAATCGATGTATTGGAGTTACATTGTTGTGGGATGCGTCCTGATAGAATGAAGCCCAATTGCTTGTCTTGAAGTACTGGGAAGTTCTTTGGGTGAGTCATACGTTCTGACTTCAATATTTGAAAGAAAACATCTGCACCTAATAATAACTGTATTTTGCCTGGAATAGCAAACGTAGGATCTGCTAATGCGATACTTTTTGGAATGTTCCATTCTTCATACGGAACCTTTTCTGTAGGTAAATTGCCCGTGATGGTTGGCAACACTGCACATTCTATGGTTGTAGAAAAATCGTTTATTGTGGATTGCAAACATACTTCAACACTTGATCTGGTTTCTGATGTGACACCGTTTATTCCTCTTATTGGAACGACCCTTCTTTGTTTCGCGAGCCCTAGTTGTTGAACCATATCTGAAGTTACGAAATTCGATTGAGAGGCACTGTCTAATAACCCTCTACATTTTACCCATCTTCCTGTTCGATCTTTCAGCTTAACTAACACAGTTGCTAGCAAAACTTGTGACTGAGGTTTTCCCTTTATTGTGCAATAAGAAGCTTGCGGTGAAGAAAATTCATTCTGACTGTACTGAGTTGTGTTAGAAGGCTCTGAGTTACCAGAACGAGTATCTGATTGTTGCGATCTTCTTGACGCTTCTGTTGCGTGATCTACGTGCAATAAGGTGTTGTGGTTCTTTCGGCATTTTCTACATGAGCTTGATTTACATACGCTTGAAAAATGTCCTTTCTTTAAACAATTAGTACAGATATTGTTGTCTCGCAAACATTGATATTTCTGCACTTGATCTGCATTAATGAAGTCTTTACATTTGTAAATAGCATGTGACAGTTTACAAAATGGACACGTTGGAGACGACGTAGTGACGTATGCTCTTGTGAATTTGTCTTGCTTTGCATTAACATACGATTTATTGCCTGCTTGTTTGTTATCAGAAGCTGAATTAACCGAATTTTTGATGGATTCTAACGCTTGGCATATTTTTTCTAAAAATGACAAAAAGTCCTTCAAAGTGGGAAACGAAGATTCTGTGCATTGTAATTCCCATGCCTTTCTTGTTGTAACGTCTACTTGTGAAACGAAATGTTGCGTAAGAATCATGTCTTCTAACGACGCGTCTGTTTGTATCGCTCGAAGTGCATTTAGATTACTCGTCGCTATGTTGACGAATTCCCTGAGTTCTGTTGCATTTTCTTTATGTACGGGTTTAATGTGAAGGATTTCATCAATATACGAAGCTGCAATCAACCTTTTGTTCGAATATCTTTCTAATAACAGCTCCCATGCAACCTTGTAATTTGCTTCGCTGATCTGAAGATTTTCAACGAGACGCAACGCTTCCCCCTTGAGCGAAGTGCGCAGATACTGAAACTTCTGTATTTGCGGAATGTCTTTGTTGTCATGAATGAGCGAACGAAACGTGTCTTCATACGCCAGCCAATGCTTATAATTCCCCTCAAAAGTAGGTAAATGCACGGTTGGAAGTTTCAAGTGTGAACTCGAAGCCGACGTTGTATTGTTTTGCAGCTTTGCTGTGTTATCGAGTTCGTGATCTTTAATGATTGTTCTCATTGTTGACTTAAGCGAAAAATACAGCTGTTCTATTTCCGCCCATACCTCTTCCTGACAAGAATCAGTAGACAAGATGTCTATCTCTTGCTGCACGTCTTGAATCTTATTCCATATTGTTTCTAAGTGCTGTAAACGGGTGCATATTTCCTCTACGTTCCCATGTTCAATGTCAAAGGCACGTATAAATGTTTGCATTCTTGTCATCTGTCCCTTTTGAGTTCCCCTTTGCTTTACTAATGATTGTAATTCTTCCATTGTTGTGCGTGTTTATTACGGGATACAAGGAAAACAAGGAATTGAAATTGACGTAAAAAGAGCCAGACATAAACAATGAGCATGCAACTGACCTGCTTGTTGCCAAGTCGCTGAAGTGTTTTCTGCGGCGCTCTACGATGCTGTGTGAAGCGATGCTTTCCGGGTGTTGCTTGTGGTCGATGCGGCAACGCTGCTGGATGAAACTGCGTATTCGCTGAAGCCACTGAAGTCTGCTGAATGATCGTTGCACAATCAACTTGTACGTACGCGTGATAATGTTTGTGCACTGATTCGTATCACTATTCGGCTCGACGGAGGACCATATGTTTGTGTTTTTGATGTTTTATTCACTACCACGAGTACTACAAATAACAAATATATTATGGTATAGCTATATCGCAATGCACACCGGAGCTGCTTTTGCATAAAACGTCAGAGCAGCCACACTGTTCGCGCGCTCTCGCCTGACTGGCGCAAACTTCTTACTGGCGTGCGTATAAAGAAAACAAATGCATGTTGCTATGCGCGCTAAGCGCTGTGTTCTTGATGTGACATTTCAATGAAAATAACACATGATTATCATACAAGGACAAAACACAGGACAACACAAACAAAATTATACTGGCCATGGGGCCAGTCGCCAGAGCCTCGTTAGTCCTTAGTCCAGGGTGCACTACGTGGAAGTGAGGTTAACTTTTGGGCGCCTACGTGGAAGGTACCCCTTACACCCCAATTTAAAGAGAGAAACCAACAGGTCACTTCCGCTATGATTAGCTGTTGCCCGCAGTGAAGGTCTCGCCCAGAATCTTCTTGGTCTTCTCTGTTGCGACAAAATGGCACATGCTGCCGCAGCGAGTACAACTTCCTCCACACTCGACATCTTGCAGCCAACTGAGGTCATGCAGCCAAAATCTTAACAAAAGTTATTAACAAAAATAAAGTCAAACCAGTGTTCTGGTTACCAACATTCTGTTGTTAACCGTGTTGGTAACAAAAAGTTAATAACATTTGTTGGTAACATTCGGTGTAAACGCGGCTCTCTGAAAAGCCATTGGGAGAAACGTGAACACATGGTTGAACATATATGTGCAATGGAATGAGATGCCGCGTCAGTGGTGGTCATCGCACGACGTCGTCTCCGAAGATTTCAAGTTCATGGACATAGGCATCCCTTTGTGAGTATCCTTCCATCATTGATTGATATTAAAATGCTGGGCGACTCAGCACTAAGGACAAGCCATGAATAAAGATATGAAGGACAGGTGTTAGATAAAAGAATCCTACATAAATAAAACTCAGTATACAGAGACACTCCTTAACAAGACTAAAAGAAGTAAAAATTATATGACAAATTTCCACACCCAAAATTAAAACTGAGGCTGTAAATAGGGACTCGTCAGGACACAAATGGACAAAACAGAGGACAACACAGCCCCACAGAGTATTATAGTGGCTTGTAGGTTCAGACGCCAGAGCCTCGTTCGCTTGCAAGAATGTAGTTACCGGGGTGTAAACTCGTAATGCCGCTTTTTATGCAGCATTTTTGCAGTTCGAGCGACATTATGCGATTATTTTTAAGTACAGGGTGGTCACGAAGTCCCGTTACCCCTATGTAAAGTATAAAATTATATACACGTATTTGTTTTCGTTTTAGCCCGTACGGTACCACTGAAAGATGCTGTGAGACGGACTTTAACTCGTGTTACTCCAGCATTCCTCCGCAAAATGTCGCACAGAACCTGGCTCCGTATTATATTTTGCCATGAGAATGATGGTGCACAGACTGATCCCTTGGATAATTAATGGTTTATATCACAGAGGTGTTTAGTAAATTGAAGACTAAAATTGGTAAACGATGTAAGTGCCAAAATAATTCAAACACTGTTTTGCACGTTAAATTGTGAAATGTGCCATGCTTTATAATGTGGTAAACGTGAAAAGTGGCTGGTAGCCTTCTAAGTAGTTCAAAGGGCCTGTAAAGAAGTCACTAGTGTGAACGTTCTTGCGGGCTGATGTGCTGAACGATGCGATTTCCCAACACTTTCGCTTTTGGCACTTACAACGTTTACCATTTTTAGTCCTCAATTCATTGTCTGTTATCAATAAAAACTACTCAAAAGAATTATCGTTCATTGCGTTTGCGTATTATAGGGGTAACGGGACTCTTACTTGGCGCAATTGCTCCTTATTTCTGCATCACAATTGCGATGTACATGGAAGAGCGTTTGACTGAGTGCCTTCTCAGAAGGTCATCACTTACACGCTCGACCTATCATCCATTCCATAATTATCATTCATGAAAATCGCACGATTAGTCTAAAGGAATAGATAAGCGTCGTAAAATAAGGAAACAAACAAAAGACATCAGAATGATTCATTCGTCGTTCTCGAGTGAATGAATCACTTACCAGGATGTTCCGTTGCCTTCCCGAAAGCCGTACAAGCGAAAGTCGTTGGCAGCAGGCAAGTGAGAACTGCAAACTGAATCATTTCCGAGAGTTGAGAGGAGTAGGGCTTCTCTCCAAATTCCTGGAATCTGCACCTGCAATTTCATGCGAAATATGTTTAAGTGGCAAAGAGCAAAAAGCACTAACAGCCAAACTGCTGTTTATTCCCAACTACCCTTCATTAATAAGATCATTTTCCACAGAGGATACCGTGTTACGATCATGTCATTATCTAACTGCGACTGGGTAGTGTCGTGTCGCCTTTCTTTCTTGGCGGAACCGAGGTGGGTCAGCACTCTCTCACATCACAAGTACCCCCCAATGACTGTGACTGAGGTACGGACCTGACTGAATAAAAAAAATCAGAATGAAAAAACTGAATACATTCATAGGCCTGATATTATTGTGAGTTTGAGAATGCTCAGTTTAAGTCAAAAGGGAAGATGGAACTTACCCGTCCATGCATGTAGAATCTCGCTTCTCACAACCTCGAACACGCCTCTCTCCCCATATCTTATCTGATCCCTTTCCCATCACTGCCCAGCCTTTTTGTTCCTGCCCAACACTCCCGTCTTCCGTAATCGCAACTCAGCTCGCCCCGGCTATGGCCGGAAATTTACAAGGTAACCAAAAAAGTTCTTGCCGTTCTAGAGCAGTGATAAACAAAGAGCAATACAGTGGACGGTACGTAGTAATCTCCATCAGCATCCAACACCTTTTGCCAACGTTCCTGCAGCTGCACAAGACCCTGGTGATAAAACTCGACGGGCTTGGATGCAAAGAAGTCCGTGAGTGCGTTCCGCAGGTCTCCCTCATTTGTGAAGGATCTCCCACGGAGGTGGTTGTCGAGGGAATGAAAGAGGTGGTAATCTGTTGGTGCAAGGTCCGGTGAATATGGTGGATGGTACAGTGTCTCCCAGCCAAGTTGCTGAAGGGTCTCCCAGGTCCTCTTTGCCACATGTGGCTTGGCATTGTCGTGCAGGAACAGCACACCCTTGCGATTCACCAATGCCGGCTCCTTCTGCCGCAATGCACGGTGCACCCTTTGCAACTGCTGAGAGTGGAGGTCAGCAGTGATGGTCTGACCAGGTGGAAGAAGCTCGTAATGCACCACTTGCCGACAATTCCACCATACACAGAGCATAACCTTTCGTGGGTGTAGAGGTGGTCTTGAGGTGTGAGGAACAGGGTCACGTGGCGACAACCAATGTCTGGTACGCTTGGGAGTGTCATAGAGGACCCACTTTTCGTCACCAGTGAGCAAGCGATCAAATATGGGTGTGTTCAGGTGCCGAATGAGCAAGGACAAACAGGCTGTCACTCGTTGTTCCTTGTTGGCTGCCGACAATGTGTGGGGTACCCACTTGCTTAACTTGCATGACTTCCCTATCCCATGCAGGTGCAGTCTGACTGTTTCAGCGGAAACATGGAACCTTTCTGCAAGTTCATCACACGTTAGACCAATGTCCTCCTCGATGGCTGCTTTCAGGGCCTCGCCATCCAACACATGTTGTCGTCCACTGCGAGGTCCATCCGAAAGGCTCACATCTCCCGAACGGAATTTCTGGAACCAATGCCTGGCAGTGCGTTCGTTCACGGCATTCTCCCTAAATGATTGGCAAATGCGGCGACTTGATGCGGCAGCTCACAGGCCCACTTTAAAGTCATACAACAAACACACGCAAACAAGCTGCTTCGATACCTCAATTTCTCTTCGTCACTGGACGAGCTATGACTGCTGTGTGTGCGCAACGTGCCTGTATTACTGACAGTCGATTGTCAGACTAACTCCCGATCGCTTGGCAGGCACGTGCGTCATTTCGTTTCCTCTCTGTGAGCGCATGATTAATGGGACGTCAAAAACTGCAAGAACTTTTATGGTTACCTTGTACCTGAGGAATTTCCCTCTCATCACACCGACAGACATTCCACGTTCCCCCACTCGGGATAAAATTTCTGAATTGGAATTTTATATCCCAACTTATGCCTGCTAAATCCAAAATCGCAATCCACAGAACTTACCATACATCGGTTACCTGTATGGGAATAATAGACTAATAATAGAGCAATAATAATGACAAGCTTTTAAAAATATGAACCACAAAACAGTTAGTGTCACCTACGTTCGTTCTTTACGTTGTGGTAAAAACGTACGTTTTCATGGCCCGAATCTGGACCATTCAAACCAAACTATACACCTGACCATACGAATTTACGTTGTAATAGTTCAGAGAGCAGCGGACATTAACATGTTCATAAAACACGTATACTTATATAGTTATATTAATAAAGAAACAATAACTTGCATTGGAAAACCTCTCGCAAATTGTCGTAAACCTTTTAAACAATATGAACATCTATTATCAACTTCCTCACAATACCCAGCTTCATTCCAATGCATTGGAATGGTTGGTTTTGTTCAAGATACATAAATATTTAACAACAAGTACTATATATCGCAGCCATTCACAACTATCAGTGTCCAATCTCAAGCAAAATATTAATATTTTTTCGTTTAAGCAAAGGTGAAATGTGACCATTACAAAATGGAAAATAAAATAAACTACTACCTTTGATGCGAATTAATTTTTGTATTGTGTAGTATGTGAGAGGAGATAGTGTCCGGTATTGTTCATTTCATGTGTAAATACGAAATGCTTCCACTTGAAATATCATTGTTTAATAATATGAATAAATAAAAATATATCTTAACTACACAACTGTATCACTTGGCCATCTATTTAGCAACGTTTCTCGCTTTCTTACACATTGTTCCAATGGTGTCCCTTCGTGTTCCAAAACGTCCCTTATATGAGCTTGCATTACATCAAAATAAGATTTGTACTACCAAAACTTATTTTTCATTATTAATCGGAAAAATTCTGGGTCGAACCAGATATTCTGGGGGAAAAAATCACTCCGGTTTGAGCCAGTAATTAATTTCTAGAATTTCCTGAATTGACGATAAGAAGCATTTTTAAATATTTCGTTGGACGAGGATTCATAATTCAAGAAACTTGGTGTGAATATCTCTTTCAGATTTGATGTTATAAGCAATAATAGGGTTGCTCGGCTTTTGAAAACCGTACTTTCCTCTGATGTTTCTCTTCGTAAACAATCAAATGACAATGTCTATGAATGAATGAATAAATTAAAATTTTGGGGTGCGTCGGCACACATGGCTATTTTGCACCCATAACAATGAACACGGAAAATATCCCCTTATCATTACCTTAATGTTAAAAAAGGGGTGTAAAGATCCCTTTAAGAAAGGTTAAAAGAGCAAGGTTGTTAAGGGACCAGCACAGGACAAACACAATACATTAAAAATGTGGTAAGAACTTCCCCAGAAACAGTGTAAGACGCTCGTTCTTCTCAAAAAGCCAAAAGTATTTGTTAAAGCACTATCACCAACTCCCAACATGAATGATAAACACTCGAGAAGATAAATGGTTTGTCTGACGAAAGTAAAGTCTGTACGTTCAATAAGAATATGCCGAACACATAAGATAACATTAGACACGACACACTGGAATGTCCAGTGGCCACAGAAAGTGGCCATGGGTGAGACGGCTGTGTCCAATACGCAGCCGAATTTAAAGGACTTCTTCTCGATGGGAGGGGCAGTATCGAAGAACGCTATGCACCCACCAATGGTGGGTTTCATAGCACGAAGTTTGTTTCCCTCTACCTTATTCCAGTCTTGATGCCAAGTGTCGAGGAGGGAGCAACGAAACACATTCTTCAGGTCCCTGGCTGGCAGAAGGAGGGCGAGAACACTTTAGTAGACTTGGTGGCAGAATCGGTTGCTTCGTTCCCTTGGTGCCCACGTGACTGGGGACCAACAAAAGCTGACTGCCAAATAAATACACGAGAAGCCGAATGATCCACTGCACTGCAGGGTATCTGGAAGTCAGCGATTCAAGACTCTGGAGCACACTGATCGAATCAGTGCGTACGTATTCTTCGCAACGCCCTGAAAAATTTCAAAGTCCTGAATTCGTAAATTTGGCAACATAGTACTTCTCAGCCAACATATAGTAGCCAACTTTGCAACAGTTCTTATTTCTAAATGAAAACGCTCGTGTTGTTTTTTCATTCTTTCACATTCCTTGAAGTTATAAACCCTAAACCAGTAATACAATACAGAGTTAAACAAAAATTCGTAAGTAGAAATACGAACGTTGAAAAATAATGACGATTCATCATTCTGAAATTGAAAGTAGGGAAATTTCTATGCAGTTTTAAACACTGAACAGGTTCTCCTCCACCTGGTAAGAATTACCTTCACATTTGAACGCAAAGAGTCTAATTTCTCTCGATTTTAGGAGAAATTTCAGTAAAGATATCTTGCACAATATCGGACGATTCTGCAAAGTGCGTCTTTTCCTTACTGTGGCGAAAAATGGTTCGAAACTCCAGCTCAGGGTTGTTTCCACTGAGATCAGCGTGTTTTACACAATTTCTCGTCAGTAGTCTCATGAAGCATTTGGTTAGAGGGTCACCCGTTTACTCTTTTTTGTGAAGAACGAAGCAACGTAGGTTCAAATCCCAGCCTGTCCTGTTTCTTTTTTCTTGTTATTTACCGCATACGAACTGTTATAATAATGGAATATAATATTATATGAAATCACAGTAAGGAATGTGAGGAATACTTTAGCTCATCTTGCTTGATTTTTCTCTTGCGCAGTAATATGTTAACACACATAAAAAATTATGTCATAAATATCTCTCCTTAAACAGGATGTTTAAGAACAATGTTATTAAGGCGCTGTGCTTTGGGCTCCGACTGCGGGACGGCATGAGTTCGAGTCCGCCTAGGTTCAGTCTCTGGGTTCTTGGCCTGTGGATGAGACCGGTGACAACCCACCATCGTGAGGAAATTGGGGAGCTATGAGTGAGTAGTGTAACCTGGTCTCGGATATCTCCTACAACGGCTGAGGGTTCGACGTGCTGACCCCACGTCACCCCATTTGAATATCTCCTATGGGAGGGAGACTGGCAGTCTGGAGATAGGCCAAGGATCTTCGAGGGCTGTCGCGCCATGGGTTATTATTTATTATTATTATTTATGTTATAAGGGATTCCGTGTTCGATACCCGGTGGAGGCAAATTATCCAGTAGTTCGAATTCCAGTTTAAGTTGTAGGTTCAAGTCCCGATTTGCCTAACTGTGCATAATGTGGACTTAACAATACAAGTATATAAACAAACAGAATGTTATTTGTTGTTCATGCTCTTCACTGCGGACCTAAAATATATATTGGATTTTCTTGGATACAACAACAAATTTTCTACTACATTCAACGTTTACATCACATGTTTCTGCACATTCACGTTGCACCTTGCTTACGACGATTCAAATGTCATCCGGAAATGTTGCATAAATATCAACAGAATTTCCCAGAAATGTAGATCAACATTCTCGTCCAAGGCTGTTTACTTTCCGAAAAAGGTTTTGCAAAGAAGGAGGTTTGAACCGCGACCTTCCCTTCGGCAAGCGAACACGGCCCCCCTACTCCACACCGTTCACGTTCTTTTAAGCAATCCGTTCGAGGGATGAACACATACACATTTCTGTAGTGGTGTAGTGTTGTGTGAAGTGGAAAGTCTTAAGCGGGTGGTGTTTGCTGGAGAGTTTAAATGCTTGTGGGATTAAACATTATGGCCATTGCATAAGTTGGAGGCAAGGCGGCGGCTAACGTAAATTTTCCTTGCTGAGGGATAGTATCGTCTCATATCACTATTTTATAATACAGAAAAATCAGGTTCATATTTCGCAAATGACTTGAAGACCAATGCCGTTTTCCACCACGAAAATAGGTTTTCTGCAGTTTGAAGTTCGTTACTATGCACTTATAAGATTTTCTATTGTAATTTCACACATGTTTTATATTTCAGAATTTAAAAACCATTTCCTCTCTCTCTCTCGCTTTCTAGTCTTTGGAAAGATTGAAGTTTCTTGGCAACCATGTACTGGTTCAACTCCCTCCTTTTCGCTTTCGAGCTCCTACTTTCAACAAACAAGAAAACTTCCTAACTAAACGATTGCTTGTTCAAAACGCTGTATTTACACACCATTTAAAAATGTGACAAAACACTAATAAAAATGTTCATCATTCTTCCCTTTCAGCGTTTCTCAAATTTTCCTGAATACCTTTCCAGTTATAAATTGCCATGAGGAAATTATGAACTTTGGCATCATGTGTGCATTGGCTTCTTCAAACTCGTAGTTATTTTAAGGTGCGATGCTAGGAGAAGTGGTAGCTTGCGTGCTCCTGACGAGTGTGGTAATAGGTTCGGTTCTCCATCGTGATAGAACTTTTTTCAGGAGCATATCGGAGCTTAAAGTTGGTCCCTGTATTTGACGAAGTGAAAGGAAAGAGCAAGAGGTGCAGCATCTTCGGAAGCTATTTCGATGGTAGGAGACAATCGTGTGCCACGTGGAATACGCAGAATCGAGATACGGTGAGGGTGTTGTTTTGAATATTGCGAATTTAGTGGAAAATTTGTTACATCTAATGCTGTTGAAATAAGGCAAGCATTTGGATACAAAGCAGTGGCGAATTAACGATCATGCTCAGTCTTTCATTTTCTAGATGTAACTCGCTATGTACATAGTTATTAGCAGTTTTTTGTTTTTTTATCGCATCCGCCTCGGTAGAAACAGCCATTTACTTACGTTAATTGGTTGCTTACCATTAGTTTTAGTAGCATATGAAGATGGAAATGAGTGTATTAACAACAGTCATTACGAAGGAACAGACATAACATAAACAATCTTAGCCATTTGAACTCGTTAATCTCTCCCATTAATTGTGTGTGTGTTAGTATATCGAAATAATCAATGTTTTAGGTGTGCAGTGAAGAGCATAAACAATACATATCTTAACATTACTACATACAGCATCCTGAACACGTATGTGTGATATATGAATTAGTCATCATGTGTGTGTTTAACAACTTATGAAAAATAGCTACAAACAAGGGGGGAATTGCCGCTAGGTTATCCTGGTATAGTCTAGGAGCTGCAAGTCCAGGGGAACTGCACAAAAATGAGACGCTGAAGGGACAGAAGTTACGAAGACCATCGACTATTAAAATTCCTTAATATTTTAATAATAATAATAATAATATGTCGGCAGACGCTAATATAAAAGATAACCTAAGGGGTCAAATTATATAAATCTCTTCCTAGCTTCAAGAAAAAAGTTTTAACCTTAAATACTGGAAATAAACTGAATAACCATTAATCTTCTGAGGAAAAAATGCGCAAAAAGGAACATTTCTCGAAATGTGCATCGGATTAATTTTAACAGTGTTCTAATATCAACTGTCTGTGTTCAGATAAAAAAAAGGAGAGGGTCGGATTTGAACCTGCGATCTATCATGCTTGACGATAAATAAGGATACCAGCGCGTAACTAACTGCTCTAAATAAACTTTCTAACAACCTACACTTAAAAACACATTGACGTTTATGAAAGCGTCCACCTTCCAGTGTTCCAAGCACATTTTCTCCACAAGTCGTTAAGAAGATGATTTTTTGAGAAGTGTTCGATATTATGCAGGGTATTGTCATGGACGCCCGCAAGATTTTTTGCCAGGGAGGGGCAAGGAAGGTATTATCTTATCCAGGGGGGGGGGCAAACAAGTCACATGTTCCCTAAAAAGTGTGTTGTTTCCTAAAAAATCATTACTTAAATTTGATTTATGGCGTTCGTGCAATAATTAACACATATTATTGTGGCTAAAATCAAATTATATGTGTGAAATACATAATTTCTGGTTGCCTTTCATTTTCCAGAGGGGGCCACGGGCCCCTCTTGCCCCCCCTTCCGGACTCCCATGGGTATTATAAATAAAATGTCGCATAAACTCCTCACAAATTTGCCTCTTTGTGCTCGAACTTGATGGCGATTTCCTCCAGGTGGAGAGAAAACCTATTCAGTGTTTCAAACTTATCTGATTTCAGGTCAAGAACGCAGAATCGTAAAGATTTTTCAAGATTGTTAATCCAATTTACTATTTCTGTTTGAGTGTGTGCATTATATTACCGGTTTATAGTTTCTAAGTTCATGGAATGTGCGAAATTGAAAACTTTTCACCGCAGCATTTTTCGTTTAGTTGAATGACGGACTGAAAGGTGGCTACTCTCAGCTGGTGCTGAAGTGCAATGTTGCTAAGTTTACGAATTCAGGACTTAGAATTATTTCGGGGCGCGCAAATAAGATGTTGCGAAGTGTACTCCTTGAAAGGCCTGAATGTCGGGCCTTCAGGACTGCATTATTTGCAGATGTTTAGAATTGTATTGGTTTTCCGCATTGGTGAGCAAATTTCAAACAGAATCCACGGTTAATTGAGGAATAAAAGTGGTAATCGTCGTTGTAAGTGCCTAAAGCGAAAGTGTTGGGAAATCGCATCGTTCCGCACATCAGCCCGTAAGAACGTTCACACTAGTGACCTCTTTACACGCCCTTTGAACTACTTAGAGGGCTACCAGCCACTTTTCACGTTTACCAAATTATAAAGCATGGCACGTTTCACAGTTTAACGTGGAAAACGGTGTTTGAATTATTTTGGCACTTACATCGTTTACCAATTTTAGTCTTCAATTCCTGGTGTTCAGTATTCGCATTTTATCCAATTAAATGTAGAGGGAAGTTAAGTGAAGAAATAGAATGAACGTATCCCTTCCTTATTTTCAGCCTTAGGAATTTCATAACACTCTCTTGTTCTCTCAACGAAAGTTTTCCTTTAATACCACCATGCGTGAGACTACATTTTATCTCCTACTTTTAGAACTCCCCGATGACCGTCGCTTTGTAATCAAGGGGTTCCGGGTTCGATCAAGACAATTTTGAGGTTCCAGACAGAGAAGGTAATGCTTCAATTCCCGTTTGCTTGCCCGTGCTTCGCTTTCTATTTTTATTAACTGGAGCAACATTTCATTGCGAAAATTCATTTTTATTTGCTGCGCGAATTGTTGAGAATGAGAAATATTTTTTTTTCGATTCTTTTACAATAATAATCTCTCTGGATCATGTACAAGAAAATGTAAATAATAGCATTGCTTTTGAATAGTATTCTTGTGTTTTGTTTCTTGAACATTTTCTCAAAAAAAGAATATGTATACTTGTCGCTATTTTTTTCGAAAATAACGCTTGCATAATTTAAAATGCAAATGTTTGTAAAATGATAGAAAATTAAAAAACATAAAAAACTTAGTATTTCCCCCACTAATATAAATAAACTTTTATTTAATATTTATTTCAACAAGTTATTAAATAACATGTAATAAACAGTTTCTCGAATTAATAAAAAAAGCATGGGTAACCAAACAGGAAACGAACACATAGCCTTCGGCACATGAAACTGATACGCTGCCACCTGGCCACCGGGCGACTTGGCAATTAGGCAATATATTCGCAACTTTGAAGCGCTTTTTCTCGGAAATGACGGGCAAGTGCGCTCTAGTACCTTGGCATATCAATACCTATAGGAGACCCTACCACTGCACGAAGTCCCGTCCCAAGCGCAGGATCCCAAGTCTTTCTCTCTCCTTGTAAGATCAACGTTTACACTTTTCCCATTTCACAATAAAAAATACAGGGTGTTCACATGAAACCTCTCTGATTTCAAATTACAATTGCGAGGAAACTATTTCTGCATAGAGCCTTGCGGCATCATGTAAAGCAATTGTTTGTGCAGAGTAATTAGCAACGATGACGACAGCACAATTGAGAGCGTAGTACGTGGTGTGGTAAGCGGAAACGAAATCGCCGATTTTAGTTCAAAGACATTTCAAACGTGCATTTGAAGAGTAGCCAGCAGACGTAAAGACAATTAATGCTTTGTATGACAAGTTCCTAGCCACTGGGAGTGTTAACCGACAATCAGGTTCTGGCAGAAAACGCACATCTGATGAAACGGCAGAGGTGATCAGGGAGGCCTTCGAGAGAAGCCCTTCAAAGTCAGTTCACAGAGCGTCACGAGAGCTAAACATCCAATACTCAACAGTTAACAAGGTGCTGCATAAACATCTTCGTCTATATGCATACAAATACAAAATGCAAATTGTTCAGGCGCTGCAACCACAAGGCAGACCACAACGCGAACACTTTCCTATTGAGATGTTGGATCGAATCGAGCAAAACCCCGACTACCTGGAGGAATGTTATTTTCAGTGACGAAGCAACCTTCCACACATCTGGGAATGTTAATCGGTACAACGATTACGTCTGGGGTTCCGAAAAACACCCATACTATTCAGGAACATGTCAGGAACAGCAAAAAGGTGAATGTGAGGTATGCACTGATGAAAGACAGAATTGTCGGACGGCCTTTCTTTATTGAGCAATCAGAAACCGGGAACTGTTATTTGGACATGCTTGAGCAATTTGCTGTTCCTCAGCTCCTTCGTCTGCAGCCAATTGTGATCTTCCAGCAGGATGGTGCACCACCGCACCATCGCACAGCGGTGGATAGGACGCGATGGACCAATCAGGTGGCCACCGTGATCTCCGGACATAACCCTTCTGGATTTATTCTTGTTGGGTTGTGTAAAAGGTTTCACTTCACTTGTACGTGACTTTCGTGATCTTCGCAGGATAATTGAAGTCCATCACCCCTGACATGCTAGTGCGCACATGGGTAGAGATCGAGTATCGGCTAGACATTTTGAGAATTATGAAAGGAGTCCATGTAGAAGTGCACTAAATTAAAAGTAATAATTTTTTGAGTTACATGATGCCGCAAACCGCAAGGCTCTATGTTCAAAATTTCTTCACAATTGTAATTTGAAATCCGGGAAGTTTCATTTGGACACCCTGTATCTCTCCCGCTCGTCAACCGCGTCAAGTGTATTTTCCTAAGTTCTGTTGCGGTTCAACATATGCAATCATCTTACAGATTTCCAGACCAGCCTTTCAAGGTACCTGGCTGCTGACAAAATTTAAGATAGATATGTCGCTCGACTTTGGTCATCCATATTATCCTTCCCCCAAATTACACTGTATTCCAAAACTTCCGTTGCCAAAATAACAACCGAGTGCTGCGGGAGCGGTCTCGGAGCGGTATAGTTGACTTCTTACTCTCCGCGAAGGTCGAAGACATACTTTATTTCTCTTACATCGTGAGTACGCATTTCGTGCCTTAGTACCTAGAATTCACACCGCTACGTTAGATTGAGTTTTAAGGATAATAATATTAATAAATATTCGACAAGTGAAAATCACACAGCATTCAGTTATCTCTCGCCTTCTATCTCTAAGAAAAATAGTTGACAAATGTATTGCTCAACCTTAAACTGCCAATGGGACACAGAACTTAGAATGGCGTAAAAAAGGGTCATCCCAGAATTTTGAGATTTTGCTTTAAGTACACTTTTATGCACAGATAAGCTAATTGGGACTGGACCTACAGTTTAAAATGGAATCCGAACCACTGTGTACCTCACCGGTTATCGAACCCAGGCCCCCTTGAATACAAAGCAACAACGAGGTCATCCCCGAGTAAACCTGGTTGGTTATCGTAGCTTTCATGCACTTATCAGAAAAGTCGAGCTGTGCCGTTATAATCAATTAAGTTATTTGGTTATAAGAGGATTCTGAAGCTTTTCTCAGAATCCTGCACCGATATGTCTTCACGTTATCAGTGCAGCAGATAAAACATATCACTGTACTGATACCTTCGTTCATCCATTTCACCATGGTTGGAAGATTGTACCGTTTTTGCTTGTTCCTTTGCTCTATATTCTACATACTTCACATTGTGGAAAGCCTTGGACTATCGAACGACAACCCATTTGATGATGTTCTGAACTTCACTTGTCCTGCAGTTAAACAAATGCAGACTCGTACTCTCAACAACTGTACATTTCAGAAAGAAAGTAGAAGTGTCACGTGTGAAGTCCTGTTAGCAGTGTCCAACACAACGAAGCAATATATTCACGCTGCACTATCATTTGGTGTTCTAGCGAATAGTACTGCTAGCGATGGCAATGGTTCAGTCTGGTGCGTGACTCTGAGTCGTGTTCGTGCCGACTATGTGAAGGTGAATGGAAGTTCACACGAGCAGCAATTCGACACAGCTGAATTCCTTCAGCAATTCCAATATGCACTGGCAGAGTTTAGTCTAAAAATGCCTTTCAGTACCAAAGTGTCCATACCCATAGGAACTGTCGACCTGACTAGCTGTACAGATGACAGACATGAAAGGTAAGCTACAATTTCATATTATTTATTTTGTTTTCTATATTTTATAAAGGAATTGATGAGCATAAAGTGGAGGATTAACGGCCTTTTCTCGGGAGGGGAGGACTCGCCGCTGTGTTAGTTTAAGATGATTTAGTTTTATCTCGTATGCAGCATCTTCAAACTGTAATCGTCAACCTGTGCTTGTCAAACCGGCATTGATGAGTATTTGGCTTTCGCGCTTGACATCTGTCAAGTCGTTCCTTGAGGTTGGCTACGCTGTAACGTGTATGTAAACATATGCTGTAAATGCTGAAAAGTATATGTTAAGAAAACAAGAATGGTTAATCTTTGTCACCACACTATAAGGACTGCATTTCTAATAATTCGTGCGCGCACACACACACACACATACATACATACACACTCGCACGCACGCAAATTACCTGCAATGATAATTAATTGTAATAAAATAAATATGTGAAGATTTACAGGTTACATATGGTTTTTTTATGTTTATGGTACGCAATATAGGTTTTCATATATTTATATCATTACAAAAATAAGGTACCTGAACCCAATATGGCCTACCTAAGGTTTGCGATTGTTTCTAATGGTGTACAAAATCTGGAAGGTAAAACTAATCGCAAAATTCAAAAGAGGGAACATTTCTGGACGTTTACTGAAAATTGGAGTCAGTTTCAAAAAAGTATATTGTATTGTATTGATACACTTATGTTTTATTTACATAACGACATAATGAGATTATACAAAGAAATAACATCGTTTACAAACCAATAAACAAGGAAGTGAAGTGTCATAACTCGGCACCAGAAGACCATGGGCAAATGAAAGGCCCCTCATTATCCTTAGTGACTCCCAGACACACTACGTGAACATAAGAATAACAAATGTAACATTTGCACATGTTCTATACGACATATTCCTAAATATGCCATATTAAATCCACCTCACATAGTGTTCGTTTTTCGTTTGTTTCAAAATATATTTTAGATTAAAGTCTAAACTAAGTACATTGTTGTAAAGTACAAATTATGAGCTACCATGATATAGACTAGAGATACAAACACCTATCACTTGGAAGATGTAGTAAGTAATAACTTACCTATACAATATTAATTCAAGTAGAACACAATCACGAGGTCCAGCTATTTTGCTTCCTTGTCCTCAAGTTACAGCACTATAGGTACAACCAACAACTTCAATCACGTAATTCAGACAGTCTAAATGACATACTAACGTCATCTGTTGAATTCACCATGTAACTACATGGAAACCCAAAATAGTCTATATTGGGTTCAGGTACCAAATGATGGAGAAAGGAGTCGACTTTGCTTGAATGACAAATTCATTTTACACACTCTACAAACACTTATTAAACAAGGAAGTTCATTCACTTATGAATTAACAATTTTTACTAGAAAGTAAATATTACATTCAATGCTCAATGTTAATTCCCTTCCAAGCTCACAAGATCCACTCCGACAATGACTTCTTTCTAGCTCGACTATAGTGGGACCAAAAGCTAAAGAACTTGCGCAGAAAATGGAAAATGTTAGCTGGGGGGATGTTTGGTCGAGTCTTGAGATTAGCTGGGGCCCATGCAGGGCCGCCGTTAGGGAACGCGAGGCCCTGTGCGAACTTTATCCGCGAGGCCTTTGTGTTATGTAATGTTAAAATATCGATAACATTCGTTTCTCGTAAAATTCTTCTCTAGCGCCAACCTGGTTATTAGAATTGTGTAATTATTACCTATTGTTAAACACGAGCGCGCGTTCGCAGTATCGCCGTTTAGCAACAATAAAATTTAAAATTTGGCAACCAGCTTTTCTTAATGACTGCTGATTGAGACCTTGTTTTAGCGATACAAGCCCTAGAAAAATAATATGTTATCCTGTGTGTTCGCAGCCAGGTACTGTAAATTTACCCTTGTTGTTGATATGTATTTTTGTCTGCCAGAAAATGCACTAAATACGGAAAGGGGATTATGACAGCAAGAACAGGCCCCAGGGGGTGGCAACTCGGGCGCTCACCCGAGGTCCCGCGCTCCACGGGACACCGCGCAACATAAAAATGGTTTGTGAGAGTTCGTTTCCGAGTTTATAGGATGCTGGTGCTTCCAATTAAGTAACTAATCTGATATAGCCTGCATTCGTATCTTATTTTGACATACTTAAACATATCCAAAATTACTGAAATCATAAACAAAGTAGCTAGGGAAAGCGGGAGGTATGTTTTTAAAACGCAGCTGTGTAGACGCTGATACTTGTTTGAAGACTTTGGACCCAATTTATTATCTTGAGAACCTCTCAATTACCATCTCTTAAACACACTTTAATATTTTTACCTCCTTATTTTATGCATTAAAAAAATTAAAAAGTAATTTACAACCCAATTACCCTACCTAGAACTCACCAGATATTAGTGCTGCAGTCTGTGGACAAAAGTGTGTTAAGAAGAAAGTAAAAACTGCATTTTACACTCAGTTTTAAAAGGAGAAAAAAATTAAATATATGTTTATAATTACAAATGTTTTTAAGAAAACTTCGCAATTTTCATAAAACTAAATAAAACAATATTATCCCAGTATTCTATGGCTTTGGAAAACCTACTGCTTACAGTTTATATATGAATGGCTTATTGCAGAAAGGGACCTGAGTCACATTTTTGAGGTATCGGAATTAATTTTTTCATCTCCACTGTGTCTAGCAGCATACTGCAGGGGGGTGCATTGAGGGTTGCAAAATTAACTATTCATTATGTTGAATATTTGAGCCAACAACGGCACATTTCTTTCTTACACTATTAATATTATACGATTTTTCATTGTTTTTCTCAGAATTGTGCAAAAGTGACTCAGGTCCCTTTCTGCAATAAGCCATTCATATGTAGATAAATAAATAATAATACATACAGTAATTTTTTTGGTACAACCTAGCATTTTTTAGAGTATCTCAAAACTTTGAAAAACATGTGGGTAATTGGGAGGTAGTTTTCTGCCCTCCTTAACCCCCCCTTTAAAGTGTATGTATTAAGATTTTTAAAAATGCTTCATACTCCTTGGAGTATATTTACTTGTTTTAAGGCTAAAAACCACACAATTCCCACTTGACAAAAAATTAGTGTTACATTTAGTTAAAGCAGGACAAACCTAGTTTTTCACTTTTAAAGTCAGAAAAGTGCAGTAGTCGAAACAATATTTTTTTACTCGCTAGAGAATTGAAGCAAAATGCTGAAAAAAATACAATTAGTGCCCAACGAATAAAGCTATCATTTCATGTACTAGTTATTGCTTTATGACAATACAGGAAATTAATAAAAATAAAATAAAGTGATACCACCCAGTTACCCCACCAACCCAATTTCCCCCGCTTACCCTACTATATAAAGATAGTGTTCCAAATATTTGTATCAAAAATACTTAACATATATTGTTTGTTTACTTATAGAATGAAATATAATATGAAAATATTATTTTATGGAAAGAATGCAAATTCACTACAGTGTCAAAATTCAATGAATAGTAAAGAAAACAATTATGTTATTGGATATGATTAAATATTGCTACTTTTTTAGTTAAAGTATCAATATGATATTGAACTATCCCGGTTTTGAAATTAAATATGTACTAGGGGTACATGAAATTGATTTAGTTATCGATTTGTTGTTTTAAGTTCACTTTATACCCAGAGGGGGTTATCGGGACTGGACCTACAGTTTAAAGTGGGATCCGAACCACAGTACCATTTGCCTCCACCTGGTATCAAACCCGGGACCCCTTGATTATAAGGCAACGACCAATATGAAAACGAAATGAACATGTAATAGTGTTTACATTATAATTTTGTAGGACACCTGTACTTCAGACTAAGTAACAAAAATTGAAAAAAGAAATTAATTATACTTCCTGCAAATATTTTATGCCCCAGGCTCCGTAATGCAAGATTGTGCGCTGCCAAATACTTAAGGACATACAGTATTCGTTTGAAGACCTTACGCTAGTGCCGCTTTTTCTGTGAAATCAACAGTCCATGTTGCTCATCAATAGTTATGTTTTTCTGCAGTCTAAATTCACATTCGGTTCATTTTTTAAAGGTATTGAATTTGGCTTTCTGATATTTCATGGTTTTGTAGTCGATAGCTTATGACGAGCTTCTTATTGCACGTCCTTTAAAATTATTCACTAAGAAATATTGTCCTTCATTAGGACACAAGGCTTGCAACTAAAGTCGGTACATTAGCCTAGCAGAAATATTTATTACAAAGGGCAGTGGAAGGCTTAAGCAGCCCAATTGTAGGTATAGAGGAATTATTCATATAAGGCTCGATAGTAAAAAGGTTTATTAAACATCATGCCAGAAGGGCTTGAGACTACATAAATGATGATAATAAGAATATAAACCCCAATCTACATTCAATAAATAATCAAGAAACGATTTTACATAAATTGAATTATACAATTAAATCTTTACATAACTAAGGTAAAAAAAAGTAAAGTGCTCTGCTTCCCTGTACTTAGCACCACGCCATGAAGGCATATAGGGGGTGTGGGGGTAACGCCCTACACTTTCTTGATCCGGTCGTGAGTGGGGGTGATGTGATCAGCATCATACATAAGTGTATCAATACAATACAATATAGTTATTTGAAACTGACTCCAATTTTCAGTAAACGTCCAGAAATGTTCGCTCTTTCCAATTCAATAAATAATCAAGAAATAAATTTACATTTTTACATTTTACCTGGGTTTCCCCCAGGTATCCATGTCATTCGACGCTGGGTGGGCGCCGGGGCCGCTTCCAACGTTAGTTCACGGAATCGAGCCGGCCGGGGATCGAACCCGGGACCTTTAGCATGGTAGTTAGACGCGTTACCGACTGGGCCACCGCGGGCACCACATAACTAAGGCTTCCTAACACTTTATTTAACCAAAAGGGAATTATAGTAATTTCATTTTAATATCTAATTTTAATATTAATTTTTCCCCCAAAAGACCTATCTCAGAATAGAACAAAGTATGCTGGGCTTTTACTAAAATATCCCAACTACATAAAACAACTTAAAATACTAAACCACTACAAAAACCGCTACTCCCTGGACTTTGTTCCATTCCGAGTATGTCCCTTTTAACACTCAAAAGAAGGAACTCAACTTTACGTGCTTTAACCTCAGCTAATCAGTGAGAAGTGAAGTTCCCATACGAGGCTTGCTTTCCTCCGACCTCCGGCATTTCTTAGCCTCGCCCCTCCCCAAATCAAAGCCATCTGGTGGCAAACTAACTAAACATTTCTCTTTATTACACTCAAAGACCTTGCATATGGTTAAATGCCTTCAATCATCGCAGCCTTCTTTTCTGAGATCGCCTCTGCTTTTAGATCCAGGTGAGTTGACGTCAGTTTTAAACAGTTATGAATTTGATTCAATCATTCAAAAGGACCCTATTCGCATCATAAATCATGATTACCCAATTAAAGGTGATAATCGATACTTCAGACCCGCACCCTTCTTTCCAAACAGCTTACAACAAAACAGAAAATCTTATCTTTCACCTTCGAGTACACCAACCACCTTCTGTCGACCGTTTCCCCATTTTGCATAACACGCTTATAATGTCCAGGTGAAAAGTATATATTATCACCATTAATTGGGTAATCATGATATATGATGCGAATAGGGCCGTTTTGAATGATTGAATCAAAGTATTTAAAACTGACGTCCACTCACCTGGATCTAAAAGCAGAGGCGATCTGTCATCAGACTCAGAAGATGAACATGAAACATACTCTTCCTCGCAATTAGTTCGTACATTTGGCACCTGGTTCACAGACGAGCTACATTTAAGGTCACCGCCACCACTTGCAAACACGACTTGAACTATATCATGAACACACTCCGTAACACCACCATCAACACTAACACTAAAACACTTGACGTCAAGTGTATCTACATTATTTCCGTCTATCGTGGCGATATTTGAAGTGGAAACTGTATTTACAGGCAGCAAGATTCTCTCGAAGGCACCCTTCTGACTTTTTAAAAACGCGTACTTTATCATTTTTTTTTAGTCTTTTGGAATCCAGATTCAAATTTACGAAATTTGTCCCATTACCTAGACATTCCTATAATCGCGATTCTACACACACGCACGCATTACTGTGTCAAACAAGAATAACTTGAAATTTGTTGACACTTCGGCATGGTTGTAATATCTGGCAAAATATGGAAACGTTCCTTCTCTGGGAGAGCTTGAGAGGCAATAAAAATATTGTAACATACTCATATCTCCAGATATTTACTTCTATTTCATCTGCGGGGGCAATATGCCGACCCAAGGTCCTTTGACCTGCACACTGCTTGCCTTGCGAGGCCTGTTTCTGAAGCCCTTATTAGAAATGGATGAAGTTGTAAAGTTTGACGTCAGAGAGAGGGAAGGGGGCGGAAGAAAACACAGTACACCCCTGATTAAAAAGTGAAATAACCTTGTGTAATTTTTGTTGTATTTGTGTGTTCCTTATGATTTATTTTTGTAGGATTCTCATTTCATATCTAAGTTTGAGACATAAAACGCAATATTGAAAAACTGATATTGTTTTCCATGTTTCCTTCCGACAAGGAGTTTCGAAAAATTATTGAGAAGACAAATATGACAAATTTGTTGTTCATTGTTTTACAAGCGCTACTTACAATCTGAAGTACTTGGAATATCACCAAATAAGGGACAACGAATTGACGCCAATCCTGTGCTGCGAATTGCTTACCTAAAAAATCGGGAAATTAGTAGTATACGTGCAGAAAAGCTAGAATGAAAACACAATGAAAATGAATTCATGCAAACTAAGGTTTGCTTAAATTCTGCAGTCACATTTCAGTGCATAAAAGTGAGAGGCAAATTATTGATTGTTTGTGCCAGCATTGTTCTCAAACTATATGTATGCCTACTTTTCTTATTTTACGTCACTTTTCTGCCTCTTTAGTTAAATCGTTACGATGAGCATAAATAACGCTTATATACTGCTGGACAAAAAAAACCGGACACCTTAATATTTGACATCTGAATTGCAATTACTTATGAATTATGCTCTCAGTTAAGTATTGTACAATTGAACATTCATTATCGAACATTTTCCATAGTTTTTCCGTTTATTATTTATCTATTTATTTATTTATTTACTCGTATTTACTTATTTGGAACACCTAGTAGGCTCAAAATCAATTTCATTCAATTTTGTTTTAATTTATTGATTTTCAATTCCTGTTGATGTTATTTTGTTTAATGTCTAGAGAGCCATGAATTTTGGTTCATAGTAACCATAGTAACAGATAATATTGACATTGTCATTGCTGGTATTTTTCTTGCAAGTGTATTGTAAGTTTGCTAGCTTGAAAATGAGACGTGAAGAGGTAGTAAAAGCAGTAACTCTTCGCGATGATGGTCGTAGTGTACACTATATTGCTAGGATGCTAAATATAGCACAAAGTACTATCCATGAAGCTCTCAGACGGTATGATGCAACTGGTTCCTATGGTAGAAGACCGGGTTCTGGTCAGAAACGATGCACAACAGCACGGGAAGATTGTTTAATGCGTATCATAGTCTTAAGAGACCGTCGTACAACTTCAAATATTGTGGCACAGCATTTGAGAAATGTTCATAGAGCTTTGGTTTCTTCACGAACAGTTCGTAGAAGACTGAATGAAAGTGGTTTATCATCTCGGAGGCCGGCTACAGGTCCCAGGTTGTTAGCACGTCACCGGAAGCGAAGACTGGAATTTGCTACAAAACACTTACATTGTAATGTGGAGCAGTGGGAAAAGGTTTTATTCTTCGATGAGTCAAAATTCAACCTACGTTCATCAGACAGGCGTGAACATGTGTATAGAAGACCTATTGAGCATTATGCGCAATGTTGTTTCGTTGAAATATCACCCTTTGGAGGCAGTGGTGCCATGGTCTGAGGAGGTATTTCTTTACAAGGACGTACAGAGTTGGTTCTTGTAGAGAATGGGGCAATGACAGCTTGCAGGTATATTACAGAATGTGTGGCAAATCATGTAGTACCATATGCACCATTCATAGGCCCGGACTTTGTTTTTATGCATGACAATGCGTGTCCTCACATTGCGAATATTGTCACGGAGTTCTTGGACGAAGTTGCGATTACGTGATTAGAATGGCCACCACAAAGTCCAGACCTAAATCTGATAGAGGACGTCTGGGATCAACTGAAACAACATATCAGAAACCGCGCAATAGTTCCAGAAACAATTGAAGAGCTAAGACTTGCTATTCAAGAAGAATGGGAGCAATTGGACCAAGAAGTGATTGCCAACCTTATTCGAAGTATGCCACAGCTGTTACAAGCTGTAATTGATGCCAGGGGAGGTAACACCCACTACTAGACAGCTTATATACCCCACCAGTACCAGTTAACAATATTAAAAAAATATTGGTAAGATTTCCTTTTCTCTTTTTTTTGGGGTAGTTTTCTGTAACTTTCGTTTTTGTTCTAATTTATCTTATTAACAATAAATTTTAATTTGCCTTCTGTTGAATATATTCAGGTTTTCTTATTTCCAATAATTTCTGCAACCTTTAGTTAGCCTTCGAATCAGAATTTATGCGTTATCACAAAAAATGCAAGTGTCCGGTTTTTTTTGTCCAGCAGTATATAAAGCTAGCTGATTTCCCGACGTTGCCCGGGTATTTATTTATCCCAATCTTCTATTAGACAGGAATATAATGAATTCTAACTATAGGGTAAAATGAACTTGGAGTTGAACCGCATTGGGAGTGTCACTATTCATCTCAGCGGCCCTGAAAACTATGGATTCTACAATAATATCGGTCGTTTTCGATTCTTTTTACATGTCACCCCCTTCCCACCCCACCCCTAGGGGTGCCAGGGGTGTCTTACCCGCACAATATGTCTTTCAAGATTGTAAGTCATATGTGTACCAAGTTTGGTCATCGTGAATGTCACCCATTAGCTTAGAAACTCCGAAAACTATGGATTCGACACTAATGTAGGTCATTTTTGACATTTTATTTTTCACACCCTCTCACCCCCATCCCGATAGGTGGTGAACTTGAAGTTGAACGGCATTGGGAGTGTCACTATTCATCTTAGCGACCCCGAAAACTATGGATTCCACACTAATATCGGTTGTTTTCGATTATTTTTACATGTCATAAGCATTTTATGATGCCTGTCCTCGGTCGAGCATTAGGCAGGAAATCAGGGAAAGTTCGAGTCACAAATGGGTCGTTGATCCTTGTCGGCGAATTTTCACTGATGGCTTGACAAGAGGAGACATAGTTGTCCGTTACCAGAAACACAACTTTGTTATGACGCAATTTTTCTTTTCACAACAATTATGTTTTTCTTCCTCCTATTCGAGTGCAATCGCGCTTGCACAAAATATGAGCAAATAACTGATTTGGTAGCGCGAGCGAGGCCGCTCAAAGCGCGAGGCCCTGTGCGATGGCACGAGTCCCACACCCCTAAGGGCGGCCCAGATCCTATGGTTTAACATGGTGGCAAGAAGCAGCTGGGGGGGGGGGTATGGTTTACAAGAATTTTACTAGCTGGAGGGATACTCCCTGCATCCACCTCACTTGAAGCACTGGATGACATATATACTTCTAATAACCTTGCATATAGGCATAGATCAAGGCAAGATTTCACATGTAATGTTTTCGCTGAAATATGAACAAACTAATATAATATAACTGAATTTCCTTTTTATTGCAGACAATCATGTAAGGTGGAAGTGAATGTAGTTTCGAAAGTCTTGGAGCCAAACTCAATTAACAGCAAGTATCAACTGAAACAAATAATCAAAAACCTTTACATGGATGTACTTGGTGGTGTAGTGACAAGCATTAATGCAAGCTTAAATGAAGGAGGAGGTTCACGAGAACTGCTCGAATTGTTCAGTGGTTTAGTAATTGAGAAAATATACCTCACATCAAGTTATTTTCAGGACTTCTCCCACAAATTCTTTAATAGCATGATGAATCTTACCAGCTTGAGTTTAATTCGTTGCAGTATTGACTATTTTGATATTAGTAAGTATTATATACTTTTATCTAGTAGGCTATTATCTTAGTCAATAATGATAACCTGGGGGTAAATGTCTGTTATATCGGAGACACTTTTCTTCAAATTTACAGGAGAAACTACTTACGGAAATGAGTTTCTGTTGCATTTATCAAACTTCGTGGAGGTATTTTGTCACTATTGAATGCTGCACAACATAAAATAAGCACTTTTGATGTAATAAAGTAGCCTTTTGTGCGAAGCGACAACATTATGCCGTTGTTTCCATTATGAACCTGCAGATGGCGCGAGTGTAGAAAGTCACGCGGTCTCGCGAGAGGAAGAAGTGTTTTCCAAACGTGCCTTTTTTTACCAGAATTTTTTTTTTATTATTTTTTTAACTATGCTTACCTAACCTAACCTGCCGGAAATGGTTCGTGGGGCTAACGTGAATGGTTTTGGGGGCTATCGTGAATTGCAACACTGCATGCCCACTCCAAATCGACAAAACACAAGCACGACGCGTGATGATCCACAGTTGTGCGCGAAATATTCTGTGTTCCGCCACGGAAGAAAGGACCCAAAGAATTACTTGTAATGTGAAAAATCGAAGTTATTTTCGTGTAAAAAGCATAATGGTACCTTGAAATAGGTTCCGCAATACACAATTGGTAAGTACGAACCATTTGAAACTGAAAATATGCGTTAGAAATGTGTCTCCGATATAACAGACATTTACCAACCTGGGCTCATAAGAAATCTATCTATTGAGGTAGGAATTGAAACGTTTGTGACAAAAAAATGAGGAAATTGTTTCCTCTGTAAAGAGTGTGACAGTAGCTCATAAAAGTTGGGAATTTCATTCCCTACTGAACTTATCTTGGCATTGCCCTAAGTAGAGCATCAGCATTACTGCAAAATTCTAAGAATATATACATTAAATCATAACTATACTGGGAGGATTATAGACCATAGTGAATTCACTGTGCTTCATTTGCAGATTCATAACAATGTGCTTTTCCTCCTCATTCCATATTACAGTACATATTTGGAAGAGAAGGAATTGAAACAATCAAAATAACCTTTACATAATGTGTACTCCATATTCTTCTCAATGTATATTTTATTTAAGTCTTTCTTATGAAACGTCATCCGCATATGTAACCACTTATAGTCCTTAAGACTTAATTTCTAATTTATATATACAAGAGTCATGTGGTAATTATCACAAGTTATTAAAGTTACATACATTTGTGACAAATGTTTACATTGAAGCAGCACATGTACAGTGGGATCCATGAGTATTACCATGCAAATTGTCTATCACCATGTTCGTGCACATTGTTTGACCCAATAAGAGCTTTAATAATTAAAATAAAACCCAAAACAAGCTGTTGACAACTTCTGCACGAGCGTACATAAATTCCATTGCTTAAAAACACATAGGATGTAAGAGAAAAATTAATGAAAATAGTCATGGACAATTTGCCAAGCAATACTATTAGATCCCACTGTACCACACCTTCCCCAACCACAGACAAAGTTTTCCTTTCTGACCACTAGAAGGCAGTATTGAACACCAAGGACGCTCTGTTGTGTACAAGGTACTCCAAAATGAAGTGTTGTTGTCATACCACCCACCCATCACCTCTTCAAAACTTCCATATCTTACTTTTCATTGAAAGTGAAATCTGCACATTTATTGTGTTAATTATTAAGAATTAAAGAGCTTTATTCCCATATATTTATCTAACAAAAGCTCATATTCATAATCATAAAGATGCAGTAGAACATTGAAATCCAGTAAGAGAACAAAGCAAAAGAAATAATATTCAATTAGCACTCTCTGTTGTCCAAAAGTGGGTGAAGAAAGTTGGTGGCATAGCTAACCAACAAATGGCCGACTGAGAGATCATAACCATAGCCATGCCAGTGGTAGTGGTACAGTCAGGGACACTTCTGGGTTGTAATTGATTGATTGAATTGGTGTTTTAAGTCCACTTTATGCACAGTAAGGCTAATTGGGACTGGGCCTACAGTTTAAAGTGGGATCCGAATCACTATGTGCCTCCACCAGGAATCGAACCCAGGACCTTCTGGGTTGTAATGAATGTCAGTAGAGTTGTTTCAACCCAGAAATGTTCATGAATATACAACGGTACTAACAATTGAACAATCAGGAGTAAAGTGCTGTCATTAGCAACTTATTGATAAACACGTTAAAATTCCTACCCTTAAAAACAACTTTTTCTCTATTGGTTAGCACAATAAACTGGCTCATCTGCCATAAAGGAGTATAAATTACAGAAATTTTGGATATTTTTTTTAAAAGGATTCCATAAAATAGCAATTTTCTCCCTACTGAACAGTATTTTATCAGACAGAGCAAGAGTGAGAGAGAGAGAAAAAGATATATATATATATATATATATATATATATATATATATATATATATATATATACCGCGTGAGGCACCTAAAAGTACCACCTGAAATAGCGAAGAAACCAGAAACAGTAGCGATGTGAGGTTTGCGAGAAACAATAACATCAAATGGGGCTCGTAAATTGGAGGTATGGGGTGGGTCGAAAAATATCGACAAATGGGGCATCTGGAGCAAAGTCATATATTTTTAAATGGAACGATATACAATAACATGCATAATATAAAAGAGCACACGCAGAGAAACACAAAGCCGTTGGTCTCATGCATCTACTGCACATAGGAACGAAGATATGGCCATGTGAAAATATGTAAACAAACTAACAAGTGGCCCACTTGACCGTCAGTACCACGGCATGTACAAGTATGAGATGTCGGAAGCCATTGGACAAGATGAAGACAGAACGTGTTAAAGGAAGAAAAAATACAGTAGACATCGTCAGCACCATGTATTTGACAGTGTTACAGCATAATGAAAATGACCATGACAGTATGTCGAAGAACCACTGCGTAAGAAGCGAAAACCTGTCAAAGTGTGATTTCAAAGTGGTGGCCGTCAGCTGCGATACAGTCAACGAGTCGCCCACTCAAAGATCGTTGCACAGAATGTAGCATCTCGTAGGGAATGTCCCTACAGGCCGCAGTAATGCGGTGTTGCATATCCTCTGGAGTTGTTGGCACATCCCGGTAGACAATGTCCTTCAGCTTTCCCCACAGGAAAAAGTCTAACGGTGTCAAATCTGGGGAACGAGCCAGCCATTTGACAGGCCCTCCACGTCCAATCCAACGATTTGGAAATGTATTTTCCACACATGCTGTAGCGCGTCTTGCACTGTGAGCTGGGCACCCGTCATGTTGGTACCACATTTCCCTCCTTGTCTGAAGTGGTATGTCCTCCAATAGTACAGGCAGTTCATGTTGTAAAAACTGTATGTATCGGTCAGCATTCAGTGTCCCTTGTATAAAAAAAGGGCCAATGAGATGTTCACCCACTATACCACACCACACGTTCACACTCCATGGGCACTGGCGTTCCACTTGGCGAAGCCAATGTGGATTTGTCACCGACCAATAGTGCATGTTCCTTAGGTTGACATTTCCATGATTGGTAAAAGTTGCCTCGTCAGTGAAGAGGATACGTGACAAATCGGGTGTGTCGTGTCGTAACATCCATGTGCAAAACCGAACACGGTCCACAAAATCATTCCCGTGAAGTTCCTGATGGAGGGAGATATGATATGGGTGAAACTTGTGTGTGTGCAGAATGCGCAATACACTTCGCTGACTCATCCCAGCATCCCTGGCAATTTCACGGGAGCTAACGTGCGGATTCACATCAACAGCGGCGAGAACATTTGTTGCACCTGCCTCACCTGTAGTTTGCTTGTTCCGCACACGTGCTCGTGGTGTTACACTTCCGGTGTCTCTTAATTTAATAAATAACTTACCAAACAGACGTCGAGATGGCTGTCGTCTGTCCGGATATCTCTCTGCGTACACACGGTAGGCTTCTGAGGCATTCTTTCGGCATTCCCCATAAATCAGGATCATGTCCGCTTTTTCTATGTTTGTGAACACCAGTGACGATGCTACATAAAGGGCAACTAGGGCACTGCCCCACAACAATTTTAACATAAAAAGTTCATCTGAAGAGACGATCGGTATATACGCGTAAATATTTTGTTTTTTTGTTTTTCCCTCAACCCCTACGTTGCTGCAACCAGACTTACAGGGTATGCACCCTGTGCGAGGTTAATATATTTCTCCGTCCTGTTGGAGAGAGTCCAATCTCGGCTCTGCCCCGGAGACGTGACGTCACTGACTGATCCAAACATTTACAGCATCGGCAAGGGACGGTCCTCTCACAATGGAAAAGCGCGAAATTCGTAGCCGTCTCTGGGCAGGGAACGAGGTGCCCTGCCCATTCATGTTTGCCTCAATCACCGTTCAGTGTTTCCAGCGCTTGGCAGGCAGTTCATTCGTTCTTCCAGCCTGCAGCAATAAGATAGAAAAAAAATCCCTCGAATGCTTTTCTTCGCGCTTGTTCCGGCGACCTGAAAAGTTGACAACACTTTTTATTGCACAAACTAGTCCCTCGTATTTTTAAAAAGATCCTTCTTTCTTCCCATTGTAATACGGATTTGGATTTGAGTTAGTGTGTGAGTTTGCGTTGCGTTTCGTCTGTGCGTATTGGTCGCTTATGAAATAATTAGTTTCTCGCGATTTTATAGTTACTGTCTGTGTTTATTTATTTGTGTAATTGTGTCTGTGTTCCAGCAACTTGACATGCAGAATATCTTCGTAAGTATAAACGAACTTTTTGGGGGTACATGGCCATTGTAAAATGTTGTAACTGAACTTAACGCTGCATCATCTTCCTAGTTAGTCATTGATATTAGTGGATACTTGGTGAATATGACATTGAATCATGTAGAAACTTTAATATCTACGCCTTTAAATTCATTGACAATGGAAGAGAAACTGCAGTGTAACATTTTTCTAATCATTCCAGTATCTACCCAAAGTTTAGTTACTGCAAGCGTATAGGGTTCCGACGTCAATATTCGAGTTTTTTTTTTATTCATGTAATTTGTTCCATATGTTGCTGATTTTTCGTATTCCTACGTAGTGAGTATTTAATGCTCTTTGGAGAGATATCTTGATCAGAATGTTAATTTTATTCCAAATTGTTCGAACAATTTACTTACTCCATATCAAGGAACTCCCCTCAAAAACCTTAAAGAGGAATATAGAGGTAAACTGCCCCCCCTCCCCACCCAAAAGAAAAATGTGCCCTGTCTGACTGAAAAGGCACGCGCCGCCCCTGGTGAACACCATAATCTTCGCTCTTACCACTACGACTGCTTGCTATGAACTAACACGATCTCGTGGACCTGCTATCAAAACTTGCTCTGCGTAAAGGCAATTCTGTCAGGCACCTGAGAAGTCTTACATGCCGTGGTACTGACGGTCAAGTGGGCCACTTGTTAGTTTGTTTACATATTTTCACATGGCCATATCTTCGTTCCTATGTGCAGTAGATGCATGAGACCAACGGCGTTGTGTTTCTCTGCGTGTGCTCTTTTATATTATGCATGTTATTGTATATCGTTCCATTTAAAAAAATATGACTTTGCTCCAGATGCCCCATTTGTCGATATTTTTCGATCCACCCCATACCTCCGATTTACGAGCCCCATTTGATATTATTGTTTGCCGCAAACCTCACATCGCTACTGTTTCTGGTTTCTTCGCTATTTCAGGTGGTACTTTTAGGTGCCTCACGCGGTATATATATATATATATAACTGTTCAGTGGTATATGAATTATACCTGTCGAATATTTATTATTATGGTATTTTAACTATATACACCATGTATTTTTAGAATATGACCGAAACAAGGTTGTATGGAGCAAATATATAAGGTATTTGTATAATTGGTATTTCATTTTAGAAATATAAATTAGGGGCACACCAATTGTTTATGGTTGTGCACTTCTATGATGGCAATGTGTACATTATTGGTGTAAAACAACTGAGGGTGGAGATATCTAGTCCACAGATTACAAATATAAATTATGATTTTATATGTTAATCATAAAATATTACTTCATAACATTATTAATGACACTGAAACACAGATTAAGCTAAGTGATAATTCCAAGTTGTTTGAATTATATCGAGTTTCTGGTAGAAAGAGAGTGGTGAGTTTCAACAATTGGTCTCTTTTTAAGATCAAGGTTTTATACAAAGCTTTCTCGCTGCTGATGAGGTTAAGGTCATTTATAGGGGTTATAAGGGCAAATTTAGGGTCAAAATATGTGTGACAATAAATTGGATTTTGTGAAAAATTTTCGGGTCTTGGGAGAAAAGTTGGAGGGATGATAGAAGACTCTGCTTAGACTGACTCCTGTATGGCCAAATGGTTATCACTTTTGCATTCTTCGTGGAAACTTCACAGATGAAGAACTACTTGAAAGAATAGCAGTGAACTGTGGACAAGAATCTTAATTAACTACTGCAATCGAGCTTGTCCTCTAAAGAAAAATAACTGAAAAGACTTTGGCTCACTCAGAACTGTTTCATCATGTATAGATGGACTCTTCCTGCCCATATTCTTTGCTAATGAATGCTGACTACTTGTGCATTTTTATGGGAGAAATTAGCTGACGCAGTTGCCTTCTTGTAGGAAATTCCTGTTGTTTCTCATTTTGGGAAAAAGCTGAAGTGATCTAATCTGTATAAGTCTAACTGCCACACAGGAGACCCTGGTTCTATTCACGTGATGGGTGAAATCAGGTTTGAATATTTTCAATGGTGTCTGTAAACAAGTGGCTCTGGACTTAACAAACCTCTTATTACCTAAGGGCAGTGTAAAGGTGGCAGGAGTGTGGTACTGATCACATCACCACTACCAACACTATCATCACCATCAGCACCACCACCATGGTGAAAATCAAGAATGTACTTTCACACCCCTTTTGTGCCTTCTTGGTATGGTGCAATTTACACCTTTACCTTGGTACCTGTTCCAAGAAGTACTTAATTGGATAGAGTCCCGGGTTCGATACCCAGTGGAGGCACATAGTGGTTCAGATCGCACTTTAAACTATAGGTCCAGTCCCAATTAGCCTTACTGTGCATAAAGTGGACTTAAAATACCAACTCAATCAATCATTACTCGCCCGACCCTGTGGTCGAGTGGTTAGCACTTCACGCTGCGACGCCAAGGGTCCCGGGTTCGAATCCCGGTCGGGCTTGGTTGTTTGTGAATGTCCATTCATCAATTTCATCATTTCATCACTCATCCCCATCTTCGCAAATTAGCCAAGAGGCACAAAATGCGAAGTAAAATAAACTAAATCAATCAATCAATCATTACTCAATTGGATGGTTGATTGATTTCAGCATTTGAGCTGTTGTGCAATTAACACAGCAACAAACAAGCCCTTTCTATAAGCAAACATTGGAATATTTGCGCAAATTAATATTCCATCTATGACAAAGCTGAGGGTGTAAAAGCAACAAGGATAAACAGAGGTCAATCTCCCATGTCAGAAACATCACAGACAATTATCCTGATCATGATTTTGTATGTGGGAGCCTCGTTTACTCGAATGGTGTGCTGTTACAATGAGAACTTTGGAAACACCTCTACACCCCGTGGTGGAAGGTTACGTATCATCCTTTGTTATAAGCCTTTCTCTCTCATTTTTCATAAAATGGAAAATAAAACAAGAAATTTGAAATATGGTATACAATATTAGAAATTACTTGGCATGTTACATAACATGGACTGTATCAACTGTCAGTAAGCACATTACTGCCGCTTGTACTATTACGTTCAGACAAAGATGATGGGAAGTAGCTAGACAGAAAGAGCATCAGAGGTATCATGAGCACCATTCAAGAAACCTGTCAAAATGCGTTGTTGTAGAATTTGAACATCAAGAAATATGTAAAGTGTCTGCATTTCAAATTCTTCGTATTCTTCAAGTATTCATACAAAAGAATCTTGAAAATACTAAATTTTCCCCGCATTATAAATTGTTTCTGATTTTTTAATATCAACTGTTACTTTGTCTACTAGCTACAAACTATTATCAAAATACTCAATTATTTAATGATTAAGAATAGCATAAGTAAAAAGTCTCCTGATTTATTTTTTATCCTTTATTCCTTAGATTCTACTGATGTACCAAATCTGCAATACCTGGACTTGAGTTCAAATAGACTTGGAGATCAGTTTGATATATCAGTGCATCTATCAAAGTTTCTTTTACTTAAAAAATTGTATTTGAGCTCAAATTGTTTTACTAGTGTCACACTATCTGAACTCTTTTTGCCTCAAACTTTGGAAACACTTGATCTTTCACAAAATAACATTGAAACTCTTGGAACAAATGTGATCTCAGAAACTTTATTTCATATCAGCATACTCAACTTCAGCAGATGTAGCATCAGTGTAGTTGATGAAGAGGCTTTCAAGATGTTTCCTGCACTAACTTTTCTGGATATTTCATGGAATAGTATCAAAATTTTGTCTCCATTAACATTCAAGACGCTAGAGCACTTGAGATTTGTTGATGTTTCCAATAACCAGCTGCAAAATGCATACCACTTTGAAGTAAGTGCTTTGGATACATTAGATATGTCTCAGAATATGTTATCATCCCCAGTGGACATAATTTCCAATGGAAGTGTTACAACTTTAGATCTATCATGGAATAAAATAATTAACTGGTACAAGAATACAATTTTTTCCAATACTGAAGAAAGCTTTGTGCAAAGCATAAATTTTTCCAACAATAAAATCTCAACAATCACAGCCACAATGGGCCATTCCTTAAGAAAAATATCTCTAATAGATTTAGGAGGAAATCCAATTGATTGTGGTGATTGTGCAACACTAGAATTTCAAGATTGGCTTCGGAATGAACCGAGAACTCATATTCTAATCAATGATGTCAACAAAACAGTGCAATGTACAAGTCCTAAAAAATGGACTGGCAAACCTGTATTGGAAGTGCAGTTTAAATTTTCCGAATGCTATGATACCAAGACATATATTATAGCTGTTGGTACTACAGCTGGAATATTACTCATGTTAATGATCATTATGGGTGTCATTATGTGGAAACAGCGGAAGAGAAATTTAGACTCAAGATTGCATCATGATCCTAAATTTACACCAAACAAAATGGATGCTCTTGTTCTTTACAGGTAAGTTCTTCTTTTGATGCTAATAGAATATGTTACTCTTGCACTAGCACATGTAATGATGACTTCTGTCCTTGTGCAAGAAATTATATGTCTTACTAAAACACATTAGTAACAAAATGTGTCATAACAAAGAAATAATTACTTCAGAATTTCTCATTTCATTGCAGTATTTCAACACATTAGACTATACTCTACTATACTCCACTGTATACATATATCGTATTTCATTGTTATACTCCATGATATTTTATTATATTCCACTGTAACCATACATTGTATTGGCATCGTATTACTGTATTGTAATTAATGTGCATGATATTGTAAACACAAATTCATAATATTTACATTGCAGTATTTCATCACATTAGACTATATATACTCCACTATATTTCACTTTATACATATTTCATTGTATGATATATTGCAATGTTTATGATATTGTAAACACAAATTGACATGTCCGATATCTCAGCATGTAAATGCAAACAAGTGATTCATGGATTAAATAAAATCAATCAATCAATCTCAAAAACTATTTCACTTTGAAATTAATGTTCAACATTTGAGCTTTCTGTTATTCAAATGTAAATCTTAATTCTAAATTAGAATTGCAATATGTGTGAGTTAATAAATCCATGTCACCTGTATTCATGCTTAGTGAAGTAGGAAAGATAGATTATTGGAAGTGAAAAATAGTACTTGAACTTGTTAGTTGAGCAGATGTTTGCTCGAGACTTGGGGCCAGCTAGCAGGATGCTTGCTTGCTTTATCGTGGCTCACAGCGCCTATCCTTTGCGGTTTCTAGCCATCGGGACCGCTTGATTTGATCCGACTTCTTCTTGTCTCCTGTCGTTATTCCTTATGGCACCTGCACAATACACTTTCACTTTCACTCGTGATTTTCACTATGGGAGGGTATCCTGTTAGGTATGTTACACTGTGATCTTCCTTATTGTTTTTGTTTACATTGAGATGTTGTGTTTTCGTGCGAAGCTATATAGCGTCCACATGATGGGAGCTCGAGGCTGACTTATCAGGGTTGGGATTGACGCCGGAAATGGAACAGCTAGTCGAAGTAGGGTTTGATACAACTGTTCCCGATGGGCTTGTCGTAAGGGGCATTGGAAAAACAGATGAGTTATTGTTTGGCTGGGTTCTCCGCATTGACAGGAAGTTATAGGTACCGCATTTATCCTTGCCAAATGTTGATTCACCAGAACGTGACCCGTGCGCATTCTCAAGGTGAACACAATCACGGCCCGTGGCATTTTCAAAGATTGATACCAAGGTTGTTTTGTGCCGATGTGCGTGTTCCACTTATAGGTGGTTGTGTTTTGTAATTCGTGTGCACACCATTCATCCCATTCGTGTTGGATTTTCATTTTTACGCGAGGGAGCAAGTCTGTGTAAGGCAAGCGTAAGGGGGTTACGTGTTCGAGTGTCCGAGCTTGCTTTGCGTAGATGTCTACGAAGTCGTGAGATTTGTTTTGATTGGAATGTGCCTTGATGTAGGTAAAGGTCACTTCTTGTCCCCGTTTTCGGAGCCGTAACGCTGCACTTTGAATAAGATATGGGAAAATCGTAAGTTTATAGGCTGCAGTGCCTGCTCTTGACAACGTTTGGAGCACGCTTAAGGCGTCGGTCAGTATAAGACATTGTGGCAGGCCCGACGCGAGGATATGAAGTAATGCTCTATATATTGCATAGCATTCCGCCGAAAAAATTGACGCGTCGGGAGGTAATTTAAATTGTCTAATTATGTTCTGGGACGGGATATAAAATGCAGAACCTACTGCGGTATTGTCTTTTGATCCATCCGTGTATATTAATGTCGACTCCGGCCATCTTTCTTGATATTTTCCATGTTCACCACGGTCGGCGTAATGAATATCTAGATTTGGCTCTATGGGGATATTTAATTGATATATGAGTGGGTGGTCGTGGGTAAATGACAGCTGATAGGCCTCTGTGTCTATGAAATAGCAGTATAGGAAATAATATCGGGGGGTTGAGTGATCTATACGCTTTATTATCTCCCATTGTCTTTGGATGGCAAATTCTCTATTAAAAGGGTGGGGGTGTATAGCCCATGTTTTGAGTAAAAATTGTACCGTGAGTTTTTTTCGTCTGTGAGTAAGTGATTGTTCATTACTCTCGAGATAGACACTCATGTTTGGGCTGGAAGGCATTAGGCCGAGGCACGTTCGTAAAGCCTGTCGTTGTAAGATATCTAATGAGTTCAGGGTTTTTGTGTTTGCCCCACCGTATACTGGGGCTGCGTAATCGTATAATGATCGAAAGCAATTTTTATAAAATAAGAGCATAATGTATGGATGACTCCCCCACTTAGTGGTGGATATGCTTCGTAATATGTTAATAATTTTTTTTCCTTTTACTTTGAGGTATTCAATGTGGGGTCTCCACGTTAGTTTTCTGTCAAAAAAAACTCCGAGATATTTATAGGAGTCTACAAAAGGTATATTTTGGATACTTGGTATATTGTTTGGATAAGTTAAAGGTTGTCGGTGATTGAAAATTAGGATTTTTGATTTGGAGGGTGAGAAGGTTAGTCCTATACTCCAGAGGTTATCCCGAAGTACTGTAATAGCCCTTTTTAGAGCAAGTATGCCTTGAGTGGCATCAGAAGTTTGTTTATAACAACATAAATCGTCGGCGTATTGTAATACTTTAAAGTCAGCGAGATCTAATTGGTGGATGTGGTGGGTATATATATTGAATAGTAGGGGGCTGAGGGGGGACCCCTGTGGTATTCCGGTTCGTACTTTTCTGGCCCCGTCCACTCGATCATCGAACCAAAATACAAGATTTCGTTCATTATATAAATTCCAGATAATATTAGCAACGGAAGGGTGTATTGATAATTTGTCTAATACATTGCATAGTATTGGGACGTAAACCGAATCATAGGCTTTCTCAATGTCTGTAAACAGGCTAAAACAATAGTCCTTAGTTATCTGACTATTTTGAATTGCTACTGTGAGAGTGGATACGGCATCTTGGCTGCCGTGATTGAGCCTGAATCCCATTTGTGTTGGGGGGAAAAATTGTTGCTTTTCCAGGGTCCAGTTTATTCGATGTTGTAATGTTTTTTCAAAAAGTTTGGTGAGTACCGGAATTAATACTATGGGTCGATACGATTGTGCGTTATTGCGAGGTTTGGATGGTTTGAGGATAGGAATTACGACATGATTGTTCCAGGTTATGGGGATAATACCGGTGCGATATATTTCATTGTAAATTTGTACAATGAGGTGGATACCTTCGTCCGGCAAGTGGCGAAGTACGTCATATGTAATGCCGTCATATCCTGGTGCGGTATTTTTGAGGGAGTCCAAGGTATTTGTGAGTTCTAATGCGGTCACCGCGGGAAAGTCATCTGTGAATGTTGCGTTTAATCTTTCGTCGTGTTTATAACCCGAGCTAACCGAGGGGGGTGTTAATAAAGATATGAAGTCGTTTTCCCAGGTTCGGTCTAGCGTTTTCACCTTACTTTGGGTGGGTTTGCGAATGGAGTTAAATTTGTGCCAAATGGAGCTTATGCTATCGCTGCGATCTAATGTATTGCAAAAGTTTTGCCATGCTGCTCTCTTCGCCTGGAGGTAAGTTTTTTTCGCTTTCGCTTGTAGGCGTTTTAGTTCAATCAAATTTTCTCGGAGGTGGCGTCTTTCATATTTTCGGAGTTGTTGTCGTTTTCTGATTTTAATGGTTTCGCAATCTCTCGTCCACCAACTTATGGATGGATATCTGGCCGGGATACTAAAGCGGGTACGAGTAGCACTGTGGTCCATAGCGACCGTAATCATTTCGATGAGATTGGAGTAAACTAGGTTGATATTTCGGAATGATAAAATTGGCATGTATATCCGTGAGAACGTGGCTTTGAACGCATCCCAGTTAATGGAGGCTTTATTCCATCGCCGTACTGGGGGTGTCTGGCTGTTAGCTAAGCCTGGGGGTCGGAGATTGTGACGACGTCTGATCAAGAGAATGGGTGTGTGATCGCTTCCCCGTAAGTCTGCGTCTTTATACCACGCGAACTGAGGGAAAATTTCCGGAGACGTTATCGTCAGGTCGATGCAGGATGGGTTATTTCCGTTGAGAGGGTAATGAGTGGGGGTGCCATCGTTACAGAGAATGAGGTTATTCTCAGTGATCCATGTGTCAATTGCGTTACCTAGTCTGTCGTTATGTTTGTCCCCCCACGTTGAGTGGTGTCCATTAAAGTCACCTAAAAGGGCAATAGGTCCGGGAACGTGTTGTATCATTTCTTGAAGGTCTCGTGCTCGTATGCGTTGGGAGTTAGTATTGGAAGGGATGTATATCGATATGACTGTGAATGTTCGTAGGAAGATAGAAACGCGGATAGCTACTATTTCTGCTTGGAAATCTTGTTTTAATCTGATGTCATGCGGAATCCGGACTTCTGTATGTTGAATTTTTTCGTGTACGAATATTACCGTTCCCCTATTAGTTGTTGGTGTACCGTATAGATTATAATGCGCAAGACGATATTTTTCGCGTTTGGTACCTTTAACTTCCTGTAAACAGAGAATTTGCGGTTGATATTCGGCAATTATGTCTAGTAATTCAAGTTTTCTCGCGGAGAAGCTATTAACATTCCATTGTACTATTGTTTCCATTTCCGGTATCCATCGGAAACCTTGCTCTGTCAATGTGTGGATTCTATGATAGCCAGGAGATTAGATGTTAAAGATTGGATTTGTTTGATGAGTTGAATGCGACGATTTTTGTTTTCTGTTTCCCGCACCGCGTCCCATAAATTGGGAATCATGTCTAGAATCGAGTTGTAGATAAGATTGTGTTCTATTGGTATATGCTCTGGGGTTGAGTTATTCGAGAACACATTTGTTGGTGGCCGAACAGGATTCACTCTATCTATCTCCCTCTTACTTGTCAAAGCAGCGGGCCGGGCATTTTGTCCTATCGGTTTGGAATAATTACTTTCTGTGTCGGAGGTGGGACTGGAGGTCATGATTAACCCTTCATCATCATCATACCAGTTCCTGCTATTGTACGTTTTGCGGGGTTGATGGTCGTCTTTTCTTTTTGTTTTGGATGTTTTGGGTCGCCTTGGCGGTTTAATGGCATCAGTAGGGGAAGTATTTTCTAATACTGGTTCTTCCCTTGTGAGCACCGATTGCGTATGATTCAATATCTGATAGTTATTGACCGTTTGTGTAGAATGGGGCAAGTCAAGTCTAGTGTTGTCCACCGAACGTTCCGACCTTGGAAGACGTAATGGGGGGAAATTAGCACCTGTGAATCTTGGGCGGAGAACTTCCTCCCTGGTGGGGCTGGGAATAAAAATCCCTTGTAGTTTGTTTTTTGCCTCGTGGTATGAAATGTTTTCTTCAGCCATTTTGTTTTGTATGGCTGATTCAAGTCTACGTCGGGGGCAATTTTTTGATAAAGAGGAATGGGGTTCTTTGCAGTTAATACACAAGGGTGAACTGTCGCACTGGTCTTCATGTTTATCTTTGGCACAATTGGCACACACGGGTTTCGAACGGCACTGTTTGTGGTGGTGCGAATAACGCCAACATTGGGAACATTGCAAAACTGCTCTTGTTCGAGGTGTTACTTCGTGTATTTGGCTATTAATGATGATTTTATCAGGTATTTGGTTCCCGCGGAAGGTAACACAGAAAAGTTTTGTTGGAACGAGGTCGAAAGTCCCATCTTCTCGCCAGATCTTTTTCGGCAAGCGTTTGACTGTGAGAACTCTGATGGGGCTTTCTATACCTTCCAATACATCTTGTTCGGAGGTATCATGTTCAATACCAAATACCAGACCCTCCCTTTGAACTAATGAAAGTGGCACCCGCGATTGAACCAGCATTTCCCGATGCAAAGCAGTCTGCAGCATGAAATTATTAGCAGCCCTTGCTGTTTTGAATGTTACCCGGACCCGATTGATACCACATTGTTCTACCAAGTTCACGGTCACATTTTTTTTCCTGAGAATGTTTCCGACGCTACCTGCGGCAAGTCTTTTCGCGTTTTTCTCAATGCCGTCCAGAAGGACGACATATGGTCCCGGCATGTCTTTGTCGTACCAGTATTCGGGAAGAGTGGGTTGAATTTCGGAAATAGTGTCTCCGCGGGGAACTTTGTCGGGCTGGATCGATTCCTCCATTTCATCCCGGTGACGTTTTTGGGTGTTTTTGTCCGCACTTATCTGAGAGGGTGTTATGTGGTTAGTCTTGGGTGGCGATGAGGGTTGATCTATTGTGTCCATGTCGGTGTCCGGGGATTCGTTCCCGTCCATGGCCGTTCGGGTCGGCTACCCGGTTGAAGGTATGCGTATCACTGTTCTATTAAACCACGCGGTATGTGTTCCTATACAATACCTGTTCACTACACTATCACTTGGTAGCAAAATCGCGAGAACTAGTTGAGCGTGTAACCACTGCACGAGGATCTGCATACGTACGTCTTGATCCTGTCAAGGTTCCAGTTGAACTCCTCCTAGCAGGATGCTCCTATGGTTTAGCATGATGACAGTGAGATGACTGGAGGATGCTTTGCATACATTTTTCTAGTTACATTTCCACACATACTTTCTCACCAGGCACTGGGGGAAGCAAGTCAGTCTCATGGTGGGTCATTAAACACTACACTTAATTACAGTGCACATTAAATATTAACTACATTTTTAAACCTTACCTGAAACTAGAGACACTTAAACTGCAAAAATATGCAGGCAAAGTGACATTTAAAATATGGAAAGAAGTGCAAGTATAGGCATTAAAACAACAACCAACAGAAAGAAGACACTATAAAGAGAATTGAATGTTACTATTGTTGGTAACGACAAGCATGATCATATATATATATATATATATATAAAGAATTAATGGGAAGGTTTCAACTTTCACCAGCCCAAGGATAGTAAAATTTCAATGGTTATAGACCATTAATGATAATAGTAATAACTAATTGCTTGATGTTATTGAGTATTTTTAAAAGGGTTATTAATTATTGTTATCATTAAATAATTTTAAGTCCTGCACTGGGCTCGGACTACGGGACACGTGTTGGTTCAAGTCTCCTTGGGGGAAAGCATAAGAACTTTTCTCATGAGATTGGGAAGCTACGAATGAGTAGCATAGCATGGTCATAGAAACCTACAACGACGACAGAGGGGTTTGTGGTGCTGACCACATGTCACTTCGTAACTGGTTGATCGCCCACCTCTGATGAGCCATGTGTGAGTTAGGCCAGCACTCAGTAGGTAGGCTTTGGTCCTCAAGCGCTGTTGTGACACAGATTATTATTATTATTTATTTCCTTTTAAACAATCTCATTGTATGTATCAATGTACACCTATTAGCAGCAACATTATTTTTCTTCATTATGTCTATTGTTGGAGTACATTTCTATTTCCATTTTCAGCTTTTGAAAAATCTATCAAAATATTCTGAATTTTCACTTTTTGAAGCTACATACAATTAATTATTGCCAATTACAGTATATCTTTTCCATAAAAAATTCTAATTGAGAATATCTAACCATCCATTACAAACCAAATTTTTCCAAGTACTATAATAAAATGATTAATTATGCATTAGATTATGTAATTAATGTAAAATCTTTGCCAAACCAAAGGGAGGGGTTTGGACCTGTTAAACAAGTCTTAAAATTAAAATATGCCATTTAAAATGTAATGCTTTATAGCACAACCTTTGTCTCTCCTTTCTTTGAGAGTTTAGACCACTTGTAGTGGCTAGACTAATTCATGGAAAATAAATGTAGCATTTGGTAAACCAACCCCTGTTTGGAATGCCCAAATTCTCCATTAGTAAAGATTTACATATATAAGATATTTCTAAGTCGCATCATAATGCCTAATGGGCTGAAGTAAAGATGCTGCATACGGAAATGCAAATAAAATGTTTCCTACGAGTTTTGCTAGAAGGTTGCATTACTGGCTGAAATATCATTAAGTCGAGGGTAGGCCACAGAGATAAGTTAGGCTAACTCTGTGTTAATGAAAGTACCAATTGCAAGGCCATAGATACGTTTTGTTGATTTATGGAATTTTGTGGATTTGGTCAATGCACCTATGGAAACACTCTGTAAATATAGAAACAGCATATAATAAATTGATGCAATCCCCTAAGATAATGCTTTGATTTGATGAACTAACTCCATAAGCTAAAGTTCTGCCAATTACCAGTAGTTTATTCACTTTATGTACTGTGTATTGCATTGTAAACAAACCTAGGGACAGATATAAATATTGTATGTATGACTCCCTTTCCGAAATTGGAGCGTTACTGTTAATCTGCTCTCGAGACATCCAGAGAGAGGTGTGGAAGAATGGATGAATGAAGGGAAGTAATCCAGGGCAGGATTAAAGTAGGAAGTCGGGGACACAATAAATTGTAAAGTGTTGATTCTTGGTTATTCATTAATGACAAAGGTAGCCTTATATTTCATTATGATGTTGGTTTCTTATGTTTTATTTTTCCACAGTTCTATGGACCAAAGTTGGATTACAGACGAACTGAAACCAACTCTACAGAGAGAGCCTCATAATTTTCAACTTTTCCTGTACAATGCAGATGACTTAGCAAGTTACATTGCATGCCCTTTAATTGATTGCATTCTTGTAATGTGTAAGTCAGTAATTCTTGTATTAACTGACAATTTCTTACATAACGAGGTAAGTGTTTAATTATTCTTTTAAAATTCCTTCTTCTCTTTATAGCTCTGTGGTTTGTATTGAACCAGAACTCTCCAAACAATCTTCCCTATTTTTTCTGTTCAAAGTTTAGAACCTTCATCCTCTTGTTCCCATTTCTCTCAAGTCTCCCTCTGCATCATTCTCCTGCCCTGTTTTTCTGGACTCGCAGCACATCATATCTCAGGTAATGTGAATAGTTTGAAAATCTCATAAGATATTTACTGAGTAGGACCACCACATCACTACCACTACAAGAAAAAAAGATGACACACTGTCCCACAATGTCAGATTTTAAGTAAAAATTTAGGGAACAATTTCACGGTAAATAATATACTGTACTAGGAAATATATTAGCAAATTTTGTGAAATTGCTACTACATTTTCAGTTAAAGAAAAAAGTTTTTTAATTAATTCTGAAGTATTAAATTCCCAGTTTTATATTCGATAGAAGCAATACAGTTGCTTTCAAGCATACTTGTTGGAGGAATCAATTTTTCTAAAATTTTGTTTTAGATCAAAATCTTATTATAAAAATGTGAACGATTATAATGTTTGAAATTGAACTGAACGGACTGAAATACCAATACCCAACCTTTTACAGAAGGTATGTGTAAATTATATCTATTATCAGTCAGTATGCTGACATCAGGGGTGCCCACAGGGGTTATTATGGTGCAGACTATGGCATCGAATTTTTTGGGTAGGATTTTTTCTTAAAATTCAACATTTATATATTTTTCTAAAATATACTTGATATACTTGTATGTAAAAAGTTTTCACCTTAGGTGCAATTTATTTAATCCACTGATGAAGAGAATGAAGTATTTTGAGAAAGGGGTGCCCACATAACAGTACAGCATTAGATACAAGTTGAATTACGTTGTCACAAGGGAATTGTGATGGTAATATGTATCGAAGGGGGAGGGGGGCAATATCCAACTGTTACATTTCAGGCTTTAAATTGACATGTAAATTGTGGTGGGGAATTGAGAATTAAACAATATCTAACTCTTGAATATCAGTGTTAAGTCTTAGATTATGATGGGAATTTTAATTAGGGGGATTGCATTAAGTTGGGGGTTGGGTATCCAATTCTTGTGTATTACTATTACATCTTAGACTGTTGTGGAAATTCTGGTCTGAGAATTATTTGTTTTGGAGGGAACAATATCCACTCTTCAATATCAACAGTAAGTCTAAAACTTACATGCAAATTTTGGTGGGAGGATTGAGTATTAAATTTGGAAGGTGAGAGATATGAAACTCTTGAGAAAGTGTTATGTCTTAGATTGTCAAGGGATTTCTGTAGTTGATAGGGGAGGGTTTGAACATTATATTTTAGGGACTGTATTTAGTGATATGGTATGCACACGTTTTCGGCGCTGATCATGCAAGAAGAGAAGCTGGAAATGAGCAAATATCGTGGGATCCTATGAAAGTATTGCCCATTAAATTAATATTCTTGTAAGACTGCAAGAAAATGGATGTAAAAATTTTCTCACTCGCTTTGCTTGCAATAATGCGTAACAAAAATGTATGCCTAGCATTTTGATGAGGTGATTGTGAAGAATTATACTGTAGCTGCATCACGAAACATAAACAATATTTTCAGTATAGATTGATAATATCATTTCTTAAAATATAATGGTTAGTGTTACTCTTGCCCAGGATAGGGACAGATGGAAGGCTTGTGTTGCTGCAGCCATAAACTTTCAGGATTAAGAAGGCTAGAGTGTTAGTTAGTTAATAAGGCTAGTGTCATTATACTGCTTAATTTAAAGCAGCTGCTTCATTTTGATGATGTAGTTATATTAGCAATACTATTTTATTATTGATATCCTATATTCTGTAATAGTTATTATACTAAGTGTACTTTATAGTAAGACCTTGCACATTACCTGATAAAACAGAAAATAAGTAATAACAAATTCATATTTCTAACTTCTTGTCAAAGGACAATGTTACTTTAGCAAAGAAAATTTGCACTCAAATGAATCCATCAAAGCTGCAGTTTCATCCTACATCTTGCCTGTTCAATGTACATGGCAGAACTGTATGTAGTCCTCAAGGCATTGGACTTTGCTGATATTAACTCCCTGCAGAAAGTCATTTTGTGCACAGATTCCACCAGTGTGCTTTAGACTCTGCGATTACCAAATTCCAGACATCCTGTAGTGCAGCGTATCTTTGGACGGCTAGTGTCCTTGTGTGCAAGAGCTGAAGTTCACTTCTGTTGGATCCCTAGTCACGTGGGCACCAAGGGGAATGAAGCAGCCAATGCTGTGGCTAAGTCTGCTGATGCAGAGGGTGGCATTCTCGTCCATCTTCTGCCATTTAGGGACCTTCAGAATGTTTTCGTATTTCAATTCTTAAGATGTGGCAGGCAGAGTGGGAACAAGATAAGGGGGAACAAGCTTCGAGCTATCAAGCCCATCCATCACTGGTGCTTGGCGTTTCTCGTCTCTTTCCTCCCATCGAGAAGAAATAATTTTTATGCAGATCCGAATAGGACACAGCCGTTTGACACATTGTCACTTACTGAAAGGACTGGACCCTCCATTGTGCCGCACTTGCAATGTTGTTTTAAGTGTTCGACACATTCTTCTCAAATGTGCCGATTTCAATCACCTCAGACAATTTTAATACAATTCCAATTCAAAAGAATCCATGTAATTTATTGATATGGATTACTAAAAATATTATGTACCTGAAGCAGAGAAGGCGAGTTCTTTGAAGGAGGCATCTTATTATATTCTTGTCTCGGCCTTAGGAATTTCTAGCACTGTCTCATGAAGTAATAATTGAAACAAGCCATTTTGGTTAAGGACATGCGGAACAGTCTTCACGAGGCTCTTCCCAAGCTCTTCCCCATGGAAGTGTTGCCAACTTAGCTCTCTTGGAACTAGATCTGGCTCCACTATGATGCCATCACTGGTTCCAGCCCACATAGACCAACTTGTGCCATGATTATACATTTTGCACGTGACATGATATTGTTATATTGGCTACGTCACCCCATCTCCTCTTATATCCCCAGCTACTTATTTTATAGCACCGTGTTGACGTGACATTGACATAATATTGTTATCTGTGTATACTTTATTTTCGATTTCATATGACCATAGGTGGATAATTGAGATGTGTGATGCCTCCGAATCTAAATGGTGAAAACTAAGAATAAATTGTCATAAATTTAGAGTTAACGGTAATAGCAGCACCCCCCCCCCTTGTCAACTAACATTACCCTAGGAAGCACTTTATCCAGCCTTCGTAAATCTAGCTCCTTGAAAGTCAGTTTTAACTCAATTTAAGGTGACATTTATCTCTTTTATGCACATCAGGTTTTGCAACACTGCTAGGAAGGCCATAGAAGGCAAGGAGAAATGCATTGGGCTTATGGGAGTATTATTTGATTTGTTCTCTTGGGAATATCCGATGTATAGAAAAAAAAATATCAACGGGAAGAGAGCAGTTTGAAGATGCATTTCAACAGTGGAAAGTCAAAACTTACATTTCATTAGCTGTAACTTAGTGTTGAAGTTAATTCCCCATAAGGAATACATGGGATTCCAAAAATTCTTATTCATCATATTTTTCAAACATCATGTCCAGCTTAATAATCAACATAAAAAAACTGCAGTTTCATCCTACATCTTGCCTGTTCAATGTACACGGCAGAACTGTATGTAGTCCTCAAGGCATTGGACTTTGCTGATATTAACTCCCTGCAGAAAGTCATTTTGTGCACAGATTCCACCAGTGTGCTTTAGACTCTGCGATTACCAAATTCCAGACATCCTGTAGTGCAGCGTATCTTTGGACGGCTAGTGTCCTTGTGTGCAAGAGCTGAAGTTCACTTCTGTTGGATCCCTAGTCACGTGGGCACCAAGGGGAATGAAGCAGCCAATGCTGTGGCTAAGTCTGCTGATGCAGAGGGTGGCATTCTCGTCCATCTTCTGCCATTTAGGGACCTTCAGAATGTTTTCGTATTTCAATTCTTAAGATGTGGCAGGCAGAGTGGGAACAAGATAAGGGGGAACAAGCTTCGAGCTATCAAGCCCATCCATCACTGGTGCTTGGCGTTTCTCGTCTCTTTCCTCCCATCGAGAAGAAATAATTTTTATGCAGATCCGAATAGGACACAGCCGTTTGACACATTGTCACTTACTGAAAGGACTGGACCCTCCATTGTGCCGCACTTGCAATGTTGTTTTAAGTGTTCGACACATTCTTCTCAAATGTGCCGATTTCAATCACCTCAGACAATTTTAATACAATTCCAATTCAAAAGAATCCATGTAATTTATTGATATGGATTACTAAAAATATTATGTACCTGAAGCAGAGAAGGCGAGTTCTTTGAAGGAGGCATCTTATTATATTCTTGTCTCGGCCTTAGGAATTTCTAGCACTGTCTCATGAAGTAATAATTGAAACAAGCCATTTTGGTTAAGGACATGCGGAACAGTCTTCACGAGGCTCTTCCCAAGCTCTTCCCCATGGAAGTGTTGCCAACTTAGCTCTCTTGGAACTAGATCTGGCTCCACTATGATGCCATCACTGGTTCCAGCCCACATAGACCAACTTGTGCCATGATTATACATTTTGCACGTGACATGATATTGTTATATTGGCTACGTCACCCCATCTCCTCTTATATCCCCAGCTACTTATTTTATAGCACCGTGTTGACGTGACATTGACATAATATTGTTATCTGTGTATACTTTATTTTCGATTTCATATGACCATAGGTGGATAATTGAGATGTGTGATGCCTCCGAATCTAAATGGTGAAAACTAAGAATAAATTATCATAAATTTAGAGTTAACGGTAATAGCAGCACCCCCCCCCCCCCTTAGTCAACTAACATTACCCTAGGAAGCACTTTATCCAGCCTTCGTAAATCTAGCTCCTTGAAAGTCAGTTTTAACTCTATTTAAGGTGACATTTATCTCTTTTATGCACATCAGGTTTTGCAACACTGCTAGGAAGGCCATAGAAGGCAAGGAGAAATGCATTGGGCTTATGGGAGTATTATTTGATTTGTTCTCTTGGGAATATCCGATGTATAGAAAAAAAAATATCAACGGGAAGAGAGCAGTTTGAAGATGCATTTCAACAGTGGAAAGTCAAAACTTACATTTCATTAGCTGTAACTTAGTGTTGAAGTTAATTCCCCATAAGGAATACATGGGATTCCAAAAATTCTTATTCATCATATTTTTCAAACATCATGTCCAGCTTAATAATCAACATAAAAAAACTGCAGTTTCATCCTACATCTTGCCTGTTCAATGTACACGGCAGAACTGTATGTAGTCCTCAAGGCATTGGACTTTGCTGATATTAACTCCCTGCAGAAAGTCATTTTGTGCACAGATTCCACCAGTGTGCTTTAGACTCTGTGATTACCAAATTCCAGACATCCTGTAGTGCAGCGTATCTTTGGACGGCTAGTGTCCTTGTGTGCAAGAGCTGAAGTTCACTTCTGTTGGATCCCTAGTCACGTGGGCACCAAGGGGAATGAAGCAGCCAATGCTGTGGCTAAGTCTGCTGATGCAGAGGGTGGCATTCTCGTCCATCTTCTGCCATTTAGGGACCTTCAGAATGTTTTCGTATTTCAATTCTTAAGATGTGGCAGGCAGAGTGGGAACAAGATAAGGGGGAACAAGCTTCGAGCTATCAAGCCCATCCATCACTGGTGCTTGGCGTTTCTCGTCTCTTTCCTCCCATCGAGAAGAAATAATTTTTATGCAGATCCGAATAGGACACAGCCGTTTGACACATTGTCACTTACTGAAAGGACTGGACCCTCCATTGTGCCGCACTTGCAATGTTGTTTTAAGTGTTCGACACATTCTTCTCAAATGTGCCGATTTCAATCACCTCAGACAATTTTAATACAATTCCAATTCAAAAGAATCCATGTAATTTATTGATATGGATTACTAAAAATATTATGTACCTGAAGCAGAGAAGGCGAGTTCTTTGAAGGAGGCATCTTATTATATTCTTGTCTCGGCCTTAGGAATTTCTAGCACTGTCTCATGAAGTAATAATTGAAACAAGCCATTTTGGTTAAGGACATGCGGAACAGTCTTCACGAGGCTCTTCCCAAGCTCTTCCCCATGGAAGTGTTGCCAACTTAGCTCTCTTGGAACTAGATCTGGCTCCACTATGATGCCATCACTGGTTCCAGCCCACATAGACCAACTTGTGCCATGATTATACATTTTGCACGTGACATGATATTGTTATATTGGCTACGTCACCCCATCTCCTCTTATATCCCCAGCTACTTATTTTATAGCACCGTGTTGACGTGACATTGACATAATATTGTTATCTGTGTATACTTTATTTTCGATTTCATATGACCATAGGTGGATAATTGAGATGTGTGATGCCTCCGAATCTAAATGGTGAAAACTAAGAATAAATTATCATAAATTTAGAGTTAACGGTAATAGCAGCACCCCCCCCCCCCCCTTAGTCAACTAACATTACCCTAGGAAGCACTTTATCCAGCCTTCGTAAATCTAGCTCCTTGAAAGTCAGTTTTAACTCTATTTAAGGTGACATTTATCTCTTTTATGCACATCAGGTTTTGCAACACTGCTAGGAAGGCCATAGAAGGCAAGGAGAAATGCATTGGGCTTATGGGAGTATTATTTGATTTGTTCTCTTGGGAATATCCGATGTATAGAAAAAAAAATATCAACGGGAAGAGAGCAGTTTGAAGATGCATTTCAACAGTGGAAAGTCAAAACTTACATTTCATTAGCTGTAACTTAGTGTTGAAGTTAATTCCCCATAAGGAATACATGGGATTCCAAAAATTCTTATTCATCATATTTTTCAAACATCATGTCCAGCTTAATAATCAACATAAAAAAACGCTTCCAATTACAACATGTAGAGAAATTCACACTCTTGGATACACCCAGGTTTTCTTTTTAGTAGCAGTGCCCATTCGGGCGATATTGAAATAAATGCACAATTGGTGCGTAACCGTAACTCATCCCCTTAACAGACAGTACAGCACATTATTTGGTTTGCCCAGGTTAAACTTCTGTCTTAAGTTATGTAGCAATTTGCATTAAATTCTCAAACACTGTTTAAATAATTTACTATATGACAGTTAAGATTAACTTAAGCATTTAACTAATCAATGTGCTAGCGTTCAGTTATTTAAAAAAAATTAACAATAAAAAAAATATGGACAGTTTAACAGGCTGTTGAATTCTATTACATATTTATCCAAACTATTTTGATGGGGAATATGATTGTATGCATGGTCTTGGAGGGGGGCACCACTGATTAGGCAGAGGGGCAGATGAAGTAAAGCTAAAAGAAGTTACTTTCATGACATGATTTGTGGGGATGTACATTGGCCTTCAGGGGGCCACTCCTGGCTGACATCAATGAGAAGAGCTATTCAACATTTATGCTGTGATAAGTGTTTAATCTTCTGCTACACCTCTGGACTTGTCCAAAAGATGTCTCTGGTTTCAGGATCACTGTGCACAATGAGAAGCACAGATGTAGGGTTTATGTGGGGGGTGGTGTTTAGGTGGGAGTGGTATTAGGTGAGAAGTACAGGAGGTTGGTGTCAGATTTCATGGTGGGGGGGGTGTGTGACGTAGCTTGGGATATTTGCTTAGCAATGAAGATGGAGGGATAACCACTGTTGACCAAGGCTTGATTGATTGATTTAAAATTTCTGGGTGCGTCGACACTTAAGGCCATTTCGCACCCTTCTATGTAGACCAAGGTTTGATGTATGCTGAGTTTGTAGAACTGTTGTACAGTGGGATGCATGAGCATTATTATGCAAATTGTCCATCACCATGTTTGTGCACTTTATTTGGCCCAATAAGAGCTTCAAGAATTAAAAGAAACTTCAAAACAAGCTGGTGACAACTTCTACAGCAGCAAACATAAAAATCCATCACTTAAAAACACATAGGATGTAAGAGAAATATTAATGACTGATGAGAAGCATAGTTTCATTCTGCCTTTGTGGTGAAAGCTTTCTCATTTCTAAAACCTAATGGATGAAGATATGTATAACGTTTTCAGCAGATTCTTAGCATACATGTTTTTATCAGGCCCGTAGCCAGAATTGGTCTCCAGGGGGGGGGGGGGGTCACAGGTTATCAGGGGGGCTTATAAACCAAGTTCATTTTTCTAAAGTTTAGCAGTATTAAATTAAGGTAAATTATGTGTGTCGGGGTCATTGAGTTAATATAAAATATAAAATTTAGAGATATTTAAAGAACTAGTATTTGTATATCATCTAAAACATCTCTTGAAGTGTTAATTGACTGGTAGTGACACTATCCCTTAATGCACACTCCATATTATTTTTGATGACACAATTATTTATATCATACAAGTTAAAATAAACAATATTCACTTCAATCATAGTTCCTACCATACATTCCACCCCCAGCAGATGCAATAAAACTCCCCTTGATTCCCAAATCTTGGGATCTATTGACATTTGACGCAGATGTGGAAGGAATGGGAATGATGACATCAAAGTCACAGATTTCTGTCAAACGAGAGCCTGCAACAGGGGTTGGGAAGGTACAGATAAAGAAGCTCCCTTCTGGAAGAAATTTCTAAAGTCTATTACTGGGATTCCCAAACTTTTTTGTTTCACGGCTCCTTTAGTATTTCAAGATTTTTGCGTGGCACCCAAGTCAGAATGTCAGCCTATCTAGCATTTTCAACGCTCAGTTAGTGTGGTTGGGTTGCTTCAAATTCAGAAACATCTTAAATGTAAAAAGTACTAAATAAGCACATATTTAGAAAAATCATATCATTTCTGTGAAAATATCGGAACATTTCGCTGCTCCCCTGCAAGCTAGCCACAGATCTCCAAGGTGGTGCGGTGCACACTTTGGGAATCACTGGTCTAGAGAATCTTCTAAATACTTGCTCTTATTTAGACTTCCGCTCATAAACAAGATTGAACGAATATAATAGCTTCTGTTCATGTTCTGTGAATTTATTTTTCATCAAGTTGTGAGCCAAATAATATCTGCTGTCTACATTTTCATTCTTCACTGCAAACAAATTAGAATACAAAATAGTTTTACCTAATGTCAAGGGGGCTGGTGGCAGTGCCAGGGGGCTGAGCTCCCTCTGGCCCCTGTCTGGCTATGGGCCTGGTTTTTATCCTTCAAGACCATTGATTGAATGTTCATGGTTATCAATCTGTTTCCCAGTATAGTATATTGCTTGGTTTAAAGCAAGCAAACCAGTTCTTGTCTGTGGAATAGGGAAGGCACTGATCACCAAATGTAACATGCACATTATAATTAGTTAGTCAGGGTAAATTGCATTTCAAGGAAATATATATATTATTATCACAGAGTGATACTCTTTTCTTATGATACATGGCAGTGGCGATTCCTCCATGTAGGAAGTGAGGAACTTCCTACAGTTTCATTTATACTTATTTCCAGTTTTCTACTTTTTAAGAGTTTAATGAGCGTCATAAAATTTTGAGCGCAATCAAGGTTCGCTACTCGACGGACGACGGTCAAGAGTCAATGTGCTAGCTATCACCCGCTCGTTCCAGATCTGTTGCCCAAAGACGACCGACCATCTTTGCCTGCCTCTGTGGAACCATTCTCGTCATCCTACAGGCAGATGGGTGAGGGGCAGTGCAAGGGAGGGCAGGGGTACGTGGGGGGTTTCCCAGTTACACGGTCCGCGAGGAAGGTCCCGTGGGTTCCTCAACAGTGATGCCAACTCTAGCATAATGGCTCTAAACCTAGCAAAATTTGAACTTCGTTGGCACCTAGCACTCTGTGTTTGGCATAATGGAAAATCCAGCATCTTAAAAACGGGCATCCCTGGGAAACAGAGAAATTGAATTCTAATGAAGATATTTTGAGGGAATATTTATTTTTTAAAAAATATCCAGGTCTTGTTTGTACTTCTCTAGTGGATTTGTTTCAAACAAATGGATGTATGCCGACCAAGGGACAAGCTTTTACAGGCCCTTATCCATCCTCTTGTTTTAATCTTTTCTTTATCCTCCCCAATTTAACAAGGGAGGAACATTTCATAAAAGGAAATCAGTAGAAAGTTGGATGTCAGAAACAAAACAAATGGATGCCGTTACCAGTCTTGGAATTTTCTTCAACTTTTTTCAAGCACTATGCTAAACCCATTTTATTGAATGGTCGAAATTCCTAATGTTGCTTAACTACAATAAATGATCAATGACGCAGTTCACAACTCCAAAATAGCAAAATAAAATTGAACTTAAAACTACTACAGTCATCAGAAAATGATAATAATAAATTAATAATAAATTGTATAATAATAATAATAACAAACCCTAGCATAATTTTATTACATTTAGCGTAATTTATGAGTTGAAACAGCACCTTTTCTTATCAGGAGGTTGATATTGACAAAGCTGTTCTTAATCCAGACATGACAGGCAGGGAGGGCCTGCAGCTAACATTACAAATCCAATGGCTAATCCAAGGTACAGGCGATACATGCCACTGTGTAATTGAACGCATTTTCGAAAACTTTCCTCGGTCTGTTTACCTTAACTTCCTCTACACCCCAAAAATTACATGAGTCACCACTGATACATGGGATATGTCTCTTACTCAATATTTTCAACTCAAACCTTCACAAGTAAGCAAATAAACTCCATGTAAATCTCTTTTTGTAGTAAATATTTCGTGCAATAAACATATTTTATTTCAGGCTATGAATAAAATAGTGAAAGTTTAAACACTTATGAGCACCATCGTTTGAAAGATTATGTGTTTCTCTACAGAATGATATATTGTGTCTTGTATAAATTAAAATTCTCACTTGTCTTTGTAGGGTTGCCTTCATGCATTGGAAAGAGCAGTAGAAATGATCCCTCAGTGCAGATTCAGCATAATTATCATAAAGATCACTGATTCTGATGAAGCATTGTACCCATCCATTCCACCTCAAAGGATTCTGGGTTATCCAAGGGACCCTGATGACATGCAGGACTTTTGGGCTGAGTTGATTAGAATGCTGGGAGAAAGTCTCCACAACAGAAATGATCGCGGCAAGAGAGTGAATGTTGGAAGATACCTACCATTACCACAGCATGAAGTATTGTAAACAGTGATGTGCTCAAGGAGGAGGGGAGTTAGTGAGGGTAAAACCCATCCTTTTTCGTCTGGCATTCAAAAAAATAATAATAATAATAAAGTCAAATGCTGGGAAAGATGACACACTGACACACTACTAAAAAAAGAAGACATCATCCTCACACCTCTGAAAATCCTGATCATATTACAGCTTGAAAATATACAGAGACTGTGTCAGTTATTTCAGCAATCTTCACTGAAGAGATATAAATTATATCTTTTTCTATTCTTACACCATTCGATACATGATATCATAAGTAAAAAAAAATGACAATTTCAACTATTGTTTATGACATCAACATCATCATCAATAGAGTTCGCACCTGTGGCAGAGTTGTTTGCACATCGCAATACGATGCCAGGGATCCCAAGTTCTAATCCTGGCCTGGGCATAGATGTTTGTGAATGTCTATTCATCAATTTCATATCATCATCACTCATCCCCATCTCCGCAAATTAGCCAAAAGGCACAAAAAGCAAAGTAAAATAAAGCAAATCAATAAATCAATAAATCATCATCAATGGCATATTATCTCATTTGGAGGCAAATTATGTGTATCTACCCTCCAAATTTCACGCTGGCAACACAATGGAACTTTATGACATGCATAAAAAGGTAAAAAAGGTAAAGTGCTCCCCTGTGCTTAGCACCACACCATGAAGGCGTATAGGGGTTGTGGGGGTAACACCCCACACTTTTTGATCTGGTTGTGAGTTGGTGTGATGTGATCAGCATCATGCCCCTAACCGCCTTTACCCCCCAGGGTTTCCCCCAGGTACCCATGTCATTCGACGCTGGGTGGGCGCCGGGGCCACTTCCAACGTTAGAAAATTTCCCAGATTATGACATGCATACTACTTAATAAAATAAGAATTTTTAAGTCAACAAGTGATGCTAACTGTATTTTTTTGCATTGCTTCTAGACGTTTTGAAGGCCTAACTTTCCTACCAGAACCATTGAGCCAACTACAGTTTTTACGTGAGAAAAGTTGGGTTTGCATTGGTTGGAAAATTGAAGTTGGTCTTACATTGTGCAAACAGTTGTTGCCAACACTTGCCCAACCATGGAAAAGTGTGTCAAGATCGGTTTTAAAAACTACTATCTCCTGTTAAGACCATACAGAAGAGTATGCTCTAAATTCTAGAGTGTAAAATAAATTATGTGTAACATTGTTTCTTTCCAAATATTTCAGTCACAAATGGTACTGAGGCATGAGAGAGTTTAGCATGTACAGTAATAGAAACATTTCTGACACATTCTGTATCTTAATAATCTTGACTCAGAGGTATGTAAACTCTGTCCAAAATATACCTCACTTGCTTTCAGTATTATCACTGTCCCTTTGAAGATGACACAAATGTGAAACGTAATGAAATATCCCATTTGTGTATGTTTTCATCAAAAATAATAAAACAAATGTACCACTTATTACAGGAATGTGAAGCACAATTAAAGCAGATACTGAAAATATAATATAATTTTAATGAAAGTAGAAACTATTCATAACTTCTCATCAGTCCTTTGTCAGCTGCCATGGATGAGAGATATTTCTGTGTTAGGAATTGCTTATGGTTTGTCTGTTTAACTGTAGCAGAACAAGGACATTCTTACATGTATTCTTGTGAACAGTGGCGTAGCAACATATCGTGAGGTCCTGGGCGAGATTAGAATGCAAGGCCCCCATCCATTCTTTAATCCTCGCTTGGTCAGGGGTGCCCACAGAGGGGATTCATGGCGCACCTGCATCATGGGAATTTCGAGGGGGACAGTTTTTTTATACCAATTCTATATATCTTCACACAAAAATCAGGGAATCATTTCTTTGATTGACTTGTTATTGATTTTTGTTGTGATTATTATGTAAAGTGTTTCTACCTACCTCTGGCTGATCGATGAGGTTGAAATGAAACACCGCCTCTTATGCCTTTAGAATCGGTTTGGAAAGGGGAGGACATGTTGTTTGCATTAATACAAGGTTAGCGAAGCAGACAAACTGTTAAGAATAAGGTTCAGTACACTAACAATGACAGTGAGCATTTCATGAAAGCCTAAAGTACCTAAAGTAAACAAATATTGCTTAAATATGTCTGTATTATATTGTTCCCTTAATTTTCTCTGACCAAAATAATTTGAGTAAATAATTCGGCATTAAGGGGGGGGGGGCAAGGGGGAATGTTCTACTTTTTGGTGTGAGCGCATCGTAGGCCTTGGGGGGGGGGATGGGCACCCCTGTTCTTGGTAACATACATTTTGACACCTTTCATTGGTAACGGGGGGTTATTCCTCACCTCAGAGGTTTCGTACACAATTCAAATATGATATAAATCCTGTACCAGCTAACTGTAGACCAGGCGAACAAGAACAGGTCTCTGCGCAAGTAGTGATGCAAGATGGCTCCTCCAATGAACAGTGAGAGAAACGAGATTGCATAATGGACGACTGGAGTTACCCGATTTCCCTTCTTCGCTCTGCAGCATTGTAAACTTTTGAAAACAATAATACCGTACGCACATGGCAAACGGACGATATTTGTGTCTCCAGTTCCGTATGCTTGGTTTAAGAATTTCTTAGGGAAATTTTAGGGATAAAACAGCAAGTGCAAATTTTGACAAGCCATACATTTAGCGTACAAACTAAGGTCTGTACCATAAGTCCGTACATGTACGATCAGGACTGTACGGTTGGCAATGCTGCGCTTTCATTACTGGATTTCCCTCCTCCTCCTCCTTTGCCACTATGTGCGACTCTGCTCCACAGTTAGCTGGGACAGGGTATACATGCATAAGTATTAATATATGATTCATTAATTTATTATATTGCAACTTATTTAATTTTTACAATTTTGAAAGTAAACAAATAAAATTGCTAAGTTAAACGAGGCTGGATTACGACCAGATCCATGCACACTTCGAAGAAGAGTTTTCAAATGCTCTTCTACATTGTTCTAATAATTTCAGGTTCTATGTCATCATAATCATCGAAGTCATCCTTTTCTTTCAAAATTTGATACATGAAAGTATAGCGATTTCATGGTTGGTCACCTTTTTGCATGCGCGGAAGGTAACAGGGGTGATACACCACCACAAAGGGTCAATCATTAGCACCAACAACTGATTGAAACTACTAATAAAGCTCATTACAGAGGAAGTTTTATGAATTGTGTTTAAAAATGTTCGCAGGAATACTAACATAACAAAAATAAAATTTATCTGGGGTGGTGTATCACCCCCATTACCATGTAAGGGTTAAATTTGAAATGTTAATGGGAACCAATACCAAATCTTCAGGAATACCATCAGCAAATTATCATATTTAAATAAGAATAATACATTACAGACGAAAATGATATTAAATAATTTCACTCACCCTAAAAATGTCTTTCTCTTTTTACCTGGAGCTGAAATCTGAAGTTGTATAAAGGAAGGAAGAACTGCTTATATTAACCCATGCCCTCATTGATTTGAAAACAAAGTAAGCATTTAAATCCCTCACAAAATGCTTTGTGGTAATTGGAGCTTCTTTATTGTTAACAGATTAGTGCTTTTTATTAAAGAAAATAATAAATTGGTAAAAATGTGAAAGCAAGTTATCGTGAATGTTTACGTAAATGTTTCACAAGAGAAATACGACAAGAATATTAACTTTTTTCTGGCTTCCGTAGGCTTAAGGCCTGCCTGCCTGATTTGACGTATTCATTCAAATTATAACGTTTAAGTAGAATTTAAAGCCCGATAAAAACAGAATGTTTTATTTTTTTCCACACAAAAAATAGCCTTTTCCATCTTTTTTTTCTCACTTTTATTTTTTACATTTTTCGTATGAACCTCACGGGACGAAAGGCCATTAGCCCAAAGTTGGAACCATGGCCAAAATCATCATTATCCAAACTGTATGTTCTTTCATTTGGCCAACCGCTTTTAGTACAGTTGGCCCAACCACTTTTGTTAACTTGAGAAGTATCACTGTCATGGGTGTCCAGAAGGGGGGCAAACGGGGGCCGTGGCTTCCCCTGGAAAATAGAAGTCAACCTAAAATTATATATTTCACACATATAATTTCATTTCAGTCACAATAATATGTGTGAATTATTGCATGAATATGATAAATTCAAATTTAAGCAATGTTTTTTTAGAGGAAACAACACTATTATTGGTGAAAATGTGCCTTGTTTGCTCCCCCTGGAAAAAAATACCTTCCTTGCCCCTCCCCATACAGCACAAACATATCCAGAAGACGTCTAATGAACGTCCCCTGGATATCCATGCCGAAATTCTGGATATCCATAGGATGTCCCGGAATGTTCAGTAGACGTCCATAGGATATCCAGGAAGGACGTGTTTTGGACATTCTGTGGATCATTTTTGAATGTGTTTTGGACATTCTAGATATGTTTCGGACATTCTGTGTATCATTTTTGAACATGTTTTGGATATCCTGTGGATCATTTTTGGATGTGTTTTGGGCATTATATGGATGACTTTTCGACATGTTTCGGACATGAGATCACATGATTTTCTGGATGTTTTTAGTATTTCATTGTGGATAAAGATATATTCTGGACTAAAATTGTACCTAATCTGGACATACTTTGGGTACGAAAATTACATTCCTGGACTAGATTTACACAAATCGAAGACTTCGAGTACACATATGCTTATAACAAGCACTCCTCTCTCTCTCACACACACACACTCATCCCCTCCACACACACACGCACTTACGCACACAAATTCACACACACGTATCTACACATCCGAAAAGTACTTTGTATTCACACACATAAGTATAGTAAGCAGCGCTTATTCTTCACTACCATGCAAGGCAACATCCTCATGGAAACTGCCGTTGTGTTGGAGATGAGACACAACACAAAGAAAGCCTCGTGGCAACTTTCACTTGTTTGGCGCGCATACGTGACTCACTTTAAAGTCATTGGGCCTACGGACAACTCAATTACTGTGGGAGATGTTTTTGATTTACGATTTGTTACTGCATAATAGAGTTTGAGTGCTAACACAATTGAGACTAGATACTATGACTGAATCTTTACACGGATATCAAAACATTTTTCTCAAATTTTTGATAACACTTGGACGTAATACCTAGGGTTACCAGATCGCTGTAAGGGAAATGTAGGACATGCTGTCCCAAAATGTAGGACACAAAACATTCTCAATAAATAATACAGATTTCTATAGAGCACGTTAGAAAATAGTTGAAGAATGACACTTTTCAGTTTTAAAAAAATGAATTCTTAATTAATTTTTAAATGCAAAATTTCAAGACTTGCATCTCTTACTGCATGATTTAAGTAATTGTCTCTGAGGAGACAATTTTTATCAAAATTTCAGGTTTAGTCAAACTATATTTATGTTAGAGTGGACAGTCAAACTCTTTGAAATCATAGAAACCAGTAACAGACATTTTACAGACTTTATGAAAAAATAATTTCTCTTGTTAGTCTGTTGGTCTTAACCCTAGAACACTACCGTGTTCCAATATTGCAGTATAACTACCGCTACGTAAATTTTACGTACATGAAGAAATCTATTTTTAAAACAACCTCTACATCATGAAAACAAATTTCTATTCATTGTGAACATTATTTTGTTTATTTTTCCTTATATTGGAATTTTATTCTTAATTTTAAAATGTATAAGCATGGTTTTATTAAACATAGAATATTTTAAGAGAAGGTCTTGCTTGACAAGCCCGTTCGTACATTAAGAATGAAGGCGAAAAGTTCGAGCAATGAAAAGCAAACAATAATAATATTAATAACGCTGTAAATAAGGAACAAATGTAATTTTAAAGTCTTACAAGAAAATAGTGCATGCTTCTAAACTTTTGTTTTCAAAATCTAAGTATGCAAATCGAATTTACAAATGTCAAAATTACGTGGAAGATACTTCTCGTTTTACACAGCCACGTAAAATTGACGTACAGTGCACAACATAACAAACCAAATCAAGACGATCAGCGCTTGCACCCTCCTTACCACAGTGCTGCCTTATATGTCTGACAGACAACTTGAGGCACTGCTAGGCAGAGGGGTGAGTGGGTGCCAGGCGCGGCTCGTGCATTATTTTCCTGGGGGTTCACTGAAGTCATATGACACATATTCATTTTCCGCAAATAGACTTTCTTCAGGAAACAAAGGGAGGGGGGGGGGCTTAAAAGATTGGTACATAATTTTTTCATAGAATGAGGTTTCATAGTAGAGGTGTGCGTATAAATTTAGGACTAAAACTAAGTACAATAAATTGTGCATCTATGAAAGTAATTTCGGGATTTATGGGCATCATGGACGTCCTCAGGATTTGTTCCAGGGATAGGAAGCAAGATCATTTTTTTCTAGGGGGGACAAACGAGGCACATTTTTCCTTGTAATAGTGCTCTTCTCTCAAAAAACACTCATTCAGTCCCTGCAACGTCTTTATACATTTAATAATCATCATAAATTACTGTGACTGAAATGAAATTATGTGTGTGTATTAAATAGTTTTAGGTTGAAATTAATTTTCCAGGCGGGTGCGGCCCCTTTTCCCCTTCCGGACCTCCATGCCTGCAATTATAAAACGACTAATCACAATGGTCCTACAATTATTAAATGGAAATGGCAACCAATGGCATATGCGTACTAGAAACTTGAGAACCTTTCATTGGAATGTTACAGCTTTTTTTTTTCTATCTTCAAATTTGGAGTTGGTCGACCAGCACACGCTTTGTCTCTAATTTTCTTTCAACAGATGAGAAGGTATGTTTCCGTTAATTGAATGCATTTTAGCGGTCATTTCTTGCCTACGCAGACAGCAACACCTACACTGCATCAAATGACGTAACATCCTTTGGAACATCAATACTTTGCAACAACTATCCAAGCACAACCTTGAAACATTGACACCGACATGGTTTGTCACGTCTTCCTTTCTTGTCTAAGATCGCGCCATTCTTTTACTTTCACATATCCGAAGTGTTTCCATCTTTAAGGAAAAAGTCTGAATGCATGCATGAGTTATTTTAGTAATGTATTTCTTTCATTTTAATTCATCGTGTCTAATTCCAGCTTTCATTCATTTCTACTCATCCTTCTCTGCCACAATTTTGCAATTATGCCAAGAAGTTCGATACAAAAATGATTCAACAGAGAAGATTGAATATGTAACGAATGCGCTTCAAACTTGAACCTCACAGGGCAACACTGGAAGGGAGGAACCAGCTGGGTCTCACTCGCAGCGAGGACGGTGCCTTCTGGCTTCTGCTGCGGCTTCTGAGAGAGCACGAACTGCGCATGACCGTTGGTTGGAGATCGAGGTTCTTCAGTATCCTTTGCCATATATTTTGCCCATATAGCTACCCCGAGCTTCTGCCTGTCGCCCGAACCTTCACTATGGCAGGAGATCTCCTGTGGGGGTTCAGCTGAGGGTCTGCACGAGGGCGGCCGACTCGCGGTTTCTCTTTCTCAGCAAAAGAATTTGCCGTGTTACGGACACAAATACATGACTTCTTGTGGAGAAATTTTAGCGAAAAATTGTCAAAAGGTAAAGACATTGTTTATTGTCCATTCTCGAGGTAAATGTCCTATATTACTGGGGGTTCACTGATCCTGTGCGCTATAAGGCCAACCGCGCCTGCTGGGTGCGAGGTGGGAGGTAGGGGAGGGATTTGAGCACAAAGCATACGTAAATTTTACGTACGGTAGTGTTCCACCATAGACATACTAAAATTGGCTTCCCACAGGAGCAGTACGTAGTTGTCATCCTCCTTTTCTTGTAGTTGCAGAAACTGCAATACTTTGGGTTCCCTTGTGACGTGGCTGTTACTGTACTTGTCTCTTCCTTCCCCAATACCTTCAAAATTGACTTTCTTAATTCCTGTGACAGTCCCGGATTTATTAGCCTTTGCTCCTGCCAGATCTTGGTCAAGTTCTCATGGAGGTGAAGCATGAACTGAATTCGTAAGAATGGTCTCTTTTCTGAGTTGCCCTGATTGTTGTAGAAGTTGTGAGTGTGAATAATGTATCCATTAATCGCTGCGATATTGGTCATATAGAAAAAAATCACGCAAATCTTACGTGAATACAAATGGCGTTATTACTACATGCACGTCAAAATTACGTGCAAGATTTTTCTTCTGTTACTATCGCTACGTATTATTGACGTACAGAGTCTTACATAACGCACAAACTAAAGACGTTCACTTCTTCCGCCCTCCTTACCACAGTGCTGCCACGCACCTGACAGAATGCCCGAGGATTACCATAGGTGGAGGGGTAGGTGGGTGCGATGCGGGAGGTAGGGGAGGGAATTGAGCACGAAGCATACGTAAATTTTACGTACGGTAGTGTTCTAGGGTTAATAAAAGTATTCTCTGAACATTTGAATTATGACCTGTAATGTTAAACAAATATTCAGCAATTACCGTAATTTAAAATTCGAGAAGTTTTATCTTGGGTAGTCTTGAGTTTAATAACAGGGTGTCTATTAAAATAACACATCCAGAATTCTTGACTTTTTCTGGTCTTTTCTAGACCTTTTTCCCGTCTTTCGTAATGTTTATTTATCTGACCCCTACTTAGGTAAAATCGGAAATTAGTAATTAAGAAAATAAATGTTTATTTATTGAAAATGCCTACCCAAGGGCCAGTTAAGATGAAAACTGAAGCTGAATTTAAGAAGAGAATTAGATCTGCTTTCACATATTAATGCATCCTGAACTGTGTTTGACAGACGAGCAAGGCTTTGGTGTCTGGACTCAAGCCAGTATAATCTTATATGGGGCTTGTGTCGGTTGTCCCTATATGTTTGGGACTGTCCCTTCATCCATCTTACCTTACCGTCATTCATTATCATTTTCGCGATTAACCAAAGGGACAGAAAAAAGTTAAGTAAAATAAACTAAATCAACCAATCAGTCATTATGATAGCAAAAATTCTTGACCACAAGAATAATTTATTGCCTTTGTATTGACTTCTTGACGTATTTGTTGATTTCTTTAATTTTTTTTCACTACCATGACTTTCTTGACTGGTAGACACCCTGAATAACTTCGTTCTCTATAACCCTCCTTTACAATCAAATTATATTGAATAAGAATGGCAACACCTTGTTCCATCAGTATAATCCCTAAGGCAAGAGATTCTGCTCAGGCATTGAACAGTAACGTTATCAGAAACTGGTCCCAAAAATTTGTGCATTAAGTGCTTACGTTTTTTCGTATTTTTAATAGCAGGACAAACTTTTTTCTTTTTGGGCAATGACTGAATCAAAATAAATTTCACCATTGAGTTTGGAAGCGCAGTCCATAGACTTGTAACTTTCATGATTTTTTTCTGTTACATACTTTCCTAGTAAATATTATGTAACGCTCAAAATGTAGGACATTTATGATATTTTTGAAATTCCTCCCGGACGCCGGACATAAGGCTAAAATGTAGGACATGTCCGGAAAAATCCGGACGTCTGGTAACCCTAGTAATACCACATATCCCATGAATATCCAGAACGAGACGTTCTATGGATATCCATCATGAGAGATTGTCTGGATATAAAGGTCGGGATATCCCATAGACGTCCCATGGATATCCCATTCTAGATATCCAGAATGGGAGATCCATAGGACGTCTTATGAACATCCACAATATCCATGGATCTGAATTGGACATTGTGGACGTCCTATGCAAGTCCCTTGGAGATGTGTGCTATATGGGTCCCTGGAAATAATCCTGCGGATGTCCATGAACACTGCTCATTAACATCAATGTTTGAAGTAGATGCAAATGCAATGATTGTGTTAGTAGTGCTATTGGAGCGTTTCAAAGTAGTACTTAGTAGGTATGGTCTTTTTTTACCAATTGAATATCACTTTTTGACATATTTTGACAATTTTTTGTCGATGTTTTAGCGTTTAGCGATGTTTTAGTACAAATTTTCACTATACTCATTTTTCCCCCACTCGTACTTGGTAGGTATATCATGATGTTACGTGATACAACTTAACCTATCCTTTTTTTTACGATTATTTAATTTTTTTACGATCTTAAGTGATATAATTTAACCTATCATTTTTTTTATTTAGGTACTGTTTGAACGTTATTATTTGAGGATCATATTTTGTAGGTATTTTTTTTATCAATCGAATATAAGTTTTTGACATATTTTTGACAATTTTTTGTCGATGTTATAGCGTTTAGCGATGTTTTAGTACAAATTTTCACTGCACTTATTTTTTTTTCTATTTGTACTTGGTAGGTATATCACGATGTTACGTGATATAACTTAACCTATTTTTTTTTTACGATTTTTTTAATTTTCTTACGATCCTAAGTGATATAACTTAACCTATCATTTTTTTTTATTTACGCACCGAACTAACCTACAAGGGGGACTCCGTTTGTTTTAATATTTTAGTATTATAAGGTTTTCACAAATTTTATATAACCTAAAATGTGTTGGATGTTGATTTTTAGTATGTGGCAATTTTTTATGAATTTTAAAACTGTTCCGTCACCCTCTCGTTCTTCACGTCGTGGACGAAGGACTTCTCTGCAATCAGGATGACGCTGCATAGAGTATCGGCAGGCAGCGCGTCGTGGAACTCGCAAACACCCACTCTACAAAAATTCTACTATATGATCTTTCACTGGCTAAGCTAACCTACAAATAGGAATTGGCAGCACTGACTTATAAACCCACTGGGTCTTCTTGGCATGTTTTTTCATGATGTGTTGCCAGGCTATTGCGCATCTTGGCGTATACAATGTATATATTTTGAGAGGGGGGTTATAGCTTTTTATGCTGTACGAATACTAAAAACTTGACAGTGACAACCAACAGAGTAAATAAACCTACATGCAGAAACTAACAACACTAGTTTCTGACAGTGAATTTGAAATAAAATATTAAACAAAATACATGAGTAAGCACTGTGATTACAAATAATACCAGTGTTATTACACATTCATTCTTATTTCTCGAAGTTGAATGGAAGCACGTGTTTTTTACGCTCTCGTAATACTGACCTTGCCCCAGTGATTTTAAATTGCTTCCATCCGGTTTTTTTTTTCCGTGTTATTCCGCGCGCACGCAACATTCGCTTTCAATAGTTTAATGAAACACAGAAGGAGTGTTAGTTTAGCAGGTTTTGAGTTTACAATTTATTAAATTAAACAATAATTTATGTAAGAATATACTTGTACTTACCGAACACAAAATAATAAAAGCACATGTGAATCTTTGCGTGTGTTCATGTTATATGACGACTGAGTAAAAAAATAATGTTGACTCCTCGAAAGATAAAAGTTCCTGGTTCGACATCAGGTGCATGCAAATTTTATGTTTTGCTCTCCAAAATCTTGATTTGTGCTATTTGTCATACAGCAGAGGAGAAGAGGGGAGAGGGGAGGGGAGGAGGTACTATTAGCGCCATCTATTAGCAAACAATAGAAATAAAAAAGTAGGGTCAAACTTTTTCAACACCCAAAAATTTTAAACGTCCTCGTTTAGTAATACGATCAGCAGAGGACGTTTGAAAGAGTACTCTTAGTCGAGAAAGCTAATTGCTAGGGCCCATATATTGCTAAAATGTTCTTTGATTTGCATATTTCTCATACCGCCATATGTTGTTCTAGTTGACTTCTTCCAAAAAAATGCTAATTAGCGAGAGTTAATTAAGCAAGGCAAGTAAAAGAAGCAAATAGGACAATATGTGGCGGCGTGGAAATATGTAAAAATTCGACTCGATTCGAATTAAAATTGGAGGATATTTTGCATTTTTTTCCTATAATGTACAAAACATTTACCGTACATAATCTTTTCTATTTACAACAGTATAAAATAAGAGAAATGTGTGACAATATCCATATTAATTAGGAAGGTGTGTTGTATGCTAGGTTAGCTAATTGCGTCTTCTACAGCTTTACTGTATAGAGGAAAAATGGAAAAAGAGAGCTCTACAAAAACTAACGCTCTTGACAATATTGAACGCCCCGTGAAAATTATATATAAATAAGGCATAATCGTATTATCTATTTTCATGTCAGATTTTACCGACCTGTGAGCTGTAGTGTTTAGGCGACAAGCGACGCGCTCAAATATGATACCGTTGACAATATTGTACGCCCCCGTGAAAATTATATATAAATAAGGCATAATCGTATTATCTGCTTTCATGTCAGATTTTACCGACCTGTGAGCTGTAGTGTTTAGGCGACAAGCGACGCGCTCAAATATGATACCGTTGACAATATTGTACGCCCCGTGAAAATTATATATAAATAAGGCATAATCGTATTATCTACTTTCATGTCAGATTTTCCCGACCTGTGAGCTGTAGTGTTTAGGCGACAAGCGGCGTGCTCTAATATGATACCGTTGACAATATTGAACGCCCCGTGAAAATTATATATAAATAAGGCATAAGCGTATTATCTACTTTCATGTCAGATTTTCCCGACCTGTGAGCTGTAGTGTTTAGGCGACAAGCGGCGTGCTCTAATATGATACCGTTGACAATATTGAACGCCCGTGAAAATTATATATAAATAAGGCATAATCGTATTATCTGCTTTCATGTCAGATTTTCCCGACCTGTGAGCTGTAGTGTTTAGGCGACAAGCGGCGTGCTCTAATATGATACCGTTGACAATATTGTACGCCCCGTGAAAATTATATATAAATAAGGCATAATCGTATTATCTACTTTCATGTCAGATTTTCCCGACCTGTGAGCTGTAGTGTTTAGGCGACAAGCGGCGTGCTCTAATATGATACCGTTGACAATATTGTACGCCCGTGAAAATTATATATAAAATAACATACCTGAAAATTATATTCACAGTAGATTCATTTTTTGAGTTTTGTAATTACCCCAAGAAATTCTATATAAAATAACATACCTGAAAATTGTATTTACAGTAGATTGAATTCTTGAGTTTTTGTATTCGCACACAAGAAATTCTATATAAATAACATACCTGAAATTCTATTTACAGTAGATTGAATTTTTGAGTTTTGTAATCACTCCAAGAAATTCTATATAAAATAACATACCTGAAAATTGTGTCGCTATATACTAGACTTTTTGATTTCTGTGATTTTGGAGAAAGCAATGGCATCCACCACCAGTTTCAATCGTAAAAATGATAAAACTGAATGTGTTACTTGTGGGAAGCTAATCTCAAGGAACAATTTATCAGTACACAGGGCAAGATGTAGCGAAACAGGTTCGAGAATTAATCGTTCGTTACCTTCTAAGCCCTGTGCTCGATGCGGAAAAATGATCAGCATTACAAATTTAAGTAAACATCTCAAAATTTGCAAACCATCGACCGAACAAGGAACATCGAAAAGGAAAATCGATAATTCAGAAACGGAAGCTTCCACTTCCAAGCAAATTAAATTATCCGATGAACCCAAACCAATTAGATCTGCATTCAACGACCAACTCCAGGATTTTTCAATTAAGTCAGAAGCAGGCCGTGACATCCTTAGTTTCTTGGACGAAACGAAAACATCCGTGATAAATATTCTAAAAAATAAATTGGAAAACAACTCTATAAAAGTATACGTTGTTCTGTTTTCCGAATACAAGAAAGTTGATGGCACAACGAGTATTTTTTATCATCGTACAAAAAACCAGGCTCTTCATTTGGCGGACGTCGAAAATTTGGACGAATTTTATTCTGATCTTTCCAACGAGCTGGTTAACAAACATGACGATTTCGAGGCTAAAGGGTCGGGATGGTCTCTGTGTGGAAGTCCTCACACGTTAAGCGTTTACGTGAACCGATTCTCGCCTCTTCGCGCTTCCAGCTACGTTCCTCTTCCACCGAACATTCAACACAAGAGGGCTGTGTTAAATATACAGAACAGCGATAACAAGTGTTTTCTCTGGTGTATATTGGCTGCACTGCATCCTGTTCATTGGTCAAATAATCCAGAACAGGTTTCTCATTACAAACAATACGAGACCGACTTTCAAAGTGTAATGTCTGGCATCGAATACCCGGTGACATTGTCGGATATAACAAAGTTCGAAAATCGTACAGGAAAACGCATCGCTATTAATGTGTATTCCTTCACGTCAGATAAATATCTCGTGCACCCTGTCAGGATAAGCGATATCGACGATGACGATGCTCGTGTAATAAATCTCCTTCTAATTTCCAACGAGGATGTTCATCACTATACGCTAATTCGTTCACTATCACGTTTGGTCAGAAGTCAATCAACCAAGTATGAACATTGCATCGAAGTTTGTCCGAGATGCCTAACCACGTTCGACGATCGTGACCGACGTGATCATCAAAATCTTCATAGTCGTCAAATTGCTATCGAGAAACTTGCCAAACATAAAATTTACTGCGGTGACAACAGACCAACTTGCATGTTGATGCCGAAATCAAAAGAGGTCGAAGAATTTAGGATGCATAAGGCATTGTTCGAACATCCTGCAATCATCATTGCTGATTTTGAGTCTTTTCTCAAACCGTTGTCGTACTGCGAACCAGACCCCGAACTTTCATCCACAACACCGTATCAGTTGCACGAAGCCTCGAGTTTCGGATATGTTGTCGTGCGACAGGATAGGATAGATGAACCGTATGTTTACCGAGGACCAGACGTAATCAAACATTTTTTTGAAAAGATGGTTGAAGAGGTTGAGACCATTGGCAGCCTCTTACGCGAATCGAAACCAATGCTTCCATTATCCAGCGATGAACTTCAATCTCACAATAACATTGAAACGTGTCCGGTGTGCGATCAACGTTTCACCGACGAGAACCGGAAAGTATTTCACCACAATCACTTCACCGGAAACTACATCGGTGGAATCTGTAACACGTGTAATCTAAAAATCCAAAAACCTACGTTTGTCCCCATATACCTTCATAATGGCAGCGGTTACGACTTCCATATCTTAATTCGGAATCTTGGATATGATAGACAAAAGATAAATATTCTAGCAGAGAATGAAGAAAGGTACATCAGTATCAGCAAGCGAGTATTGATTCCGGGAACAAACGAAACTGTGGAGATGAGATTTTTAGATTCTTACAGATTTTTATCTGCGAGCTTGGACGCTCTTGCAAGCAAACTTTCGGCTGAACAATTTAGAATAACGAGAGCTAATTTTCCCACCGTAGACATAGAAATGATTAGACGTAAAGGGATTTATCCTTACGAATATGTTAGCGATAATTCTAAATTTAACGACGACACTCTTCCACCTCAAAAAGAATTTTACAGTCGACTCAGAGAGAAAGGAATCACGGATGATGAATACGAACACGCGCAACGGATGTGGGACAAATTAGGATGTAGGACACTCGGCGATTATCACGATGCCTACTTGAAACTGGACGTGACAATACTCGCGGATGTTTTTCAAGCATTCAGGAAAACGTCGGCGAATATTTACAAATTAGATCCTGCATATTTTTACGGTCTCTCGGGCTTAGCGTGGTCTGCCATGTTATTACAGACAAAAATAAAACTCGAATTGATACCGGACGTGGACATGTTATATTTTATCGAGAGGGGGATACGAGGTGGAATGGTGCAATGCGTACAGAGACATGCAAAAGCAAATAACGTTCACATGACAGAAGAATACGATCCTAACGAACAATCGAAATACATATTTTATGTGGATGCAAATAATTTATACGGACATGCTATGATACAAAAACTTCCTTACGGCGGGTTCGAATGGGTGGATACCACTTCCATTAACATTAATAATTTCAACGACTGTGAATTTGGCTTGTTTATAGAGGCAGACCTCGGATTCCCCGACCATCTACACGATTACTTCAAAGATCTACCTCCTGCACCCGAACTAAAATGCTCGCCTGATTCAAATCAACGTAAGCTTCTGTTAACATTGGATAGGAAAGAGAGATACGTTCTCCATTACAAAAATCTTCAATTCTTAATTGAGAAGGGAGTTCAAGTAATAAATGTGAGAAGAATAATGAAATTCAAACATTCCGAGTGGTTAAAACCTTACATTGAAAAAAATACGTATCATAGAACACGCGCCACGTCAGATTTAGATAAAGATTTTTTTAAACTCATGAATAATGCTGTTTACGGAAAAACAATGGAGAATGTCAGGAAGCACGTGGACGTGAGATTAGTTCCCGATTCAAATAAATGTAGAAAATTGATAGCATCGCCGACATTCAAATCACGAAATATATATGATGAAAACCTGGCCCTGTTTGTGATGGATAAAAAAATAATCAAGTTCAACAAACCAATCTACGTGGGGGCGACGGTTTTGGATTTATCTAAACTGCATATGTTTGAATTTCATTATAATGTCATGAAACCCTTCTATAACGAAAATATAACACTTTTGTACACGGACACGGACAGTTTTATTTATTCCGTACAGACATCTGACCTCTACAACAATTTGAAACAACCGAAAATGATTGATCATTTCGACACATCTTCCTTCCCTCAACCAAACAGATTTGATCTCCCTTCTCGCAATAAAAAAGTGCTTGGTAAAATGAAGGATGAATGCAACGGAGAAATCATTCTGGAGTTCGCCGGCTTACGTTCCAAAATGTATGTGGTGAAAACAGAAACCAGCATCACCAAAAAAGCCAAAGGTGTTGGTAAAAATACCGTGAAAAACAAGCTTGTGTTCGAGGATTACATCAATTGCCTCTATTCACAGTCGAGGATTCTACGTTTGGAGACAAGGATACAAAGCGTAGACCACGTGCTTACCACAAACAAAGTTAAGAAAATTGCGCTGGATCCGCATGACGATAAAAGATGTATTTTGTCTTGCGGAATCCACACGTTGCCTTGGGGGCACTGTCGTTTAGAAATTAGTAAAAATTGTAGGCAATGCAATTGAAAAAAAAAAATAAACTTTAGCTGTCTCACATACACGATAAATAACTAGCAAAGGACAATGAATCTTTTTGGTTTCCGAAAGCAAACAATGGAGGCTGTACACCGCACGACGACAGATCATGAATTTCTACCTTCCGTGTTACCTAAACTCAACGGTCTGTTGATCATTCACCTCAACAGCATTTGGACGAAATTGGATGACGATGTGGGCAAGATGTTTTACGTCTTCAATAACAATTTACATTTCTACGAAATTCCGATCGACGGGAAACTTCAAATCACCGTGAATCCGGAAAACGCAGGCGAAATCAAAATTTCTACCGGCAAGAACATTTTTCGAATCAAGCACGACAAGATGCTTTCTAACATTACGTACGATGTGTCTGCAGGAGATTATCTTTACGTGGAACTCCTCGGAGACTACGACAAACTTATTCCTCTCTTCGTAGAATTACGAATCGTCTATCCTATTATAAATAACCATTAACAAAATGCCTAACGACATTTTCGGCAACACCAAGCGTGTAGACCACGCAGAAGAGATTCTCATGTTGGACATTCGAGTTAAGAAGTTGAGGACCGATTTGATCGCTTTGCAGGAGACCTTAAACAAAAGTTTAGAGTCGGAAATCGCTACGCTCCAAACGCAATGTCTCGACCCCATTCTGAAAATCGATTCCGAACTGAAAACGCTCATAAAAAATTATGTCGACGTACCTTCTTACGACAACGTTCAAAATATACAGTTGAGCGTGGATTCGCTTCAAAATGATTTGGCCAAATTACAGCAATTTCAATCGAAAAATGAAGATTTGGAAAAATTGAAACTCGAAATCGAAGAACGAACTTCCGCAATAGAAAAGAATTTCTCTGAACTTCAAACCGTCGTGAACGATATTGATGTAGAACGCTTGCATGTCGTCGTTTCCAAATTACAAGAAGAATTCACCAGCACGTTGGAAGAAATTACATCCAAGTTGCAGACTTTGGAAGATACCATGACGAACCTACCATCGTCGGACGAACTGCAGGTCATCGGTAAAAGCGTCGCGAACATAAAAATTCAATTGGAGGCCTATCGAGATTTCGAACACATTCAAACCACCATCGCTACGCTTCAGGCGTCCTTGGAATTGATCAACGAAGAAATTAAAAATATTCACGCTGAAGCGAGAGCGTTGACGAGCATTCAAGACACGTTGAGCACGGTTCAGCAGAAGATCGAATATTTAGAAAATTTGAACGTCGAAACGAATCTCGCTCATTTTCATCACGTACTCGACAACATACAGGGTGACTTGGAATCGTTACGGACGAGCGTGCCTTCGAGCGAAGATTTGGAAAAATTGAAAACGGCGGTGACGGCACTATCCGATTCGAACGACATCAAAAGTTCATTGAGCGATCTCGAGAGTAAAGTGGCCAATCTCCCCACCTCCAAAGAATTGCACGCTTTGAAAAGAAACATATCTCGAATGCTGAAACGACTAGAAACGGAAACGGCGAACGTGGAACAGATTCGAGACGAAATTAGTTCGCTGGTGTCGACGCTGCCCACTTCGCAGAGCGTCGCCGACCTTCACACGCAGTTTACAGAGATGCGAAGCATCGTGAACGATCTTACCGAGAAGAGCTCGAAATTGAATCAAGTCGAGAACCTTCAGAACATCGTCGCCAACATCAGAGATCAAGTTGGAGTGCTGGAATCCACGCAGGAATCGACGCTGGCTTCTTTCGGTGCCAAGTTGCAAGAACTCAACGAAAACTACAAGCAGTTGAACGTGGAAGTGAAAATCAAACCGTCGTTTTCTGCCGTAACGGATACCATAGTCGAGCATTTGCTGCCCATCGAAAATAAACTCGGACAAGTTCACAGTAATCTGCTCGGCGTCGACACTAAATTCGCTAAACTGCATTCTCTGCAAGCCATCGAAATCAACAGCGTACCCAATCAACAAAGAATCTCCACGTTCGTCGAAGGTAACAAACTGTACATGTTGCATCCTTATCATCCGTACTACAAGTTTCTCCTCGATGGCACGATTCAGATAAACGAATTTTCGTACTGGTCTCACGGCAGAAAAGCTAGCGTTCCCACCATGACTTTGATATCGAATCGTGGTGTCCAGAAAGCAGGAAACATTCCTCTGGCACGTTGGAACGAAACGCGCAACATATATGAAATACACGAAGACGAAGATCTCACCGTTTTCGACGTGAGTGCCGGCGATAAGCTGATCATTCAAAACACGAGCGAAGTGCCACCCTCTTTGAATCCCATCACGCTTGTGCTTCTCTTGAAACGTAATCTCTAAAAAAAATGTCTAGGCAAGCCATCGTCGAAGAATTGCATAAACCTGCGCGCCGTAACTACGAACGTTTGGCTGTGGTAACCAAGGGCATCGACGACCTCTGGCAAAGCGACCTCGTGGAGATGAGTAGCGGCAATTTGAAAAACGTACATAAATTGAACAAGGGCAACAAGTACCTCCTCACCGTCATAGACACATTTTCGAAATTCGCATGGGCTCTACCTTTGAAGGCGAAAACGGGAACGTGCGTCACGGAAGCATTCAAATTAATTTTTCGCGAAAGCGGCGGCAGACGACCACGGTTTCTGCAAACGGACAACGGTAAAGAATTTTACAACGCCGTATTCCAAAAGTTTATTCAAAAACACAAGATTCGACATTATTCGAGCTTCAGTCACATCAAAGCCAGCATCGTGGAAAGATTCAATCGAACCTTGAAAACACACATGTGGAAACGATTCACGCTTCGGGGAAATTACAAATGGGTCGACATCCTGCCGGAACTCGTCGACACCTATAATGAAACGGTACACAGAACGATAGGCATGAAGCCAGCCGACGTTGCCAAGTCCGACGAGCAGCGTTTAATTTCTACAGTTTACTGTCCAAAATACACACCCACGACAAAAAAAGCTAAATACAAAATTGGAGACCAGGTGAGGATCAGCAAATTCAAACGCACCTTCGAGAAGGGCTTCACAAAAAATTGGAGCACGGAACTCTTTACGGTGGTTCGAGTTCTTCCTGGAAACCGACACACGTATATAATAAAAGATAGTAGCGGCGAGATTTTGAAAGGAAGATTTTACGAAGAGGAACTCTCTAAAACAAAACACCCCGACACGTACCTCATCGAGAAAGTATTGCGTAGGAAAGGTGACAAACTTTTGGTCAAATGGCTGGGACTTCCGGAAAAGAGTTGGATCGACGCGAACGAAGTGATCTTGTGAGTACGTGGAACGTGGTGAAGCGTCTACCGGATCCGGAAAGTCAAACGAAGAAAAAGAACGGCGAGTTGCTTCCCGTCAGCATCCGCTGTCTGATCGTAGGTCCTTCGGGGTGTGGGAAAACGACACTGCTCGTGGACAATTTTCTCCTCGCACCGAATTGGTTAGATTGGAAGAACAGGCACCTGTACGTGTTCTCGAAAAGTTTGGAGCAATCCAAATACCAGCAACTGATGAAACTGTACGATGGTCTGGACATTGCAACGTTTGCCTCGGAAATAAAACCACTCGACGATTGTCGTGAAAATTCAGTCGTTGTGTTCGACGACGCCATCCTGGAAAATCAAAATGAAATTCGCAACTTTTTCACGCAAGGTCGTCACAAAGGAATGGATTGTTTTTACCTAGCTCAAACGTTTTCCAAAATTCCAAAACAGTTAGTGCGCGACAACGCCAATTTCATATGTTTGTTTCGTCAAGATCACACCAACCTCAAGCATGCGTACGATGACTACGTAGGCGGAGACATGAACTACAATCAATTTTCGGAAGGCTGCTGCTCTACTTGCTGGAACGGTGACGATTTCGGATTCGCGACGATCGACATGACGAGGAAACCCAACGACGGAAAATACAGAAACAAAATCAACGACTTTCTAAACGTTGCAACGTTGTGAGAAACGACGTATATAAATAACGTCATGACGAAACGAAAAATCGAAGACGAAAATCTCAAGCTTCGCGATTACCTCGCGAAACGCTTCAAAGGTTGGAAATCCGAGAATCGAGGATTCTACGAAGAGAAGAAACGTCAGGATCAACCCGTGATCGATGCCATCAGCAGTCTAGGTAAAGAAATTAAAAGTGTCACGGAACAAAATAAAAATTTGATTAATGAACTCGTACCGCTCGCAGCTAAAAGTTACGCTGTACCCACACCCATTTCGAGCATTCCTTCGACGCCGTTCGAACTGAAGGATGCACCGGCACGACGTCGAGCTATTGGTAGCACGTCGTCGTCTTCGGATAAAATCGAGTTGGGACCTTTGGCACGAGACTACCTGAGCACGGGGAAATTCGACAAGGATGAAGTGTTCGGATTGTATCCCAGCATGGAAACCAGCGAGGGTGGTGGTGTGGTGTGGAAGATTGGGAAATCGAAGGTGACCTTCGAAGGCAACGACATTAAAGTCAATTTAGGCGACAAGGATAGTTGGAACAGGTATCCGGGTACGGTGGGACTGTGGGAACTCGTCGCCAAAAAGCAGCCGAAAGATTACACCGACGAAGATTACCAAAGTTACAAGGAAATTCTGATCATGACGGATGCCTTGTACCAGAACAACGACGCCTCGCAGAATAGGGTGAAATCGAGCAGCGGCGAGAAGTACAGGAATCTCATCAAACCGATTTGGAACCAGGTCAAAACAGGCAGCGGCGTCAAACGCTACAACACGTTACCCAAAGAATTTGTTTGGGTGGACGACGTTAGGAAACTCGTGGATCGATTGTTGGTGATAGCCGGCGAAGAGAATGCAGGTAACCGTAATTTCTACAACGAGAAGGTTGGCATCGTGGACATGATCAGCACGAAACTTTCCAACTTCATCGTGAACGACGACAAGGACATAGGTTACCTGATCAAAATCATCAACACGCTGCCTCCGAAATTTTGGAACGTGGCCGAAGGAAAGGGACTCGTGAACGACATCATCAACAAGTTACCTTTCGAGATGCATCTACCTGGCTACCAGTACTGCGGACCGGGTACCAAACTCGAGAAAAGATTGGAGAGAGGAGACAAGGGTGTGAATCCGTTGGACGCGGCATGCAAAGATCACGACATCGCCTACAACACCACGCAGACGGATCTGGACGCACGTCACGAAGCAGACAGAAAGTTAGAGCACGCAGCTTTCGAAAGATTCGTGAGCAGAGACGCATCGTTGGGTGAACGGGTCGCCGCACTAGGCACCACCATCGCCATGAACACGAAACAAAAATTGGGGTGGGGTATATAAATAACATACCGTAAAAAAAACTTGATATATAAATAACACACATCGTAAAAAAATAATTTTTGGTATATATAAATAACACACATAGTAAAAAAAAGCAATTAAATTTCTCTCTAACACTCTGACAACTGAAAAAATGAGCGATCTCCAAGCATTAAAACAAATGCTAAATTTGTCAGTCGAGTATGTAAAAATTCAGGAATTGGAAGTCGACAAACCTTACACGATAACTTCCGGTTCAATCGTTTCTACCCAGTATGGTCCCAAGGTACGCCTGTTGCTCAACGCACAATACAGTCTATTTTTACCAGATCGATACGCTAACATGTTATCCGACGAGAAGCTATCTATTTTAATCGAGAACAAAACTCGAATCGTATACAAGGGGACAAAGGAACTTCTTGGCAAGAAAACGAAGCACGTAATAGAATTTGTGTAACGACTGCGAGGCTTTGAAAATATATAAATAACATACCGTAAAAAACTACACAAAAAAAAATCTCAGAATATATATATAAATAACATACCGTGAAAATAACACATAGAGCATCAACATGAAGCCCAAGGGTGTCGTGTACCAGATACCATACTCCAATCTAAAAAATCTAGGTGCTCTCGATGGGTTACTCACCAAGAAACAACGCGAGAAGAAACGTTCTTGCTTGTCGAAAGGACATGGAATGAAATTGCTGCTCAGCACACCTCAATTGAAAAGATTGCAGCGTTCGCGGAAACAACAAAAGGTCGGAGGTTTCATATTCAGCATCCCGGCCATCCTGGCAGCATTGGGGGCCGTTGGAAGTTTGGCCGGCGGAAGTGCCGCCATCGCGAAAACCGTCATCGACTCAAAGAAGAACAAGGCGGAATTGGAAGAACAGAAACGTCACAACCTGGCCATGGAGAAGAAGGGGAAGGGCGTGATGAAGAAGTTTAAAAAAAAGAAACAGAAGCACTCACCAACCGAGACATTGAATCTCTGATCGAACCGTTACGAATCAAACACTTCAGAGGAGTTTTCATGTCCGACTCGTTACCTTCAAGCGTTAAAAAAAAAGAATGCGGAGTAGTCAACTTGGACGGTCAAGAAAATCCAGGCACGCATTGGATATGTTACCACAAAAATGATGATAAAGCATTCGTTTTCGATTCTTTCGGAGGTGTTCCACCTACAAATTTAATTCATTATCTGAAAACGAACAAAACCTCCATATACTACAACGACGAACGCATTCAAGATTTCGGAGACGTGAACTGCGGTCATCTCTGCCTCTCCGTGCTCGCATTTCTCTCTAAAATAAATAACCCTACGATCGAGGATTTCCAGAAAGCATTGTGGAACCTCAAACAGCATCACTAGGATGGGCGTGTTCCATCTCACGAGCGAATCTTCGATCTTGAAACTCACGCTGCACGACGACATCGTCTATCCTAAATCCGTGGCTCTGCGTGCATTCTACAGCATGTACCTCATACCTAACGTCACGCAGCACAACAACAAAATTAGCGTCGGAAGCGAACACATCGTCGTCACGCCAGGACAATACAATCTTTCCACTTTGCAAGCTCAATTACCCAAAGGCACATACCTTTCTCAAAATTCGGTCACGCACAGAGTGGAAATCCTATCCGCGACGGAGACCGTGGACCTGGGCACCATAGGAGAACTTTTAGGTTTCGAGAACGACACCAAACTCGAAGCTGGCATCAAGCACGTAGCAACCAACATTCCTAAATTCTTGGCCATAGAGACTCTGAACGTACACTGTAACGTGGCCGAAGGTATGATCACGAAATCTTCGGACGGATTGTTAGGAAGTCACAAGCAGACGGGAATCATAGCCACTTTCAAACCAAGTTCCGAGTTCATGGAACCGATCATCTACACGCCCTCTTCGCCGATCTATTTTCCGGTATGTCGCAACCGCATAGACGACATAGAGTTGGTGGTGACGAACGAGAAAGGAGACGTGGTGGATTTCGCAGGTGCCACTACGACGGCCATCGTGGAGATCAACGTATAATAAATAACCATACATGTAAAATGGAGCAAATCGAAAGTTACGAATTGCAATCTTTCCCTCCCAACCGTCGCACGTTCGCCAATCTCAACGAGGCAAACAGGGAGATCGAATACGACGTGGACGTAGGCGACGGGTTCATTCATCCTCACAGAGCGGACCTCTACCTTCAATTCGACGTGGTGAAGAAAGAAAGCGGAGACGCGTTTCCCGCAGCAGCAAACTTGATACTCGTGGACAACTTCGTGCCTCACCTGTTCTCGCAGGTGGAGGTGAGGAAACACAACACCGTCATCGACAGAATAGATTATCCAGGCATCACGTCGACGGCAGTGGGAACGTTGAAATTATCCAAAACGGACGCAGCGTACTACCAGGCCGGGGGATTCGAAGCCGGGACCAAAATATCGACGAAAAGTCACACGGTGCTCTTTCCCATGCGTCTGCTGCCTGGTTTCTTCTCGGACTACAAGGAGATCATGTGGAAGGGAGGACTGAGGGTCACGTTTCGAAGAGCGGCCAACGACAACGACGCACTGATGCGATACGCTACTTTGGGTCCGGACGGCACCACGCCGATAGCCAACACTTTACCCGAAGCGGCGAAATGCGTCATCCGGAGCATGGAATTGAGAATGCCGGTGGTGGAATACGAAACGAACTACGCCCTCAAGTACAAAGCGGAGATCTTGAAAAGTCCGCAAGTGTCGATTCACTTTCACGGTTACCAGTGCGTGCAGAAGATGGCGTCGGGAAGTCACATGGAATTCGACGTAACGACGCAGTTCAACAACATACAGTTCGACATGCCAGATTTCGTCGTAGTGCTTTTTCAGACCGGGAGGGACAAGAATCAGGAAAAAGATTCCAGCAAGTTCGACGACTGCAAGATCAAGAACGTTTATCTGAAGAACGGTAGGAACGAAGTGTTCCCACGCGAGAATTACAACCTCGACGTGACCAAAAACGATTACCTCAAACTTTACGAAGCTTACACGGCTTACAAACGCGTGACCGAGGGAAGCGTGGACATGTACTACACGCCCAGCGAATTCAAAGCCCGGAGACCCATGACCGTCATCAACACATCTAAGAGAAGGCAGGTGGTGGTCAACGATCGAACCAACATCAAGGTCGTCTGCGAGTTCCACGACGCGCTGCCTGCCGATACTCTATGCAGCGTCATCCTGATTGCAGAGAAGTCCTTCGTCCACGACGTGAAGAACGAGAGGGTGACGGAACAGTTTTAAAATTCATAAAAAATTGCCACATACTAAAAATCAACATCCAACACATTTTAGGTTATATAAAATTTGTGAAAACCTTATAATACTAAAATATTAAAACAAACGGAGTCCCCCTTGTAGGTTAGTTCGGTGCGTAAATAAAAAAAAATGATAGGTTAAGTTATATCACTTAGGATCGTAAGAAAATTAAAAAAATCGTAAAAAAAAAAGATAGGTTAAGTTATATCACGTAACATCGTGATATACCTACCAAGTACAAATAGAAAAAAAAATAAGTGCAGTGAAAATTTGTACTAAAACATCGCTAAACGCTATAACATCGACAAAAAATTGTCAAAATATGTCAAAAACTTATATTCGATTGATAAAAAAAAAATACCTACAAAATATGATCCTCAAATAATAACGTTCAAACAGTACATAAATAAAAAAAATGATAGGTTAAATTATATCACTTAAGATCGTAAAAAAATTAAATAATCGTAAAAAAAAGGATAGGTTAAGTTGTATCACGTAACATCATGATATACCTACCAAGTACGAGTGGGGGAAAAATGAGTATAGTGAAAATTTGTACTAAAACATCGCTAAACGCTAAAACATCGACAAAAAATTGTCAAAGTATGTCAAAAAGTGATATTCAATTGGTAAAAAAAGACCATACCTACTAAGTACTACTTTGAAACGCTCCAATAGCACTACTTGTGTTCATGTTCAATTGAGAGTCTTGTAAATGAAAAGCAATGACATTTGTAGAATATCTGTATCTTTTTATTTTATTTATATAATTATATTTTTCAGATTTCAAAACAATTAATTGACTGAAATAAATAGATATTCTCTTATTTTGTTCTAACTTTTAACTCACTTCAGTGAAGGAAACATTGGGAAAATTCTAGTCATATGGTTCATATCATATGACTTTTTACATACAATTTTTATAATTTTTGAAAAAAATCTCAACAAACTATTTATTATTTGAGTTACATGGTAGTTTTGAAAACAAACTTCTGTCATGATCCCTGCATTTTACATTCTACCTTTCAAAAAAACTAATTCTTAGGTTATTCTGATTGAATGTTAATTAATTGAAATTCATTTATTTTCTTTATTAACATAAGCATAATGTCTTTGCTTCTTTCCACAATCAAAAATCAAACAGATTTATTTTCATCCATATATGGTACGATATTGGATGGGTCAATCAATTACAGCGTAAGATTGCAATGCGATAGTGTAAAACAAATGAAGATTATACGGGGTGGCTCAAAAAGTCACTTAACACCTCCGGTAAAAGCCCACTGCAGCGCGCAACATGGAAATGGTGATGACCAATCTTTGCCAGGGCAAGGGGGAACCACATTGACGCCACCCGCACTGTCGGCGGCCATCTTGATGTCCGCCATCTTGAATTCAAGTTCAGAATTTTAAATGGGAAGGGGGTGATATGATATATCAAATCAGGCTAGAATGTCACGAGAAATGCAATGGTGAAGGTTTTTTTTATGTATCTTGAACCAGTAAAAAGTTATGACTGAATTCTTGTACCAATTTGCTCCGTTTCGAGGTGTTAGAAAAATGCCTTAAAATTTGTTTAGTGCATCAGTAATGCATCGAGATCAAAGTGATGTCTAGGGAGAGAAGTTCGCATGCCATTGCACAACATCCATGAAGAGCTGTGCATTATGAATGGTTGTCGCGAACAATTACAGTGTGACGCTTCCATTAAATGAAAAGTCCCTCACAGTGACAAGGCTAATGTTTATGTTCATAAGGAAGTTCATAAACAGAATATTCGATGTTTTTTATCTGATAACCCATTTTCGACAGATCAAAGTTGAATGGTTAGTGCTGGTAAGTTAATGGTGTGGCGTGCTGTGTGGAACACGACTGGTTAGTCAATTTTCTATAGTGTTGCCCACGAGACGAGACTTTGGCCTGTCTCGTCTCGTGGAAATGCTGTCTCGTCTCGAAAATATTAGTTTGTTCTCGGGACACATGATCAATCTCGTCTCGTCTCGAATTTTTAAAAGCCTGTCCCGTCTCGTCCCGTGGGCAACACTAATTTTCTATCAACGGAACCTTAAATGCTTAGGGCTACTTGGAGTTGTTAAATAAACAGTTTTTTCATCCTTGCTTATGGAAGAAGGTACTTTTTACAGAGTTTTTTTCAATAGAGAGGAACACCAGAACAGTATGGGAACGTTGTGAAGCAGTTGCTGTCCAAAGTTAGTTATCAGATGACAAGGGTCGCATATTCTGTTTATGAACTTCCTTATGAACATAAACATTAGCCTTGTCTCTGTGAAGAACTTTTAATTCAATGGAAGCGTCACACTGTAAATTGTTCGCGACAGCCATTCATAATGCGCAGCTCTTCATGGATGTATCCGATTAAAATCGTGTGCAATGGCATGCGAACTTCTCTTCCTAGACATCACTTTGATCTCGATGCATTACCGATGCGCTAAACAAATTTCAAGGCATTTTTCTAACACCTCGAAAAAGAGTAAATCGGTACAAGAATTCAGTCATAACTTTTTACTGGTTAAAGATACGTCGAAAAAACCTTCACCATATATCATATCACCCCCTTCCCATTTAAAATTCTGAACTTAAATTCAAGATGGCGGACATCAAGATGGCCGCCGACCACGTGGGTAGCGTCAATGTGGATCTTCCTTGGCCTGATAACGATTGGTGATCACCATTTCCGTGTTGCGCGCTACAGTGGCCTTGTACCGGAGGTGTTAAGTGACTTTTTGAGCCACCTTGTACTTTAATCTATTACAATTTTACAGTTCAATGATTGGAGAAATACATCGATAGGTTTGTACAATGAAATTTAAATTAAATTGAGATTCATTAACCAATTATAACAGTAACACCTTGTGCCTATTCACACAGTCAAATGTGCACACCCAAATAAATATGTAATAAATTTAATTTTTATTTATACTTATTCATTGAACACCATCTCCTTCAAAATATGAAATGTTCCCACACATATTCACCTTTCACTTGCTTTGCTTCGAGTTGCAAATGATACAGGACTTCGAGATGCGCCCATTATGGCACATGTAGTGGTGTAAAAAAAAAAGTGTAAAGTGCTCCTCTGTGCTTTGCACCATGCCATGAAGCCTATAGGGGAGTGGGTGTGGAGTTAGGGCCCCACATCAGCACCACGCCACTGTCAGACTTTACCCCCAGAGTTTCCTCCAGGTCCAGGTACCCACTTTAAACGACACTGGGTGAGCGCTGGACCCACTTGAACAGGTGGGAAAACGTCAGTCCCCCCCCACCCCCGGAGATTCAACCTGGGTCTCTTGCATGGTAGTCAGGTCCCCTAACGACTGAGCTACAGTGGCTTTATAAAAGTGATTGTCCATTTACATGCCATTAGAGATTGCAGTTTGAAGTACGCCGCCTTTGTGATAAACCTGAGAAAGAGCATGGTGGCTTTAGATTTCAATTTTCCATAATAAGGCCCAGGAGTCTGGTGAGATGTCGTGGAGAGATCTGGTGCTTCCTGGATGAAAGAGAGAATGTTGCATGTAAGTGGATGCTCTCGTTTTTATGATGGAGAATGGTATTTTTATATGGTATCTTTGTTTAACTGAAACACGTATTTTCCTAATTAATATTACGTGACGTTCAAAATTTAGGCCATTCATGATATTTTTCCAATTCCTCCCGGACGCCGGACATAAGAGACTGAAATTTAGGTAACCCTACTTTTAAGGAATTGGGGGGGCGGGAGCCTTGAACCCCTAAGTCGGCGCCTAATGAGGGTGATTTGATTCGAGCGTTATCATCAAGAAATTGTTAAACTACATATATTATTTACCTCACTTGGGGAAAGATTGGATATCTCCATTTTAAAAGCGTAATTTCAATAATGATTCCAGCGCCAACATCGTGGAATTGCTAAACTATGCATTACTGGATACTTCATCTTACAAGTGAGATTTTAATATATTTAATTCATGCGCAATCATCGGGAAACTGCTGAACTACAGATTATTTACCTCCCTCGGGGAGAGATTGGATACCAAATCGTGATGTTAAAACATTCGATTCTAGCGCCGTCATATGAAATGGTTGAACTACAGATTTCCCTCCCATGGGAAAAGATTGGATACCTCCATCCATAATTCTAATATATTTGATTCCAGCGTCAACACCGGGAAATTGTTGAACTACATATAATTTACCTCCCTTTGGAAAAGATTGGATACTCTATGTTAAAACCGTGATTTTAGTATAGATGATTCCAGCGCCAACGTCGTGAAATTGGTGAACTACACATACCTCCCTTGGAAAGATTTGATACCTCTATGTTAAAAGCGTAATTTTAATATATTTGATTCCAGCGCTATCATCGGGAAATTGTCATCACCATATCTTTCTTAGTTCAACAACTTGTATAAATTCCGAGGCACCGACTGTCCACGTGAAATATTCTCCCGAGCTATTTAACTGAAATTTGAACTTCGGCGGTGCTTTCAGCGTAAAGCTGTGTTTGCAGTAGCTATCTTTCCTGCGACTCCGGAAGAATTCGTATCAGCGGATTTTTACATCCGCTGAAGATCGTAGGTGTCATTTGCTTGAAAGAAGCTCTTTCCAGCTTCTTTCATACTGGGGCCATTTTTATGAAATGATTGTACTATCGGACTATGGCGCCCGGGGTCCCGGATTCGAGTCATGCCTTCGGCATGATACGACACACCTGCCTGGGGCAAAAAATTAGATTCACCAACCCCAAAAATTACTATTATACAAGGGAAGTATAATTATTACACACAACAACATGCTGGATTGTAAACAACATTGATGGCACGCGTACTACGCGGGGTCAGCGGATGCTGACTCGCCATTTCTCATGGTGTCACCTTAGCGGTGTTTATCACACACAGAGCACACGTAGGAAGAAAAAAAGTATCTTCGCTTCCTGGGCAAGGTCAGTGCCATTGCGCATAGTTCAGAAAACGCGGAATATGTTTATACACTTTCAACTGTTTAGACAATTCCTGTAAGTTATTAAAAAAACTTGGGAAGCAGTCCCCAAGAAAAAAAAATTGGCATGCAATATACAGCAGGATCAACCTGAAGGTTGAAGTACAAACATTCAAAATTATATACCAGGAATTTCCAAATTGCGATATGATATATATATATATATATATATATATATATATATATATATATATATATATACACAAGGGTCGTTCAAGGTTGACCGGGACTTTTATTTCTGCAGAGGAAATAGGTAGCAGAAGAAACACCAAACTATGTCAGTATTTCAAAATATTCTCCGTGCGCGCCGAGGCACCGTTGCCATCGTTCTGGCAGCTCCCGAATTCATTTGGCGTAGAAAGAACTTGGTTGTTGTCGTAGCCGCTGGAGGACATCGCTCCGCAGTGCTTCGTCTGTCGTGAATTTCTTCCCTCCCAGATGGTCTTTAAGGGGTGCAAACAAATGATAATCACTGGGGGCTAAATCCGGACTGTAGGGGGGATGGGGCAGAACTTCCCAGCGCATGTCGGCCAGAGTTGTTGTTGTCACATTGGCCGTGTGAGGACGGGCATTGTCATGGAGAAGAATGACATTTCCAGACAACATCCCAGGTCTTTTCTTGCGAATGGACTTCCGTACAGCACCACTCAACAATGTGGAGTAATACTGGGCATTAATCGTGCTCCCTTTGTCCAGAAAATCCACATGGATAACGCCCTTCATGTCCCAGAAGACACTTGCCATGATCTTTCCAGCGGACGGCTGCGTTTTGCTTTTCTTGGGGGGCGGGGAACCTTTATGCCGCCACTCCATGCTGCGTCTTTTGGTCTCTGGGGTTGAATTGTGCAACCATGTTTCATCACACGTGATGATGGATTGCAACAATTCATCACCTTCTGCTCGAAACCGATTCAGAAGCTGTTCACAGACCGTCCTGCGTGTCCATTTCTGATCGAATGTCAGCTGGCGGGGAACCCACCTTGCACAGATTTTGCGGAAGCGGAAGTGGTCGTGAATGATTGTCTCAACACTCCCGACACTGATATTCACCTCGGCAGCAATATCCCGCACTGTTACTCGCCGGTTCTCAAGAATCATTTGCTCAACACGTGCGATATTCACTGGTGTGACTGCAGTCGGGCGAATGTGTCCATGCGCTTCATTTGTCACCAGCTCCCGTCCTTCGCGAAACTGCTCACACCATTCGTACACTCTTGTCCGCGACATCCTTTGTTCACCATACTGTGCTTGCAATCGTCTGAAAATCTCAGCTGGTTTCACTTTCTCCTTCACGAGAAATTTGATTACACACCGCTGCTCCACAGCCACAGACACACTGCTTGCCGCCATGTTCGCTGTAACTGCTGCGCATGCGCAAAATACGTCATGCCGGGCGCTAGTTACTCGCGAAGGAATACATTACGTCACCCGCACGTTTCAACATGATCCGGTTATTCATCGATTTTTTACGTACGAGAATCCCGGTCAACCTTGAACGACCCTTGTATATGGGGCGTTCCGCCCCCAAACTATTGTCTGTTTAATTAATACACATAATTTGAAAAAAAATAATAACAGTAGTGGCAGAAATTGAGGTCGAAAATAATTTAAGCCTTTCTGCCTGTCTGAAAAAAAAAAACTGTTTCCCGATGTTACACTTGGAGTTTGTGTTTTGGACATGGAGTACTGGCTGAAGATGTTGGTTGGCCAGTGGGAAACAGAAAAAAATACACTTAGTTAGTGTTCTTTATGCACTGCTGAAGGATACTCCATTAGCAATCGCGATGGCGAGCGTTCATCGCTAACGGAGATCGGCGAACTGTTCTTGAACCTAATCTGTGCTTGCTGTGGCTTGCCGGACGGGACCACGTGCGGATTTGGCCAGATTTCCTATCATGCTGTGCGCCGCTGACGTCACATTGAATATCATCCAATGGTATAGGGGCTATCCACCGGAAGGAAGTGCCTTCGCTCGGACGCCATACTTGTAGCACAACAACTTCCGGTTCGTAGGCTCACAACATGCCGCTAAAGGGAGCTGAGATTGTGTTAGGTATGAAAGGAACGAATGAGTGTGTACAAGGAGGATGTAAACTACGATCAGGGCTAAATAATCTTTCATGGATCTCTCTTCATCCATTTCCTCGAGATCTAGGCGCCAAATTATTGCATTGAAGCTGTCAGGCGTGAAAATTGGAAGACCATTAGCAGGAGTAGACTGCTCAGTAATGACAACGGAACGGAAAAAAAAACACATTCCGATCCAGACTTCGGAAAAAATGATAGTTTAAAAGTAGTTTATTCCCTACATTTTTTTTGTACTAAATGTCCGAAATTTATTGAAATTAGCAGTTTTTATTCCAGAAATGCAAAATAAATCATCACCCGAGGGTGAAATTGTGTGTATAATTATTTTTTTTTTTTTAGTATCGGGTAATGTTGAATATTTTCCGCTCCTATAATCTCCCAATTTAGTCGGGAAATAACATTATTTTTCCCGTTTTGAACGTCAGGACTTTAAAAATACCCCGTCCTGTTTCCTTCCCAACCAAAAATTTTGCGTCCCGCACCACTTGCACTTCATTAAAAGTAGAAGAGAAATATTCAAATCTCGATTTTCTCTCTGTTTTAGTGATATGAGCAAAAATATTACTTTTCCTTTCAAAAGATGCTCGGTCATGGCCAGATAGGTTACACGTTAAGTTCTTGAAGTGCACACGAACTGTATTAAATTTTTGTGTAACCAGATTTTTTTTTGTGTGTGTAACCAGAGGAAATATTTTTTGTGTAGCCAGAAAATTAAGTGCGGGTACTATTATTAATTTTCGTCTTTTGCAATGGAAATCTTTTCAACATTGATAGATAGAGTGCCTCCCCGATGGCGCAGTGGTAGGCTCGTCGCCTTGTAATCAAGGGGTTCCGGGTTCGATTCCCGGTGGAGGCATATTGTGGTTCGGATCCCAATTTAAACTGTAAGTCCAGTCCCGATTAGTCTTACTGTGCACAAAGTGGACTTAAAACACCAACTCAATCAATCAAATCAACATTGATGGAGAAGAGGTCCTAGGTTTGAACACCATGGTGAGGCAATGGTGTGTCATTCTGTTTGTCCCATCATTAATTTTTCCAGTTTATTATTCATCTTCATCGTCATGTTTAACACAAATAGCATAAAATTGACTTAAATTAACAATGAGCGTTTTGTATTTCTGCGTTCAAATGAGAACGAAACCAGCAAGTGTGCATTATCGCATCCCTCTGACTCGTCCTGACTGAAGAAAGAAGAAAAGAAGCTCCTTTTTCCGTTTTTTATATGTCCGTACATCTCGCACTTTTTCACTTAAAACATAAATGTATGCATTTAAGCGCTCTCGCTCTGTAGGAAAAATTACTTTCTATTTAATATGTAGGCTACAAATATCGCCAATGAAAAGACGATCAGCAAATGGATCTCATCTTGGAATAATGCCGTATTACTTCCTAGTTGCTCATCCAATTGATATGCAAAGGCCTCTACTTTGCCCTGATATCTCTTATTCTCCTTGTCGTCAAGCGCTTTTATATGATCCATTTCATCCGGTATACAAAACGAGAAGAAATGCCACAAGTACGCGCTTGAATTACCCGGCCGCCGTGAACCGGAAGTTGTTGTGCTACAGTTCCACAATCGATTGTGCCGTTCGATATGTTTTTGTTTACTCGTGGATAGCCCCTATAGAGAGATTTTTCAGTCTGAACCAGGAACAACATGAAAGCGGACGACAGATGTGAAAGTGAAGGGTTAGGGATCCCAAGAAAAACCTGTTTCGCACAAGTTTCAGGAATTCCAAATGCTTTAAAATTCTAGCTTAAACGTTTCAGCATTGTCTCCCTGTTGTATTTGTGTAAAGCTTTTTTTTTCTTTTGCAAATGAGTTACTGGTTTTGGTTTTTTTAACTTTCATTAATGCAACATCGCAAAAATTTCCGGGGAGGGGGATTGAAGTTACTTGCACAAGTTGCTTGAAATATGTCAGTCAGTGGTTTGGACTTAATTTTGTAGGAGTTGTATTTGCTACTTGGAAGTTGAACGTACATAGAAGAGTCCATTCTATTCGTTATTTGGTGCAAATCACAATCTGTAATTTATGTCACTGATTTGAGATAATTTTTGTAAAGTTGCGGGCTAGAACTAGTTGCATTTCATTAGGGTTTCTAACTTTCTAGCAGTGGCGGTCCCTCCATGGAACAAAGGGAACAGGCTGTTCCCTCCTACTTACTGCGCTTTTGGGCTATTTAAATTATTTATATATTAACATAATAAGAACACTTCTTTCTCCCGAAATCAACGTTTCCAAAAGTAACACTGAAGAAAATCTTTCACCGTGGCTGGACGTTAGTTGACGTCACCTACCCCCAACGCATCATGGTTCCCACCCCATGCTCTACCATGGTCTCTTAGTATCATGCCCTCTACTGTCTGAAGCCGAGTATTTCCGACCACGCGCGAAGGTAAACGATCCCCACGGCACCACGGAAGCTGAACACTCTAGCTGTTCCCTCAAAGAGATATTGCGGATTCACTTTTCTTCCAGTTTTTGCTATGTGCTGAAGTTTAATCGCGTCATAAGTGATACTTTTGAGTGCAGATAGTCCATAACTTCCTAATCTCGTTGAGAACTTGCGTCTGACATTCATAACGAACTGAAAAAATCTTCTACAGTGTAAGCGTCTGCTAAATGCCTTGGCTAAACGCTGCGAAATAGCTTCCGAGGGAACAGCTCACATCCACCTGTTCCACCAACCCCAAGACCAAAGTTCCAAGGCACGCAGCGGCAGGACAAGAAAGCGAATGTTGCGAGTGTTGTATGATCGACCGGCTGAGTACGAAAGCCTATAGTTCATTGAACTTTGCAGAAAATACAACAAACCAACACACATCCTAACTGAATTAAAAACTAAAACGAAATCTTACACAAGGCATTTTCAAACGAGTATAACTCTGTAAAATGATTAATTAGATATTCTTCCAGTGGCAAATTATATTGTTGTCCTTGTTTGATCCTGAGAAGGGAGTCTGGAACAGGTCGGGTTTTGTCACATTAACAACTTCTACTAACAGGGTGGCTACTCACCGGGAATTTCTTGAATTCCGGGAATTATGCGTGAATTATTGGCTCCGGGAATTGTGCGTGAATTCTACTTGAAATTTTCTCCGTAGACATGAAAAATTGCAACTTTTTAAAATCCCAATTCCATTGAATTTATACATATTTATTAATGACCTGAAACAAGTTTCTCACAGTTTAGTTTTTATTTTTATCAAGGAAGAAAAAGAAAGCTGCGTGGAAAATGAAACAGAATTCTTCCAATCCGTTTACTTTGTTAGTGTTCTTTGCGGAACAATCCATCTGATGGACGGAAGATTATTGCAAGATAAAATATCTTGAAGTTGATTAGGTAAATTTAAAATTCTTATAGAATTAACAATTTTTCGTAGATTACTATTTCCCGTAACATTTGTGACTTGTGTTTGTAGATGTACAGGGTTATCATAAATGATTGACCCGATTTCATAAATTCACTGTAGCTTTATTATTTGACATATTGTCAAAAAAACTTTGCAGACGTATAGGAAAACTCAAAACGTTTTTTTTGTGTTGCAGGTTCGCTTCTGATTTCTGCCACGAGAGCGCAGCAGTGAGCATTTATTCAATATGGCGACAGGCAGAGAGAAAGCTTATGTTGTGCTCGAGTTTCATTCACATCAGTCTGTCGTAACAGTGCAAAGACACTTTCGTGAATTCCTAAACAGGAGATTGACAAACCGATGGATCGGTCGTGGTAGGGATGATGATCAGCAATTCCGGTCATGGCCTCCACGCTCTCCGGACCTAACCCCATGCGATTTTTTGTGTGGGGTTGTGAAGGATACATTGTTTATGCCTCAGCTACCAACAAACCTAACAGAACTGAGAGCTCGCATCAACAGTGCTTTCCAACGGATTGATAGGGACATGCTGCACCGAGTGTGGGAAGAACTTGATTATCGACTTGATATTTGCAGAATTGCTAGGGGAGGACATATAGAGCACTTGCAATATGTCACAAAAAAACTTTTTGAGTTTTTCTAGACGTCTCCAAAGTTTTTTGACAATATGTCAAATAATAAAGCTACAGTGAATTTATGAAATCAGGTCAATCATTTATAATAACCCTGTATTTATAGTCCCGAGTAGCAGTGGCGTGCCCAGGATTTTTGTAAGGGAGGGGTTACCTATACTTTTTCTTGGTAGTCGGCCCTCATTTTGTCATATTTTCCTACCATTGACGTTCTTTTTTAGGAATATTGGACCAAAGGGAGGGGGGTATAACCCCTAGCAACCCCCCCCTTGGGCACGCCACTGCCGAGTAGCTCTGTGAAATGACAAATGTAAACTCCGCGCCTTAAATTATATATGTACCGTCCAAGTGAATTAGAATTATTGGATTCATTGGAATCGCACAAACCATATAGGCCTATTGTTAATATAATAATTTGTTTGTGTGTATGTGTGTGGGTGGTGAGAGACGGTAAAACCTTAGTTTGAAATAGAGAAAACATCTGCTTGAATTTTTGTAAAGTTCGCCTTGAAAACAGGGAATTATACTTGAATTTTATTATGGTCCTACAGTAGCCACCCTGACTAATCTAGCGAACGTCATGAAAAAACCCAACCATATGTGTGCCATTATTGCATTGAGGAAGTTTGAATTACAAGAATACTCAACTCTATGAAAAAACGTCAACTTAATCTACGAATAAAGAGATGAAACAGGTCACCACAAATATTATTTTCTTTCTCTGATGACTCATAAATTTATATTATCAATTTTTTCTTTGTTGCGCATCAACAATTTTATTTTTAATGTTTTCTTTATATTATATCACATTTGCTTTAAAATTATTATTGTCATATAATTTTAACGTCCATCATGTTTGTCACTTCTGACATTTCAATAAGGGTTGAATTTTACTTGATCTATTGTATTATATTAAGACACCCATGCGAGGGGGAGTAAGTGCAGGTGACCTGTTCCCCTCCCTGATTTATCACCGCACGCCACTGCTTTCTAGGCTACTCATAATAGCTCTAATGACGTGAATAAGTACATTAAAATGGAAATACGCTGTAGCATTATAATTAGGTTGTCTGAAAGACATGTTCATATTGGAGTAAGATAGTAAGGTGGCAATTGGCACCAAACACTGGCGATCCCTTACAAAGCTTTGCAGTTTATCAGTATAGATAGTACAGGAAGAAAATTGGTTCCGCGCTGTCTCATTTTATTAAATTTGTTGTGTGTACGTCAATTAATATTTTCTGAATGTTATTATCATTTGTATATTACAAAGAAGGGTGACGGTTAGTTGCATCCCGACAATACCTAAATGGGCGAGATGCACCGCTAAACTCTCCGAACCAAGGGGTCAGTTGCACTGATAAACCCTTCAGACCAAGGGGTAAGTTGCACCGCTTACCCTTTCTCCGCTCAGATCTTCTTAATTGCTGAAGAATGGCAATTTCAAAATCAGCGACAATAGTCTTCGGCTCGAATTTCAATTTTAATTCTTCACAACGCTTTGACAGCAACAGAAACATATCTACGTAAATGCAGGCACTTTTGTTTGGCAAAAAAAGTGAGCAAGTGGTACGTAGTGTTGTAAAATCTGCAGACTTACTCTTCTATCTCATGTATTTTTGTTATTTTAGTCTGCAGGTAAAGGAAATTAAAGAAATTTGAAACTCCGATATTTTTTTAACCTGCAACCTTTTCTTGATTCGACGGCTGATATCATTTGTCTGTTGAAGAACTAACTGCTATTTTATGGCATATTAATCATGATACATTGGCAGTAGAACTTTTATTTTTAAAGATCGACCTGTCGGCCCCCGTGGCGGAGTGGTTAGCACATCGCGCTACAACGCCAGGGATCCCGGGTTAGAATCCCGGCCTAGGCATGGATGTTTGTGAGTGTCATTTCGTCAATTTCATTATGTCATCACTCATTCCCATCTTCGCAAATTAGCCAAATGTGGCACAAAAAGCGAAGTAGAACAAAACGAATCAAATCAATCATTAAAGATCGACCACAATACACACGCTGAGACCTGTCTTTTAAATATATGAAGGTAAGACAAGACTGGTATTAATGGCATATTCCTCTTATCTTATCTGTTATGTCATAGGAAACAAGTGTTATAAAATCGATAATGATGTTACTCTGGATTCCTTGTCGGTATATTTTCTAATAAAGCCTACAAGAGGTTCAGTTTTAACAAAAATGTGTTTGCAATCGAAACCATTAAATCTTTTCAGTTTCTTAGCTATGATAATTGAATATGTCAGTGATGACAGATCATCGCAAGAAGTATTATGGCTTATACCTGCCACATTCGTTTGCTTTGAACAGATAAAGATTCAAGGTCTGATGCAGACTGAATGTGTATTGCAGTGTCTGGATGCTTGCTTCGGTTCCACCTCTTCAATAGCATTCGAGCGTGAGGTAAGACTAAATTATTAGTTTCTCATTAAAATATTGCTTATTACTAGAACGTGTTTTTCAGAAATAATTGTTTTGCTCTTGATTGAAACTATACAGAGCCCAAAATGTATCAATTGACACACATATTGACTTCAGTAAGATATTAAAGTTGATGGGGTATCATGAAAATCTGACCGGTTTACGGCAAGATTTCTTATTTATTGTCTCTCTTTAAACAAAGCGAGCGATCGGAGAAGAAGGAGCAGCCCGCCTGACAGCCTCATTCAAAAATTGAAAAAGTGAAGAACGGAAAAATGAAAACAATAGAATCCATCACGTTTCTCGAAGGTGTAACAAATTTTATTAGCACCGAATTTTGTGTTCCTGCTTCTGCTTTATTATTCTTTTAAATCACGAAATGAATTTGTCTGAATTTGTAACAGAAATTTGTAACTTCAATTCTGTTCCACCATGAAGTAAATAAAAAATAATATTAAAAAAATTAAAAACGAGCTTTCCATAAAACGTGGGTATTAAAAATGTGATTTTGGAGGAAGAGAGAACATAGGCAGATGTTGATTACAAACGTGGCAGAAAAGCATTTGAGGCCGGAACATAAGTTGTTCGCAAACAGCTATGGCCATTTCTATCTGGCACATGCCGACCTCCGTGGCGTAGTGTGCGCTACGATGCCAGAGGTCCTGGGTTCGAATCCTGGCCTCGTCATGTGAGTTCTTTGTGAATGTACCTTCATCAGTTGCGTATCATCAATCATCCTCATCTTCGCGATTAGCAAAGAGTGGTAGAAAAGCAACGTAAAATAACCTAATTCAATCATTCTATCTATCTGGCACATTTGAAACGACTTTACAGAAGGAGACTCTTTGTCCGCTACGAGATTGCGCATACTAAAGCATTATATTAATAATAATTATTATTATATGGCAATTATCACAGCAATTAAGCCACCTATTTTAAAACTTGCCGTATTTCTGCAATATTCGCCTTCATCTTGATTTGTAACACATATCCAGATGAATTCCACTCTCCTTGTTTTTGACTTGAAGAAGTCGCGGTTTGTTTTCACCATTTCATTATTTTTCGGTCTTGAATGGATTTGTGAGCAGTCAGTTGTAGATCAATGAAAGTCTTGATCAAATGTGCGGACAGAAAAGGCGCAAGATGTGTGACCTTTGGCTTCAATTGTCTGTTCAGAAAATGCGTCAGATCAGTAATGTTGCCGAAACATTTCTTGCTTAAGAAGAGACACGTCAACAGAGTATAGTTTGTTTGACTTAGAAATTTAGACTGTTAACACCTTCTGCTTCCGATAATTGGAAACGTAGAAATGCCCCATGTATGTGCGATTCCTGTCCTTGCACAACGCGAAGAGCCCGTTCTGTTAATGATGGGGTTCACCTCTGTTTCTTATATAGTGTTTTTTTTTCTGCAAAACCTCTAAAACCAAATTGCCTTTCAAGCTAGTATCCTAGATAACGCAGTCGCACTGAATATACGACATTTCATAAAAAATATCATATTCACTTACCATATTTCACTTCACTGCACAAACACACACACGAACTATGTTCCAGGTTCATCAGACAAATTTCTTCTACCGAATAACCAAGAAAGTCTGACCCTGTAAAACTTCCTTCCCCCACATTAAAATTCCCTATTCTGTTTATCACTCTTCAAACAAATATATCTAAATAAAAGCTCCGGAAATTATAGGTAACTAAATAATCGCGTAGACATTTTAAACACAAGGAATCGAAAAAATAATCTGTATAGATAATGAAATCAATTACTTATCAAATCGTCTTTACCTTCAATAACTGATTGATTTAGTTTTACTTCGCTCTTCTGCCACTTTTTGCTAATCTGAAGATGAGGAGGAAATAGATAAAGGGACAATCACAAACATATGTGGACAATACAAAGAAAGAGCCCCACGTATGATTATACTGGCCGTGTGTCCAGATGCCAGAGCCTCGTTATCCTGCAAAATGCAATCCATGGAAGTGAGGTTGACATTTGGGTATCTTAAGAACCCCTTACCTTCATTAAAAATTTGCATTTGCTAATGCAATTACCTACGTCGCATGATAGATATCTACTGCCTACGCAGTGGCGTGCCCAAGGGTATGTGTGGGTGGTGGGGTTATACCTCCCCCCGCCCCTTGGCCAAGTATTCCTACAAGAGAACGTCAAATGCAGGGGAAAATAGCAAAATGAGGACTGACTAAAAAAAGAACTATGCATAACCTCGCTTTTAAAAAATCCTGGGTACGCCACTGTGCCTACGATTCCCCAGTTAAGTTAAGAGATAATCTCAATATTCCTTGAGCACACTACGAGAGGAAAGAAGAAGTAATTGTGAAAAAAAAAAATGGAAATGAGCATTGAGGTACGCATAGGCTTAACTTGACGGGGGCAAGGGGGCACTTGCCCCCCAAAATTTTAAGGTTAAAAAATCTGTAAGTTAACGATACTTTTGTTAACCTGGGGGGAAAACTATTGAAGAGTATATTTTTATAATTGCGCAAATGTAAGCTATTTAGCAAAATAGATCTGGACGTTATTTTTATGGGATGGAAAACTTATCAATTCTGACTCTCTCACCCCAAATTATGTCCCAAGTTTAATTCTGCCCCCCAAATTAAGTCCCAAGCTTGATTCTGCCCCTCCCCCAAAAGTTAAGTTTCCAGGTCGATTTTACATTCCCCACCAAAGTTAGGACTCAAGTTACGCCCATGGAGATACGCATTGATGTGGCGCATTAATGTATGGCGGTCTAAATTTCCCCGTTTCGAGCACATTTAGATTTCCCCTTTCTGCAATTCTTGGATCCAAAATTACCCGTTAAGGAGGTATTTCCCACTGCATCACTCCAACCATCCCTCTGTTCTATAACTGCTCTTAAGCTGTAATTCCCCCTTTTCCCTTCCGTTCTTTTCGCCCACAAGCAAGCAATAAATGGTCTTGCAGGATGACTAGACTGGGAAAACTTGAAGAGTGATGTAGGCAGACCCGCCTTAATTTTTTTAACTGCTATTTTTATTTAATTCGGGTTCAAAAGCTTGTTTTGATTATTTTACTTAATATATAAGGGAGAGGTGTGTCAGAATACCTCCCCACCACCACCAATTAGAATTTAATTTTCTTGAAGCTTGAAGGAAATCGGTCAATATAATAATTTCGCTCGATTTTCCTACCCTGAGATGTCATTTTAATATATCACCGATAGTGTTACCCACGGGACGAGACGGGACAGGCTTTTAAAAATTCGAGACGAGACGAGATTGACCATGTGTCATAAGACAAATGAATATTTTCGAGACGAGACAGCATTTCCACAAGACTCCACGAGACGAGACAGGCCAAAGTCTCGTCTCGTGGGCAACACTAATCACCGATAACACGATACGGAAAAATATCATATCATATCGTCTGTGACAATATTTTCTTGACGATATATCGCGATATAAAATTTCCGATATCGTTCATCCTTAGTTCCATCTAACCGCCATTCATTCTTATCGTTGTGATTAGCCAGAAGTAGGAGAAATTGAAGGCGAAATCAGAAAAATTCCAAAGGACGTGCAAGCTGCAAGTTGTTTGAAGTCGGCCTCATGTAAAGAAGCATGTAGCTTCGCTTTGCAACCCAGCTTGCTCGATGACAAACACGAGTGCGTATGCGAGAAGCTCCGCAACTCCAGCAAGCAAGCGCGAATCGACCGCAGCACGTGATTCGACCCAGACACTTCGTAGACTCGGACGCTTGCAGTCAGGCTGGTGGTGAAGGAGACTGTGATACCCATGACGTCCACAATGGTGAGTACATTTTACCTGTTGGAGTGGGTAGTTAACGTAGGGTTTGAAAATTTTTGTTACCTTTCTGTTGATGTGAACATTCTTGTCATGTCATATCAAATGGGAGAGCTGTTGAAGAACACTAGTGCTTTGTAGTACTACTACATACTACTTTTGGCCCAAGTTCCGGTTGTTTGATTCCAATTTAATCATGGTACCCATTCCTTTTTTTTTTTTACATTGTTAGATTTATATTTGTCTCTGCATGCTTCCGAGAGTTTTAGCGATTACTTACTGCATGCTTGCTTTAGAATGGTTTTCCCTTCAATATACTCCTATATGATTCTTGTCTTGCCACCAGGAAACTTGAGCCTACTTTTACTGCCGTGGAAAAAAGTTTAATCTATCGAAGCCGTAGCTACATTTTGATGACAATATACACTGGAATAGATTGTGCGCTAAAAGATTAGCTTATCATTCATCTAAAGGGTCTTAAGATAGGCCAGTCATGGAACACAGATAGTCTCTCCATGACTAAACCATATCGACTTACTAATTGCTGTAAATAATGTAATTTATGTAAATAACTTAGCAAGGGATATGAGGAAATATCCTGCAGTTCGGTTGTTGAAAAAAAATCCACCTTTCCTTCAAATCAACGTTCTAAATTACATTTTAGTGTACTATACATAGTCTTCATCTACATGTTTGTATTTGTATGTTATTTAGCGTCGTTTTTCCACTGCTGATTAATCTCGACGATGATGAGTAATGATTAGATGGAATTGATGAGGGCGAAGGTACACTCGTAAAGAACACCCATGGATGGGCGTACCCAGACTGCTTTTTTTTTTTTCAAGGGGTGGGAATAAAACAACTTATTTCCAGCGGGACAAACATCATTTTCGCAGGGAATAAGACTGATAGATTGAATTAGACTATTTTACGTCGTTTTCTGCAACTTTCGGCTAATCGTGGTGATGAGTATCAGTGGTGATGAGATGAGAAGGAGCCGACTTCCGTGGCAGTGTGGTTATCAGCGTGCTACGACGCCAACGGCTTCAGCGTTGTTTGCGAGTGTCTCTTCTATGTTATCATATCACTCGTCCTCGTCGTCGTGATAGCCAAACGTGACAGAAAGTAGCAAAAATCAAATTAAATCAAGATGAAATTGATGAAGGTGAGTGTTTGAAGTGGAAAATGTCTTGCACCTCACATTAATTTCAACTTGAAGGTTTAGGGGGTGGGGGGGCTAAGGTTAATACAAAGATTGTGGAAATATCAAGATGGGTGACAGTATTTGGGGGTTCTTCGTGCAGTGGAAGCAAACAATGCTTTACTTGGTTTATTATTGCCGAGACTAGACACTGATATTCAGAGGTAAACATGTTATTGACAGGGGTTTAAAATAAAGCATGTCTTGAAAGGGCAGTGGTCATAGAAAGCATATGGAATCTTAGGATGTATGGCAAGTGTGGTCGTAGTGCTGATAGGTAAAGGCTTGAAGTTATATAGCTACTTGGAATTTTGCATATTTATGAATTAAAGGTACTTTGAATTCTATTAAGATGTTTACGGAACTAAGAGTATGCATAAGACGATGGTAACATTATAAAACTGTCCTAAGTTAGTAGAGGAAATTGCTAATGCATAATTAAGAGTTTGGTATCAATGATCCCACATGTTGTTCAAGAACAGTAAATCAAAACGCGATACGTTATTTTCACAAGCAAAAACTAAAATATGGAGTATTTCAGGTAAATCCTTAAGGGAAACGTTTTTTTATTTTAATCCAATCAACTGCGGAATTTTTTAATGCTCTGTTGAATTTGATCTACATCTTGGTCCATCAAAAACAGGGTTCTAATGTGAGTTTTCTTATCTGAAACAACTCCACCCTTCGAGTACGGAATCAGTTGTTCCCTACAGAAGAAAGTAAGTTTTCCCAATCGAGTATGTCTGAAGAAATGGGACTATACTCTATATGATATAATAATGGGAGTGGTTTCTTAGAGAAGGGAGGGAGTTGATTTTTTAAAATAAATTCCAGAGGTCGCAAAAGGTCTTGTTGATATTCAGTCAGCAATCCGGAATGGCCACATTAATACAATAATGTAAGTATGGCATGCCGTGCTGTAATAATTAAATTGCGCATATACGACCAGGATTAAATTGAATCTACGTTTGTCTCCCTTTCCAGAACAATAAAATATATATGAACGTAATAGTTTTACATACATGGTCTAATACGTATGTACTCGTATATCATGAGAGGAATGTAAAGCTGCAGTGTTTCAGTTGCGTTGCTTGTATACGATTTTATAAAATTATCCATTCAATCAGAATTGAGAAACGTATGTTAATCATAATTAATGAAATTTTTCGATAGCGCGCTTTCGGTAAATAGAAAAGAGGAAATCTGGAATGTCAGTCAATTCGTTATCATTTTCAGCCACTTCCGTTTGAGTGGAAATTTTCAGAAAACTGGATTTTCTTTGGACAAGACGCGTCCAAATAATCGTTAAATTGATTAAATTCTGGGACTTTGCTTCCCGCATGTAATACATCTACTTCAACATCAATATTTTACCTAAGGATGTTGGTAAAATGTCATACCGCCGTATAGATAGACTAGAACAATTCCTTCCGAGAATAGATATTTCGTTGGTTATACCTAGGTAGACAAGGAACAATGGCAAGGAAGGTCAATTTTACAGAGCACTCGGTTCGTTGTCATAAGTTTGAAATGTCACCGTTTTATCGTTACCGTTTGTAATGACATAATGGTCTTGTTCAACTTCCGTTATGATAACATTGTTTCCTTAACACTGAAACATACAATGCCAGTTCCCGTATAGTTGCTCCCTGTCGTGTCTTTTGGACGCAAGAACTTCTTACGGTTGTAGTGTCCGAAAGGAGGTAAGTGACATTTTTCGGGCCACAAATGGCCAAAAAAGGTTCTGGATGAAAGTCGTGCGGAAGGACTAGTTGCTGAAAATAAGAGAGAGCGTACGACGTTACAAGTGCAATTTCCTCGCCCGAAAGGAATAGCTGTATTTATTCTAATACAGAGGTTTATCAAATCTTTGTGATTGGTATTTTTTTTATGTGGATACAGCCGACCGTCGTGGTGAAGTGGTTAGCACACCTCGCTACGATACTATAGGAGTCCCGGGTTCAAACCCCGGTGTTATTTGTGAGTGTCCCTTCATCACTCATCCTTATTGTCGCGATTAGCTATAAGTGGCAAAAAAGCGACGCTAAATAACAAAACTCAAACTCAAATCAAAATTAAGTGACTACCACCTTGTGAGGAGAGAATAAGCGGTAAATTAGGAGCACAGTGTAGTATTTAAATTCCTAATGGGGATTACTAATTGGTAGCCATTCTTAGCCAAAGTGAAATGTAATTGTTTTAAGTTAGGTCTGAACTTTATTCGTAAGACACGAAGTTTTCGCTTCTCTTAATTCGGAATTAATTATAGAACTTAACCAGAGCTGGTGTAAAAAAAAAAAAAAAATCTTAATGGACTTAAAGTATCCAGAACCCTCACTTCATTCTCTTATTAAAAGTGCAACTTCCATTTCTATAATATTAGGTGGTCTGTTTGTTTTACATGAGCGTAACTTGTGGCATAATTTTGAGGGGGTAGAATCGAACTATGGGCTTGATAAGTTCCCCATCTCATAAAAATATTATTTGTTAAGTAATGCGACATTTGCGAAATCACAAATATTACTATTTATTACTTTGCTTCTCAGGTCACAGAGGGTTAACCTTAACTTCAAAATTATAATAAAACAAACATTTTGGGAAGCAATTCCCCCTCCCATGACCCTGCCAAATTCCGTCTTTTTTTTTCTTTTTTTTTAAAAAAACTTTGGTCTGGGTCTGATTGAATCTTCTTTTGATCTGAAACGTGGCTGAGTGCTTAAAGTGGTCGACATTCGATCTCGCCACCAAAGTTCACAGTTTCGAGTCCGGCCCGGGCGTTGAGTGTTATTTGTGAGTCTCTCCTTCGTCAATTTCACCTAATCATCACTCTCCTTCTTCGTAGCAATTATCTAAAAGTGGGGAAAAAACGACGTAAAAGAATACAACGATTTGAAATATCTAGAATTATCAATAAACCTTTAAGGAACTTAGAGATGACAGCTTTTTTTTTTAAAAAAAAAAAAAAAAAATCGGTACTGGGACATAACATGGTGAACATGATAGCAGCGACGTTAACACGTGTGTGGTAGCATCGCTGGAAACGCCAGTTCTTGAACTTTAAAAGCGTTAGACTTTCGATCGATTCCCTTGAATAAGCAACAATAATGAATGGCTTTATTGATTCGTCCTCTCTAGTATCCTTACTTTTTCATTGATTGGTAGCTAGCTAATTCCTAGTTTCCGGCGAGAAGGACTCACACAGCAAGTGAGAGCAATTGCGTAAAGAAATATCCTTTGATTCTTTGCCCATTGCATTCTGAGCAAAAATAGGAGAGAAGAAATTTTATATAACCCGGAATGCAAATACTAAATGTTGGGTAGTCAAGAGTAGTAACGTTAATCCAATAGCAGTGACAGCGGCACAGAGGGGGCAGGGCAGTGACGGCGCAATCCTGAAGTAATCGGGGGAGAGGGGATATAGATTTCGGTCTCAAATTCTCGGAGGCTAACTAATACCGTCCAAAAGGTATTTACTTCATACTTTACTACGGTATAATTGTATCAATGAGATATTTTACATAAGATATTGCATTCTGTTCCAAGAGTACCTTTAGGCACTGCTCAAACTGTTTCGGGAATTTTCAGTTTCGCAGGGACGTCGTTAGGGGGAGGGGGCCGGGGGCACTGGTCCCCATGCGCGCCGACTACGTGGGTGCTCCGGGGCTCGAGCACCCACATAAATAATCTTGTGGGTGCGCCGCACCCACAAGATTTTTAGTTTGATAAAAACAAAATAAAATAAATATTTCTCACTTGCCATTATCAAAAAATAATAAGCAATTAAAACATTGAGATGGGACAGACTTTGATAAAGACAAGCTAACATTGCACGGGACTGTTTCTATATGTGTGCAGAACGAACAAAGAAAAAGTGGCCAACTTGTCAGACATTACAAATATTTTAAGTAGAGAAAACAGTGGCCCCATGCGTGAAAAGCTCACAGAATTTGTGAAGTTTGTACAGTGGGACCCATGAGTATTACCGTGCAAATTGTCCATGACTATTTTCATTATTATTTTTTTTAAAACCTATGTGTTTTTAAGCGTCGGATTTTTATGTATGCTGGTGAAGAAGTTGTCAACAGCTTGTTTTGAGTTTTCTTTTAATTCTTGAAGCTGTTATTGGGTCAAATAAAGTGCACGAACATGGTGATGGACAATTTGCAAGGTAATACTCATGGATCCCACTGTACGGGTGATTTTAACTATACCTGTTACATCTTGTACCTCTGAGCGGTCATTTTCAGCACTTAGACGATTGAAAACGATTTTGCGGTCAATAATGACCCAAAAAAGATTGAATGATTTGGCAATTTTGAATGTTCATAAAGAAATTACTAAAATATTGACATTACCTAAATTGCAAACAAATTCATAAGTGCAAATGACGTAAAAAGGAATGTGTTTTATATTGAAAATTAACATGTCATGATGATGATTATTATTATTTGGTACATAAAGTTAGTCATTTTGTAGTTTCTGTTCACAACATAATCCTTGCATCGTTATTTCTACAATACAATTAAAATTATTTGCATTTATGCTGATTTTTTCATTTTAATTTGTATGAATGTGGTATTTTCTTTTAGTAACGTGTTGATAATATCATTGCCTCTTGCAATCATTGTGCATGTTAGTTGTTTAAAGTATACAATACTTGATAATTACAGATCTATCCACCATTGATATGCACCCACAGAAATTTTGGAAAGTCGGCGCCCTTGCTGGTCCCCCGAAACGTTCACGTGGCCCCGGCAAACTGTTCTAAATTTGCTGAAAATTTTACTTTCATGACAAATATTGCAAAATAGTTTTTCATGATTTTTTTTAAAGTTAGAAACACTGTTCTTAATCTGAGTAGCACGAACCCAAAACCACATTGCTTTCTCGTTTTCCTGGTTCTAGCTATAGTGGATGTCAGTGTAGGAACCTAGAACTTCGTTGTTTCTCGGAATTTTGAGGGAGCGGTCTTTTCACCCCTAGCAGTCACAGGTCAACAACAGGCAGGGTTGGGCGTTGAGTGTTGCCGTTGCGTCCAAACAATGTTTTGAGCTTGAGTAGATGAAGAACGACCGCTTGTGCAGCGGTAAACCACATATATGCAAACAGTTACAACTGGTCCCGAATCAGAGTGTAATACACGCTAAATAAGTGTAATGGTGGCAGGATGCCTCATATCTCCGGGTAAGTAGTATTTTTCGCACCAAATATCTATTCTACTATTGAAACAGTCTGAAATCAGTACGATTTCTCGAGTTGCATATTTTTCTCGATATCGTGAAGACCGATTTTGAGAATCCTCCTTAACAAACTATGCCTCCCCGATTGCGCAGTGATAGCGTTGTTGCCTTGTAATCGAGGTGTCCCGGGTTCGATACATGGGTGGAGATACACAGTTGTCCGGATCTTACTTTAAACTGTAGGTCCAGTCCCGATTTGCCTTACTGTGCATAAAGTGGACTTAAAAACACGAACTCAACTCCTTAACAAACGTTTCGAACAATCGAAAATTTAAACAAGAACAAGTAAATACATTTTTGTAATTTCGAAGTAAATTATTATTATTATTATTATTATTTTGGGTATTTTTGGTTCGTATGAATCTGCCTCACACAGTAAGCTTATTTTGTTGAGTCAAGTACAATAACAAACCCTTGCAATAAGTCACTGGAAAGACGTTGCACATACATTTAAGCATCTATAAATAAATAAAACCCGTGGTTCGACAGCCCTGGAAGGGCCTTGGTCTATCTCCCGTCCCTCCCACAGTCCTACCTAGAGGTGTGGAGATCTTTAACCAGTAATGGGGTGACTTGGGTTAGCACGTCGAACCCCCAACCGTTATAGGGGATATCCGTAAAGAATAATTATATTCTTGTGGTAAGGAGTCGTTGTCGTTTAACAAACTTTATTGATTTATTCAATCAGTATTATTTAAAATGTAGTGCCATACTAAACTTACGAACTTAACAAAGGCACATTGATTGCTAAATGAGGCATTTTCCTTGTGTTGCAGAGCAGGTTCAGTTTTTGGAGTATTTCAAGGTTTTACACAGTCCGTTTGAAGAATTTTGAGAATATTGATGTTTTGTCAAAGGGACCACCCCCGAATAAATATCTGTGGGTGTTTTACAGGTTTCATCGTATTTAAGAAGGTAATTTTTCCGGTGCAACTTTCCTCCGTACAACATGTCTTTTGCCACTCAAGCTGAAGAGCCGATTCATAGGTGCAACGACCTTGGCAGAAAGAAACTCTGATTGGCACCATGTTGACAGACTCAAGAAGTCCCGCAACCGACAGAACTCGAAGCGCTCGGATCCTACGGTGACATACACTTTGGTTGAACACAAACGGATGCATTGGTAGGAAATGCAGTGATTTTATGGACCGTCCCTTTCTGGGAAGTCGGGGACCTTTTGAAAACACACTTTCCCTTCATGCACACCACGGGGCCTAAGCCAGATCACCCCTTCCCACAAAATCTTCTCTTCATCTGGCTCTGGTTATCGGCCGCGCCGAAACGCACTCCAGGTAGCTAGGACTTTCTGGGTTAATTACTTTATGGTTCAGCATGGACATAGGCTTTTCAAATTGCAAGAGACAAAATTCTACTGTTTGTCCCTTTTCTGGCGGGAGATGAATGACAAAGATGTCGCGGTTCCTTCAGGTTCCCACACTCAACCCTTGTGCTCATAACCTGCAATGAAGGGAAAGGTCATAATAAGCCTTTGTAATGTGTCGACTTTATATCCTTCCTTGGTATCTTTCCACTCATTTTCAAGAAACATCTGCTTCTTTTTTCCCTACTGTGTTGATTGGTCGACTAGTTCGAAGAACAGTTTGATCCAAGAAGTGGTTTCATAGTTAGCTTCTGTAAACGTGAGATTCCGGTAGGATCACGGAGTACTTGAGATCTCATTTTCATGCATTGCGAGTGAAATTTCGATTAATTTGGTTCATTTTACTTTGCTCTTCTGTTACATTTGGCTAATTGCGAAGATGGGGATGAGTGATGATATGATTAAATTGATCAATGGGCACAACAAACACCCATGCTCAGTCCGGAATTCGAACCCGGCACACCTGGCATCGTAGCACGACGTGCTAACCACTCCGCCACGGGGGATAGGCGAAGTGAAATTTCGAGTGTGAAGCTGCCAGCTCGTTTTCCTCTCGAAAAAATTGAAGTAGGATCGACTGATCGACCAAATATCCAACACATTTACTTTCTAAATTGGTGTCCGACTACCACACAGGAGACCAGGTTTGACTCCCAGGGCGGTTGATCTCACATGTGATGAAGTCACATTTCAATTAAGGAAGGAAACTAGGTATGTAGTCAACTTTATATAGTAGTGTGCATGCTCTAGAAATAATACCTTTCAAAATTCTGCATACTTTGTGATTTTTCTTCATTTAGCCTCCACCAGGGTTGTCAAAAGGTCCATCTACCCATAACTTCTATGGGTTTTATTGGGTTCCGTTGCAGGACCGGAACCTTTCTTCTCGCACAATTTAAATTCGGTCCTAGTAGTGTATTGTTCCATTAGAAAAAGGATACTGGATCGTATTTAAATTGATCCGGAAAATACTCCTGCACCGAATTTTAATTGATCCTGGAAAAAAGGTTCTTGGACAGTGTTTAAATTCAGCCGCAAAACAAGGTTCCTGGACTGTATTTAAATTCATACGGAAAAAAGGTTCCTGGACCGAATTGAGGCCTAGAACCCATTTACACTTGCTGATTTTCTCTCCCGTGTGTGAAATGAATTTATTTACAATACCTGGACCATTAACAACCCTAGGATTGTTAAAGGTTAGGGAACGCATACATTCTAATTTGTTCTATAGGATTCCGTTATAGGACCGGAACATTTTCTCTCACACAATCTAAATTCGTACCAAGTTGCGAATTGATACGGAACTTTGACCCTATTTAAACTGATCCGGAAAAAAATGTTCGTTGACCTTATTTAAATTCTTCAGGAAATAAGGTTCCTGGACCGAAATTAAATTCATCTGGAAAAAAATTCATGGACCGAATTGAAAACGTTACAGATGAAGAGGTTCCTCACGGTCCAGAACCCATTTACGCTTGCTAATTTTCTCTCCTGGATGGGAATTGAATTTATTTAAAATTCCTGGACCTTTAACAACCCTGGCCTCCACCCTCAAATGCAGACGCTGTGGCTGCTGCTTAGGCGGGAAAGTTGACTAGGCATACAAATAAAATTAATCCAAAGTTATATAGCGAATAATAGTTACTTACATAATATCATGAAATACGAAGAGCCAAATTACTTATCAAGCATTTTCTGTTATTTGCCTATCCTAGTGGGAGCGAAAATCTTTTACCCTTGCTGGTGAACTCGGTTCCTGCAAATTCAAGACGGCATTTTCTAATTTTCATTTCTATTTGGGCCGACAACTCCGTGGTGGAGTGGTTAGCAGGTTACGCTACGAAGCAGAATGTCCCGTGTTCGAATCCCGGCCTGAGAATGTGTCTTCCTTGTGATGGTCCTTTCATCAAGTTAATCTTAACTAATTCTCATCTTCACGATTAGCCAAAAAGTGTCAGAAAAGTGAAGTAAAATGAACCAAGTCGATCAATAATTTCTATTTCGTTATTTTACGCCGTTTTTCCACCTCTTGGGTTAAATGCGACGATGAGATTGAATGATGATCCGAAGGAATAGCGATGCGAGACATGATACAACCACACCTGTCCAAGGTCCGAACCTTGGACCTCTTGTTTAGTAGTGCGTCATGCTCATGCTTCGGGAGTGGAATCGTTTGAATGAAAAACTATAAAAGTAGGGTGAAAGAAAACAACATTGTACTGTGCAAGGAAGCCATGTTTAGGTCCTCTAAAGAAAAACTACAGTTATTCAATAAAATTAATTTTGAATGACAAAGCCTCCGAAGTGTTTTTCCATTTGGTGACGCGTGGTCATCACATCGAGTCCCATCTAGTTTTGAGAGTGGAATTCGCTTACATATTGATTTCAAGTAGCTTCTCAATTGTCCTCACGATGTTAGGCCATCACAGAAATTTTGGAGTTTCTACCAGGGATCGAACCTTGAAAGACTAGAGTGCAATAATTTGAGCGCGCGGGAATTTTGTTGCCATCGTATATTCAGTTTTGCATATATATTTTTAATATATATCGTCATCATTCTTCAATGTGTACAGTACGACGCCACAAAAGACTCGTGCATGTTCCATAGAATAGTGGTTAAGTGTGTCGCCTTGCCTAAAGGCCGCCGGATTCGATTCTGGTATAAACAATATACATGGGATGCCTATCTTGAACTCATTACACAAACATTTCATTTTCGCACCATTGTCATACTTGTACGTACACCTGATACCAGCACCCATGTATATCTAAACCCACGGAAGAGGGTTTTCTCTACTTCTCAATTTTCTTCGAGCAAATTTGCAAATCTAAGGAGTAAGGACTAATGACACTGTTCTTGGTGTCTCAAAAATCTGACATAAGAGAAAATACATGGATTCTTAAAGACTGTCTAGATGCCATTAAGTTAATAAGTTCATTCTGCATTTAGATTCCCGAATAATGGCCGTGGATTTCGCGAGTCTATATTTGTAAATTTTTGGGGGCTACAGGAGAAGCTATTGTTCTCTTCCAACAAGATTTTATATATATATATATATATATATATATATATATACATACACACACACACACACACACACATACTAAACATATACTTATGTAGGCCTATATGGTATATTAATAGTTTGTTATTTTTTAATGGTTTGATAGAAAAAAAATCTTAAGTTTTGGACCCCCCGAACTGATCATCCTAGCTACGTCCCTGCAGTTTCGTTACTTTATTACGGTTCTTGAAATATTATTTTCATCTGCAAACGTCTTCGATGTTAATGTGCTTTTTCCAAGAGAACAACTCAACAAAATCAAAGCAGTTTTCTGCAGATAATCAAACTAACTATACTTGCTTTCAGGTCTCGAAAAAGACCACAAAAGAGACGAAGACAAAATACACAGTACATTCGCTTCACTTGTTTTCTCCGAGTGCTTTTCAGTTATTATAATCTGGTTTAAATTGTAAAGTATAATCGGAAATGTGACTTCGACTGCCACACAGGATGGAAAATGTGCTTCCCTCCCCGGATAAATGCCTTACTTACCTCTTCCTGGAAAAAATCCTCCGGACGTCCATGTATGTCATTGGCCTCTCTTGAACAAGTTGTTACTTTCAAATTTCCAAAAATGTCGTTGTCGTACGAAAATGAGTAAGTCACCATATTCTTCAGTTTCTTTGACATATCACAGATGCGTACTAAAAATTATTTGGTATCTTCTTTTTTAAGATCGCACCTCATAAATTTCATTCCACAACCTCTCAGGAATCCTAGATGATTAATCCTAGCCGCCGCTGCCTGAACTACACCTGGTGTCGAAAAGTGCAGCGAGCTAGACTAGGCCCGGATAAGTACATACTCTTTTAGCTCAAATATGCATTTGAGATTTTTTTAGGTTCTACCCTATTAATGTGATGAGCCTTGAGAAAATATTACCTGCGCTTTTTTCTTCCCCACTACTTTTCGTAGCGCCGTCGGGCTAGCAGAGACCACGCTAGTGAAACCAAAAGCGTTTAAATAAATAAAAAAAAAATAATAATGGAACAGAAGGCGAGCATATGCTCCCCCCCCCCCCCCACTTTTGTCGAACTTCAGAAACGAGTAGTGATCAAAATTAAAATTTCTTTCACTCCCTTACAACACACAAAAAATCTCTTCTCATGCAATATGTCAAACCATTATTTCAGCACTAAAAATAGCATTTTATTACCGTATTATATTTGTTCATTTGCAAAATATTGTATTTTAAATGTATTATATTACATACACACAACGGTGTTCAGTAACCCTTTGTGTTCAATCTTTCTCCTCACCCATTGGCCATCGTTCCTTCTCATCTCGAATTAGAATCTTTCATGCCATGTATCCTTAATTGATTTGATTCCCCGCGAGTAGCGTTCGGCTCCTTGAGATACGAAAGTAGCCTAAACGATGTCAGCCGAACTCAGAAATCACTGATTGCTTGTTTTCTTAAGAAATATATCGTATAATAAGCTTGGCCTATAATTTCTTATACCCCAGTCAGGGGTTTATAAAGATTTTTTAATCCGGCGGGAAAGGGGGGGGGGTAAGTTCATTATTGAAGGATGTAAGGGTGTGTGTGTGTATATATATATATATATATATAATAGCGATAGATTGGTCTTTCGTGAAAATTTGGGAAGGGTGACCGTCGAATAAATAAATATTTCTACGCTTAGCTTTAAGTGAAGGGCTTAAAAGTTAGACGATAAGCCAATGCGTGCAATGAACTGCTCCTAAAGGAAGCCACACCCAGAAAACCTCATTTCCAGGCCCCTGGAGGAGCCTTTATCATCAACATTAATCATATCACGTGTTCAGGTGGTTTAGACTTGGATTAGTATGGAGGAAAACCCTACACTTTTTGACGTGCAAAAATCAATCATTGGGAAGTCTCCGCCAAATATCACGAGCGGCAATAGATTCAATGAACCGAAATTATTATTCTGTAATGACTTTGGGTAAAATTAGTGTCTGTATGAATAAAGAGTGATGAGCGATAAGAGCGAATACAGAAAATAATAACTAATGGCGACATCCTCAGTTAACTCAAAGGAGAACGCATCAAGGGTCCACGGCTGTATACTATTTTAATAACAACTTTTAATAATGTTTTATTTCGACGCTACCAGTTTTAAAAATATTAGGCCACAAAGGGTTGATTTTCACCAATATATCTCTGTCCACCCCATTTCCTCCTGTAAGAAGTAATTTAGTATTGGAGAAACTAAATGGAAAAACAGATGCTAAGTGGCATCGATGAGGAATTCGAGTTATCAAGAGCATAGTATTCGTATTTTGCTTCTTATAAATGTCGACATTACACTAATTCTACGTAATAAAAAAAACTGCTCTAAAAGAAATTCGAACCTGCGATCTTCAGACAACTGGGCCAGGCCTTTACCACTTTACAACTTTATTCCTCCAATAAACTAATTTGAAATTTTGTCTTAAGAGTCGTCAGTAAATTTGTAAACTTTGTTAATATGCTTGTAACTAAACACTGGTTTATATTTACAAGCTGGAATAGACTTGATTATGATTAATTTGCTTTATTTTATTTCGCCTTTTGTGCCACTTTTGGCTAAATTACGAAGATGGCCATGATTGAGATATTGATAAATGGACACATACAAACATCCATGCCCAGGACGGGATTCGAACCCGGGACCCCATGCGTCGTAGCGCGATGTGCTAACCACTCCGTCACTGGGGCCGGCTGGAATGGACTTGAGGGCTGAAACTCGGAACTAGACTCCTTGTTCAACTTATTCTCTCCATGGGCGGTTTTTTTTTGCTCGTAAAATACTGCAGCACCGGGCAAGCAGTTCGTCCCTCTCCACCTCGTAGACCCGCTGCGAACGGCTCACGCCTGTTCTTGTGCACGACATCTAGTCCTCGCCGGCAAGAGATAGTACCCAACCACTGCCTGTTGAAGTGAAGCCTGCCACGCCAACCGCTAACGGGGAGAAGCCAGTAAATGAGTATTGTGGTCTAAGTGGAAGGATGGCGTTGCCTTTTTACATGCATTGAACATTAGTGGTGAGGTACGTACAAAACAAACTCTTGACCGTGATATGGGAATATGATTATATTTTTTTTCTCGCCGTTCGCTGCTGAAATTTGATTACTCACTTTCATTTTCACGGAACTTTGAAATAAGGGAAACTACGAAAAAAAAACTATAGTTTCTCCTCCATTCCTTTTTGCCCCCTTTGCCCTTGTTTTCACGGTGAACATTTTGATAGTGTCTGAAACCAATGTACATATTGGTAAGTGCGCGTTGGTAGGGGCAAAAGAAAGAAAAGGTACGTAATGCACGTGTGAACTTAATACAAATTACGCGAACGTGGTTTTCATAAACTGGTATTAGTAAATGCTACATAAAGCGCGGGCAACTAGTTAATGAACGTTCCGTAAAATATCATATGTGCAGGCAGTGCATTAAACTTGGCAGTGAAACTTGTCGTTCTCGATTGCTCAAGACTTGCTTTAGCGACGTTAAATGTACGCACGTTCGTACTTGGCAATAAGGGATGTAGAAGACTGCGGTCCCCACCGTTTTCCCCTAAGTTTGCTTTTCTTGTAGTTTAATAGCCAACCCGTCCATACTTTGGTAGCACTAACGATGCTCTAAGAAACAGGGTAAAATAAATACAGCAGGTGAAACTAAAGTAAAGAGAGGCATTTTCTTGATTAAGTAAAGATAGATGGGGGCATTCTTACTAAATATGCATATGCATGCTATTTTAGAGGTACAAACCTCCGCATGCAAATTATTCTATTGTGTCACCCAGTAAAGAAATAAGATTGTTGTTAAGCTGTTCTGTATATTTATGCTTGCGCGTGATTTGTTGAAGTTGAATGAGAATTTATACAAGAAGGTAAAAATAGCGCGCAGGTCGCGCGGGCCGTTGTTAATATATTGTTCGTTGAAATTGCTCCCAACTCTTACATTTTGGGATTGTTTGTACTCATAAAAATGTATCTAATTGGAACCATGAATATACCTATTTGTTAATTGAATTGTGGGGTAACTTAATTTTTATTTGTTATATATTCTAGACAGTAAGACCCTCATGACCGAAAGTTGATCGCAAGTCAAATTGAAGTTAACGTAAAAAGCGGATATTGAGAACATACGTTTATAATAGTTAGGGGAGGAGAAAGGAAATCACGTTGGGAGAATACCACCATTACAGTGGAGAAGACATATATTGCTATTCATTGTCGGACCCTTCGAAATCTTTTGTGTACGTTTTTGCGTAATTTACAAGTTTCTTTATTTCAGGGCTTTTGTCTCGTGCTTCTTGTGCGTGCCGCCCGTAAACTCCTGCAGCATCGTCAGGAAGTACGACACAAAAAAATACAACTTGTAACATAAAGTGTGGGTCTTTAAATTTCCTTTTGCATATGTGATTGCCGTACGGCCGTTTTCTAGTTAATTACTTGGTGCGATCACGTTGGACCCCACTGTTACGTTACAAAATTGGCAGCAGAGCATTGGTTTCTTTCGATCTAACCAATCAACATTATACCTTTTTTCGTTATAATTGAAACGGAATATCAACAATATTAGAAATGTCAAAGCACTTAATGCTAGTAAAAAAACAAACAAAGATTAACAAGACACATGATAACGCACACTTAATCTTAAGCACCAATCAGAGTCTAACTCTGATGAATTTCATAATAACACGTAAAGTTCGTATACGAAAACCAATTCTGTTGTCGATGATCACTCAGTATACAATGTAAAGTAAAGATGAGAACATTGTTGAATAAGTGGGAGCTTAGTTCTGATCGCACCACCTGCATATACTTTTGGGTAGGATCAGGCACGTATCCAGGGAGGGGGGTTTATGGGGCTCGAGCCTCCCCGAAAGTTTTAGGTTTACACTAGATAAAATGAGTTTTTTTGTTTCTTGTGGTGTGAAATAAAATGTAACAATATTTTAAGGAGAGAAATAATTATCGAGGCAAGACTGAGAATATTTTATACCCCTGTTATTGTTAATAGCACGTATCCAAGGAGGGGATAGGGTGGCTCGAGCCGCCCCTACTAAGGAAATTATTAAATTTACACTAGATAAAATTAGATTTTTGGCGTCTTGAATAATGTGAAGACGATAAATTTATAAATCTGAGAGAGATAATTATCGAGACAAGACTGAGAGTGTTCTATAACCCTATTATTGTCAATAGCACGTATCCAAGGTGGGAATCAGGAGACTCGAGCCCCCCCTTCAGGAAATTTTTCTGTTTACACTAGATAAAATTAGAATTTTGGCTTCTTGAATAACGTGATGATAACTTGGGAGAAATAATTATCGAGACAAGACGGATAATGTTCTATAACCCTGTTATTGTTAATAGCACGTATCCAAGGTGGGGTTGAGGTGGCTAGAGCCCCCCACAGTTTTTTTTTATTTATTTTATGCTAGATAAAATTAGGTTTTTGGCTTTTTGAATAATGTGACGATGATTTAAGGAGATAGACAATTATCGAGACAAGACTGAGAACGTTCTATAACTCTGTTGTTGATAATATTGCACGTAAACTTTTCTTGCGCTTTCGGTGTTGTCGTAGCGGACTTGAGCACTATGTAAAGACTTGTCAGCATTTGGAAGCTGCACAACAAAGGTAGCGCCACACGTAGGGCGATTCGTTGTAATTTCTAATCTCTGGAAGGCGGGAGAGGGTACGTTCTTGAATGATAGGAGTCAACTACTGGCAATATTAACGAATCGTTTTATCTGCGGAACGTTCTAGAATATAATGAGGATATAAATACGCGGATTCAATTTTTCGGTTGATCTGTACAAAGAATCGGTTAATGAGATTTCAGAGGTAAGTGTGACAATTCATACAGTCGATTAGTGATCAGTCAGCGTCCTCTGGTTGCTTTATAAGATATAGTGATTCGAAAATGAAGACATTGACGACAGTAGAACTTCTGGGGCCTCAGTGTAGTGCTAGTTCGGGTCGAGGGCCGAAGAGATCAAGGCCTCTCTCTCTCTCTCTCTCTTGAATATTTCAGCAGTACCGGATATTTGAATGGTTTATTAAAAGAGAAATAAGCTGCATAGATCAACTGAAAATCAAAGTTTTGAGTGATGATTTAGTTTTGCCAAACTAAATTTCGTATATGCAGTCCGAGAATTTCATGGTATAAAAATATACTTTTGTTTAAGCCTACTGGGTTCGAAACACATTCAAACACTTAACTACCATAAAGAGACAGCCGAAAATTTTATGAATGTCGACAAGAGAAAGCAAGAAGATGTTGCATATGTAGACATTTTAGACGGAAATTGCAGGCTCTACCAAAACCCGAATAAGGGCTGTACCAACTGAGCCACCTAGCCATCATTGATTTCAACCGATTTTTCGTTAAAATGTCTACATAGTACATGTCCTGTGTATATCAAATCGTAAGGTGTTTCCTGTATAGTGAACAAGCACAGAAAATATAGGAGAGAGAAGAAAACTGAGGAACATTCTCACCGGTTGAGGAGAATTTTTTCTTCTGTTGTCAACAAGAGCTACTACTTCGAGGTGACAATGACAGTGGCCTAATAAGGGAGATTTCACACCCTGTCGCCTGAGGATTTCACAAATCGAAATTAGGTTTGTGCAGCCTTTTGTGTCGCTACGGTGTGAAACGTTGCTGTTGATTGGCCCATTCCAATCGACATGTATCAGGTGTCCTTCGGTCTGAAACCTTCCTAAATCTTGAAAATCTAAGTCACAAGGATGGAAAATTAGGGCCTTGTTAAGGTTAGGTGTGAAGGCAGGCAGACGACAGCACCCTAAAGGATCATATCCAAACCTGCAGGAACGCATCTTACTTTAATCTCCAATACGGAATGATAAAACTTCTGGTCAGTTGATTTTAAAAAATGTGTCCTAGATAAAGTGGCGTGCCCAGGATTTTCGGATGGAGAGGGGTTACGCATACCTACTATTTTTGGTGGTCAGTCCTGATTTTGTCATTTTTTTCCCTGTCTTTGACGTTCTTTTTTTAAAAGAAAAGAAAAGAATACTGGGTCAAATGGGGTTATGACCTCACCAACCCTCCCTTGGGTACGTCACTGGAGATAAATGAGTAAGCATTTGATCATACTGGGAGACGAAACATTAGATGTGTTGGGAACGGAAGGGTTTTCACTGTGCATTAATTGTTTCGTGATCGAGCCGTATTCGAGAAGACTTCCTTTCTTTCGTGCCGATATATGACAAGACAGCGGAAGTTGTGACAGGCATTTTTGAACACTTGTGAGTGCTAAGGCTTGAATCTGAACAATTTGGTGGGTTTCGGCTTTTATAAGAGCTGCAAACATGGGAGGACAAGACACGTTAGTGGTGTTGAGGCTCGAATCCGAGAGAAATATTCGAGAGCTGTCTGCGTCCAGTTCGCAGCCCACAATTTGAATCTCGCGTTGTCGAGTGGATTGTCCATCGCGTGCATGTGTATGCGTAACAGCTTCGTAAAAACACTCAGACACCATAGATGTTTTTATGTCTGATGAGATGAAATTGACAAACACTCATACTGAGATGGTTCTGGCACACAATGTTAATACATGGAAACAGAGGAGTCGAGTGGTAAAAAATGTTCCGATTTCACGTTCTGATTAAAATGACAGCCTTACAGTGGCGACGATTTAAGGGATAGTTGCTCCCCATTTTTTCCCCTCAACATTATGGCCTCTTAATGTTAAGCCTTGTCTACCAAGAGAAAGTAAACTTTCCTTGCACCGCCCCCCCCCCGTTTTGAAACCCAATTGCCACCACTGGTCTTAAATATACAATTGTGAGGTTCTTACTATACCCCATAAAAAATGGTGTTGACCCCCCCCCCCGAAAGGAATTCCTGGATACGTGCCTGGGTAGGATAATGCGCTTTAAACCTTGCTTTTACACCCTTTGATTTTTACATGACGGAACAAAGAACACTGAGAAACTTTACAAACGATTTATGAAAGAAACATAGTCGATGTTCGAGAAGCACCAACTTTCAACGGCATACGGTGCACCAACTTTCAACGATGATGTGTGGGGGGGGGGGGGCACCAACTTTCAGCAATGCACAGGGGGCACCAACTTCAAATGATGTTCGGCACTCGGCAATTCTTAACGTTATACGGGGTACACCACTTTTCAAAAGTGTACACATACTTAATAAGAATTTTTTTAATTAATTTTGTAAATTACATATTACGAGTATAATTTGCTCGAGCATTTGGGGGGCACGTGCCCCTGTGCCCCCTCTGGATCCGCCACTGGTTGTAGGCCATTTAGATTTGCAAATATTAATTAGTATATTGGTTGTCAGTTTTAAAAGAAGCAAAACAGTACGATTATTGCATTTTGAATTTAATTTTTTTTATTGATACAATAATCGTATTACTTTAAAAAATAAATTCAAAGGTTCTTTTGATGCCTCAACAGTAACTGTTGACTCAACACAAAGTCATTTTACTTTTTCTTTCTTCAAACTGTACACATCAATCAAATCCTCTTCTAAGTTAATTTTTAACAACATCTGATTCAGAGTATAAGATCATTAAATTGTTCAATTTATCTTGACCCATTGTGCAAGCTAACCAGATGTGGATTCGCCTCATAGCAGAAAATGTCCTCTCCATAGACATGTCCTCTCACAAGTGCCCACTTGTAAGAACTACCCGCTATTATACTGCACATGCTATCATGCAAAACGTCAAGATTTGCGGTATGGCTTTATAACAAAAATGTAGTAACTGAACTTAATCATGTTATTTTTTTAGTATTTTTTAAGTTTGCGGGGGGAGAGGGGGCAGGCGAAATGTTTCCATCCCTGTGTATTTGGAAAAAGAAATTGTGAGATAGAGTAAAACGCCCATTTCAGAGCAGAATCCTGCGTAATTTCCACAGAGCCCTCAAATAATTAATTTATGAAATTTCCCCCACGCAAATAATATTTTGTTACAAAATTAAATCGTGTTGTTGAAAGTAATACAACGGGGCGGGCCCCTTATAGGGGGATGTCAGCCCCGGTTTCGGCTCCCCTGTCCGCTACTGTAATAGCATGATTTTTAGTTCTCAGGCGTGTTTTAATTTGTTTTTGATAAATAATAGTTGTTAGTGAAAATATTTAGCTCTGTTTTTGCTAAAGGGCAGAGTATACCAAACTTTTCCCCATTGGGTCGGGACACTGAACGCAAATTAAGCACCATTACATTTTTTTGTCATATCACTATCATTTATTAATATAAGTATATATATATATATATATAATATCGCGGGGCATGTCACTGTTTTAGCCTTTCAATTTTAACCTTCGGACAAAAACAGAAAGGAAAGAGGCAAGGACGATAGTTTACGACTTCGTACAAGTAGGATGCGTCATGAAGTCATGGGAACGGAATGCATGAAAGTTCGTGTGGTGCGAGAGGTGAGCGTGAGAGTTGTGCGTGATTTTTTTTAAGGTTGTAAGTGTGTAACTTAAATTTTTATTTCGTGACAACAATTTGTAGTTCGTTCCCGAAAAAGCTACAATACAAACTACAAAAACAGGAGTTGTGAAAAGCGAAATATATATTTCTTTAATAAAAAGGAATGTTGAGTCATTACTAGTGCCGATTAGTGTCAGTGGAAAAATATATGTCTGCTGCGTAAGTGATCATATTTGTCCTTTACTACTATTAACGAAATTACTTGCACAATATCGCATTTATTTCACATGCACAGTAAATTGCAATTCTATCAAAAAGGAACGTAGTACGCCTGCACGAAAAGTTGACAAAAATAAGAACAACTCACTTGAAACCAAGTTTATTTACAATGTGTATATTTTTGTGGTTTTATTTGGTTTTTACTGCTTTATCTGCATGGTAATCACTGTAATGAATCAATGGATGAATGGAAACATACTTTCCGTGAGATTCGAACCAGAGTTTGGCTATAACAAATACAGCAATTTAAGCTAGAAACCATGCCAAGGAGCCGGGATTAGCATGGATATTTTCCCCTTGTACTGTTAATGTAGGTTGAAGGTGGAGTGGTTTGTTATTGCTAAAAAAAAAAAAAAAAAAAAAAAATTGTCATACCACACCCCCATCTCAAAATGTCAATTTTCTGTTTATCAACAAGAAGATAATTTTTATGTCAATGTTGGAAGGGACAAATATTTAAAGTTTCCAACATTACTAAAGTTACAAAGAGACTAATCTCGAGTATAGTGCATTGAAAGGTGTATTGCCCTTTGAAGTTATCACAAAATGTCGAAAGTTCAACTGAGAAAGGGTACAGATTTATTTTCCATGTTGGAAATGTGTTTTCATAGCAAGATCAAGGGGGAAGACAGGCAGAGTAAACCAAACTAGGGTACTGGTGCGATCTCGCACAAACACTTTTCACTCATTTCTTTCGTCATTTTTAACATTCGTAGTTACCGATTATGCATTGAAGGTGAGATTTTGCTGTTGTGAAGAAAATAACTTCAATTTATTACATTAACAGTAATTATTGTTCTTGCTTTCTTCGCTTGCGTAGGTGGCAGCCACATCTTGAGTAGCATGGTGAATCATCAGTGGGTATGCAGTGTTTCCAACCTTCTTAATCGAAAAATGCATACTTTGGTGTTACTAATTTCGGATTTTTCCCGGGTTCGAACCCCAAAAAACCACTGACAACTAGCCCCAAAAACCATTGATCGATATCACTGAAAACGGATAGCCCCACGAACAATTTCCAGCAAGGTTAGGTTAGGTTCAGTTAGGTTAAGCAAGCATAGTTAAAATTTTGTTCATAACACAATGTAATACAGGTTTCAAAAAATAAAAAAATCTTGCAAAACAACCACGTGGTTGGAAACACTTAAACGGGGTTACGTCATGAAACGTACGCCTCATCTGGTTACCGGAAAGCATCGGAAAGATACATGAATTTGCGGTCAAATATATTGCACGATGGAAAAAAAATACATCCACGACCTTTAAACAATCTATAGAAACTCAATTTCGTAAGTACTTTCTCCTGTAAAAATGAAGCAAATCATTTGATTAGTGCGAGATCGCACAATTACCCAAACTAGTTACCATATTTGTGCAAATTCTGGGTGCAAGTGACATTTGTTACTTTTATAACGCTGCTTTGAGTTACATCAATGCTAACTAAAAACATTACCTGTTTAGTATCGGGACAACACCTCGCACTCGTTTCTAACATTCGTACTTACCTATTGTGCATTGCGGAACATTCTTTTAGGTGGCATTTTGCTTTTCTCACGAAAATAATTTCAATTTTTTTACATTAACAGTAATTATTGTTCTTCCTTCTTTCGCTTCCGTAATACACAATATGGCGGGCACAGCTTGAGTTGCATTGCGGAATTCAGTGTTTTCAACCTTAACCGGAAAATACCTACTTTTGTGTTACTGACTACATTTCATTAACATAGTTATGTTAACAATTTTTAGAAAAAAAGGGGTTTGTACCACAAAGCACAAACCATTCATGAACAGTCCCATAAACCATTCACGGATAGCCCCAAACCATGCACGACAAGGTTAGGTTAGGTATGTTAGGCAAACATAGTTAAAATTGTCATCTTCTGGCAAAATGGCATGGTTGGAAACACTGACAGGAGGTTAAGTCATCGAACGTACACATCATCTGTTCATGTAGACGAAGGAAATGAAAGCAACGGGAATCGTGCGTTGGAGAGATATTTTTCTTGAAAAATACATGATTTCCGGGTCAAATAGATTCCACGATGAAAGAAAATACCTTCACGAACTTTACAAATGCCACAGAAACTCATTTCCGTAAATAGTTTCTTCTGTAAAGTTGAAGAAATATGTTGGCCTGATACTAAACAGTTACCCTAAAAACAAGAAAGGAGAGGACCTTCACAGATTGTAGCCCCTTGATTTTTTTAATTGATAGATTTTGATGTTTTATGTAACATAAAATGTGTTTCGTGGTGTGAAAATCCCAAATAAGAGATAAAAGGTAAAAAAAAGGTAAAGTGCTCCCCTGTGCTTAGCACCATGCCATGAAGGCGTATAGGGGGTGTGGGGGTAACGCCCCACACTTTCTTGATCCGGTCGTGAGTAGGGGTGATGTGATCAGCATCACGCCCCTGACCGCCTTTACCCCCCAGGGTTTCCCCCAGGTACCCATGTTATTCGACGCTGGGTGGGCGCCGGGGCCGCTTCCAACGTTAGAAAAGTTCCCGGATTTGAACCGGCCGGGGATCGAACCCGGGACCTTAAGCATGGTAGTCAGACGCGTTACCGACTGAGCCACCGCGGCCACTCCAAATAAGAGATATTTGATCCTAAAGTGTGTGGGCCACATAAGTAAAAAAAAAAAAATTATCTCAGATTACTGTCTTCATATAAACCCAGGCGCAGAGCATCCATGTAAGCCAGACTTACACTTCATTAGTTCTAGTAAAATGTATGTAATTATCTGGCAAAAATTCGTAAACAACTTCCAAGTTCAAATCGGGTCGACACCAGTGTTCTAGATCATGTTTGTTAGATTGCAACACTTCAGCGCCAGGCGGCACATGGGATCTCCCGCCTTCTGCTTGTGGAAAGCTGTAAGCCTTCTGAATTTTGCCTTACAAATTTCTGACCGCGAACGAGCAGTGCCTACCCCATCTGGGTGCAAGGCCCGTTCTCTGGGTGGAGAAGAGCGAGCCAAAACCCACGTGTGTAAACCTTCCGGCCAGAGGCTTACAACAGCGTTGCAAACCTTATGTTTACAAAAAGTGTTGTTCATGGATGTCCGCAGTATTTCTTTCCACCAGGGAGGATTAAGCATAGTATTTTTTTCAGGGGTGGGGGTAAACTAGGTATATTTCCCCCATAATAAAGTTGCCTCCTCAAAAGATACAAATTCAATTTGAAGTTAACATTTTTCTGCAACGCCCTTACAATAATTAACATAATTTGATGTGACTGAAATGAAATGATATGTGTGAAATATATTATTTTATGGTTGACATTCATTTTCCAGGAAGAGCTTCCTCCCCTTGCCCCTTCTGGACATCCATGGTCTCGTTTAAACTCCATAATTATTCTACATACTACTAAATTGTTCTGCGATCTACATATTATTAATATTTATTTGTAACAAGAAATAAATATAAATTCGAATGGTTCAACCAACGGGATGAGTTCGACGTCATACGTGAAAAGTTTGAGAAAATTCAACCACCACAAACAGCGGCCCTCTTGTTTAATTTATATCCCCAATTTCCACACGACTTTTGAAACTTGTGCGAGATTTAGCACCATTATGCTTGGGTTGGCTTCACTGGCTAACCGTGAACACGCGCGAGCGAGATGCAGGTCCTGCAAGAGGAGGGTTCTCCAGCGTTGTCGGGTATGAATGAATGGTTGACTGCAAAGGAAATTTGAGCCAGTGGTGTTTCAAATAGGGTTTTTCCAGGAACAAGGAATTCTGAAGCAAAAAACTAACAGGAAGGGAAAAAAGGAGAAACATCTAAAAATGAGCAAGAAACGTGATAATTAGATATACAAATGCTTGTTTCTGTTTTTCGCTTGTAGGAGAGCACAAACATTGGAAATATTAAGATTTCTGTTTTTCTTTTATATTTGAACTCAGCTGGTAGTAATTGAGCTAACAAGTGCAATAACTTTTTCAAAAATTAAAATGTTTAATTAAAACTGAATATTGAACCAGTTTTACAAATCTCATGTCAAATGTGAACAAAATATTATTAATTACATAGTCCATGGTTTAAACACTCTTCGAACAACGTACGAAATGGCTGTTTATGGTCTTTCAGGTGCAGGATTTTCTTTTACACTACCCTTAGATAGCACTTACATCTCCTTTCACAGAAATTTCTGGATAAATCCTCAGAATTAGGGAACATTTCTTTCATATTTTATTTTGTCTTTCTTTTTTTACGAAATATAAGGGAATTTTAAGGCAAGAGAGGGCATTTATTTATGTCCGAAAGGGATATTCCCCTCTTGAGTCCGAAACATCAGTGCATTGATCAGTGACCACTTTTGGATGTGATTTGTTTTTATTTCCCCTTTCATGTGTTGTGTGCACGGTTAAAGTATCGCGGTATTTCTTTGCGACTTCCATCCATTGAAAAGGGGGCTGTCATTCCTCTGCTGTAGTGTTATAGTGAACAACAACAACTGCATTATGAAAGAAAACGAGTATGATTGTGCGGTGGGGTGGAGAACTTGTTGAAGACGCCGTTGTCCAGCAAGGATTTTGCTGCCAAGAAGAAACTTGTGGATGTAGATAGGCCCACCCACCACTTCTCTAGCAGGCACGGTAACAGAAACGAAAAATAAAGTGCCCCGATTTTGTTATTCATGGTACGAGCTGATACTTGGTTATGCAGCGGTTGTAAAAAGTATTCAGCACTTTTCTGTTTCTTTCTGTTTTCGTTTCTTTATTATCGTTATTCTTCATTTTATCTAACATTGCATTTTTTTATGGTTACGTTACTCATTGTGATAGGAATAAAACTGACGTAATTATCAGTTGAAATGTAGGAGATATACAGCCTAGCAAAGAAAACACCAGGCTCAGGGATTTATCCAGAATATTTAATCTCATTTAGTGTAACTTTGTTTTTAAAGGGTATAAGGTTAAATTTAGTGCCAAAATTAGGGTTTTGTGAAAAATTTCAGGGAAGTGTTCTGAAAAAATGGGGGAGGGATTGATGATTGTGGATAAATCACTGACCCAGCCCAAAAATAAACACAAGCCTTCATCATGCTAGGCTTACACTGTTGGAAAGGTCACGCTCCGCCACTGTATAAACCTGTTGTATGCATTCTCAAAAAGTGAAGAAAGAAGGGAAAAAAAAGAAAAAAACACTAATGCAAATGCTGACACCACTAAACCTAGTACTTCTAACCTAACCAAAACTTAAAATTATCATGTATTATCAGTCTCAAGCCAAATACTCTTGACAAAAATATCATATATTACTAGCAGTGTCAAACCTATCACTTCTAATGAAACCAGAGAGAACATAATTACTATCAGCATCAAACCCAACACTTCTAACCTAAACACATAAAACTATTAACACCATTAAATCAATCACTCCTAACAAAATAAAACTGATCATATGTAATAGAAGACCATAGTCAAGAAATATAGATACATATCTTGTAAATATGCCTTTTCCACTATGCTTGCTAAATGAAATTTGTCAAGTGCACACAAATGACACTACTTACAACTGTTTTTTATGAATGAAAAACCATGAATGCACACTCAAAAAGTGGGACAAAATGTGCAAGTTGTTTTAATTGATAGATTTTTATGTCTCAAGGTACGGAAACCAGAAATGAGAGATTTGATCCTAAGAATACAAGCAGGTAAAAACATTATTTCACAGTAACACGTCTCTGCAAGCTAATAAAAACAAATATGTTCATAAACAATATAATCTTCATATGAAAAAATTTCCACCTTCTAGTGGGGGTACAACCAAGAAGACCAAGGCCACCGAAAAGGGAATATCTAGAATCTATAAAGTAAACCAGAAAAATTTAGTTCCCATTTCTTCCATAAATAAGCCTCAGTGGCCAAGCACATTCAGTGTTCAACTGTTGATGATGATGATGTCATCACCGAAAGTTCTGGGGTTGACATGCATACCCTTTTATGGGGATCTCAGATTTTATCTAGTCTTCATTCATGAAGGCAAGGTAAAATAATACAAATACTCTTCTGTCTGCATGATACACCTGCCCACCCACGATTTTCATGAACTTTTGCTCCTTTTACCAGGAATAAAAGGGTGTGGCAGACTAACAAAAAGTTAGGCAGAAATGACTTTGCCTTTATACAGTAATTTATGTGCAAGTGTGATGTTAATTAGCCAGGTTCAGGGTCCCTCCAAATATGTACACTATTATTTTAAATTTCCATGACAACACAGTAGTATTGCATTGATGGTAGAGAATTTAAATGTTTTTTCTCCAGGTCTCTTACTGCATTGGACATCTTCCACCGTCTGGAAGTGGATACCTAGGCATTTCGTTTCCACACTCCAGGAATTCTGAAAACTGCTTCTAAACACCAATTTTCTAACAAACATTTTTTTAAAGTGAATACGTCAAATATTGGAGAATTGTCACCACAAAAATTATACTTGATTTAGTGCCTAATATAGCCCTCTCATTTTATATTACTTTGTGGTTATTCAACTTCAAACTTCTTGAACACTTATTTTCATCATTCTTCAGTGACTTCCTTGCCCTCTTGTGCAACTTTGTAAAAATGATTACTCAGAAGGAAATCTGACCAAATAAAGCCAGTTATATCAATAATGCTTTATTGAGAGGATATCCTTTCAGGTGTAAACAACAAGGTGGGGCTCAAAAGGCAAGATTTCAGGTTCTATCCTTGGGGAAGGGCCATTTTCACAGTTTCAATTTGTTAAAATATCTTCCGTGCCATAACATATTACTTGTGTTTATTTCAGTTCAAGCCTGTTGCATTTTTAAATCTAGTTTACACATTGTTTTTTGTACGTTCCCAGTTATTCTTAACTTCTATGGATCTAATTCCTCAATCCATTAGCCAAGAACATTTTTTATTATTTTATTTGTTTCAGGCCTGACTTTGCAGACAGCTATACAATAGTTAGTCCTAATTACACAATAAGCATTTGCACTCTCCTTTTTACCATGCATGTTCTTGTTAAATTTGATGTAGATAATGTATGGTACACCAATAAATTGACAAAAATTCGTTGTTGAGATTATTTAAGTTTGAAGCAATTATTACTTCTAAAAAATATTGTAAAATACTTATCTCAAGGAATGTTTCCATGTCTTTCAGGATGCCTAATTCTAAAGAAGCCCCAGATGAATACATAAATTTATCCAAAATTAGTTTGTACCATAGTGCAGAAGATCTTGATGCTGACAAAGGAAGAGTTAATGAAGAAACCAGGAATTTGAAAATGCCTGAGGTAAGTCTTGCTAAATACGTAGGCTATTCGGAAATCAATCTCTGTTTTGCTGGTACGAGTGCATGGGTTACTACAACGTCCCAGCACATACGCAGAAGTAAGCGGTCACGTGTTGATTCACATCACCCCAAGTGGTCAGTTACTGCATTCAGCACTTGGTGTGCAGCAAGCAGAGAGCGATTGCTGTTGTAATCGCTGCTCCTGCCAAATGTGAGGTTCACGGTGTAATCTGCTTTCTTCAGACTGAAGGACACAGCGCAGGTGAAATCAATCGCAGAATGAGTGCCGTGTACGGAGAGTTCATGAGTGAAGGTTGTGTGAGGGAATGGTGCTGGTAGTTTCGAGAGGGACGAACCAATGTGCACAATGAAGGCGGCCAGGGAAGACAGTTTATCGTGACATTGTGCATCGTGTGGACAGAGTGATTCGCGAGCACTGCTGCATCACGATATCGGACTTGTCTTCTGAATTTCCTGAAGTCAGGCGAACTACACTTTACGAGATTGTGACTGTAAAGTTGGGTTATCACAAGTTTTGTGCAAGGTGGTACCCAAGAACCTCACAGAGGACCACAAAAAGCAATGCATGTGGTTGACATTGCAGTTTCTGGAATGCTATAGGAAACAATGGTGACTCTTTTCTGTCCAAGATCATGACAGGTGATGAAACATGGGTCCACTTTGAAAACGTTGAAACCAAAGAACAGTCGAAACAATGGATGGATACAAACGTTCCAAACAAACCCAAAAAGGTGCGACCAATGTTGTCCAAGAAGAAGCTTATGGCAACAGTGTTTTGCGACCGACAGGGGTCCTTGCTGATAGACTTATGGAGCCTGGTAAGACCATCACTGCAGCAGTGTACAGTGAAACTCTTAAAAAACTTCGACAGGCGATTCAGAACAAGAAGCAAGGCATGTTGTCCTCGGGGATTGTTTTGGTTCACAATAATACACACCCACACACAGCTGCACTCACACAAGTCTTGTTCAGAAATTTCGATGGGAGGTGTTTGACCACCCTCCCTACAGCTCGGACCTCACACCCAGTGACTTTCATTTGTTCCCAAAGATGAAAATGTGGTTGGGGTCACAGAGATTTGACAGCAATGAGGAGATGATGGACAGGGTTCGGGAGTGGCTGAGTTTCCTGGCGGCAACCTTCTTCAACGAGGGCATACAAAAGATGATGCCACGCTATGAGAAGTGCCTGAATTCAGGTGACATTTATGTTGAAAAATAGCACATGTATGTGTGCATCTTTTGTGCATAATAAATTTTAGTTGCCTTTATATCTGTTTTATTCCATGCCTCCCGGAGGTTGATTTCCAAATAGCCCTCGTAGCTAACATATATTTAATAATGCATAGTTTGGGTTTTGTTTTGTGTATATAAATGCTTTGAGGTGCATTTTTCACTGTAGATGAACTATTTGAAACAGTTATTACAGGTTTATTAACCTTTTCCTTTTTTATTTTGGATTTTTCCACAATTAATCTTATTTACTTGGTAAGGGTTGAAATAAATACCACAAAACAGTGGTTCCTAATCATGGCTGGCTCACAGGGGCACTGTGAAATGATCCTATATGACTGAAATGACACTTACTTGTTAGTCAATGGTATTATTGTTCTAAATATATGCTTATTTCGTACTTTTTACACATAAAATGTTTCTGAATTGGAAATATGTGTTTTTTTTAAAAAACATAAGCCAAGCAACCTAACCACACTAACTCAGCATTGCAAGTGTTGGATAGGCCTACATTCTGACTGTGGCACCACAGAAAGATCTTGAAACACTAAGGGCACCACGAAATGAAAAAGTTTGGGAACCCCTGCCATAGAACAAGCATTTCTTTTGCTGTGTGTGTCGGTTAATTGCAGTGAATGGTGAGTGTATGAAATAAATGATGAAATACTGCCCTACCTGTGATTCAGAACTAGGACTTCTGGTTTTACGGTATCCTGCACTAACTACTCTGCCATAGAGGCTGGCAAAATTGTTTTTGAACCCATACATGCTAGGATAAGCTAATCAGAACTGAACTGTCTAAAGTGACTTCTGCTGTATTGAAAAATGCCATCACAAGGAGTTGATCCCAGATCGCTTGATTGCTATGCAACAGCATAGGTTGGAATATCATTAAGAGTATCCTATCCATGTTTATTGGAGTTGTGAGGCTTGTTCAGTTTAGCTCATGCCACACTTCAAAAAAATAAATAAATAAAATTCCTGAGTTCATGATAAGATAATCTTATTATATTGTAAACAAAACTGAGTCTACATTGCTCTGGTTTCTTCCTCCTAGTTATCAGCAAGAAGTGTGTATATAGAGATGGATAAGAAAGAAGGTAAATATACTATTCCTCAGCTGGTGATAAGAATTGATAATTGATAAGAGAGAATATTTCTTCACTTCAAGAATCAATATAGATAGTGAAAACCAGGTGACACAATTCAGAATCCTGATTATTGCTTTTAGTGAAGGGGTGAAGTCATGTTTTTATTCTCTTGTTTGCAAAGTTTAAATCTGCATCATGTGTTTAAGGTATATCATAGTGAAGTGAACCAGGTAAATTATGCACCATCATCATCTGTAACATAAGGATGTTAAGTGGTAGGGGAGGAAAGGTAAGGGTTAAGCTGATTCATAACCAGAAGAATGTATCAGTGGTATCTGTATGTGGAAGTATCAGTTTGAATACTGGCCAATGCATTATCACAGTCTGGGTAAACAAAATTTCAACAAACATCTCTATGCCACCCCATTTTCCTCTGAGTTAATGCAAAAAGCAAAATTTGAGTAAAAAAAATATATTTATAAATTTATTAACCCCTATTGTAATAATTGGATTATCCCATATGTAACTCTGAATAGATAACTGAGTTCTGGCCCAGTGTTTTAGCAGTAACGTACCTTTTAATCAAGAGGTTACAGGTTTGATCTCCAGTGGAGGTACAATGCACATTGTTTCAGATCCTACTTTAAACTGTAGGCCCAGTTCCAATTAGCCTAACTGAACATAAAGACTTAAACATGAAATATCATCTTATTTCTACAAATTTTTTTTTGAATGATCCATGTCTGTTCATGTCGACATTCAGCATCTATTGCTTTCTGAGAAACTACTACATGTATAAAAATAAGATATGGACTGAAAAGAACATCAGGTTCCAGCATAATGGAATATTTAGTATTTTTTATCAACCTGTGCATTCATCTATCTATCTGTCTGTCTGTAGGAGTAAGAAAAAAATTAGAGTAATAATTTAAATTATATTGACCTATTCCTGCAAAATAAAAGTTGAATTGCATTTTTGAGTGAAATAGTGATAAGATAATAATTTAAACAAATTAAAACATTAGTTAATCTCGATTTGGCTTTTTTAGGATACTACGAAAGCTACAAAGATGGCATTGTGTGTAATGAAATTATATTCAAACGTTAATTGGTTGTGCTATAAAATATCCTCATTAGCTGATAAATAATAAATCTGCAACCAATCAACTTGCAATATGCTAATATTTTGATAGTATTTATAGCGTACAGTAAACTCAACACAACTATTTTGTACAAGTGTATATTTCTACATTAATGTAGTGTTAATTTTGATGTTATCAGGAATTGATATGAATTTCAGCACAATTATTGGTCTCAATTGGTGTATCAACTCGTATGTTCTTGTGGAATGGTGTCAAAGAAAATGATAAGATGAGTTCAAATAAAAGGGTGGATGATTATTATTGACAGATAAAGCAGCAGGAAATTATGAAATGATTTATGAAATGGTTTCCTTCTTCATATGTAAAGTGAACTAATATTCTTGAAGTGAGATCACATGCTGTTCAGTTTGATAAGACACCTTGTGTAGCACAGTGATAATTCAATTTTAAACATCAAGAGAGTATTAGCCAATTGCAATCCATCACAAAATACATGTTTACAAGATTTTAGAAAAAAACAATGCCCAACCATGTAAACACAGCCTCGACAACCTACATAAAGCCTTGGAAACTAACTTTCATCTGGTGTGATTAATCTTCATGGCACTTCACTGCATGTAGTGAAAAGTGGTACGGTTGTGTTGGTAACAAAAAGGTGGAAGAACTTATCCACCATGCTTACAGCCCTGCTTTGTCACCACATGAAAATCAGTGTTGTCATTACATTGCAGAAGTGTCCATAACTGTACCTTCATAAGTAAATGTGTTAATGAGCTTGAACAAATTTAATTTGATTACAACTTGTAGCTTCTGGCTTACTTCCTCACTTTCATATATTTTGAGCCACACATTTCAGGGCCAGTTCCAAGCAGGTATAATTTGATTCACTGGTCATGCTTGACCCAGAAGTGCAGGTGCCATACTGACGAACCATGAACAAACCTTAGGGTTCTACATGTATTTCTTCAAGCATTTCTCAACTTTAATATATATGATGATAACAGCAAAACAAATGAGAACATTTGATGTAGCTGGCATGTTCTTTGCAATGTTGTGATTTTCCTCCCAGTTTGTCAGATGTAGGCTTTACCGCAGAAGCACATGATGCAGTAAACCTTGGGTGTCTTCTATCCTAATTTGTTATTTTGATTTCATAGCCAGATTTTGATTTTCAGTGACTGTTTGTGAATATTGTTGATCATGTGCTTTAAAAGAATATGGCTGATGGTATCAGACAGGTTACCAGTATGTGGAATGATGGTCCTCTTCTTATCGTATTAATTGTCTGTAGTTCACAGGATTCGTTAGGTATCCGGATTCCTAGAAGCGTCCAGGTTTGTTGGTCCTGTTATGAATGACTAGTGTTTTGTTGATGCCTTCTGTGTGTGTATTCTTCCTGAAAACTGTTTTCATCTTTAAGGTGATGTGTGTTGCTGATGGACACCTGGTTAAACAAGGTATGAAGTATTGTTGATCACTGCATCAGTTTTGTGTATATGCTCTGCACTAATGTTTCATCCAGTTTATGTTTTATTATTATTATTATTTATTATTTCCATAGGGTTACAATTAAGCCATACAACATTTCATTTTGAACAAAATTAATACAGGATATCCAGGAATAGAAGGCTACAGTTAGTCTCTGTGTCCATTGTTAATTTGGTACTTGGGTGCTTGTTGTTCAGATGGTTCTGAAATAATTGGAAGATAGCATTGCCATGTGGCAAGATAAATATTGTCCATATATCTGTAAAACTCAGCAGGTTTCAGTGGAGCTGAATGAAGTGCTTTATGTTCAAAGTTCACTGTGAAGAAGTTTGCTTTGCCAGGTGAGGCAGGTTTCCTTTGCCACTTCCATCAGTTTAGTCATAGAAGAACTATGATAAACTTGTATAAGGAACAAAGTTAAATTATTATTGGCAGAAATGATAAATCAGTAAAATGATGTGCATTTTTACTAATGCACATGATGTATTTATTTGTTAGTTTGTGTTTCACAAGTGTGGTATAACAAAAGCAAAAGTAGTTTCAGGAGACCACATGGTTTTCTATTCATCAGTTGACTGTCAATTAATTCTTTCTCTCCCTAATTTGTTATTAAAAATCCATTCTTTACAGAAACAACAGTCATTGTATTTCCAAGATGGCAAGAGGGTGATTGACTTTGTCCTTGTGTGGAATGGCTCCCACCCACCCTCAGACAGTGACGTGGCCAAAGAGAGAAGGAAGATCTTTGAAGCGAACTTGGAAGAGGAAGGTCTGGAACTGGAGCAAGAAGTGTGTACCGAGGGTGTCAAACTTACCTTCATCAAGATCCACGCCACTGCCGAGGTTTTACGGAGGTACACAGAGATCTTGAAGTTGAGGATGCCTATGAAAGAAGTAAGTTATTGGCTTATTTGTTGTGGTATCTGGAGTAAGTTTCTTTCATCTAAAATTCTGCAATTTTTCCTAAGGTTAGGGTCACATTGGTTTTGGTTTTAACTGAACTTCTACACTGGCATACGTGGCCAAAAATGGCAGAACAAATAAAATGATGGAAATAAGTGTGGGCGATCCCAAGCTACTCTGGTGTACATGGCTATGTTTCACCAATCACAGAATAGAGCCAAATCATTTTGTATTTTTTGAGAAGTGTAGTGTTGCTTCTTGCCTTGTTTGAGTGATTAATGGACAGTGAAATGTTTATTGATTTGGTTTACAAACTTAAAGGCTGGTTACATTGGTTAAGTAAATATGTAAGTAATTGGAGCAAGTATAGTAAAGTAAATACTCTCCCCAGGAAAATACAGACACCAAGTACTCATGTCTTTTCCTAGCTGCTTCTTTTTCACCCAATGAAACAGCCATTGCATTTGGCAGCTAGATGCAGCTAGAAAAACACATTTGACTGAAACAAGATGATTTTAAATATTTGTTATTATTTATTTTTTTCACTTGTTCATGGACTCTACTGATAACTCAACTAGTAGAGTAAACTGGATGATGGATATGTGTAAAGGACATGAGTGTCATTGAAAAACACATTAGAAAAGTAAATAAGTAAAACAGTTTGACAAAGGTGAAATAAAGTATTAAAAAATACATTCATATACCTGTTTTAATTTGGAGGCTTATGGTCATTGTAGAAGATACATTTACTTAATTTTATTGACTGTGTTTTTGCACATTATCATCATTAGCGAGTGCAAGGTATTCATTCTACTACCCTATTCTACTGGAACCGAGAAATGTGTGTAAAGTCACTCACCAAAGAAGATGTGAGTTGTACGGATGGTCAAGCAACTTGTCCCAGTACTTGTTTGAGTTTGGTTTTAAGTCCACTGTATGCACAGAAAGGCTAATCAGGACTGGACCTACAGCTTAAAGTGGGATCCAAACCACTGTGCCTCCACCAGGCATCGAACCCGAGATCCCTGTTTTACAAGGCAACAACATTACCACTACATGTAGAGCATGAGTTTTTTTTTTGTTTCATGTTTCAAAGATATCCACATAGACAAAGTTAATACCCAGTGTGAGATCATATGTCTATCGCTTGTTGTACGTAACTTATGTACGTTCAAAGTCTCGGTTGTATGACTTTGTGGACACCCTGTACATGTGATTTTAATGTTTCGAAGTAACTGAACTTAGGCTTAATAGACTAGTCAAAAGTTGATTGAAAATCTTCCTTTTTCTCATGTGGGAGCTGAAGATTCTATTTTGTGTATCATGTGTGATCACCAAAAGTGCATGTTCAGAATTAAGTTTACTGTTGTGTTTTTCGCATAATGCTAAAATACCAGTGCATATACTATGCATTATTTTTTTTTGTTTTTTTTCTGAATGGATAGTAAATTTCATTCTTTTATTTCTGTTCTCTCTTGGCTCCGAAGGTGGTTAAATAGTCTAAGTTTTCAATACAAATTTGGTTTATTTTGTGAAAAGAATAGTGTGATAAGTAGATGTATAGTGCTTGCCTTTTAGTTGCATTTCTATTTTCTATTCTTCCTGTCTGCAGTTGGCTTGTGATGTGATGGCCTCTTTAATGATATGGAAAGGATTTTCTTTGGAAATTAAACTTTTGTAGGTAGGTTATATATGTTTGCATGAATTTCTTTCTCTCTCATTCACAATCTGTTTCCAAGATTTCCAGGTTTTTGTACTAACTGCTCCTGCCTCATTCTGAAAACAAGCCTGTTGCTACAGTGGAACCCCGATTTTACGTTCCCAGATTTATTTTGCTCCAATTTTCTTGCCACATGGGAGAGCCAGGTTCAATTCACAGGGTGCGTGATCTCAAATAGCAATTTTTCCAACAATGTCCCTTTGTGGTTCAGCCAGCCTCTGATGGGTACCTTTGATTGGGGGGTGGGTTAAAGGTAGCCAGAATATGGTGTTGATCACATCCCCCTCTCATATGGCTTCACAGCATCTTGCAATGTCCAGGGGGAAGCTTTTTCTTTTCTACCTCTTAATCCCAACAATAAGACTGATAAACTGATTAAATATATGAAACAAACACAATGATACATCTGTACATTACCCAGTTTTCGAATCTGAGACCTGCATGGAAGAACTACAGATGAAATGTATTTAAAATCTCAATAGATGAAACTTCATAAGGCAAGAAAATGTCACGTGAATATCTTTTCTGATTTTCATGTTTTCAGCGATCAAAGTTAGGTTTTGAAACATTCTGTAGTATTACTGATTATTCTGTCGCGGAACTTTGCAAGAATGCCATTACATGGCAGAGTATGTCGCATGGACTGTGGAATTGTGGCATGATTAGGAAGGAAAAGTATGGTAAACTAAAACATAAAATTTGCATAAGTTGAATGTTGGTCATTTCATGTGTACACATAAAAATTCTGTAAGATGAGTTAATGATTTGTAATGCATGCTACATATGATGGAAGCTTTGATTTTAACATGCAAATTAGATTTACTTCAAGCAGTACTTTCTTTCTCCAAAATAACAATAACAATTATTATTATTTTACTTAAACAGGCTTTACCATTTTTTTGCATTTTAGTGACAAGTAACATTGATATATTTCAGGTGCCTGGATTTAACAAAGTTGGAGCAAGAGAATTTGACATAGTGAAGGAAGTAAAATCTCTTTTCCACCGAGCACTGCAGTACATCCATGTAGACTACACAGTGTTCCAACCATTAGATCACAAGTTAACAGCCATCTACAGCAGGGATAAAGAGTACCTGTAAGTATGTAATGGTGCATGTCCATGAGAAAGGTGTTCTTACAACTGGTTGAATTCCAGATCCTTCTTCCAACATTTCAGAACGTTTCTGGATCCTTCTTCAGGAATGACAGAGGGAAAATAATCATACTGATGGCCATAAAGGTCAGGCTGACATACAACTTGATGACCTTGTCAATGAAGTGTATAGATTCATTCTCTCTCGCTCTCGCTCTCTCGCTCTCCCTCCCTCCCTCCTCCTCCCACATCTCTATTAGTTTACTTAGTCCAGGTACAGAATTTTATTTATCCCTAACGGAGCTTTCAGCTGAAGCAATATGCAATAGGTAACGAGCGACATGTGTCACTTGGAAAAACCAACCTTCAGAAGTAAATGCAACCTTTCATATTGAACTGACATAACAAGCTGAATTTATCACTCAGACTGGGTTCTTTTTCTCAATAGCTTGCTTGCATCATGTTGCCTCAATCTGTTGGTCATGCATGTGTAGGTGTTTTTTTTTTTCCCCGGTGACAGCTCATGTCACTTGTCACCTCAGTTGCTTTGGTCTGAAAGCTCCCTTAAGTGGTCATTGATCCTCTTTTTCCACTGTGCACTCAATTCCACTCGCATACATTTTGTAATGTTGTTTACAGTACACTGATGTGCACCAGTGACATAGAGACCCGCCATAGATTTCCAGGTTTCTTATTAAGGTTTTGTTTTCAGTATTGTTATTGGCTTTATGTACTGAAGCCACAGTAGACCAGTCAGTAGGGCATCTCCATGTAGGAGACCCAGGTTTGATTCCTAGGGTTAGATAATCTCAGGTGAGAATTTTTCCGAACATGCCCCTGCATGAAAACCATTCTGGGCATCACCCAGCCTCTGAAGAAATGTGTACTTGAAGGGGGGGGGGGGAGTGTAAAGTTGGATGGAGGAGCATTGTGCTGTTAGCATCACCTCCACAACGGCCAACATTGTAAATATGTGGAACCTCTACCTCCACACTGTGATGTGTGATTAATTAAATTAAACATTTGACTGTTGAATAACAAATATTCTGTAACATTTACAGTTATGCGAAATACTACTTATGACTTACCTTTGTCATCACAACATAAAGTTAGCAGGTTCTATAAAAAGATGAAATGAAGTAACAGTACAGATAAACTAGTCACAAAACAAAACAATATAAAGAGCACCAGATAACACTGATAGTTTTTTAGTCTTGCAAAAGAGACATCAGGTATTTAGAAAGACTCACTTATCCACAAAACTGGTTTTTATAATGTTCTGTTATGCAAATTCGGTGGACATTGTCAACATTTACTCAGGAACTTGTAATTTTGAAATTAATAGAGCATCATAAAACAACCCGTTTCAAGGATAATTGAGCACTTCTTTTTATTATATTAATTTGCTAGCCCATATTTATTTTCTCTAAACATGAATAGAAAACCTCATTTACTATAGTGTAGTTCTATCTTTCTAAAATTCTAATAATGGAACTGATATTTTGTAATTTAAAATGCACTTATTCTGTTTCAATCTAGTGTATTTGAATTATGATCTTTTTGTATTAATTGTCATTGTTTTTCTTTTGCAGATTTGATGTTGGGTCACCAGATTTCTTTACTCAATCTGTACGATCAAACATAGTGAATTTTATTTTAGATAGGAAACGCTTCTCTGTGAATACATCAAGAGATTTTGATTTTGGAATTCAAAGACTGATAAATGATGAAGTATATGCTGCAGCATATCCACTACATGATGTACGTATTGTAGCCACTGAGTTATTTTTGTAAAGTAGTATGATGGTTGGTTTTTGTCAGTTGCAATATCAAACAATTTTTCTCCTGGTCTTCAAAAAAAATATTTTAAATGCATAGAAACTCTTGATCTGGTGAAATAAAGAAGACAGATTCTTTTATTTTAAATGCTATGTGGTTACAGACCCCAACACAGCATGTCCTAACATGATAAAAATTTTATTCAGTATTATACTTGTGCAGTAAAAAAAAATACTTCTCTAAAAATATTTGTCAGAAACTGGATTCATTCGCTTCACATTATCATGTACTTAGGATATAATATAATGTAGCTTAGTGTCATGCCCATGCAGTGAAAATTGAAATTTCATTTCAATCATGCAGCTAGTTTTATAATCTTTACTGTGTGTGGATTTGTAGGATTTGTTGTTATAAATGTGATTGCTACATATGAACTATCTCCCACACTTGAATCCTACTTCCCCCCCCCACCCCCATAAAACAGCAGCTCACAATGGGAAAATCTTAACACCTTACGAAGTCTGCCAATTTCACATTATCATTGTCCTGGCTGGTAAGGAAGGAGGGGAAGATAGTGGGGAGGAGGATGGAAGGAAGGAAGGAAGGAACAACAGTGTCGTGGCAAGTATGGCAGGGACTTGAAGGAAGGAAGAAGTGCTGCTGTCTTTGTTTTATGTATATTTATACAAAGATGTTTTCTGTATGTGTACCTAGACAAACATTACTATTACTAACTCTGCAATGTCTTGGACTGAATGAACAGTCACGAAATGAGTGCAAGATTACAATGTGAGGTTTTCCAAATGAACACATGGAGAACAAATTTAACAAATTTAATTAAAATCGAAGCTGGTGGGTTGAATGGCTGCATGATTTGACCCAATGTTTGGTGCTTAGGATGTATTGTGAAGCTTTAGTTAACATTTTAAGTTAATTAGCTTCTTAGTCCTAATATTAAACAAACAAAATTATTTAAAATTATGTGTCCAGTACTTCAAATTCCACCAAAATCGAGCCATTAATTCTGAGAATAGAGAATTATTTTATTTAACTCTTTGAATTCTAGTACGTGCTTTAAATTATTTTATTGCTGTAATTCTTTTTTTATTAATAAAATATGATGAAATGAACAATAATGTCTGAATGGCCAACAATATGCAAAGAAAAATAAGAAGAAATCATTGTCAGGCTGATAATGAAGTTACTAAGTAACAAAGTGTAACTGCACCAGAAGCTGTAGGTCCTGACAGATGCTGGAGAAGGTGGAATTGTCTGGAAAGAACTAGAAGGTGGGAGCAGAAATAAACCAAGGGTAATTTCTCACTGCAGGTAAACTGGTCAATAATAGTGTTTATATTTGTCCTGATAAGAGTACTTGTAGTTATTTCGTTACTCTCCTCATTCTCCTCTAGGGCAGTTTCTTGTGATGTAATCCTATATGAAGGGAACATCACATACCAAACAAAAGTTTGCCCCTTCGGTATTATTTTGCTAATTGCTGTTTTGCTAATGGTAGTGTAGTTGTAGCACTGCTTCTTTCCTCCTCAGGGCGACACTGTTCACCCAGGTAGTAAGCGTTATCTCCTGTTCCATGAATGGGCTTCTGTCAGGAAGTTCCTGAAGTACCAGCCCCTGGATCACATAAAAGAGTACTTTGGTGTAAAGACTGGCCTCTACTTTGCTTGGCTTGGGTTCTACATACAGATGTTGATTCCTGCTTCCATAGTTGGGGTCCTCTGCTTCTTGTATGGCTGTCTTACACTTTACCAGAATGAACTCAGGTACAGTTGTTCTATCTTTTATGTAATAGTACTTTAACATTTAAAAAATTGACATTTCCTGTGTTTGACAATTCAGTACATGTGTACAGTTATGAAATTTTTGCTGATAACAGATAGAATTGCAAATACAATATTTATCCATGCTGATATTTTACCAATCAAATAAAAAATGTTTATGTTCCTTGGAAAAACATAAATAGGTTGCCCTTATGTTACTAGGTGTCTGCATTGGGAGTTGATTTGTAAAAGTAACAGCATATTTAGACATTTACTTGAGAAAACTAGAGCATGTGAACTACACCAGTAGTCCAGATGCATGAAAAACGTAGTCAAAATTCCTTTTTTTGGTCGGAGACCTCTGGATGCAGATTTTTTTCATATGTTCCATCTTTTAAGTAAAGAATAGAATATTGGACAATATTATGTGATCTTAATGCCAATTGTGCTCACAATACAGTAAACCACATCGTATGCATTGTTCAATGGATTTACAATTTCAATCTGAATCTGTTTCAACATCAGCCAGCGACTGGAGAGTGCATTTGAGGAAATCTAATACATCATTTTGAAGCACCTTTCTCTATGGGCCGGAGTGTGGAGATTACTGGATCGGAGGAGTTGAAGCATTACGTACATTTTTTTCTTCTCAAAGAGCTGTTCCGAGCATGGTGTTCAAACAATGCTTCATGTGGTTGTTCCTAACCTGTTGATCATCTTTTGACATTTGTTCTGTTGCTAGAAAGGCAGCTGAAATAAGCACTGGGTCGCGGACAAGTATCTTGTGAACTGAAGGATAGAGCTAGAGGTACAGTTCAATTTTGTTGTTGATCCACATCTCAAATTATACTAGGCCCAGTCCATAAGATAGTGCCTATAGGATCATGGCACATTTCTTGAGGAGAGGTCTACCTACCTATTCCCTTTATATCCACCACTATCTCGGAGTTCTGGAAAATTCTTTCTGTATTTCTGTCATTGGACATCTTGCTTGGTTCATCCATAATGATACCTAATTCCTTCTTCAGCTCAGCTTGTATCTTCTGCATTCCTTTCTTCGTCAACTGTTTGTTTGCCTTTCAACACACTTGTCATTCTTTGATTTCCATGCGGTTCCATGAAGCGTATCCACGCATGCAACATGGAGACACTAAACCAGATTGTGTCCTATTAATGCTAATCATATTTTTCTGAGTTCTTTTGCGTAGATGTGGTCTAAGTAAGCACGTTGCACACTTTTCTGTCAATTGTAAAATGTGCATTTAAGGCTTTAACAACTGTTTTTTTTTTATATTCATTTTCATTTTCCATGAAAATTCTTTCTCTGCAAGATTGCACTTCTTCTTAACTTATAGAACTTGGTTATACAAAGAGTATGTGCTTTGCTGCATGCTTTATCGATCTGTTAAATATAGTAAGTTATTTGTCTGAAAGAATTGTATCACGTACCCAATAACATTTTACAACTTTTTATGAAAAGTGGCTGGACTGATAAAGTTGTATGTATGTACAACATAATTGTCATTTACATCCCACATCGTGTGGGAACTTTATTTGAAAACTGCAAACTGAACAGATAGGCACCCAAGCACTGACTCTTTATAGTAAGCAGATTACTGTACAATGGAAGAGAATCGTAACTGAAATTCAACACTGCTAGCAGATGGCAGCAACATCGTGAAGGAAAGATGTTTGCAGTACCGTCTGTATCTCATTAACTCTTGTATTGTGGAGAGGGAATGGTTCAATTTAGAGTTAGATTCTTTTGTAAAATGAGCATCTTAAAATTACGTCCACACATTTAAATATAAAAAAGTTCAGGATACTATAGTCTTACTCATTTCTTCTTTCCAACCCGATTCCAGGACATTTGTGCATCCCGAAGAAACTATTTGGACACCGGGACAAATGATACCATTCCGAGATTGTCCCTGAAAATTCGGAACGTATAGCGTCCCTAGGTATGATCTGACTATCAAAATCCACTCTGCCACCACACGAAAGCTCACACATTTATTAAATTAAGTCTATCTACGAACTTCTAACTTTTCTACATAAAATGAGCAGAAAATGCATTTGAAAGCTAATCCCAGCTTCTCTTTAAAGAAGAATTACAATGGTAGAATTAGTATTTTCCTCCTTGCTACAAAATTGAAAATAACATCATCGGTGTTATTTTAATATTCGTATGTATGTACACTTAACATAGCACGGTCCATTAGTCGAGGATCTCCCGTTGATTGAATTGCGAGGACATTATTTCAACCTCCTTAATGTTAAACACATCCTGCCGGGTGTTGAAAATTATACTGGCAGTGTAGCAAAGATCACCAATAATCTGTGCATATTTGAGTACAAGAGCTTGTCACAATTTTCTACTGCCTACAATGCAGACCCTGGACATGTCTTTTCAATTACTGTTTGCCACATTTTTCATTCAGATTTGAAAATTTTAAAAATATCAACCAGGCCATCCAACATTTAACACACTGTTCAAATGCATGAGGAATAGGCATTTCATATTGGAAGAAGTTGTTGCAATTTTTCAATGTGTTGACTGTGTTCAGAGAAACTTGGGTTCATTTCTACCAAAATGGTCCAAGAATGGACAACAGTAAAGTTTCTACTATTAGTGTTTATGATTTCACAAGTCACCCTACTGAGTATTGATACTTTTCTGCCCATCTTGTGTCAAATAACTTGAGAACATTACAGTACTTCCATAGCTATCTTGCACTGCATTTTTTACAACCAAATTACTTTGAGAAGATTGATTGATTTATTTCCATTATTTTACTTCGCCTTTTGTGCCACTTTTGGCTAATTTCCGAAGATCTGGATGAATGATGACATGATGAATGGACGCCCATGACCATGACAGGTTTCGAACTAGGGACCCACGGGGCTGCTCCTTTGAGAAGACTCTAGGGGAAAAAGTTATAACTGATTTGACAGTCTTCAATACCGCAGAAATTCCACAGAAATGGGCAATTGCCAGGGTTAAAATATGTGCTGAACAATGTACAAAAATTGCTTTTGGACACTTCTCTGAAATTATCTATCTATATCACCCATTACATCAGCACCATCATATTCTTCACCAACTATTTTTTTTTAAATCTAAATCCACACCCACTCAACCCAGAGAGAATAGAAGTACCAATAACTAATAGCTGAAGCTAACCCAGATACAGTTACAATCTTCAATAGGGACAAGTTTCCCACTCCGATCTAGAGTTTGGAAAATGGTATATCGACTTTCGGGATTATCAAAAAATGGATAATAAACCTTTTTTTGAACAAGGCCTCATCTCCAGGAAAATATCAACTCTGGGCAAGCCCCGGTACCTATTAACCTGTTGGGTGAGATGAGTCAAGGCGAAATGGATAATAAACCTTTTCCTGCTCCTTCAAAAATAGGCAAAAGTTAGGCTGGAGAAGTCAATGAACAAACCAATCTAACTACGCACCGATAATGATCAAATTATCAAAAAATTAGAACCTGAGGAATACTTAAATCTTGAATGGTAACAAACAATATCGGGAACTTCTAATGAATACATACATTCACCAATACTAATAACTGATATTTTGTACTGATCTGATAGTAAATTGCAAATGTTCCATGAAGAACCTGAATGAGCTATTCACCTCCTTAATTGATGTATATAAGCAAGTGATATAAGTGGTATACAAAGTCTTACCATAAGTAATGTCACAACTTTGGAAGGTGGCTCTTCACCTGTGTTCAACGTCAACAACTTCCCACAGTGGGAAGGAACACACAAGTCATTGCTAATTGAGCTGCAGAAGTAATGGAACGTTTTGTGTTGAGCTTCCATGGTGGTATGATGAAATTATGAAAACCATGTGGTTGAAATAGCACTTCATATGGTAGGGAAGTCTGTGAGCAAAATTTTCAAGACCCTCCAGACGTTTCAAATCTCCAAGACACTGGATCAGTGAATAACAGGCCCAGGCAGGAACAGTCACGCACCCTAAGAACTGTGCAACTGGTAAAGTCAGTGGTGGCCTGTGCATGTACAAATCCTATATGGAAGCAGTTAGAGATGGCCTGTGAATTGAACATTTACAAAATATCCTTGTCTCGTCTTGTGAAGTGACCTAGGACTGAAGACTTACGAACGACATTAGGTCCTTTTTTCACAATTGAATTAAAATGTCTGAGAGCAATAGATGCAAAGTGCGTACTGGAGCATTATGCAAAAAGTGGGTCCAGAATAATTCTGTACATCAATGAAAAAAAATAATTATCGTGGCGGCAGCTTATAAATTGCAAAATAACAGGATGCCAAGGTGATAGTGCAGAGGCTCCAATGGTCAAGAGAGGGGCCAACTTTCTGCTTCAATCATGGTTTGGTGATGGGTGCATTATGCGAGAAATAGGCCAGGTTTGGTGATGGGTGCATTATGCGAGAAATAGGCCAAAACATGAGCCTGAGTGAACCAAGAGACATGGGCGTATTTAAGAAGGGAGGGGTTCAATGGGTCCAACCCCCCCTCCCCCACCTCCTTAGGTTCTGTAAAAATTTCTTCAGACTTATTTTGTTCTCATTAATTACAAGAGTATAAAACGGGATACGGATGGGAAATAAATTGATTCCACACACCAGATGGGACTGCAAAGCAAATGTGTGCAATTTCATGATAGAATCGGAATTTCTCTGGAAAATACTCGGAAAACTCCCGACATTTCACAAATTCTATAATACCACATGTAATTTCTGCCCAAAGCAGCTGCTTGTGATCTTATAGCGTGAATTTTATACCTTACTCATCTATCCGAGTGGCTATCAGTCAAAGTTTTGAAAGTCAAGAAAAGTAAAGAAATCCAGAAGTCTGTCAAGATGTCAATAAAAGTCAAGAAATTATACTTGTGGTCAAGAATTTTTGCTATCACAATGACTGATTTTGATTGCCCCTTTTGGCTAATCACCAAGACGACGATGAATGGTGGCAAGATAAGATTGGTGAAGGGGCAACTCAAATATATAGGGACAACATCATGAGCCCTACATAAGATTATACTGGCTGAGAGTCCAGATGTCAGAGCCTTGCTAGTCTGGCAAATTCAGTCCAAGATGCATTAATAGATAAAGCAAGTCTAATTCTCTTGTTAAAAGAAGCTTCAGTTTTGGCCTTTTGGTAGGGGTTTTTCATAAAGAGAAAAATCTTCTTAATTGCTAATTTCTTGGCTTAAGTAGGGGTTGAATAAATAAAGTATAAGAAAGATGATAAAAAGTCATGAAAAGTAAAGAATTTTGGATTTGTTATTTTGACAGACACCCTATTAAATTTCCTTACTCGTATTGGTTAAATTTTAAATTTTGTGTGTTTATTCATAGTTTCTTAATCCTGAGCATCTTTAATCCTGAGCATCTTTGTTTCTTTTGTGGCATACTTTGTTGGATAGTTTGCTGGAAACCTGAGTTGTCTCTTCTATAGTGATTAGCTAACTGAGGTATCAAAGCAGTCTATAGTAGAGTACCTTAGAGATTGAAGTTGCTGTTGAGCCAGAGGTTAGCTTGGAAATTAGTTTAAGATGGGAAATACCTGGTCCAAGATACAATTTTGCTGTTCTGCAAATTTAAATGTAAATTTAATTCATTTAAGGGAATTGCGAGCATGTTAATATCTAAAACTGTGCGATTTACTTTTCAGTGAAGACATTTGCAATGAGAACCTCCATATCAAGATGTGCCCGTTGTGTGATCGAACATGTAACTACTGGAATTTGGAGGAAACTTGTTTCCACTCACGAGTTACTTATCTCTTTGATAATCCATCCACTGTATTTTTTGCCATTTTTATGTCTTTCTGGGGTGAGTGTCCATTTATTCAGTTAAGTGTGATCAACTAAATTATAAAATAATGAATGGCATTATCCTATCTACTCTGTGTTGGTATGCTTATCAGCAATATAGGATTAATAATAACTATTTAAAAATGGGGGTTATTTTTTACATAAAACTTCCATAGCTTACACTTTCTGTGGTCGAAGGTGTTACTTATTCTAATGTAACATAGTAACATGTAGTATGGTGTATGTGTAATGTAAAACTGTTTTCACTGACCTGGAAAAGCTAGGATGAATAAGTCATGGAAAGTCACGGAATGTGAAATATCAGTGGTGCGCACAAGCTAAATTATTTACAATTACACTTCTGAAAATATTCCTAGTTGCACCCAGCCACTGTAATTTGACATTCCCAGGCTCCTTTCCCACTGGCCATTTGATACATGTCTTCATCAGTGGTATACTTTTTAAGTAGGGTTGCAAGCTGCAACAAAATTTATGCTAAAGTAAAATTTCAGAGCAACAATGTGATTTATATTTGTATGGTCAGTACTAGGGAACATGTCACCTTCATCTTCTCTGCTGACAAAGTTCTGGACTAATAGTGTATACCACTATTGACAGTTTTTCATTTTACCCATAAAATTCCTCTGAATCTGGCCTCTCTTGGTAAGAAACGGACCACTGCTAGTCACAATACTTCAAATTAATACCCTGCAATCATTTACTTTCTTGATTGGAGCCATTAGTTAATTCTAGATTTCCTGGATTGAGTTGTGGCAACCAAAATATTTTAAAATATTTCTATGATAAGAGTCCTCACCTGGTGCAAATATCTCTGTTTTTGTGTTGCAAGCAATCAGTTAAGATTTCCGGCATGCAAACAAAAAACAATAAAATGGTTGTTGTAATTTGTCTTAATTCAAGGACATGTTGATACATTGTGTATATTTTGTCTCTCTAATAGTAGTGAAAATGGAAAAAACGTTTCGGAGGGGTTAAGAGACTATTTTGGTGCATAATGTAGAATAGTAGAATTCACAAGTACCTTGCTTCATCAAACATGCAGGTTATAGAACTTTACCATCTGAAATTATTTCCAAAATGTTCTATCATAAAACTAATAATTTTATTAAATGATAGTTTTAATATTTTAAGAAAGCAGAAATTCTGTATCACTACATTTATCCCAATTCTTCATTTTTTAATTACAGGTACTATGTTCCTGGAATTGTGGAAGCGCTACTCAGCCAAACTGGCCCACCACTGGGGCTTAACGGGATTTGATCTGCAAGAGGAGCATCCAAGGCCTCAGTACCTTGCTCGCTTGGCCCATGTAAGGACTCAGAAGAAGAATCCTATCACAAACAACCTTGAGCCTTATGTTCCCTTTTGGAAAGTTCGAGTGCCTAAAACAGTGTTCAGCTTCTCAGTCGTCCTGCTGCTTGTGAGTTTTTAATTCAGATGTCTTTAATGATCTGTAGGAAGAATATTAGTACGAGTTAGGTACTAGATATACTAATAGGTTTAATGCAGTTAATTACCTACTATCTTTAGATATAGCATAATGTGATGACTGATAAAATGTTTTGGTTTCAAAAACAATTTTCTCTTTCAATCTTCTTATTTTCCCTTCTTATTATTATGGTCGGTTGGGGTTACCTTCATCTTATCTTGCAAAGGAGTCAAGAATTGAACCCAAAGTTATTGTAGGGAAAGCATAACTCAGAGAATTTTTGGGGAGAAGCTCCCCTTGATTGCTTTTGCTTATATTGTTCCGACTTACACCCAGAGGCAAGGTGAGGCGTCCGGTCATCGGGAGATGCGGCGATGACACAGCAAAATAATAAAAATATCGTTTTTTAAATATTTTAAAGAAGAAAAAATAAATCAGAATATTTGCATATTTGAGCAAAATTAGTCAAGTAACACCATTTAACAGCTAGAAATACACAAGAGATTCGCTAAGTTTAGCGCATCAAAAGGAGAGACCAATTCTACATCCCCTCCCTCCATGCCTAACTGTCCCACTGTGTTTCTGTTGAGTGCAATGGTGTCGGGCAGTCCAGCTCGTCACAGCAGGTCTGCGAGTCCAAGGTCCTTCAATCGCTTTTCTCCCTGCTTTTGAAGGTCTGGTCATAAGAGACCTTTTTTTTTTCAGCCTCCTTGTTTACAAACATGGCAGGGTTTCTGTGACATCAAGATGAAACTTCTCAGAATGTCCAGCACTGTAAACCATGCAACGCTCTTGTTTTTGAGGGGAAAAAAAACATGTTGAAGAGCATCGCAACTCAACTTGCACAGAATACATGAAAGTAATGGTGCATAGAAAAAAATATAAGTAAGCAAAAGCATAAATTTCCCCACGGTTACTGCTTGAAAGAACTGAAAAAAATAGCAGTTCTGGATTCATTCTATTTTCTTCATAGTATTTTTTAAAATTTTTTTGGATCCTGCGGTTCAAATATCGATTTCTGGAAAAAATAATGTTCTTGGTTTTCAGAACACTAAGTACGTATTAAAGTAAAGTAAAGTAAAGTGCTCCCCTGTGCTTAGCACCATGCCATGAAGGCGTATAGGGGGTGTGGGGGTAACGCCCCACACTTTCTTGATCCGGTCGTGAGTGGGGGTGATGTGATCAGCATCACGCCCCTGACCGCCTTTACCCCCAAGGGTTTCCCCCAGGTACCCATGTTATTCGACGCTGGGTGGGTGCCAGGACCGCTTCCAACGTTAGAAAAGTTCCCGGATTTGAACCAGCCGGGAATCGAACCCGGGACCTTTAGCATGGTAGTCAGATACATTACCGACTGAGCCACCACGGCCAAAATATTATAAGTTCACAAAATTCAATCGTTTTCTCGTTTTAAATACCGCAGAAAAGGTCTACATACCAAAGGGGTTAATAACGATTTTAAGTCAATGTATGACGTTCTTATATTAGCCACTTTACTTAAGTCCAATGTTCCGATACACGTTGTTGGTGTACCTTGTAATGGCACCTTCTTCGTAATGGACATTGATAGCAGCTGAGTAGTATGTGACCTAGTCTGGATAGTTCGAAAAAGATGGTAGCTTAGAAAAAAACGACGTTTCTTGTATGAGTGCTGAGTATGAACTGTGACAGTTTATGAGGCTGTATCCGTAGTGGATTTAGTACAATTTTCTGTTGCTAGGTGGCAGTGGCAACTTGGGCTGTCAGACGGTGCTACCCTCCGACGGCGAAAAAGAGAACTAGGTCTATTAAATTAAGACCGAGGTTCAAGTACGTAATGTAACGTTACACGAATCTTGTAAAGATCATGAACGTTACACTGGTTGTCAATCTCACCGGACTGCTTCTCCTCTTCCTACATGTTAATCTCATTTGACTGTTCCTCCTACTCCTGGGTGTCCATTTTGATGAACTACTCCTCCTTCCCCTACTCGTGGTTGCCCATCATGGTGGACTGCTCCTACTATTCCTCCTCTCCCTGGTTGTCCATCTTGAACTGCTCCTCCTACTCCTCCTCCTGTTTGTCCTTCGTGGTGGAGTGCTTCTCCTCTTCCTGGTTGTCCCATCTTGGTGGACAGCTTTTCCTCTCTCGGTTGTTCATCTTGATGGACTGCTCATTCTACTCCTTCTCTGCCTGGTTGTCCATCTCAGTGGACTGCTTCCCCTACTCCTTCTCTGCCTGGTTGTCCATCTCAGTGGACTGCTTCCCCTACTCCTCTGCCTGGTTGTCCATCTCAGTTGACTGCTTCCCCTACTCCTCTTTCTGGTTGTCCATCTCAGTGGACTTCTCCTACTCCTCCACCTTCCTGGTTGCCTATTTCAGTGAACAGTTCCTCCTTCACCACCTCTTTCTGGTTATACATCTCATTGTGCTGCTCCTCCAACTCCTCCTCTTCCTGGTTGCTTATTTTGGACTGTGCCTGTTCCTCCTCCTCCTGGTTGTCCTTCATGGTGGACTGCTCGTACTCCTCCTTCCTTGTTGTTCATCTCAGTGGAGTACACCTCCTACTCCTCCTCTTCCTGGTAGGCCATCTCAGTGGATAGCCCCTCCTGCTTGTCCATCTCAGTGGACTACTCTTCCTACTCTTTTTTGTGATTGTCCATTTTGATGGACTGCTCTTTCGCCAGCCCCCATATCAAAGTGATTAGCACATTGCGTTATGACGTCAGGGGTTCCGGGTTCGAATCCTGGCCTTTGCATGTATTTTTGTGAGTGTCCATTCATCGATTTTAATATACCAACAGTGATCTTCGCAAATTAGCAAAAATTGGCACAAAAAGTGAAGTAAAATCAATGAAATCAATCAATGGTGGAATGCTCCTCGTACTTCTCCTCTTCATGGTTGTTTATCTCAGTGGACTCCTCCTCCTCCTACTCCTCCTGTTCGTGGTTGTTTATCTCAGTGGACTCCTCCTCCTACTCCTCCTGTTCGTGGTTGCTTATCTCAGTGGACTCCTCCTCCTCCTGTTCCTGGTTGTTCATCTCAGTTGACTGCTGCTCTGGTTGTCAATCTCAGTGGACTGCTCCATCTTCTCCTCTTCCTGGTGTTCATCTCAGTTGACTGCTCCATCTACTCCTAGTTCTCCTGCTTGTCCATCTCAGTGGACTGCTGTTCCAACTCTTCGTTCTCCTGCTTGTCCATCTCAGTGGACTCCTGCTCCAACTCTTCGTTCTCCTGCTTGTTCATCTCAGTGGACTGCTGCTCCAACTCCTCGTCCTCCTGGTTGTCCATATCAGTTGACAGCTGCCCAAACTCCTCATCCTCCCAGTTGTCCATCTCGATAGACTGCTCACCTTCTTCTGGGTTTCCATCTCGATAGACTGCTCCACCTTCTCCTCTTCCTGGTTGTCCATCTCAGTGGACAGCTGCTCCAACTCTTCGTCCTCCTGGTTATCCATATCAGTGGACTGCTCCACCTTCTACTCTTCCTTGTTGTCCATCTCAGTGGACTTCTGCTCGAACTCCTTGTCCTCCTGGTTCTCCATCTCAGTAGACTGCTCCAACTCCTCGTCCTGCTGGTAGTCCATCTCAGTAGAGTGCTCCACCTTCTCCAATTCCTTGTTGTCCATCTCAGTGGACTGCTACTCCAATTCCTGGTTGTCCATCTCAGTGGATTGCTCCACCTGCTTCTCTTCCTGGTTTTCCATCTCAGTGCACTGCTTCACCAACTTCTCGTCCTCCTGGTTGTCCATCTCAGTGGACTGCTTCACCAACTTCTCGTCCTCCTGGTTGTACATCTCGGTTGTATGCTGCTCCAACTCATCGTCCTCCTGGTTGTCCATCACAGTGGACTGCTGCTCCAAATCCTCCTCCTCGTGGTTGTCCATCTTAGTGGATTGCTCCACCTTCTCGTCTTCCTGTTTTTTTCATATCAGTGCACACGCAGCTCCAACCCTCATTTTTCTGGTTGTTCATCTCAGTGGACAGCTCCACCTTCTCCTCTTCCTGGTTGTCCATCTCAGTGGACTGCTGCTCCAACTCCTCGTCCACCTGGTTGTCCATCTCAGTGGACTGCTTCACCAACTTCTCATCTTCCTGTTTGTCCATCTCAGTTGTCCATCTCAGTGGACTGCTGCTCCAACTCATCGTCCTCCTGGTTGTCCATCTCAGTGGGCTGCTCCACCTCCTCATCTTCCTGGTTGTCCATCACAGTGGACTGCTGCTGCAACTCTTCGTTCTCCTGGTTGTCCATCTCAGTGGAATCCTCAACCTTCTCCTCTTCTTGGTTGCCCATCTCACTGGACTGCTGCTCAAACTCCTCGTACTCCTGGTTGTCCCATCTCAGTGGACTGCTCCATCGTCTCCTCTTCCTGGTTGTCCATCTCAGTTGACTGCTGCTCCAACTCCTGGTTGTCCATCTCAGTGGATTGCTGCTCCAATTCCTGGTTGTCCATCTCAGTGGTTTGTTCCACCTGCTTCTCTTCCTGGTTGTCCATCTCAGTGGACTGCTGCTCCAACTCATCGTCCTCCTGGTTGTCCCATCTCAGTGAGCTGCTCCACCTTCTCATCTTCCTGGTTGTCCATCACAGTGGACTACTGCTCCAACTCCTCCTCCTCGTGGTTGTCCATCTTAGTGGATTGCTCCACCTTCTCGTCTTCCTGTTTTTTCATCTCAGTGGACTGCTGCTCGAAATTTTCGTTCTCCTGGTTGTTCATCTCAGTGGACTGCTGCTCCAACTCCTCGTTCTCCTGGTTGTCCATCTCAGTGATCTGCTTCAACTTCTCCTCTTCCTGGTTGTCCATCTCAGTGGACTGCTGCTCCAACTGCTGGTTGTCCATTAGGGGGGATCGAAAAAAGCAAATTTTTTATGATGCTTTTGGTGTAAAGCGGAAAAGTTGCCTCTAAGTATCTTCTGTTCAAAATTTTACCACCCTAGGATAATGTCTTCTGTTCTGGCAAGGGACGTGAAATTTCAAAAATTTAGTGAAATCGGCAATTTTTTTTTTTAATTTTTTTTTTCAAATTTGACAGCACTTTGCGGTAGTGTGCAAAAGTTGCACCTATGTATGGTTAATTACAGTGCAAAATTTGGCGCCCCACGGACAATATGTTCTGTTCTGGCAAGGAGCCTGAAATTACCCAAAAATCGACAAATACACTGGTTTTTCATTATACTTTTAGATATAAATATGATTTATTAACAATTATGTTAGCAGCAGATTTTCCAGATTATCATTAACCACTAATTAATGATTATTAATTAATGATTATTAATTATTAATCTTTTTTTGTTACAGGTCGTGAACTGAGCTAACAGTGAGCAACAAAACATGGCAAAATTTTCAAAGCAAGGAGCATTAGACTGCCCAATTTTCGGATCACCGACAGATTTTGCTGGGATGCTTCCAACAAAAGATCTAGCTACGTTGGTCATGTTACACCAGCTTCAGGATCAAGTCTGGCCATTGCTGAAAGTATTTACGACTATATCACAGCAGAAGTGCCCGGAGGTTTAAACCATATTCTTGTTCTAGGGTGTGATGGAACGGTCGTAAATACTGGAGTTCACAATGGGGTACTTCGTCGTCTTGAACTGAAGATCAGGAGAGCTGTGCAATGGGCTGTTTGTCAACTACATTTCAACGAATTGCCTCTCCGCCACTTGTTGGAGTCCCTCGATGGTCCCACCTCCGGACCTAATTCCTACACTGGTTGCATTGGAAAATCTTTGAAGGCGTGTGAGCTGCTTCCAGTGGTAACACATGAGCCAGTTAACTGCACCTTGCCATCAGATGATATATCCAGTTTGAGTAAGGACCAGAAGTATCTGAGGGATATTGCTCTCGCCGTTAGCTCAGGCATGTGTCCTCCAGGTCTTGCTAAGCGCGATCCAGGTCCCCTAAACATGTCCCGCTGGTTGACAACAGCCAACAGGATATTAAGACTGTATGTTTCCACCACAGAACCATCAGACAACTTACGTACCGTAGTAGAGTTCGTTATCAGGGTGTATGTGTCATCTTGGTTCCGCATCAAAATCCATCATTCAATTAAGGATGGAGCTCGGCATCTTTACCATTTCATTCAGTCATCCAGATACTTGGATCAAATTAACCGCAACGTCATCGACCCAGTGATTTCTCGGAATGCTTACTTCGCATCTCCAGAAAACATTCTGCTCGCGATGCTGACTGATAAAAGAACACATATCATAGCCCTTGGCATTCGAAGAGTCATAAAAGCACGAGAATCATGTGAGATGGTTGGACACGTTGGGATTAGAAAGTTCGATATTCCAAAAATAAACTTCGAAGCAAACGACTATATCGAACTAATTGACTGGTCGTCCAGCGAAGTAACTCCACCACCAATACTGAATGATGTGACTACAGAAGATTTGAAAAGTATGCTGAAAGAACCAATACCAATTGACTGGACTTTTACAAAGTTCCCATGCCACACACAAGCTGTGGAAAGAACAGTAAAATTGGTTACGGAGGCCTCAAAGAAAGTGTGTGGTCATAAAAAACTGGATGGATTTATTCGGTGCACTCTGAAATCGAGGAAGGCCATGCCTGAATTTAGGTGCAAGAGACAGTACAAAACCTAAAGAGACATATTTTACATTATTATTACCTACAAAACACACATTTTCGTACTTTTAATTTTGAATACTTATTTCTTAATTCTTATATCTAATAGTATGCGAGTGTATGACAATTCTGGTTTATGTTTAATAAATGTTAGTTAAATAATGAAAAAACAGTGTATTTGTCGATTTTTGGGTAATTTCAGGCTCCTTGCCAGAACAACGTATTGTCCGTGGGGCGCCAAATTTTGCACTGTAATTAACCATACATAGGTGCAACTTTTGCACACTACCGCAAAGTGCTGTGAAATTTGAAAAAAATTTCAAAAAAAAAAAAAAAAAAATTGCCGATTTTACTAAATTTTTGAAATTTCACGTCCCTTGCCAGAACAGAAGACATTATCCTAGGGTGGTGAAATTTTGAACAGAAGATACTTATGTATAGAGGCAACTTTTCCGCTCTACCCCAAAAGCATCATAAAAAATTTGCTTTTTTCGATACCCCCTATTGTCCATCTGAGTGGATTGCTCCACTTGGTTCTCTTCCTGGTTGTCCATCTCAGTGGACACGCAGCTCCAACCCTCATTTTCCTGGTTGTCCATCTCAGTGATCTGCTCCACCTTCTCCTCTTCCTGGTTGCCCATCTCAGTGGACTGCTGCTCAAACTCGTCCACCTGGTTGTCCATCTCAGTGGACTGTTCCACCTTCTCCTCTTCCTGGTTGTCCATCTCAGTGGACTGTTCCACCTTCTCCTCTTCCTGGTTGTCCATCTCAGTGGACTGTTCCACCTTCTCCTCTTCCTGGTTGTCCATCTCAGTGGACTGTTCCACCTTCTCCTCTTCCTGGTTGTCCATCTCAGTGGACTGCTGCTCCGACTCCTCTTCCTGGTTGTCCATCTCAGTGGACTGCTGCTCCGACTCCTCTTCCTGGTTGTCCATCTCAGTGGACTGCTGCTCCAACTCCTCGTTCTCCTGGTTGTCCATCTGAGTGGATTGCTCCACCTGCTTCTCTTCCTGGTTGTCCATCTCAGTGGATTGCTGCTCCAACTCCTGGTTGTCCATCTCAGTAGATTGCTCCACCTGCTTCTCTTCCTGGTTGTCCATCTCAGTGGATTGTTGCTCCAACTCCTCGTTCTCCTGGTTGTCCATCTCAGTGGATTCCTCCACCTGCTTCTCTTCCTGGTTGTCCATCTCAGTGGATTCCTCCACCTGCTTCTCTTCCTGGTTGTCCATCTCAGTGGATTGCTCCACCTACTCCTCTTCCTGGTTGTAAATCTCAGTGGACTTCGCCTTCTACTTCTCCTCCTGCTAGTTGTTCTTAGTGGTGGACTGCTCCCCTTACTCCGCCTCTTGGTTGTCCATCTCAGTGTCCTCTCCTGCCAAGTCTTTCCAGTGTTTCACCTGTTGTTGCAAAATAAGTTATTAATAAAAATGTTGTTTTTGTTTCACTAATATGTTTTATGTTTGTATTGACAGATGAAAATGAATCTACTAAGTATAATTTTATTATAACTACAGCTAGAATACCTGCAAGACTGCATATATTGAATATGCCACTATCAGCATATATTTTTTTTCAGATATGCATGGCTGTAGGAGCTGTGCTTGGTGTGATCCTGTACCGAATGTCTGTCCTCACCGCACTGAGTTTCTACAATGAAGCAGCAATCACCAGCTATGCTGTGATGTTCATTCCAGCTACTGCAGGCTTCATTAACCTTATCTGCATCATGCTGCTTAGTTGGGTATGTATGCTTTATGTACTTGTAATTATACAACTTTAGTATTATGAAGACAAGAGTTTGAAACATCTTGCAACCAAAAAATAAACACAGACAACAAGATTATTATTTTCTATTAGGAGAAACCTTTTTGTGTGAGTGTGAGAGTTAGATATAGAGAGGGGAAGAGGGATGATCAGATCTCTTGTGGCTTCATAGTCTTCACAAATTTTAGAAGTGGAATGAAGCTGGAGGGGGATTTCTGTCTCGCAAAGTAAATATTCATCCCTACAAGATGTTAATTAAACCCTCTCCCTCGTACTAATATAAGTGTCATTGATGCCACATCAACACAGATATGTGCAATTTCCAATCTGACCATCTCAGATTTTCATGAAATTTGGGGAGTTGAAACTATGCATAGAACTTAGAAACTATGCAAATTTTGAGTCTCGTGCACCTTGTAATTGTTAAATTATTCAAGGTCAAAGTTAGCATAAATTGCCCTTTTAGAGCCTGCTTAGCTATACTAAATGTATATACTGTAACTCCGCCCCTATTTCACCTAGGAAGCTCAAATAAAGCATATTGTACAGAGAATTGAACAAGCTTTCCAGTGATATATAACAAGCCTACCTTTGGATAAAAAATATAATTTTGTCACATGGCCTTGACCTTTGACCTTAAATATCTTAAAACATGTCATCACCAAAAATCGTTAGAAACATATATTTGGTCCCTCATGCCATACTCTAAAACATATCAAAAAATCATTTTGGGACTGCAATAGGATCAGCAGATACAAAATAATATGTGTAACTATGTGACTGATAAAAGCTTCATTACATGAACTATGATGAGTCAATAGTCCCTTAACACCCCATACAAAATGTAAGGGAGTTATCCTGGTCATGAAGGAAATAGGTTAGGCACAGGGAGATCCCTAGCTGTGTGTGTCAAGATCAGGTCCAGCATATTGTTGACCTCCATATTGAATTCAGCGCAAAAAATTCAAAGGAAAGGGGGTGATGTGATATATCAAATCAGGCTAGAATTTCACGAGAAATGAAGCGGGTAATGTTGCAAAATGTAAAATTGGGGAAAATTTTGTAGCATTTTGCTCTATTTGGGACATGAATATTGAATTTATTATGCAGCAAAATGTAAAATTGGGGTTCCACTGTATTAATTTTCTTCTCAAATGTGAAAAATTTGAAGTACTAGTAATTCATATCCTTCGATATCTAGACAGTCATTTAGATTCTGATGGATATTTATCACAGTTAGTTTGCTTTTATTTTTACTCAGGAGACAGTTAATATTAATAATAATAGAAAAAAGTCTGTGGTGGAAAACAAAACAGAACAACTAATCCTTTTTTTGTCATGAATACTTGCAGGATGTATAGCAGATCAGGAAGTCATTTATTGAGCTTCATAAAAGAAATTGGAGCTAGGTTTGTTGTCATGCTGCCTCCAAGCATAATTTAAACCCTGTAATTCCCTTATTTTCAATTTTGCAGTTTGCAAAGTTACCTAAACATAACTTTTGTGGCCATTCAATCTATCGACTGGATGTTAATGACAATTTTTAGTGCAAAATTCACTATTGAATCATGCAATAAACAAATCGGTAAAAAATTATGATTATTGAACTTCCTGCACCAATCATTAGTACAATTTTCATCTCCATAAACAATTCACCTACTTTGAAAGATATAGGGCCTACATGAAACTATTAATAAAGATTTTGTGTAAAGTATTAATACAAATTATATTTTAATTTTAAATTAATAGTTATAGATTGTATTTATTGTATGTTGTTATTAGCATTGAATATTTGGAAACTTCACCCTGAAAACCTAGAATTATACATTAATTTCATATAGGTCTTAGAAATTAGCCACCCTATAATTCTCCTGAAGTCCTTGCACAATAAGTAACAAAGTTGCAGAATGAGGCACCTGGTATAGACTATGGATGAGAATTGATAATTCGGTGGAGCTCAATACACACTGCAACAATGAATGCTTGGAAATGATATTTAATTAATTAATGCTTCATTATGTAGTTATTATATGACTAATGTTTTTGTAGTTATTTATAATAATAATAATGCACATTTATCTGCCACCAGAAGAGAGTGAATATTGTTGCGAAAGTGTAACATATGTATTTAAATTCTTAACACCTCATTCCAGCAAATGCATAGGAAAATGTTTAATTTGGGTACTGGTATCTTCCCTAAAGATAATGAACAAGTTTACCTATAAAATAACAATTTCTGAATAGAAAGCAGCATGGAAATACAAAAAAATGTCCATCTTGGTATACTAACAATATTTTTGTGCTCCATCATTTGTTTCATCATTGCAATTAATTATTCCCTACAACAAAGGGACAGGCATAAGACCAGGCCAAGATAATGGTAAATTTTGATCAGATTAGTAGCATTATTAGCAGATTCACTAATAAACCAAAATACTTTTCCATTGAAAATTTTAGTAAATATGATTTATATTTTTACTTAACAGTGATGTGCCTCTGTGTCTCTCCCTCGTAGGTGTACAACTGGTTGGCAGAATACTTAACAGAAATGGAGTTACCGAGAACCCAGACTGAATATGACGACAGTTTGACCTTGAAGATATACTTGTTCCAGTTTGTCAACTACTACACGTCTATATTTTATATAGCTTTCCTCAAAGGACAATTTGTTGGCTATCCAGCCAAGTACAATAGGATATTTGGTTACAGGCAGGAAGAGGTAAGTTCTAAAGATAAGTTTTCTAACAAGTAATTATTAACTTCAATACTTGCTACATCCAACAATGAGCTCAATTTTTGTTCTCATTTTTTTGTAGTTTTCTCAGTATCAGTTAGTTACTTATTTGGAGAAAATTTGAAGCACATAGTGGTTCAGATTCCACTTTAAACTGTAGGTCCAGTCCCAATTAGCCTCCTCTGCATAAAGTGGATATAAACAAATACTCAACTCATTCAGGAAAGTAACTGAATGCACCCATTTTTTTTTTTTTTTTTTTTGAAAAAATATTATTCAAATAGGGAACTTTGTGCTAAATTTAGTTATCACAGTGCCAGGAACAAGCATTTTTCAAAAGATGAGGCTTTGAATTGAGACATAAACTGGATAATGGCATTGTTTGCAATTATATCAAGCCAAATAACATACAAATATATGACAAAGAAAACTTGGGACCAAGTACGTGAATGTGTAGCCGATTGCTTTGTTGGAAGAATAATTTTTGAGTGTTAGTTTTACAAAAGATGTGTAAAGAAAAGGAGAAATGCTTGTATGTTTTCCAGACATGGATCTGGTCACCTTTACACCCCCTCCCCTCCTCCCAGTTAGGATAGGTGACCCCAGAGTCTGTACAGACTAAATCGCCATGCCTCTTTATGTACGAGATAATCCAAATGTTAAACTAGTTGTAATTTTGTCTGAACAGATGCAAATTGCACATTTTGTATGGCAAACACATGAGTGATCGAAAATAATGTTTAGGATTAGAGTCCCAGCATGGACATTTGTATTCCTTTCCGAGTGTCCCTACACCAGTTTGATCTAACTATCAGTACAATTAGCCAAAAGCAACAGAAAAGTAACTTAAAATGAGAGAAATACAGGGAAAAGATTTGAGTTTTGTAGTGTTAATATCAGGTATGTATGTATTGTAATTGATCCATTAGGATGTAATAGTATAGTGTTATTTCTTATGAAAGATGGTTTGTTCTTAATCATTTTATACTTTTTATGTGGAAACTTTTCTAGCGATTTGTATTTGTTCTCTTGTGTTATGTTGTGATATTTGTTACCGAGACCTGCTGTCGTTGCAGTGTAGTCCAGGAGGCTGCTTGCTGGAACTCTCCATGCAGCTGGCCATCATAATGGTGGGAAAGCAGTTTATGAACGGAGCCTTGGAAATGCTGTATCCGTAAGTAGCTTGCACTTTATTTGGTTGTTCTTACAATTAGATGGAAAATTTAAGAGAATAAATCTCTGAACAGCTAGACTTTTCACTTGAGATTTTCCCATTGTTTTTATCCTTTCTTCTATTGTCCGTTCACCTTCACATCATAATTATTTAAATCTGCCATTCCTCATCCTGACATTAACACAAAGACATACTCTATATGTAGAGATGCATATTTTGTTTTTGCACTAAATGCGAAGAACTGTACATATTTATTTTTCATGTTTTTGAAAGGTATGTGAAGTATGTTTTCCTACCATGTTTTGTAGTCATGAAATGCTGCGAAATGAACTGAAAAGTGCAAAATAAAATCTCAAATATGAAATTTGGAGTTTATTTGCCAACACAACACTTTCTGAAGTCTGAATTATCCTGTTATGCAAAATTATGGAAAATTGATTTATTCTGCTGTCAAAGTTTGAGAAGCAAATTGAACTTAATGCTTTGATAACTACATAAATGTGTTATTAGAAAGAAAATGTTTTTGTAATAAGTGTAGTTTTCAAATTAAATTTAGTACCATATTCACCACTTTGACACCAAACACTTTCTGATGTTAGTTTTGTTTTCATGATGATAATGATTCTCCTGCAGGTTGATATTAAAGTGGTTCAAAACGATGAAGTTCAAAGTTGGCCTTGAGAGTCAGGAGGACTGCCTCAGTGGGAGCCAATGGCTGGAGGACTACAAACTCCTTGACTGGGGGCCAAGGGGGCTCTTCTCAGAATACTTGGAGTTGAGTAAGTTCTAGTATTTCCCACACTCCATTGTATATAATGAACTTAAACACTTCCTTTGTCACTCATTCTTTCAAGGGAACACTTCTGCTCTCGCGTTCAAGTGTTGGAGTAAAGATAAATGAAAAATAGTGTGCAATTGACACTTACATTTAGACATCCATAGTGTTACTAGCATGCCCAGAAGTAGGTTGGTGGGGAACGTGGATTATTTTTCATGTAGTCAATGAACTCTTATACATGTTACATGCATGAAATGAAAACAGGCTGTTCTCTCCTCTTAATAGCTTGCAATTAACATTTGATTTTTATAAGGTTTAGATATTTATAGAGGTAAGAATATTCCAAGTAAGCACATAAAATTAAACAAAATATTAGCTCTCAATGAATTTTTGTGCATGTTATAGCATGTTAACAATTTTATTAGGAAAAATGGCTGTCCATGTGTACACAAGTAATATTTATCTCAGCATTTTCATAAAAGTTATTTTTAAGAAAATTTAGGAACAACAGTGCTGATGATTTAGCTAAAAATCTAAGAAGCATACCCATGGTGTAAGTGTAAAAAACCAAAAAGTCTGTAAACATACTATATGAGAATATATGTTGTACTAACATGTGATTTTGTTTCAGTTTTGCAGTATGGTTTTGTGACTATTTTTGTGGCTGCCTTTCCACTTGCACCATTCTTTGCTCTGCTGAACAACATATTTGAGTTAAGGCTGGATGCAAAGAAATTTCTCACTTTCTATCGCCGGCCCGTGTCTCACCGTGTGAAGAATATTGGTGTTTGGTTCAGGATAATGGACTTCATTGGAAAGCTGTCTGTTGTAACAAATGTAAGTGTGTATCAGCCCTAACTCCATGCTTCACTGTTCTTGTGACGATGTAGGGTATTGCCCACATGTTATACCTCATAGTTGAAATGTCTTCTTTTTGGATCTTTCTGAATTATTTATTAACTTGTATTTTCCATCTGGTTGGTGGATTTGATGTGAATATAACAATCAAACTATGAAAAATTTATAATTGAAGTTCTCTTGAATTTCTAGTGAACAACAATAAACATAAATGGGTCCTTGTGATCTATGTGCTACTTTTACTATCTATTTCAGTTAGGTGGTACCTTGAAAGCTCTCAAAGTAATAACATGTATCAGATTAAAGTTTACTAGAAGAAGAATTGTTTACCTTATTCCAGCAACCTTGATAATTTCAAAGGTTCCTTGCATCCAAGACATCCATCTTGAAGACTTCTGGATTGCAGTAAAATGGAACATGGACAAAAGATGTACATGTTTCCTCTGTTTAGTTAAGTAATTTATACTAATTTTCAGTACTTTGTTTCTTTCAGGTACCTATAAATCTCAAATCTGGAAATTGCTTTCATCTTGCTCAGTAACTTCTTTCCCTCTTGAAACCATGGAATATATTAAGTGATTCCATTTTGCTTTGTGGTACCAGCAATATTAATAATTAGCATAAACAAATCATTCCACTCTTGCTTAATTACTTCTTTGTGCCTTCATCATTTATATGCTATCCTAATCATCACGATTAAGTTACAGAGGCGAGAAAAATGCAAAAATTACTTGTGTGCCTTGCCAAGCTTTGACCATTACCACAACTCACTATGCAAATAATTGATTTAAATTATGGTTTCCATGGTAACATACTGTGGAGAAACAACACTGCAGCATTGTTTTAAATAAGAAACTGTTTTGGAAAGTGTGGCAAAGTGAGCTTTAAATTTAATATTTTTGGTAGAACCAATAAGGAAAAATATTTGGTAAAATGTTAATTCAGAAATACAATTGGCTCGGGTACCCTTTTCTACACCCTCGATTTTTCGCACATTTCAAATGTTCTTGTTACAAAAATTAGTTCTTCATAATAAACGATGTTTCTAAATAGCGCGGAAAGTAATTTTTTAGATCTACGTGCTACGAAACTTACGTTTTTTATGAAATTAAAATTCCTTGCGTAACGTCAAAAAGGTTTTTCAGAACTTTACGATGGCAAATGATGCATTCATGTCACAGACGCAAGTCTGAAGATTTCGGATGATTCAGAAATTGGAAATAATAATTTTTTTTTGCAACTGCATGCCGTAAAGGGAAGGGTTGTTTTTTTCTAAATAACTTGTGGGATGGGATAATTTGCGACTTCTAATTTTTATGATGGGAAGGGAGTGGAGGTTGGTATTCTGTGGAAAAGGACAACAAGGACTTTCAACGTAGGAGTTACTTCATTTTTGGAATTACAAATTGAACTTCGACCCACAATTCAATACCTGGCCTTGGTAAAAAGAGGTAAGTTACCTTCTTTGGTTTAATTTTAGCCTTCATTTTTTGTATCTTTATGTGACAATGAGGAAAACAGTGAGAAATTGTGTTGGGGGCAGGTGACTTCGGCCAATTTCTAACATGCCTTTAAAAGGGACTCTATAGATAAAGGCGGGGCCGCGGTAGCGGTAGGGGGCGGTAAGCTTATTACCCCAGGGGCGGAGCCCGGAACCAGTGGGAAATTTGGAATCAACAATTTCAAACGACAAAATCGCAACTTTAAACGGCTGTACAGTCGTAAATACTTCTTTCCGCGCTCCAATTTTTTTAAATTCACAAATAGGATCACAAAATCTTCATAATGAAAAATTATTTTTTTCAAAATTCGAGGGTGTAGAATAGGGTACCCGACCCATACAATTTTCCAGAAAATACATATAAATGATGATGCAAATTCATAGTTAGTTGAAGGTAAGACAATGGGAACTATAGTTAATTCACATTTGTTTGTATTCCCCAGAGGATTTTAACACCCAGAGACTAAACAGTTGTTGCCAGCTTAGTCAATCAGAAATAAAAGTGTCCATCCCACAAGCCATAGATTGTTCATAAAGTTTAAGTGTCATGAATCCAGATGGTTTGCCTGCTGGTAAACATAGTACGTAATTACATTTGTGCACTGAATGAGTTACAAGGTTGTTTTATCTTTTCTTGAAAGTAGTTCTATATACATGTGTCCTTTTCTGTTAAATATTCACTTTTAAGAAATTAGGAAAGCAAAACAAATTTATCACTATTGAACCTCAAATTGCATTGCCATTCGTACATGTAAATCTAAGACCATGACCCTTTTTCACTAATAATAATATTAATAGTAATCCCTTTATTTAACAGGCGACATTCAGCCACAGACTGCTTAACCACCAAAGTGATGTCACTTGGTTTATTCCCAGCTTCTGAGACTAGGAACACAGGAAGTTGTGATGACCACAACACTCTTTAAGTCCAATTAATACTAATTACACATTATTATTAGAAATACGAGGTTTGGCTAGAAAAAAACCGGACTGATGCTATGAAATCTTTTATTCGGCATTTTGTACAACAGGAACTTTATCTCCTTCAAAGTACTCCCCTGCACGATCTGTACACCGCTCCATACGAATTTTCCATTGCTGGAAGCAGTGTTGCCAGTCATTTTCGGAGATCATGTTCATTACATCCATTGCTTTTCTTTGCACAGCTACTGTCTCAAATCTGGTTCCTTTTAGGGTGGACTTCACTCTGGGGAATAAAAAGAAGTCACAGGGATCAAGGTCCGGCGAATACGGCGGATGTTCTAACACTGGGATGCCATATTTAGCCAAAAATGTCTTCACTGACAGGGCCGTATGGACAGGAGCACTGTCTTGGTGCAGAATCCATGACTTCCGTTGCCACAAATCAGGTCGTCGTCTTCTTACTCGCTCACGAAGGGTTTTCAGCACATTAATGTAATGATGTTGGTTTACAGTTTGACCCTCGGGTACCCAATGAACATACACAATGCCTCGAATGTCGAAAAAGATAATCATCATGGCTTTGAAGTTGGACTTGCTCATGCAAGCTTTCTTGTGACGTGGCGAACTCGGGGTCTTCCAATGCATTGATTGGCGCTTTGTGGCAGGGTCGTACGTGAAAAACCACGATTCATCACAGGTTATCACTCTCTCTAAGAATGTAGGATCTGTTTCAATGTTCTTCAAAGTGTCCGTACAAATGTTCACTCGAGCTTCCTTATTTTCCAATGTCAGGTTCCTTGGCACGTGTTTTGAACACACTTTACTCATGTTCAAATTCTCGTGTAAAATTTGTCGAACACTTTCTTTGTCTATTCCTGTGATTTCAGCAACTGCTCTAATGGTCAATCGACGATTTTTTCGAATCACATCACTCACTTTTTGAATGTTTGTTTCCGTTTTAGACGTGCATGGTCGTCCTGAACGTGGGTTGTCTTGGATCATTTCCTGTCCTTCTTTAAACCGTTTAAACCACTCAAACACTTGTGTGCGTGATAAACACTCATCCCCGTACACAGATTTTAACATGTCGTATGCTTCTGTTGCGGATTTCCCCAGTTTGTAAAGGAACTTCATATTGACATGCTGTTCCATTTTAATACTCAGCATTTTTCCGACGGAGCACAGACGCACGTTCCGCTTTGTCCAAGTGCCACAGCGAAACTGAGAGGCCTGCACCCAGGGCAATTAGTCATTCTGTAGGCAGGGTATGGTAGTATAGAATCATGCATTGCTCAACCTTCGCGCATTCGTTGTTTGCCAATAGCAACATCAATCCGGTTTTTTTCTAGCCAAACCTCGTATATCTCAGAATGTGTGTGTGAGAGAGAGAGAGAGAATAACTAATAGTTCTGTCATCTGTTATTGTCTTTTCAGGCTTTCATCATTGCTTTCACTTCTAAGTTTATTCCTCGTTTGGTGTACATTGCAACAGTCAGCGAAGATCAATCTTTGAAAGGGTTTCTGAACCACTCGCTGTCCTACTTCAACACTTCGGACTTTGTCGAGGGCACATCCCCACTCAATGATGCAGAGGATGTAACGATTTGCAGGTAAACACTTTCAAGAGGAAATTTTCCACCAATTGAATATTGGTTATTTATTTATTATTATTTTATTTTTAATGGCAGAGTTTGATCTGTGCAGAGCCCTTTACCCCACTCAACCATATACATGATCACATTAAACAGGAAATAAGGAGGAGGGATTGTATTGCACACGTGTAAGGGAAACCCCAACAATTGTACACAGACACCTCTTCCAGCAGGCGATGGGAAAGGGCCTACATATCAAACATGCACGTCACTATACCCCCTGGACTAAACCTTGCCACTGGCATTTTCAGGATACTTGAACAAGGGGTACGATAAGCAAAACAACCCCCCCCCCCCTTATATTAAATTTTTTCTAGCAATTTTATATGTAGTATCTGTATGACAATTTTTTCATGTTTAATAATACAGTATAGTTAACGTAAGAACTTTTTGAAATATACAGCACTAGTGAAAAGGATCCCATATTATACAGGCTTATTTCTATATGCTTCTAACGAAACTATTAACATTTGATTATTAATATTTAATAATTAAATAATATAATTAATGCCTCTATATTGTTAATGTCTTTTGTATTTGTTATAATAAAACCTAGTACATGATAAGAGGTATTACGTACACAATATTTTTTCAATGTGTGTTCCGAAAGACGAAAGTTAACTTATGATCGACCATTGATTTCTATCCTTTCCAAAATATTATCATCCACCTTACACTCTAAGCAGGCGAAATCTACCTTTCTGTTGTGGTGCCGGTGCCGTAAGGTTTATTTAATTTTCCTCTATTTGTACTGAAATGTTTGTGCATGTTAAAAATACCAAGGTTAATAGTTGAGTTTACAAAAGAAGTCTACGAGGGCCGTACGATCTGAATCTATCAATGCAATATTAAATTAACATTTCTGCACAAGTTTTGTTCAACAAACATCAATAATTCCTAGAGTCGATCTTGTGTCATGGTGGTTCTTATTTTTGATTTCACCGAAGTCAACTTCAAGAAACTTCTCTCTATGCTGGCTGTCGAAATTGGTATGCACAAACATGATCTAATGATTGACTTTACTGTTGAGTAAAGAACAGCTGTCGCTGCAGATCTGAAACACTCCACCAATTAGGGAATGGTCCGAGCTTCAGAAAACTGCACAGAAATCAGCCATTTATATGATAAATTCCAAGTCAAGGTCTTGCGTCTCGATTTTTCTCACATAACACACATTATCACAGATCATTTGTGTCTAACTAACTCTCTAGCCTTCTTAAACCCAAAGGTTCATGGCTGCAGCAACACAGGCCTTCCATCTGTCCCTATCTGTCCCTATACACTCTTTTCCATCCCTACCGATTTCCTTTAGGTCTATCTCAACGTTGTCCCTCCATCTTCGTCTTCCTACAGGTCTCTTACCATCAGGTTTCCCAACAAGAATCCTGTAAACTCCTCTTTCCTATCCCATTCGTGCCACATGGCCTGCCCACCTAAGTCTTCTTGATTTAATCATTCTAATAATATCTGGACATGAATACAAATTATGTAGTTCTAAATTATGTAACCTTGTGTCTGGTTAAACAAAATACAAAATGCGCATACAATATCATTTATTAAACCTTAAGTTATTGAGAGACAATCAAAACACGTAACCTGTTGCCCCTAAGAAAATTTAAAGAAATGGATAATATTTTTTGCAAACATCTTACCTCATTAGCTACCGTGTTAACCCTGAAAATTAAGATTTTTACCAACATAAAAAAAACAAAAAAACTAGAAGCTACAAAAAAGAAATCTGGAATTTCAGAGTTCCGAACAGTATAATTACATGGCTAACCCTAATATTTGATTTTCTTTTGGGGAATATAAACAAAAATTTGTTTCTTGCATTTGAATCATTAAGATGACCGGAAGTATGAAAAATGGGTGAAACTGTAGAATTAGGTATGACTACTTCACTCAAATACTCTCCCAAAACGTATGATTTGGTTAACTTTTTTTTTTTCAGGGGTGAAATGTTAAGTGTTCTCATTGTCTCTCAATAACTTAACTTCACGGATGAAAGTTTGTTTAAATAACAGGTTTCGTTTTGTTGTTAGCCGTACCTAATACTATACGTAGCTTTACCTAGAAATGTCCAATTCTTGCAGCAATATTTTATTGCGATTTAAAAGAAAAGCCAGGAGAGAAGCAAATGCAAAAATAACACAACCTGGATAACTAATGTTATCCAAAATTCAAGTGTCAATATCTCTAGTTTCGAAACTCGAATAGCAAAAAAATTTTCACTATGATACTGTTCAGGAAAATGTACAAAAATCATTCGCTAGAAGGCAGTTTTCAATGATTTCAATAACACCTGATTTCGAACTTTTCAGAAAATTATTCATGAAAGTAGACTGACGCAATGTAGCCTTTTCCCATTCTCTCTGCCTTTTCCTATTTTCTGTCCCTGACAGTATTTTTCTTTGCTGTACTCACTATCATTGGATGCGAAAATGGAAAACCTGTTAAGACCGTACTCTTCTAATGCCTGCAATTTACTTACTATCAGACCACAACTGAGTATCCGAAGGGAAGCAATACTACGAACTATTTTTTTTTTTAAAAAAAAATGTTTATCGTGCCGCTTATTGGTGTGGATTATTAAAATGTTCAAAAACGTTCAGTAGCCCTTTTGAACAGCCGCCTGCTGCGTTCTGAAGCAGTGAATGGGAAAAGAAACACAGAAAATTTAATTCGTAAAAGTGAGAATGGATCTTATAAGGGATTGTTGAAGTTAGAGCAGTGGTTCTCAACCAATTTCCTATCACGACCCCCTTTTATCACATCCTCTTGCCAGCGACCCCCATATGTAATTTCTGGTTTGTAATAAGAGTTTATGTGTGTAAACACATACACAACTCGGCGAAGAACAACAAAAGATTCCAAACAAATCAATCCCTTTCCAATTGTCGATGAAATCATTTCTCCATTGTTGATTTATTAACAAACCCAGGACAGCTTATGACAATATAATTAATACTTTGTCATAATAACATTTGAAAATGGTTAGACTAAGTTCAGAGTTCCACATTTGTGCAATAGTTATAATAATTTTGGGCATATGATTGCTCAAAATTTATTCATATAATGCAATTACGTGTCTGAAATTGCTATTTAAACTAATTTTATTAAATATGATGTTTAAAAAAGCCAATTTGTATATCATGACAATATTATCAAATTGTGCAATATATTGGATTCATATTCATAACAGTTATTTTTGACTGACAATATGAAAACAAATATCTTCAATCATATGTGTTCTTTCAGAAAAGCAACATAAGATACATTCAAATTTATAATTAATTTTATTAAAATTGTGTACATTTGCATAGGCATCAAGGTTTATATACAAAGGTCACCTCTTCAAAATTGTTCAATGTATACTATGATGTCATTCTTGGTTTGTTGTATCAAAATTCAAAAAAACTGTAATTGTAATCACTAGATAAGTATATTGTGATATACATTGCAATATAGGTGTAACAGAGCACATTTACTTTACAAACATTCAATCTGTTAAGCACTTATTGATAAAAATATAAAACAAAAACAATTGAAGATAACTCATGCTAAAAAATCTTTCTTGAACTAGTTTCTCTGATATTAGTTGTCTGTGACTTTGGAGAGGAATCTTAAAATGAAACAAAGATAAGTACAGATATAGCAATATGGGATGGATATATATTTGTACAATTGTTGTTTCTTTTAAAGCATTGAACTTTGCAATTTTATAATAATTTGGATGCTTAAGCTATATAGAAGCCTTTTATGAATCTTGAATGAACTTTGATTATGATATAATCTTTCAAAAGATTGGATAGTTGTGGAATGGCACTCATATGTATAAAATATGCCTTGTTGAATTTGAAGAAGTTAATGGATATCTGCTTTCATCTTCCTTATAAATGCTACAATACCTCAAATGAATGCTTTGAGGAAAGTTACATAAAGTGACACATATATGTTCTACATTTGATTGTGATTTAGCCAGATGCTGAGTTTTGAAAACTGAAGATCAGGATTGTAGAAAACCAGAATGAAGAAAGTGGCATATTGAGTTTATTCAGATGTAGAACTGATGCATGCTAAATTATAAAAACAAAGACTTACTCTATCTCAAAAGGAGATAATAAGGACATTTATTCTTCATATAAATAACATTTATATGTTATAAATGTTCTTGTTAACAAATGCATCGTGATATGAATTCTGTGCTATGAATGAAAAAATCAAAATGGATAAGTTCCTTCAAAGACCTGGAAGTTTTCATTCCGCAGATGATGAACCATCAAAAAGACTGAAAGTCAGAAGATATGATGAATCATATTTGAGATTTGGTTTCACGGTACTTGGAAATCAGCCACAGTGTGTGCTGTGTAATGAACTGTTGTCTGCTGAAAGCATGAAGCCTTCCAAGATGTTATGGCACCTGCAATCTAAACATCCTTCGTTGAAAGATAAACTGCTAGAATTTTTCAAACGCAAACTCTCTGTACCTACTTCAAAATCGGAAGCTAACAATCACCCACATGACCAATGTTAGACAAAAAGCATTTCAGGCATCAAATCAAGTGTGTCTGAGAATTGCCAAAAAAAGGCAAACCACATACTATTGCAGAAGATTTTATTATTCCTTGTGCACTTGATATAGTGTCAACAATTATCAACCCCGAAGAGGCTATGAAAGTATCAAAGATTCCATTGTCGAATGATACAGTGGCAAGGCGTATTTCTTATTTGACCCAAAATGTTCACAACCAGCTGAAGGAGAAGATTAAAAAAAGTGAATTTATTTCTGTTCAAATGAACGAGTCCACAGATGTAACAAATTGTGCTTAGTTCTTGTGTTTCATCCGATTCCAATCGACTGAATCTGTGGAACAGGATATATTGTTCTGCAAACCCTTGCCTCAACATGCAACTGGCGAATCTTTATATCAGGTGTTTCTTGAGGCTACAAGTCCATTTGAAATAGAATGGGAAAAGTGTATTTCAATCTGCAGCGATGGTGCCAAGGCCTTAACTGGTAGAAGAGTGGGCTTGTGGAAAGACTGCGATCTATCTTGCCAAATTCGAAATGGGTGCATTGTTTCCTACATTGGCAAGCCCTAGCCGCAAAGAAGATGCAAGATGAGCTTCAGGTTCTGCATGATGCTGTCAGAATTGTTAATTATGTGAAGAGCCGCCCATTGCAGTGTCGACTGTTAGAAAAATTGTGCGAGGAAATGGGTTCCATCCACAAAAAACTATTACTGCACACCGAGGTAAGGTGGTTGTCACACTGAAAGGTGTTTAATAGGTTGTTCGAACTGTGCTCGGAATTGTTACTGTTTTTACAAGAATCCAATCCCCAACTAGCTGAATTTTTTTACCTCTGAAACATGGCTGCTTCAGCTGGCTTATCTGGCTGACATCTTCACTCATCTAAGTGACTTAAATTTGACCTTCCAAGGACTGGACAAAACCATTTTATTTGTTCAAGACCAAGTAAATGCTTTTCAGAAGAAATTAGGAGTTTGGGCATCCAGAGTCAAAACCCACAATTTTGAAAATTTTCCTCTGACTCAAGACTTTTTATCAACTAGTGATTATTCTTTTGACATGAAGACACTGTCCAGTTTAATGTGCAAACATCTAGAAGGGCTTCAAGAACAGATGGTAGAATATATTCCCTTGGATGAAAATGCAGATTCAAGATGGATATTAAACCCCTTCGTTGAGGAGGCCATCAAAACAGCCAATCTAAGCCCACAACTTCTTGACGAACTGATAGAACTATTGTGCGATAAATTTGCAACTGGCATTCTGTAATGAAGACCTGGACAAGTTCTGGGTGAAGAGAAGAGAAGAATATCCTGGTCTGGTATCTGCTGCTTTAAAAATGATAATTCCCTTTGCTACATCGTATCTGTGCGAAAGTGGTTTCTCTTCCATGGTAAGCATTAAAACAAAGACCAGAAACTGCTTGTCAGTTGAGAGTGACTTGATAATGTGCATCATGAAAATTGAACCGGACATTGCCGCACTAGTGAAATCACACCAGGCTCAGGTTTCACACTAGCCTTCATTTTGCATTGTATTTCAATATGCAGTTTTTGTTGTATTTGTATTTTTCTTGTATTTCAATATGCAGTTTTCACTAGTTTCATACCTCTTTTATTTGAATTGTTTTTTAAACTATTCTTCATCTCTTAAAAAATATTTAATATTTTTTGCTATATTTAATTATAAGTATAGAAATAAAAATATGTCATCAAAATAAATTCAAAATAATTAAAAAATATTTTTTCTGATACTAGTTCCTAATTACATTTATCTTTTTCACCTCCCTTTGCGACCCCTTTGAGATACTCTCGCAACCCCCAGGTTGAAAAACCCTGCATTAGAGGACAGGTTCCACGTGATTGCTGCTTCAATCAACTGTCAACAAACAAAAGGAACGTTGTTTTTGCATTTTTTTCCTCTTGCATATCTCAAAATGTTTCAGTTGGAACTTTGCAACATGGAAGTTGCATGGCAACAAATATGCGCAAGACAAGAACAAGTTTACCCCAAAGGATGCATTCAGTAAATAAAATCTGGCTACGTTCTGCCTTCATGTTGCCCCGGCGTCCGTGAAACAACAAGGGGTTCGGCCGTACCATCGTACCCACCCTGGAGCCGCCGGTGAACCTAGCCACCCAATAATCCTCCTATGTCCTACCCAATGGTGCAGTGATAGAGTCGTCGCCTTGTAATTAAGGCATCCCGGGGTCAATACTCAGTGGAGGTACATAGTGGTTCGGATCCCAGTTTAAACTGTAGGTCCAGTCTCGATTAGCCTTACTTGCATAAAGTGGACTTAAAACACCAAATAAATCAAAAAGCCAATAATCCTCACCCCCTCCCATTTTCCTCATGAACTTCACCTACCATCAACCATGCAGTAAACACTACCTAAAGTACTTTTCTCGTCAATACCTGTCACCTATCACTTCTCACTGACTACACTGCTGCACTGTTGTTTTTCTGTGAATGATTAATTATCAAACTGTTTTGTCATTCTTTCATTTTTGTGTAAAATAATTTTAATGGCACATACAATGTTAAATCTCTTCAGCAAATTTCATTTTCTTTTAATTTTGTCCTGTAACTTCGTAGGTACAATGGATACAGACAGCCACCAGATGCCGAGAATAAATACAAGAAGACTGCATTATATTGGCATGTTCTGGCAGCTAGGCTTGCATTTATTGTAGTTTTCCAGGTGAGGATTATAATTTAATTAACTTGCATGCTTTAAATAGCATGCTCAGTAATAGTTGCTGATATTAAGGATCGAACAAATTATCAATATTCTATTGTTATCAGCTGATATAGGCATATCAGTTTGTTGGTTAAATTACTGAATTTTATCTTTCCAATGTACAGGGTGGTGCATATTGTATCTACCAATATCAGTTAGCAACCCTTTCGGGATGCAGGTGCGCATGCACAGAAGTCTCCCATGCATAGGCAGCTGCAAGTCTCTCAGTCTGCCATAAAACATTCGCCTGTTCAGACATAAATTTTGGCAGTGGAGGTGTTCATCTGGTCATCTGAACAGGTTCCATTCAGGAGTGTTAACGCTTTTTCTCATATTATGTACTTTTGAAAAATCGCTACAACATTAGTAGTGAAGCTTCTCAAATCATCTAGTTCATTCACTCTCTACTAGATGGCTCTGCATATGCTATCTCCTTTTCGATAACTTCCGCCTCTGACGGCAACTCCCCCAACGAAATCCTCGACCTCAGTTTGCTTTAAATTCTGACTTTCACTTCTTCGCCGGCCGATGTAGGAGAGAGAGCAAATTTTATCAAGCTCCAGCGCATGCACTTTACGTCACCTGCGTAGATGTGACCAGCTTGTTTCAAGATGTCAACGAGGAAGGAGCAGCCATTTGTAAAATTGCTTGACCTCGTGTATCGTAAAAACTAAAAGTGAAATAAGTTTGCAAATGGCAGGATTGCAGATTAAGTGTTCATACTAAAAATTACAACGGTCGAACAGGTATGTTGGAAATTTTACCTATTTGGTGCTCAGTGAAACAGGAATTTGTGATAACCTCTGAATAGTGTTATTCGCATACAGGCTAGGCTGCCCCTCTACGAACTTATTCGTCGTGAAAAGATACAATGCATTGGTCTTGACTTGTGAAACAGTTTATTTTCTCTTCTCGAACTTAATTATGTACTTTGACAATTTCGGCAACAAGAAAGTCGTAAAATGCACTCCCTTACCGAACGTAAGTTTATTGTGCAGTGCTTGCTTGCTAAGTACACGCTTACCAAAAACTAGTACAAAAATTGTGAGAACTAAAATTCTGTAATTTAGTGTCAAGAAACGAATCTCTCCCTTTTTGATTGTGGATTAACCAAGGATAACGAACTCGTTAAAAATTGAGATCGAACGCTAGAAGCGAAATTCTATTAATTAAAAAGACAGTAATATAATTTTTGAGAAACAAAGAAAGGTGTTGATACTAACACCCCCACCCCACCTTTATGCCAAAATAGTAGCATTAGAATGACTTAATAAAACTTGAGTTTTTGTTGCATGGCGAATAAGATTACCATGTAAAATACAAGAGATGAGCCTAGTGTTATTTAGTATTATATCATCGTTATAAATTGAGAACAATGTTTGGAAAAACCAGAGTTCTTATTTGAATAAAAATCAGAGCTATTTTTACAAGGAAACAAATACCAAATGCTTGTTAAATTTTATGGACGTGTATATAAATTTGTCCATTGGTTAAATGTTGTATAAACCAAGATACGTGTAAATAGTTGATGTGGCAAGTAATGCAGTTGTTACCAAGATTGATTAAAAACCAAAAACTAAACGTTAATGGATCAGTTGACGCAGAATGTGGATTGTAAATGAGCGATTGTACAAATTATTGAATACTCATGAATAAATTCAGCATTTGTTGGTCATTGAAGACAAATTAGGTTAAAAACAATTCCTAGTTACGAGGTGATGGTAGTAGTAGAAATGTGCACGGATTTAATTAATGTGTGTAGTAAATAATTTGGTATGTTGACATTGCATGGAATGCACGCCCCTCATTGCAATTTGCGCTCCCAACTACTGTGGCATATGGTGCCTGTGTCACTTGACAAATGTTTGCGTACGTAACATTTTTTTTTTTTTTTTGAACGAAGTGAGTGCTCTCTCTTTTTTTGGTGTGGTTCCGTGTCCATGCACACCCATTCTTCCTGCATTGAATTAATACTCGAATGAGTTATAAGAAATGGTAAAATTTTAGATTTTGTCAAGATCGGCAAAGAAATATATATACATAAATCTCACGATGCAGTAACTTTCAGAGTCGAATGATGTCTCTGAATTTTCCGACGTCCTTTTTGAAACTTGACTCGATATAACATTTCATTGTCCCTTAACCTTTAGTCCCCCTCCGTTCCATATGTGGAACAAAAAAAGTATGTCCCTGTCAGTCGCGGTTGCATATATGGAACAAACAGCTTTAGATACAATTATCGAGGGTTTGCCACACTTATATTTGTATATTGAGTTTGAAACACTGACAGTTCGGTTCGGGAACATGTGTTTACGAAAATTCCAAATCTTCCCCCCCTCCTTTCTCGGAATATGTCACGTGTTTGGGCTCACACTTGACAGACACAATGAATGCTTGGTATTTACAATGTTGTTTTCCTCCAAGCTTCCAACGCTGTGATTTAGTACTGATAAGGCACACATTCTTCTTTGTGTTTAGACCTGGTGATCCAGCCGAAAGTAGTAGCAAGGGGGGGGGGGGTCAAGGAGAGGCTGGATTGGAAGAGGTTTAGCGGTGTCAGCTTTCTGTCGCCTCTATGTTAGAAATGCAATGAAGCTTGACGATAGCCAGAGGCCAGAAGCATGAGTCTAAAGCGTGCGTCTATCCAGAAGTATAGACAAAACAAACGATTGCAAAGGCTCTCTTCCCTCCTCTGTTAGGACTAACAAAGGCATCACCATAAACAGTTCGTATCATATAACAGCTCATCGATTTCCCTAAGGCACAATCATTTCCTTCCGGACATATTTCCACAAAGAGCCGAGTCAACAGGGAAGAAAGATTCACAGTAGCTACACAAGATGCAAGAGCGAACGAAAAAAAGCAAAGGTTCAGGTTTTCTCCCCAAAGTAGCTGGAGAAGAGGGGGCAAAGTCCACATTTTTATGTCCCCCGCCCGTAACCCCCCATGGTTGGGTTATCCAAATTTTACATGGTTGCATGCACTGATGTTCTGCCTGCAAAACAAAAGTTATCCGAAGTAGATTGGTCCCATAGTGTCAGTTACGAGGGTCACTATTTATATTTTGAGCTTAACAATGAAAAAACAGGAATTTGGCATTGAAAACTGCTTTATTGTTTTTCGAAGTATTCTTCTTTATGGTCAATACACTTTTGCATTCGTTCGAACCATTTGTCAAAGCAGTTTTTCCAATCTTCTTGAGACACCTCCATAATATGGTTTTTGAACGCATCAACGGCGTCTTCCTCAGACGAAAATTGTTGTCCACGCAATTTATTCTTGACATTCGGGAACAAAAAGAAGTCATTGGGTGCCAAATCAGGACTGTATGGCAGGTTACCCATCAATTCGATTTTTTGACTGTTCATAAAGTCGGTTGTTAGACGAGATGTGTGACAGCTGGCATTGTTTTGATGAAGAATGATCCGACGGCGTTTGTTTGTTTTCCGTATTTGACCGAAGACCTCTGGCAAACAAATTGTTGTGTACCATTCAGAGTTGACCTTTCTACGTTCCTCTAAAGGCACAGTTGCCACATGACCAGTTTTCCCGAAAAAACAGGCGACCATTTGTTTCGATGTGCTTCTAGCGCAAACAACTTTTGTTGGATTGGGTTCATCTTGAAACACCCATACAGTCGACTGCTGTTTACGTTCCGGCTCATATGCATATATCCATGATTCGTCACCTGTTACAATCTTGTATACGTCTTTTGAAGCACCACGATTGTATTTATTGAGCATTTGTTTGCACCAATTGACGCGAGCATCTTTTTGAGTTTTTGTCAAATTGTGTGGGATCCAACGAGAACATACCTTTCTCACAGCTAAATGATCATGTAATATTTTATATATGCTGGTGGAACTAATGCCTATGGTTGCCTCAATCTCACAGTATGTCACATGACGATCTTGCAGTATTAGGTTTTGCACAGCATCAATGTTTTCTTGAACAACAACTGATTTTGGACGACCTTCGCGAATCTCGTCGGTGAGCGAATGGCGGCCACGATTACCTAGGTAAATTCGTTATACCAGCGTTTCACAGTGGCAAAAGGATGAGGCTTCATCGCCAAATGTGGAAGTAAGTTGATCGATGCACTCTTGTCTTGATAATCCACGTCGAAAATCATAAAAAATCATCGCACGAAAATGTTCACGAGTTAATTCCATTTTATTGTTGTCGCGCAATCTCCAAGGCAACATAATCAACACAAATGAAGCTATTGACAAAACATTTGAAGTACGTTATGGTCAATAATGCCAGACGATTCCGTGCAAACGTCAAATCGCGCCTAACTTCAGTGTTGCCAAGGCTCAAAATATAAATAGTGGCCCTCGTATAACAATTTTATGAATAATATGCAAATTGGCTAAAATTCGCTCGAGTTTTACGTTTAGCCTTATTATTCAAATTGTATTGCACCCACGAACATGAATCAAGTTTCATTCTGTTGCGGAAGGTCCATTCTTTGAAAAAAAGCAAAAGTTCCGGTTTTCTCCCCAAAGTAGCTGGAGAAGAGGGGGCAAACTCCACATTTTTATGTTTTTTTTCATTGAAATTCGGGGGATGCAGCCCCCGCCCGTAACCCCCCCACAGTTGGGTCATCCAAATTTTACATGGTTGCATGCACCGATGTATTACCTGCAAAACAAAAGTTATCCGAAGTAGATTGGTCCCATAGTGCCAGAGTTATTACGATTTTTCTCCATTATGTATACAAATTCAAATTTCCCGCTCAAAGCCTCAGCGACACTGGGCTTACTTTCGTCAGACCGCGTGCCGTACTAAGGGTTTAGGAAGATTAATAATTTGTGGCTTGCTGGTTGGGTTTATGCACAACTTAACATTTTATGTCCCGTTAACATGCTTCCTCCAAAATTCCTCTGGGTACTATTGTGTTTTAACCTCACTGGACATCACAGGAAATGCAGCAGGCACTGCACTGAGAAGTATCAGGACGTCAGAGAATAAGCCTCCTCCTCCTCCTCCACTTCTGTTTCTGCATGCTTTCATTGACTCTTTATTGTCTTGATTCATCATTTTGTGATGCTCTGGCGTGGGTTGATGGCGACTCTTCTGGAATCGTCATCGCAATATCATCTGCATCTCCTGAATGGAACCCATTCGGATGAATGCCTCCACTGCTACAATCACTGTCTGAATGGACAAACGTTTCATGGCAGACTGATTGCAAGGCTTGCAGCTGCGTAAGCATGAGAGACTTCTGTACATGTGCACCTGCATTCCGACAGGGTTGCCAACTGATATTGGAAGATACAATATCTGCCACCTTGTATCTGTATGTAGCTGCAATTTAGGGCAAAATTCTGCCATTTGTTATATTTTTATAAATATAAACATATGCTCTTTATCAGTAAGAGCAATTTTTGCATTGATAATAAACCAAAATTTCATATCGATCCATCCCTTACTGGTATTAATGAAATGGATTTTAATAATAAAGGATATCAATATGATGTTTCTGTCAATTATACATAGCATCAGTGAAACCTGTCTTGTGAAATATCAGATGAGACAAATAAACAACATAATCTTTGTTACTCAGAAACAGCAAAGAAATTGAGAAGGAATGACTGTATAGTCGCCATACAACAGAATTAACTTGTATGTGATGGAAACTGAAAGCTATCATTACTATTTTTCTTCTTTTGCACCTAATGTTTTAGCCTTAGTGCAATTTAACTCGTAGAAACATGTCAGTAGGTCAAGTGGGGGAAGGGGAGACTGATTTGCTTTGATACAAGATACTCGTGAGTTTGAGTCCCAATGGAAGCTTCAAAAACTTCAATATTGATTCATTATTGTGAGAGGGCCATTGGGGAATTGCCTGAAAACAATTAAAGCAGGCATTGGTCTTGAAAACCAGAAAACAGCAGCAATGGAACTCCATCCACCAACCATGCATTACCAAACGAAAAGTTGCTTGTTGTGGAATAGAGTTCATTTAGTATACCATATTTACTCATGTATAATGCACACTTTTTTTCCAAAATTTGTGCTTCCAAAACTGTGGTGCGTATTATGCATGGAAAAATTCGGACAGTCAAGCTGAAACTGTACAGGGTCATTCGATGATTTTGTGACATTTGCATTGATTTTTCTTGTTTACGGAACCCTATCATGTTATATATCATTTTAAAACTTAAATCCTGCATTTTCTGAATATGGTAACAGTATTACATACAAGATAGAGATTTTCTTTTACAGTAAAAAAAAAAAGTATAAAAAACTTACGTGAGTGAGTATAATGGTTGCAGACGACGTTTCGCGAAGCTACGCTCCGCTTCTTCAGGTCTCTTTTCAGTACATACAGTACTTCGTCATATATGTAAAAAAATCCAGGATTAGGTAAAAGAGGGTGTTTGGATATGGAATTTAAAATTACATGAAGATAAAAATGCCATGAGGCTAAGAGATAATTCTAAAAGAACGGTGTGCCCATATTACCATACAGAATGAATGACTACTGTAGCGTACGAATGCTATATCCCCTCCAATGAGAACTCCACAGATTCCGACGCAGCGCGAGTCACTTCCGGGTGACATGGAATTTAACAGACTTCACTATTTTTACCCCACTGGTTAAACAAGTGAATCCAAGCCTCATTCAAGTTACCATCATCCCTATTTAGTTTTTTTCCCCCTATCAACACAAATATTTGCAGCCTCGTGAACGTTCATATCAGGTTGTTTATGAACTCTTTTTACTAACTAACTAACTAACTCTCTAGCCTTCTTAAACCCGAAGGTTCATGGCTGCAGCAACACAGGCCTTCCATCTGTTCCTATCTTGAGCAAGTTCTATATACTCTTTTCCATCCCTACCGATTTCCTTTAGGTCCATCTCAACATTGTCCCTCCATCTTCGTCTTGGCCTTCCTACAGGTCTCTTACCATCAGGTTTCCCAACAAGAATCCTGTAAACTCCTCTTTCCTCTCCCATTCGTGCCACATGTCCTGCCCACCTAAGTCTTCTTGATTTAATTATTCTAATAATATCTGGGCATGAGTACAAATTATGTAGTTCTAAATTATGTAACCTTCTCCACTCACCTGTCTCCTCATCCCTTTTAGGTCCAAAGATTTTCCTAAGGATTTTATTTTCAAATACTCTCAATTTATGTTCCTCTTTCAATGTAAGGGACCAAGTTTCACACCCATATAATACTACAGGCAAAATTACTGTTTTGTATATTTTAACTTTTAGTTTCTTAGATATTAAACGAGAAGACAAAAGTTTATGAAGAGAGAAGTAACATGCATTTCCTGAATTAAGCCTACTTTTTATTTCCTCTTTAATATAATTTTCATTTGTTAATATTACTCCTAAGTATTTGAATTTGGAAACTGGTTCAAACGAGTTGTTATCAATAATTAGATTTTGATTATTACCTAACACTTGGTTTCGAGCTGTAAGCATATATTTAGTTTTCTCTTTGTTAACTTCCAAACCTATCTCTTTAGCAGTTTTGAAAAATATTTTAGCATTATTCTTAATTGTATTCACATCATCCCCCAGTAAGTCTACATCATCTGCATATGCTAACAACTGAGTCACACCATTTAATTTTAGTCCTTCTTTAGTTTCTTTTACCTTCCTTACAGCATATTCTAAGGCAAAATTAAAGAGCAATGGAGATAATGCATCTCCTTGTTTTAACCCATCATGAATTGTAAATTTGTCAGACATATTATTACCCACACGAATTTTACTTTCTGTTTCACTGGTGCATATTTTTATCATACTAACAAGCTTCTTAGGTATTCCAAACTCTACTAATATATTATATAATTTATCTCTTTTGACAGAATCATATGCTTTTTTGAAATCAATGAATAGCTGATGGACATTTTGATTATATTCCCACTTTTTTTCAAGTGTCTGTCTGATGTGAAAAATTTGATCTGTAGTTGATCTGTTACGTTTAAATCCACATTGATAATCACCTATAATTTCATTAGCATATGGGGTTAGTCTTGTTAAAATAATGTTAGACAATATTTTGTATGTTGTTGAGAGTAGAGAAATTCCACGGTAATTATTGCAGTTCATTTTATCACCTTTTTTAAACACAGGAACAATTATGGATTCTTTCCACTGTTGAGGGATTTCTTCTTTATTCCATATTAAACAAATTAATTTATGAATTTGACATATTAATGAATTTCCACCATATTTAATTAACTCTGCTGGTATTAAATCAATGCCAGGTGCTTTGTTATTCTTTAGCCTTTTAATAGCATCTTTAACTTCAGTCAAGTTAGGTTCTGGAACTAAAGGTTCTGCTGTGTGGACTTCATTTACTTCTGTTTTATCTCCTACATGGACATTTAAAAGGTCATTAAAGTAGTTCTTCCATCTATTTAGAATATCGCTTGGGTCAGCTAGAAAATCACCGTCTTTATCTTTTATCAAGTTTACTTTAGGTTGCCACCCCTTTCTAAATTCATTTACACCTTTATATAAATCTCTGATATTTTTATTTTTGCTGTTTGTTTCAATTTCGTCAATTTTGCTTTTCAAGTAATCTCTTTTTTTACTTCTAAACGTGCGGTTAACTTCTCGCTTTATTCTATTATAATTGCTTAGATTTGTATCATCAGAGTTATTTAACCATCTAAGTCTAGCCTGATTTCTTATTTCTATTAGATTATGACATTCATTATCAAACCACGGCTTACTTTTTCTTGGTTTATGGTATCCTATACTTTCTTTAGCTGCTGATTCTATTGCATTACGTATGTGCTCCCAATTCTTATTTACGTCTGTTTCATTTATATTTTCATCATCATTTAAATCCTGCAAAACATCAAATCTATTTAACAGTTTAATTTGGTAATCTTTCTTAATTCTTTCATCAACAAACTTCCCTGTATCAAATTTTATAACTTTTAGATTTTGTTGCTTATGATTTATCACTGAGAGTCTTTCTCTTAATTTAGCAATTACTAAATAATGGTCACTGGCACAGTCAGCACCTCTATGTGTACGAACGTCAATTATACTAGTATGCCTTCTCTTATCAATGAGAATATGATCTATCTGATTATGAGTTTTACCATCTGGAGAAGACCAGGTATATTTATGGATATCTTTATGTTTAAAAGTGGTACTTTTCACAATTAAATTCTTTGAGGTTGCAAAAGTAATCAATCTTATACCATTATCATTACTTAATTCATGAAGACTTTCTTTACCAATCGTGGGTTTAAATGTCTCTTCTTTGCCAATCTGTGCATTACAGTCACCTAACAGAATTTTCATATCATACTGAGAAAATTTATCAAAGACCTGTTCTAACTCTGTATAAAAATCATCTTTATTATTATCATCTTTATCTTCCGTTGGTGCATGTATGTTTATTAAAATAATTTTACACTCTTTGAACTCTTTTTACAACTTATCTTTTTCTAACCTTGTGATTTAATTCTAAAACATGTTCAGAAAGCCCAGTCTTCAGAGATTGTTCCCTAATATCCTTGTCATGCTCGTCCCAACGAGTTCCCATGCTTCTTCCAGTTTGTCCAATATATGCTTTATTACAAGAGCAAGTTATCTTATACACGCCCTTCTCATCTCTGACTTCTTTTCGCCCCTTTCCATCCTTTTTGTATTCAGTAAAGTATTCCTATATATTTCGGGGAGCTCTCATTCCCCCTTTTAACCTGATAGTGATACTAATGTGAAATGCGGTTGAAATAACTTCATCACAAAATGAAGGAACATTCGGATCTTTATGGTACTTTGGATGAAGGAAAAGATAAGGAGAAAGAAAATAATAATTAAAATGTATTATATACACTGCTCAAAAGAATTAGGGGATAATGTGAGTTTAGACTTTGCATGGACAGCCAGACGATAGATAGGTATGAAAACCAAGAATGCCAGTCAATGGGAGTCTAACACATGCCAAACAGGCAAGGCAAAGGCCACTTGTGGAACATGAAGGCAAAATTAGTGGTCAACAGCAACATGTTACATGGGAGTCACCAACGATGGACTCTGAGAGAGCAATGTCGCCGCATGGAAATGGACCTCTAATATGGTGTGTGGTGTCCAGCAACCGCTAAAACTGTTGCGCATCGCTGTGGCATAGAGAGAATCAGGTTATCCAACAGGTCTTGGGGGATTCTGTGCCACTTCTCGATGAGGACCTGTTCAAGCTCCTGAGAAGTCCGGGGAGGTGTTTGCAGACTTGCAATACGTTGCCCTAGTGAGTCCCACGCATGCTCGATAGGATTCAGGCCAGTCCATCCGCTCGATACCTTCCTCGTCAAGCATGGTGTCCACCAGCTGTGCCCGATGAGGTCGAGCATTATCGTCTATAAAAAGGAATGTGTTCCCTACCGCTGCAGCGTAAGGTACAACTATGGGTCGCAAGATCTCATCACGGTATCGCACTGCTGTCAGCAATCCATTCCGGACACTGTAGAGGTCTGTACGAAGACCAATACTGATGCTGGCCCACACAAGAACTCCACCACCACCAAACGCATGTCGTTCTAGCACAAATTGTGGATTGTTTCGTGTTCCTCTTTCCCGCCACACAAACAGTCGTCAATTATCGGGATACGTGCTGAACCGAGACTCGTCACTGAAAAAAACCGATCGCCATTGTTCATGGCTCCACGCACGATGTTCTTCAACCCACTCTCTGCGGTCTCTCCGGTGACGTGCAGTGAAGGGTACACACACCATCGGTCGACGGGCAAACAGGCCTACCTGATGAAGGCGATTCCATATTGTCTGCGCCGATACGCGTCTTCCCGTAGCCACGGTGAACTCACGTTGCAGTTCGGTAACATTCATTCGGCGGTTTCGATGGGCTAGTAATGCCAAATACCGGTCATCTTGTGGGGTTGTTGAAGTTGACCGACCCTGACCACGTCGTCTTCGTACCGTTCCGGTATCCTGAAAACGCCTCCACAGTCTGCAGATGACACATTGCGACACTCCACACGCTGCTGCCACAACTTGCTGGGTTTGACCACCTTCCAGTCGTCCAATTGCTCTCCAAGCAGTGGACTCGCATAATTCACTTTGCGGAGGCATCACGTAATCATCCTACAGCAGCACTGCCTTGTTTCAAGTGAACAGGATGACACAGAGAGGGCAGTACTTCTGCCCATTCCGCTCTACGCTCAGGTCATGTGATGTGGAACGTCGGTAGCCCCTGGTGCATATTCTTTTCAACTAGGGTGACCAGATGCATACATTAAAAAAAGAGGACAGACATGGTGAAAAACGAGGACAAATCACAAAAAAAGAGGACACCACAAAAAATGCAAAGATATTTGTCATTAATCTTAATTTAATCACTATAAAAATCTTACCTACAGTTTGCTTACACATACTTATCAGATGATCTGATTTTTTCCAACTTCTTTGGAGTTTTTAAAAGATAATCGTAGAAGTCAATACAAGAATATTCTTTGAAATTATATTGAATCATGATAAGCCCCTTTACAGAATCTACACTCAACCTGTTCCTTTCATCTGTCCATTGTGTTGATATTAGTGAGAAAATTCTCTCCACATTTGCATTATGTCCAGGTATCGAAAAGAAATATTCTGCTATCTTTAGAAGTTCAGAATGGCAGTCAGAAGACTTGCTTGATTGGAAATATGTGGTCCATTTCTCATTACAGCTCATATTTTGTAATTCAGGATTACCACTAACAAACTGCTTCAAGTTACAAAATTGGTCAAAACATTTAACATCGTCAATGTGAATTGCTTTGGACCCTAAGTATTTCATACATTCTTCAACATCACTGTACTTCAGATTTGTTAAATTCATCCACTTAAAACACTTAAACTCATCAAAACTTTGTGACCACTTTTGTATGTATTCAACACAAGACTCATACAGCAACATAGCATCCTTCATGAATTGTTCTACCTCTTTAACAAACCCATCTTTTTCAGCACTTTCAATAATTTCTCTTACCTTTAAACAAAGAAAGCTACCTTCTAATCTGTTCGTCAACACCTGACAAACATAACTAAGAATGTCTATAATCTCAAGCACAGAATTTTGCTCTTTTTCCAATTCTTGGATTTTAGAATGGAATATGCCCATAATTGAATGTAAATGCAACAAATAAGCTTTACTTACCAAATTTTAACTGCAGATTCGTGATTAGGAGAGCAAAAGTAGTGAGTATGTCGAATTTGAAACAAATTGGAGAAACTCCCGGTATTGTAAAATCGCTTCACAATCATGGCCTAAAAGTAATAGTGCCCTCTTGAATTGACCATATTTATGATTAATGGCATACTTGCTAATAAGATGACCATGTGTGGTAATTTGGTTCTAGTTAGATATAGCGAAAACACATTTAACTCGTTTATTTTCAAATTAATTTCATTTGTACTTACCTCATATGCATAGTGAAACATTTTTCAACTTGGGATTACTTTTTTTTTTCAAATCTTGATTCACGCTGTCTATCGTCAGCTGATATGCAGTGTTACCAAACTTATGAACCGATAATTGCCGCACAAACTATTCACAAAGGTTTTTTAAGCGAAAATTGATCCACAAACCATTCACGGAAGGTTAGGTTAGGCAAACATAGAAAATTGAATTGAAAAAAAAAAAAAAAACTCGCACGTTATCTTGTAAAACTACTGTGTGGTTGCTACACTAACACTTATTAACTGAAAAATGATGGTTTTTAGGCTAAAATTGATCCACAAACCATTCACGGAAGGTTAGGTTAGGTTCAGTTAGGTTAGGCAAACAGAAAATTAAATTGAAAAAAAAAAAAACGCTCGCACGTCATCTTGTAAAACTACCGCGTGGTTGCTACACTGACAGGGGGTTACATAATCGAAGGCACGGAACATTTGATTCACGTATTCCACGGTAATGGTGGCACAAGCTATCGTGCAACGGTGATACATGAATGTCGAAAATTACATTATTTACCGGCCGAATAAATTGCAGGAATGGAAAAAACACTATTCCCAGCTTCCAAAAGTGCACAGGAACTCAATTCCATAAGTACTTTCCCGTCTTTTCTCCTGTAAATTTCAAGAAATGTATTTTCGCTATATCTAACTGTTACCGGTAATTTATGTAAGGTATGCTAGCAAATGCATTTAAAATTCTTGAAACAACTGAGAGAAAAAAATGATACTAAAAATGCAACAAAAACAGGAATAATACTGCAAAAATGGACTAAAAACCAAAAGGGCAGAAAATGCAAAATAAAAACAATATTTTCTGGTTCTGACTGAAGTGAAACAGACTAGTTTCATGTTTAGTATTCTCTTCAACGCCCAGAAAAAAGATGATTTGTCAATTCCCTGACCCTATTTATGATAGCTACTCAATGAAGTACTATGTAATGAATAGTGTTATGATTAATAATAATTGCAATTTTGTTCCATCACTATTTTTTTAGCATTAAAAGTGGCATTCGATCGATTTCGATGCTTTTTGCAATATGAAATGTGTCTCAGTGTATGAAAACAACAAACAACAGATATACCAAAAAAACAACCAAAAAAAAACCTTGCAAATGATTTATCACACCTAACACTCCAAACCCAACAATCTACAATTATAAACACTACTAAATCTCAAACAATCTAAAATTGTAAACACTACTAAATCTAGCCCTTGTAACGATAATTTTAAATTTTGGTTTCGTTTTCAGTATGTCGTGTTTAATTTGCTTTATTTGATAATACATTTTAATGTAATGAATGGTTGCAATGTTGGAAACATGACTATTACTTTCCATATGCAAACATGTGTTCTTACTACGTATTTATCTACTTGAATTATTACATGTACCTACCTTTGTTTGCTACTGAGACGTAAGTTCCAGCAGTGCATATCTTACATTCAGCTTCATATTTGTTTCTTCCTTCCTTAAAAGCAGGATATTTTCTTCCGAGATCGTTAGTGAATTTACACTTTCGCTTCGGCATTTCATGAAAAGAAAATTCTCACCACATTTTTCTGTATCGCTCGTATGACCCACGTGTATCACAGATAAAACTTGCGGCGAATGAAAAACTGCACTCGTAAACAAGGTTAATGCACAGACTAAATGCACACACGCTATATGCGCACAGATTAGAAATAGGCTATATACGTTTCCGCTTGCATGTGGGACGCATCCAGTATCTACGTGTTCAGCGGGCAAAGCAACGAGGAGTTGGAATCTGATGACTGATTCGTGTAAAGTGTTCGTGGTTCGGATCGCAGATGATGATCAGTGAGCATTGCTCTAATACTTAACATGCCAAGTGAGGTTTTTGGACGTAAAATAACAAGTGGTGATCGTTATGCATGGAACAATTTCATGAGCAGTATATTGACAATGGTCCAAAAAGGAGGACATTTTCCGATTTTTCAGAAATCTGCCCGGACGCCGGACAGACACCGAAAAAGGAGGACATGTCCGGATAAAAGAGGACGTCTGGTCACCCTATTTTCAACAGACTTTTGTGATTACATAACACTACGATACGTATGTTTACCCACAGAGCAACGATTTGTGCATGTTAGTGGCGAATTCCGTCAATATCGCATTATCCCCTAATTCTTTTGAGCAGTGTAGATAGGTAGTCGAGCGGGTTAAGGCGTTCACTCGTCTTGATCGTTTGCTGCGGGACGGTGTAGGTTCGAATCTGGCTCTGGTCGGAATTTATTCGGCCTACGTATAGGGCCGGTGGCAACCCACCATCGTGAGGAAATTGGGAAGCTCCGAGTGAGTGAGCGTAACCCGGTCGAGAAGACCTACAACAATGGCTGGGGGTTCGTCAGGCTGTCTGATCACCTGTCACCCCAATACTGGTCTAAGACCTCCACGCTTTAACAGGTGACGGAGGAACAGTGTGGGAGGGAGACCAGCAGTCGGTAGGTAAGCCAAGGCCCTTCAAGGTGCTGTAGCGCTGTGGGTTATGTTATTTATTATATAGATAGGTAGATAAAAGAAAGAAGGGCCCCAAAGGGTTAAATAAAAAGCAAAGAAGGAGAAAAAAGACAGTGAAAATTTTCGCAGACTTGGTTGCTGCATCTTCAGTGTAAGAAAAAAGACGGAACCAGAAGTTCGAAATCTGGCAGATTTGCCAGGTCTTGATTGTAGAAGAAGTAGTGCGTAAAACAGAAAAAACACTGTTTTGTCACCAGGCTCATCGAAACTGTGAGTGGGTGGGCAGGGCAGGGTAGGGTGGGAGGGATGTGTTGCAGGGGATGGGTGTTGGGGAAGTTACTGGGTGGCCTTGTTCAGGCCAGGGGGAGTGGTTGCACTCATGGCTGATATATAGGCCCTCTCCCATCTTTTGCGAACAGAGGTGTTGGCTGGTTGGGGTAAGAGATGGATGATCGCTACCCAGAAGCAGTCATTGAAAGAGATATTGTGGTTGTTGGTATGGACGGCGACTGTGAAGTCCAGGTTGTGGGTGGAGGAGCGGTGGTTATTGAGGTTGGAGGTTGAGGGTGGTTGATGTTTCCCCCAGGTAAAAATCACCACAGATGTTGCAGGTGAGGATGTAGATCAAGTTTGAGGTGTGGCAGGTCCCTTTGGGGTGGAGGATAAATTTGCCAGTGGCCGTGTGCACCTGGAGGGTGTGAGAGGTAATAAGAATGAGGCAGGTTTTGCACCTAGGGCAGTTGCATTTGTGGGCAGGGGGATGTTGGTTGAGGTGTGTGGTGAGGGAGTGTTGTGGACCAGGATGTTTTGGAGGTTAGGGGGCGTTTGGCCAACAATACATTTATATATATATATATAAAAATATATGGAGTGTGTAAATGCCTTAATGGAAGAAATCTTGAACTGCTAACTGCTAGTTTGAGGTTCCTTAGTGTGCCTTGTATAAGTGTTACGTTAGTCATGGAAAAAGTATATTTTGAAGTTTTTTAGAAAAAGTAAAGAAGGAATGAGCAAAACCATGTATAAAAGTTTGAAGGCCATTTCCCATGATTTTTCACTTTGTAATGTAATGTTCTGCGACACCAAGAAAAGCAGTGCAACTCTGGCAGAATTCGAGCATGCACCTTCCATCACATGGAATGCATATCAGCAGTATTCGTTGGGCAAGAAGTAATAGAAAATAATTTCTTGAGCAAAAAAAAAAAAAAAAAAAAAAAAAAAAGGTAAAGTGCTCCCCTGTGCTTAGCACCATGCCATGAAGGTGTATAGGGGGTGTGGGGTAACACCCCACACTTTCTTGATCCAGTCATGAGTGGGGGTGATGTGATCAGCATCATGCCCCTGACTGCCTTTACCCCCCAGGGTTTCCCCAGGTACCCAGGTCATTCAACACTGGGTGGGCACCGGGGCCGTTTCCAACGTTAGAAAAGTTCCCTGCTTTGAACCAGCCAGGGATCGAACCGGGGACCTTGAGCATGGTAGTCAGACGCATTACCGACTGAGCCACCGCGGCCACCTTCTTGAGCACTGCAAATCCATAACGTAATTTTGATCTCGCTGTCTACTATTACGGAATAAATATGGTGGTTAAAGAATGAAAGCTTTGGGATGCTAAACACAGTGGAGGGAGAAGGGGAAGGTGGTGTGGGTTGGTGAATTGCATACACAAGTGATATTCTTCTCCTCGGTCCACATAGCAACAGGTGATTCATTGAATAGATATGATGTCATAACAATAGCTTTATGACCTACAACTAAGAAAGCCATGTCTTGAACCTGGATTGCACTGCGCATTATGTACAAGATATAATTGTTTGTCACTTTTCCTCATCAGAAACCAGGGTGCGCATTATACATGCATGTACTCAGCTAGTAGTAGAAATCAATGTTTGTCTTTGTAGAACGTTGTTGCATTTGTGATGATGGCCGTGCAGTGGTTGATACCAGACATGCCCAGAGAGCTCCACGATGAGATTCGAAGGGAAGCATACCTCACCAACGAGATCATTATCAAGCAGGAGATGCTGCGAGCTAGAGGAGAGGCAACAGGGGACACCAATGCCTGGCAGCCAGTGCCAAGGGCTTCCGAGGTGCTTATGGTGAAACCCCAAACTCCCGAGGTGAGGCTGAGGAACAGGATCGATCCAGATTCAGAAATTGTGTAGGGGAATTCAGTAATGCATGTATTGTACTCCTTATAATGAGTATTATTTACGAAGATGTGATGTTGTACATTTGAATATATATAAATCTCTATCGCAACATTGTATCCACTGTAAGGGCTATGGTGAATTTACATGTTTCGTGTTACCATTTTCTGGTAACAATATTAAGAAACTGTCTGTAGTGCTTTAAATCGCAGGAAGCCTTTGATATGTGATCATTTCCATGGTGCTTTGATTTTTGAAAATCTCTGGTTGTGATATATTTAAGCCTTTAGCCTCTGTGTTGTACTGTTGACCTCTTGAGCTTTTCAAGATGGCTGTTATGGCTAGCATTTAATGCAGGAAGCGAGTACAAGATGGAAGATTAAATGGTTAAATATATATATAATATATGAGAGCTTTATATATGTATATACATGTATGTGTGTGTGCCTCAAATACATAAATGTTTCAAGGAGCCTAAAGTAGACAAGAGTTTTCCAGTGTAAGAAAATGTATAATTTTTATGACTTTTAAAGAACTTCGTGCATATGCAACTTGACTCGTAGTTCTACAAATGTAGATGTAGAAAGTATGATTGAAAGACAAGAATGTTAACTTGTTACAAGTGAGTGTAGCTGGTGCAAAATGGCAAATATGACCAATAGGTGGCCCTGACTGGGTATCTAAAGCTTGCAGGGCCCTTCCACAACACATGCAGCTTATACATACATGTCCCTGTAGATAACGATGGGCTAAGTAGTACCTACATGGTTTTGTGTAAAGGGGACATAACTTGATGTCACATGACTTGCACCCATGTACGAAGGTTAGGACTACAAAAGGATCTGGCTCTATGCACACACTTTCTCTGAATTCATATGTACAAAAATACGTAAGAAAATAAAAGGCACTGCACATGGTTCTTGTTCCAAAGGGGCAAAACCATGGTGAAGGTCCTAGAAATGAGATTGAAACACACAAGTTTTAGAAGAAGAACCATATACAGGTTCCCCATTATATTTTCTTCTTGTGAAACTGTGGTTATACAAACATTCAAGGAAGTGGAATGCAGAATGCAGGCCCTTTTTATATCAAATCAATGCAATATTTGCAGTGTGACAAGTCTTCCTGTCGAATGCTGCAGCCTTTAACAAGTTTATACTCTTGTTACTGGAGACCCTTTAGGAAAATATGATTTCATAAGCCAAATATTTTCTTGTGTATAGGAAGTTATTCTGCATGATAAATTTTCATGTGCAATGTTTCTTCTAATGTAAAAACAAAGGTAAATCTAAAAAAAAGGTAAAAAAAGACTTTATTGTAATGCTTCCATTGTAAAGCTTTTCAGGTCCCAGTGAGTATTTTTTTTATGTAGGAAGTCTTCCGCATTTGATGTTCTTATTCCATCCCTCCCAGTATAAACCTTTCTCTGTTTTCTCTGCACATAATTACGTCCATAATTTATATGATTTTTCAACTTGTGTGTCGTGTATTTATTTATAAGATTTTAAATCTTACTTCTGTATAATTTTCCACAAGATTTTTTGTAGTGAAATAATTATATTGATGGATGTATAATGTACAGGGTGCGGCACTTAAAACCAGCCTGTCCCTTCATAAGATATCATTAGATGAACAATTTGAATGATTAAGTGAAATTAAAACAAAATCAAACAAAAGCAATACACCAAATGAAATTTAATGTTGTGTGTTAAGATTATGTTCTGCACCTGCACCGTAATTCAGGTGTGCAGACAGATGGTAGTCTGTCCCTGGGAGCATTTGCAACAGATCCTGTACGCCTCCATTTCCCAATCAAATCCTGTATTGTGCATTTTGCTGGGACAGGACGTCCTGGAAATTTCTCCTGAAACAACTTCCTTGTTTGCACAAAGGATCCGGTGTGCACAAAAGCTTCAACAATTGCAAAACGCTCAGGAATCAAATACGGCATTATCATGGCTTCACCCAACAAGGCCTGATTCTCAACTGCTTTCACTCGACCACGGGTTCACAAGCCACCTGTTGGTGAGAAACAGAATTAGTAACTCATGCAACGCCATCTTCTGTTGACATGTTCATTTAGATGTTTTACATGTTCATTAGCAAAGCAATTACATCGGGATAACAGTGGGCTGGTTTTACGTGCAGCACCCTGTATCATTCTATTTCCCAAAATGTTTGGCAACAGTTGCAGTTACATTAACATTTCTTTATATGTGGTTTGAAGTAAAGCTGAAATTGTATTACGATTTTTGTAATGACCAAAGAATTTGTAATTTATATGTTGGAAATCCAGCATCTGTGGCAGCTGAGAGTAGGGTGATTGATTAGATGATTATTTGTTTCCCATTCATTGCTGGAGTTAAGACAATTAGCAACATTGTTACAATGCAAGGTTATTCGCACAAAGTATTATAATTGCACCAAAATTATCTATGGGGTCAGTTGGGTAATCATGAATGAAGGAAGAAAGAAAGCAACTATAAGCAAATAATCTGAATGGCAAATTATACAGGATTGTTTTAGTTTATGTAAAAAGAGGATTACTTCCAGTTCTGGAACTCTCTTATCAAATTTAGCAATGTTAAAAAAACAATGGCCTGAGGTGTTTTTGAAACACTAGCATTAGACCTCCAAAACTGGAAGAATTAATTTTTCTTAAGTGTTCATATAAGCTAGTTTTATCGTGATTGAAATATTTGCAGCTGTCACTAAAACAAATGAACATCTTAAAAGAAAATTATTGTCTTTTTACGTATTTTCATTAGCATTCAATGCAACTTATTTCTTACCAATTGTACATGTAGTTAATGGATTTATAGCCATATCGTGGTGTTTGTTTTACGTTTGCATGTTGATATGTTGAAGAGTTTAAATTGTGAGAGTTGTTGCAATGAGTCTCTTCTGTGTATTCTTTTACTACACTTTTATATATTTACCATGTATAATATAATGTGTGTTTAGAAGTTAAAAAATGGTAAGAACTGGATTACTTATATGCTAGAAGATATTTATACAGCATAGATATTATAGATATTTGTGTAGTTACTAATGCATTTCATGGAATGCTTCAATTTCAGCATAACTAAAATATGATCTCGTGCAAATTCTGTGACTGTGACTATAAATTTTGTGGAAAATTGTGTAATATGTAGTGCTGTTAAGAGTAATGTGTGTCATTGCCTACCGTGATGCTTATTTCAAAAGTATAGGACCTGAAATAGTATCTGCCTACCTTCCAGTTAACAGTTGGGTCATTTCATTTGAGACGGGAGCCTTGATGTTATGGATTTCACTATTTTTGGTATTGTGGTCCTCACTTAATTTTGTAGTTGTTTTGCTTGACTGCATGGCAAGCTTCTTGTTTTAACTCTTTCACCATAGCTACCAGAGGGAGCTGCCATAGCCAGTTTTCCTGCAGTTGTATATTAATTGTTGCAAGCCTGCCAAGCAGTAATGCAACACATTCCTGTGACGATAATGGCAACAGCCACAGAAATTAATAGAATCTCTGGGAGAATTCACACTGAAGAGACATGTGACACGAGAGTTTCACACCAATGAGACAAGCAACACTTGTTTCTTGCTCAGTTCGCATGATGGTAACAATATAATTGCATTAATCAGTTTATTAGTCACCCGAAAAAACCTAACAAGGGACATTGTTACATGTAAATAGCATTGTAAAATATGTGCAAGTTATTGAAACGCGGGAGAGGCATGTTGTGCATGAGAAAACAGAAATCATATGCACTAACCTCAAACTGTGTAAGCTAGACTTTCCACCCTGGATAAAGCGCAGCTTGAAACCATGTCCTGGTATTATTGTTTTGTTTTTTTTAAGTCAATGCTCTTAGCGCAAGAATTTTCCTCGTAAATAGCTTTCCACTATTTAAGATTTTATACATGAATTAAGATGTACCCATGAAATTAAATATTTATAAATAGATTCTAGTATAATCATAAAAAAGTAATAATAGTTTGATTACATGTAGGATTGTTGACAAATACAAAAAATATGCATGACGAAGTGATAAATTCATCTCCTTGTAATGAAGTGATCCTGGGTTTGATACCTGGTGGAGGCACCAGGTAGGTCCAGTTCTGATTAGTCTGTTTCTGCATAAAATGAACTTAAAAAACGAAAACTCACAACTCTAATATCGTATTGGGATTGTGTTATTTGTGAACCACTTTCAGCAGAACCTTTTGCAGCTCAGTATAGTTGATACGAGGGCCCGGCAGTTGAGAAACAATGCACTAGACTACTTTACCATGTTGACTGATCTATTTTGGACTACGTGCCTTCATGTGCTGGCTTTGAAAAATAAAAGCAGTCAACACCCTAAATGGACAAAACACGACCTCTTTACACGATGTTTAAGGCAAATTGCAGCCGATAACTGCATCAAGAAACTTAATAAAGTGAAAAGAACGTTGTTAAATCTTAAAACATTGTACATATCGATACTTTATTATAGCAACAAATTAGAGCTTCAAACACGTTGTAAGGCCTCCGGTTGGACACTCTTCTAGAGTTTAAATATAGCTCGTTGGAGTGAAGCATTCACTGTGCATACGCGAACAACAAACTGAAGTGACACAATGCACGGTATTGAGAAAACTTCACAGTCCGAATGACACTCGAGTGACATGAGACACGTGCAGCTTGTCACGTTGCTTAGGTTCGAAAGATTCAAATGATTACTGAGCGTTCGCTTGCAATCGATACGTGTCTCTTGCAGAATGTTGAGTGTCACTTGTCTCTCTGGTGTGAATTCTCCCTCAATTGTCAAGTTTGTGGTCAAAGTAGTGCTTGATTTTAGTATATTAATGTATTACCATGTTTTCTGTTCTCATAAATATGAATATAGTGTTGACTTTTTAAAGTTGGGAAGTTAGAAATAAAAGTAGTGCCACAAATATTGCTCACTAAGGAATTGTTAACTACCTCATAAATTGGCTGCAGACTTGGACTTGCTGTTGTAAAACTAATGCACATTCCAAAAGAAATTTGAAGTTGCCAAATATGCTCATTGCTTAAAATTTTCAAAAACTGAAATATGTGCAATTTCAAAGCATGATCATACTTTGTCAGCATCAAGGTTCATGCTTTTTTTTCCCTATTGGAATCTTATGGAATGACTCTGTTAAATTTAGGCTTTAGGGACCATCAGGTGAGTTATGCATCCAAAAATTCAATAATCCATTTCGTAATAAAAAAAGTTGAATAAACGTTGTCATATTATGTACAGAAAAAAATATCAAAGCAGATAGATGTACAAATTGCAGTACAGTTTATAACAAATAATCTGCTTCTACATTCTTCAAAGTAGCTACCCCTGACACTGTACCCAAGTGGTCATGGGTTGGATACCTAACTGGAACAGGTTTTAGTGCTGCTCTAGATCCAGTCCGAATCAGTGGACATAATTTGACACTGTTCTAATTATAAACAACGTAGATATTGGGGAGAATTTCCATGTGTGATAAAATATTCACACCTGCATAGATTTGTAAAGATACTGTACATGTATGTTCCTATTTACACCCATAAAACATTCCACAAGTTTAGGAAGCAGTACTTAACTTACTCAGGTTAATTTTTAACATTTATAAAATGGACCAAAAATTTTAGATTTTCAGAGAAAATTGTACAAAGTAATTTAAAAGCTGCACACTGGTAACTTCGATCATTTTTAAAATATATATTTTTATTATGAAGTCTTGTCCACTGATAGATTTACGTATTTTTTACAGGTGAATGTCTAGAAATTTTAGTCTTGAACATTGGTTATCTCTTCCCTCCCTTTCATAATAATGATAAATTGCTCAATGTTATGTGCGAAAAGATAACAAGAAAATACCTTTCAATTTAGATTTTCCTAGAAATGGCACACTAGAAATAGTCAATGTTGCCCTCCCTGGAGATTTTGCTCTGGACATCTGTAGTTACTGAAGTGTTGTTTGCATTAAAACATGTTGTGTTGCCAGGAGTCAAAACTGGTATTGTGGTGATCTATCCATCTAAAATGCAAGGCTGCTGAGGCCTTCCTGTTGACCAAGCAATGATACTGGTTATACACTGTATCATATTTCACCCATTTGGATAATTAAGGTGCATGCATTTAGAGTTATTCAGATACAAAAACAATTATGGCAGTATGCATAACACTAGTAAGCAAGCAGTGAAGAAGTTTGGCTTGTTTAATATGAAAAAAAAGAAGATATTCAGACATTAAAATACAGTGTCAGTAAAATGTTCAAGGACATCAAAGAAAAAATGTGTATGTTACTTACACCATTTAATCATGACAAGAGATGCAAACTTGGTTCAATAGTGAAGTGCTGAAAGCCCATCTGGATATGCCCTGGCATGGAAGCTATCAACCTGCAACATTCCTTCATTGTTACCTGCTGTCAAAATACGATCACAGCAACCTGTAATTCGTCAACATTCGTTGGCTTCATTTTGGACCACCTGTACATTCCACAGGTTCTCAGTGTCCTATCATCATAGATTTCATTCCTATGCATCTTGTGCAGTTTAAAAAAAAATCCAAATATTCCTGTATGATGGTTCAAAGTAAAATTAAAGAATTAAAAATATGTCAATGGACAAGGCTTTATCCTCAAAAGAAAGAAGAAACTAGTGTATGTATGTATGTATGTATGTGTGTGTGTGTGTGAGAGTGAGGATTTTCATGTTATTAACAAATCAAATGAGACCATGCAGCTTTTGTCTCCCCCTGTGCAACTGAACAGTTTTGACAGTATTTCTAACATCATTAATAAGTCGTCAGTCCTTTTAACATTTTACATGTGCATTACAGTTTGGAAAACTTACTTAAAATACATCAAAATACAACAAATCTGCTCACCTGATGGAGACCTATTGTATACACACACACACTAGGAAATAAGGCCACACAAAATGCCATATGTGAATTATATTCTCTACATACCGGTAATTGCTAATTATGCTGGAGTATAAACAGAATATTGCAGTATTTTTCTAAGTACTGTTGTAAATGTATTTTGTGTGAAATATTTAAATGTTATTCAAGTATAGAGAAATTATTCATGTTGTAAATGTCTTGTATTTTATTAGTATTTTTGAATGATGTTATTAACATATGCATAACTATATACAACTGTGTTAGTGTGATCATGATTGTTAAGGTTGCTGTTGTGCATTTGAGTTCTCTGTAGGATTAGCTGTTAATATTGCGTAAAAGACCTAACTTTTATAGGAGTGTTTTACATATTATAATCATAGTGAGAAAATTGTTGATATTTTGTTGTTAACTGCATTTCAAGTGAAAATAAGTATTTGCACATCATGACAAATGTTCAGAATAACCTGGTGCAGAAAGTTTGTCATAACTTAAACAGAAATCCCAGATTGAATTACTAAAGTATTTTTTCTTTATACAATTTTGAACATACATTGGAATAAATTGATATATGGAATGCTGACTGATTCCCGTAAATTACTGTAGGGATATGATGAGGTAGGAAATTTGCAATTTTTATGTACTCAGCTGAACTTTCTGAACTGATTCCAGTGCTGGTTTTTAACCAATTCTGATATGCATGATTAACACCATAGCAAAAGTTAAAAGAATTTCTAAAAAAGAATAGAGCTGTGAGATTTGAAATCATTACATGAAAACAAAACTTCAAAAACACATTTCTTATGAGTTAGGAGTTAGGAGAAGAATACAACATTTAGATGCCAAAATTATATCAATGTGTTCTCTGTGATCAAAGTTTAAAAAGCAACAAAATTGATATCTGAATCAGTTTTAATTTCCAATAATGGTTCTGATGTGCCATTTTCAATCAATATTCATGCATTGGAAATCAAGTTCGTTACATTCTTAAAATTTACAAATACTAGATATTGTACTAATCTAATATATAAAATGATAAAAATCTTATCAAAGCTAGGTTTTCCACTCACATTGTCAACCAAGAAATTGTCATCCTCCTTTATCCCCTTAACCTGCATTTTATTCTTCCTCCATTTCCTTGGCAGTGCAGGTGGGAGACAGAGAAACATAGAAATAGTATATTTCTTTTATTGTGTGCTGTTTCTGGTTATCAATGCTTAAGAGCATGTTCTGTCCAGTATGTGGCATAAATATATTAGGTGAATATAATGTGGTGAGAACCATTTCCAAGTAATTAATCTTAAAGCTCATTAGTTTTCTATAATTTGTTGGAAAATGTGATGCATGTTGTACACAAATAATTCTCATGTTCTGATATTGTACAGGAGAAATATTTACCTATGTTATTTCACACTGTTCATGAAAGACTGTTCATTTTGGTAATATGTATATGCAGTATGTAACATTCTTATTCGTACACACGGATTTTCGAAGAAAATATCTGAAAGGAAATACACTCTTTTGAAATTGTTTCTTTACAATTCAATAACTAATATCATTAGGAACATAAAATCTTACCCAAATTCTGTATAACCAATGACAATAATAAATTAAATGAAACTGAAAGAGAAACATGCCAATTTTTTGTACAACTTTTCTATTCGTACACTTAATAATATAAAAGAAAAAGTATATTCAGAGCAAATTGACTAATAGTTCTAATACTTTGATGCATATCCTTTGGCTTTAATTACTGCTTGATACCTGTTCTTCATAGAATTAACCAGTTTCAGACATGTTTCAGAGCTTATTTTATTTCGCTCGGCTTGCACAACAGTTTTCAACTCTTGTTTGGATTTGACGCCTGCTTTATGGACTTGCCTCTTCAAAATTGACCATTAATGCTCAATGGGATTTAAGTCTGGACTTTGAGCTGGTTTTTGTAGTAGTTTGGGCACATTCCATATTAACCAATTCATGTATACTCGCACCTTATGCTTATTGTCATTGTCTTGTTGCAATTTGTAGATAGGTGGCATGGCCATTTTTTGGGCACTCTGCTTTACATTGTTCTTCAATATGTCCAAATAGACATGCATCCATGATACCATCAATAAACTGGATGGTACAAACACCTTTGGACGACATACAGCCCCAAATCATTAATGACCCACCACAGTGTTTAACTGTTGGAACTGTGTTAATGTGATCATTGTCTTTATTTGATTTTCTCCAGACCCTGTTTATCCCACCTGACCCGTATATATTAATCTTGAACTAGTCTGACCATATGACACTCCCAAAATTCCTGGTCCTTGTGGATGTGCTCTTTCCCGAATGAAAGTCTATTCCTGCGATTCACCTTATTTACATATGGCGTATTTCGTTGTATTCTGCCATGATATCCATGCTTCCACAAGGCACGCCGGACAGTTTGATTGGCCATCATCTTGCCAGCAACATTTTCTACTAACGGTCGTAACTGAGGAACACTTAGTCAGGTTTTCTAGCACTCTGTTGAATAAACGTCATGAATGCTTTATTTTAAAAAGTCTCTCTTTTGGTTTTCTCGGCACATTCTGTGTTGAACCTTCCTCTCTAAATTTGTTTACTATGTATTGAACTGTGAAGTGTGATTTATTGACTGTTTGTCCAATTTTTCTTAACGAATAACCTCTAAGGGCCAAATTTATAACAACATCCTTCACCTTGCCCATTTCGAACATGCTGATAGATAGACGATAGGCCTACAACAATACCTACGCCAGCATTCCGCTTGACGGGGAGCACGCCTGCATGTTCAAACTTGTTACGAAGTTGCAAACTGCACGAAATTGCCCGAATAGCGGTGGCGCTGTATGCGAGGAAGATTGAAACTCTTGCCTGTACGAATAACAATGTTGCATGAAACAGCGTGTTTTTCTTTTTTCACACAAATTATATGCTTTGTTTATACACTTTGAACATACATTTTTATTGACATTTGTTGGTGAAACCTTCATTAACATTAATTTCCAGGTACATATGAAAATGATCATATTACTAGTAGATATGACATTTTTTCCTCGGAAATTCTGTGTGTACGAATAACAATGTTACATACTGTACCTATATCTTTCTTATTTTTTGTTACTTTTTCCTCATGTTGTTCATTAGCAGCTATGATTGTCTTAGATATTTACTTGAATTAATTTGTTTGTTTGCATCTGACAAACTTGAAAATTTACTTTTTCCTGAAAATTTAACATATAAATTTATTGCTGTTATTTTTAACAAAACACAAATAGTGCACAAAATGCATTAGTACCAATGTGGTTTTATGAACATGTCATTTTTTATACTAAATCTTTTAATAAAATCAATGTGCATAAGAGAGATGGAGATTTGTTGTACAGAGAAATTACTCTGAATTCATTTTTAACCCTTAGTCCGCCCCCGTAACACATATGTTACAAAAAAGTATGTCCCTAGTAGCCGCTGTAACACATATGTTACAAACAGCTTTAGATACAATTATCGAGGGTTTGCCACACCTATATTTGTATATTGAGGTTGAAACACTGACAGTTCGTTCGGGAACATGTTTTGCAATCGTGTTTACGAAAATTCCAACTCTCCACCCCCCTCCTTTCTCGGAATATGTCACGTGTTTGGGCTTGGGCTCACGTGTTGGCTCTCGTCAGTTGACAGACACAATAAATGCTTGGTATTTACGATGCTGTTTTCCTCCAAGCTTCCAACGCTGTGATTTAGTACTGATAAGGCACACATTCTTCTTTGTGTTTAGACCTAGTGATCCAGCTGAAGTAGTGGCGGGGGGGGGGGGGAGCGAGGAGAGAGGGGATTGGATGAGGTTTCAGCTTTCTGTCGCCTCTATGTTAGAAATGCAATGAAGCTTGACGATAGCCAGAGGCGCCAGAAGCGTGAGTCTATCCAGAAGTAGAGACAAAACAAACGATTGCAAAGGCTCCCTTCCCTCCTCTGTTAGGAGAGGCCTCACCATAAACAGTTAGTATCATATAACAGCTCATCGATTTCCCTAAGGTACAATAGTTTCCTTCCGGACATATTTCCACAAAGAGCCGAATCAACAGGGAAGAAATAGATTCACAGTAGCTACACAAGATGCAAGTGCGAACAAAAAAAAGCAAAAGTTCTGGTTTTCTCCCCAAAGTAGCTGGAGAAGAGGGGGCAAACTCCACATTTTTATGATTTTTTCATTGAAATTCGGGGGATGCAGCCCCCGCCCGAAACCCCCCCCCCCCCCGCCCACAGTTGAGGCATCCAAATTTTACATGGTTGCATGCACTGATGTTCTACCTGCAAAACAAAAGTTATCCGAAGTAGATTGGTCCCATAGTGTCAGTTATATAACAATTTTATGAATAATATGCAAATTGGCTAAAATTCGCTAGAGTTTTAAGTTTTGCCTTATTATTCAAATTGTATTGCACCCACGAACATGAATCAAGTTTCACTCTGTTTCGGAAGGTCCATTCTTTGAACAAAAATCAAAAGTTCCGGTTTTCACCCTAAAGTAGTTGGAGAAGAGGGGGCAAACTCCTCATTTTTATGTTTTTTCATTGAAATTCGGGGGATGCAGCCCCCGCCAGTAACCCCCCCGCGGTTGGGGCATCCAAATTTTACTTGGTTACATGCACTGATGTTCTACCTGAAAAACAAAAGTTATCCGAAGTAGATTAGTCTCATAGTGTCAGAGTTATAACAATTTTATGAATAATATGCAAATTCGCTGTTTTGAGGAAAAAACAGTTTTACGTTTTACCTTATTATTCAAATTGTATTGCACCCACGAACATGAATCAAGTTTCATTCTGTTCCGGAAGGTCCATTATTTGAAAAAAAAAGCAAAAGTTCCGGTTTTCTCCCCAAAGTAGTTGGAGAAGAGGGGGCAAACTCCTCATTTTTATGTTTTTTTCATTGAAATTCGGGGGATGCAGCCCCCGCCCGTAACCCCCCCGCGGTTGGGGCATCCAAATTTTACATGGTTGCATGCACCGATGTATTACCTGCAAAACAAAAGTTATCCGAAGTAGATTGGTCCCATAGTGCCAGAGTTGTTATGATTTTTCTCCATTATGTATACGAATTCAAATTTCGCGCTCAAAGCCTCGGCGACACTGGGCTTACTTTAGTCAGACCGCGCCGCGTACTAAGGGTTAAAAAATATGAATTGTAATTTTATATTCAAGAGAAGACAAAATTTCAGAAACAAACATATACTTGATGTATCTCTTTTATGTTCATCTTTTAACTTCAGGAAGTGAAGGGAAAGTTATATAACTTGAACAACTGAATGTCTGAAATGAGTAAACTTCTGTGATAATAGTCTAAAAATTATTGTAATTTTAAAATAATATTGTATGTAGCATTGAGAAGCCAGACCTTGACAAACTTTTAAAATTTTCATCAAAACAAATTTGCAAATTTGAAAAATATGAAGAATTCCTAAAGAAAATGTGTTGGTGTAGAATATTTATCTTCAACAGTTCTTTTATTTTTCCCACTCTGTGAACTGCCAATTGTCACCTCCCTACTTTTTGCAGGTCAGCCATTCTATATATTCAGTATTTTTAATTAACAGCAACAGGATTACAGGTGAATATAACATCTGCCAAAATATAATTGCTGAAGTGCTGGACAGTAATGCTTCAAAATACTACATAAATTGAAGTATTTAGTAGAGTGGTGGAGACAATACATATTTATTCTTATATGCCTTGAAGCTTTACCGGTGGTGAATGTTGTACATTTTCTCTCATGCTATCAGTCAGGTGAATCGTGGAAGAGTTTCCAAACTGTGTGGAGCTAATGTCCAGTACTTGATAGAGATTAACACTCCAAAGTTTGCAAATCCTTGAAAATGAGAGCGAGATTAGCTTCCCAAATTTGGAAGTCCCATGAGGATGAGGGATATTAGCTCAAGGCTTGGAAAATTTCCCAGAGTTGATCTGGTGGACAACCTCGTGAAATATCTTCATATTCAATGTTTGGATAAAGTGACACACTCGTTAAACCTTCGAAATGCCTCCACAAAAAAGTTATGTTTGTTCTTGTAAAACTGAAGAAATAAAATAATGTATATGTCCATTTATAGCGTGAATGTGCTTGTAAATGCTAGCGTACACTGATAAATTAACTTACAAGTGCTGAAAACTATAAGTTGTCTTCATATTGTTGAGCGTACTGTTGAGGAACTCTTAGTGGTAGCTTTTTTAAAAATGCCAGTTGCTCTTCAGCCTTTATTCATTCAGGTGGCTATAAGCCTCTTAACAAACATGCCTACCTCAGAAGTGCTTAAATTTGAGCTTAGTGTAACTAGCATGTGTGAAAACGTTCTGTATGTGTGCCACTTGTGAAATTTTTATTAATTGTATAAACAACGATTTTAATAAACTATTGGTGACGTTATGAGATTTCCTTCCATTAAACCTTTTCAGTGCCTGATGGTACACGATCTGTAACAAACTTCAATTTGGACACTCGAGAGTTATGGCAGCCCAAGTGTTTGTTAATTCAAATAACCATTGTAAGATTGATTGTATTCCTATAGTGTGTATAATATAAATATATACTTGAACTTAGGTGGCACAACTGAGCTTTGCTGATACTGAGTTTGAGCTTTGACCAAATCTGCTTTTTTTAGTGTTGGGGATTCAGAGCCACCATTTTGAGATGCATATTTTGAAAAATAAAACTATATACACCTTCAATTCCTCGTAAAAATTTATGCTGTAACCATTGTAATTACTACTCCCCACTTTCGTGCCTTCCCAAAGTGGTAAGATCGTCACCTTGTAATCATAGGGTCCTAGGTTCGATCCTGTGTGAATGTAGCCATGCACTACAGATGCATTATTGCCACTTGATATTTTTTTTTTTTTGCCAATATACTAAAGATCTTGGTACTCTATGGAAACAAGATCATGCAGCAGAGAAGCAGTTAGGATGAAACTCGTGATTTTAAACTCTCCCTCAATATTTGCATTGTTGCTTATCCTATTTTACCTTTGCATTAGAGACTTGTTAAATTTTATTCTAAGAGGCGCTGAAAGCATTCAGGATAAGAGACTGTTTTTAAGAGTTCGTAGCATTGAAATGAGACATCCATGAACAAAATCTATTATAAAGTAAAATCGTTCACATTGATGCCCTCTACATGCTGTGAAAGTAAGTTGGTGGTTTACAGAAACAACCTGGCTCAGTGCATAGTCTTCTTGGATTTTTTTTTTTTTTGCAAAAAGTGGAGTACGACCATTATTTGAGGTTTTTTTTTTTAAATAGTGCCAGTACTTAAAAATCATTTATTACTAAACTGTCTTTGGTGTAAGATTAGCGTGCATAAAATACTCATGAATATATGTTAAAATTGAATAGTTCAAATCGGCGCACATCATTTCTTCCTGACAATTCAGCAAATATAATTCCGGTCTGAAAAAAGTTCTAGTTATTGATTTGCGTGTTAGTCAAAATATTACTTGAGAAAATTACTGCAGTGTTGTAAAGTATGGACCTACAAAATGTAATCTCTGTGAAGGTTGTGTGCTGCTGTCATTAATTTAGTTATCCGACATGCCGATCTGATGATTACACGAAAAAATAATGTTAACCAATTTTTGGTCTGAAAAACAGTGTGATGATTGATGTAAAATACGGTATGTGTATAAATGTGTGTTCTTTACTTAAAATCTTTACCGATGCTCTTGAAGTCCCCCAGCTAGGGCATTTTATGCAAAGCATCCACTCGGTTACCTCGAAGGCTTGAACATCATCTCCCACCTAATTGATTTGCAGGATTGAAATATACATAGTTTTTTCATAGTTTATTGTTAAACCTGAGAGAGTTGTATGTCTCCATTTGCTGTTGAATTCTACTTGTATCAGTTGGAGATTGAATTAGTATGCTGATATCTTAAATATTTTAACTTAACATCGTAACAGACAAATCATGCACCAACTCATTTTCCTTCATATAATCACACTGAAGCTTCATTTGCCCTGTCAGATGGATTTCTACATCCCTTCAAGCTAGCTAAGACCGAGATTGCCCAGCTCAACATGCAGCAGAACCAACGCACAGGCAATATCACCAATTTGAAACACATGTAAAGCGTTTAACGATATTAAAAGTGAAAACAGTGTAGACCTTTTTCCCCGGCTTCAACATTGAAAAGGACAATACTAAAACATAAAATATAATAGAACTTGAGCCTGATTTGTTTCTTAAGTTTTCCATGTATATATACCAGGTGTTTCATAAATAATTGTGGGGTTACCAAAATTTATTGCAAGTAAACTATTGCTTATGTTAATGAAACCAGTCCAGAACAATCTAGGAACGCAAATAGTTTGTGCGGGTATGTTTTGTTAAGCTGAGGGTTCATATCCCTACCACTAGGCAACACTCAAATCACCCACCTCACTCCGTGTTTTGTGCAATGTTTTGGTACCCAAGATAACTGGCCCTCCCACCGTGAGATTTCTTTTTGTGACGTTTCATCATAGACAGGGTATTCTTCTCGCAGATGCCACATGATATTGCAGCCCTAAGGGAGCGTATCATCGCAGAGGTAGACACTATCAACAGGCCCATGTTGATGCGAGTGTGGCAAGAACTAGACTATTGTGTCAATCTGTGCCCTGTCATCAGTGGTTCACACATTGAACATTTGTAGGTGTAGGAAAAAACTGAGTTTCTCATTCGTTCTGGATTGGTTTCATTAACATACGAGGTGTGGCTAGAAAAAAAAAAACTGGACTGTTCCTACAAAATCTTTTATTGGTTATTTTGTACAATACAAACATTATCCCCTTCAAAGTACTCCCCTGCACTAATGATACACCGCTCCATATGAATCTTCCATTGCTGGAAGCAGTGCTGGAAATCATTTTCTGAAACAATGTTCATGACCTCGGTCGCTTTTGTTTTCACAGATTCTATGGTCTTAAATCTGGTTCCTTATTCTTTGGGAACAAGAAAAGTCTCACGGAGCAATACCCGGCAAATAGGATGGATGTTCTAACACTGGGATTCCATACTTGGTCAAAAAAGCCTTGACTGAGTGGACTAGGGATGGCCAGATCCGGATCCTAAAATTTTTCGGATCTGGAATTTTTGGTTCCGGAGTTTTCAGATCCTTCTTCTTCCATTAGCATCACAACCCTTTGTGGGTTTTAGCTTTCTCAGACAAATCGTTCCAATCTTTCCTCTTCTTTGCCATTTCTTTCCAATTTCTAACTTTGAGAATCCTTAAATCTTCGCATACATCTTCAATCCATCTCATCCTAGGTCTTCCAATTGGTCGCCTTCCCATAGGTTTCCATTCTAGTATACGTTTTATAGTTCTCATGTTATCCATTCTTTGTATGTGGCCTAACCATTTAATTCTTTGACTTTTAATATATCGTATAATGTCTGCACCATTGATTATTTTTTCTAATTCCACATTATTCCTTATTCTCCAAATATCATGTTCTATCTGTACCGGGCCAAAGATCTTCCTTAAAATTTGTCTCTCACGATATACTTAGTTTGTTTCTATCTTTCTGTGTTAGGGTCCAGGTTTCAGCAGCATATGTAACCACTGGTCTTATCATAATAAGATATATTTTCATTTTTGTATTTCGTTTCAGAAGTTTCGATTTTAACAGGGATACATTTGCATAATAGGCCTTATTACCTTTCTTTATTCTTTCATCTATTTCAGATTCTATTTTATTGTTTTCATTAAGTGTAGATCCAAGGTATGTAAAATTACTAACACATTCAAAGGAGTAATTATTTATTAATATTGATCTATTATTATTCATGTTTGTTCTATTAATATTCATGTATTTAGTTTTCTTTTCATTAATTTGTAGTCCTACTCGTGCAGCTTCCTCTACTAGACTTATAAACGTTTCTGAAAGAGCTTTCGGATCCAGATCCGGAATTTTTGATCCGGATCCGTTTGGCCATCCCACATGAGCGCTTCTTTGGAAAGTAAGAATGTGTTTATAACATATTGTTACCTGCTGATATACATACATACATATACATATATATATATATATATATATATATATATATATATATATATATATATATATATATATACAGGGTGTATACAAACATGTGTCAGAAACTTTAGGGATTTATTCGTGACATCAAAACATAACAAAAAGTTCATATGAACATGGGTCCGAAAATCCTTCGTTAGGGAGGTATGAAAGGAATTCGCTGTAGTGACTCCTAGTTGTGTAATGTACCTCAAATGTGCATTTGTACTCACTTTCTTGTGTACAGTTGGGCATGGCATTTGTTTTTTGTTTATTTTCTCATTGTTGTTTGTTTTGTTTTACGGTAACTTCCATCACAACACATCACAACGATGTATCCAGTGTCTGAAATGACGGATATGCACTACATGTACGGCCTAGCAGATGGGAATGCGGACGCAGCACGTCAACGTTATGCTGAACGTTACCCTGGGAGGCAGTTACCTTGTGCACGAACGTTTGTACGACTACACCAACGCTTGCGAGAGACAGGCACATTTGAGAAGTGAGTTGCAGATGGTGGGAGACCACGCGATGTACGAACGCCTGAGCTTGAAGAACGGGTTCTTCGAACTGTGGATGAAACTCCATCAACCAGTACAAGGAGAATTGCGAGAAGGGAAGGCGTTAATCACATGACGATCTGGAACATTGTGCATGAAAATCTTCTGTACCCGTATCACCTTCAACGGGTGCAAGGATTAAAGGAGGCAGATTTTCAGCCACGAATAAATTTCTGTCAACGCATGTTAGGGCAGTGTGCTGTGTTTCTGCAGTTCTTAGCATGTACCTTATTCACTGATGAGGCTGGCTTTTCACGTGATGGGATCTTCAATTATCATAACAATCACATCTGGGCTTATGAAAACCCTCATGCAGTGCGACAAGACAAACATCAACAGAGGTTCAGCCTCAACGTGTGGGGTGGAATCATTCATGATCATCTCATTGGCCCTTACTTCTTTCCTCAACGTTTGACTGGACAAACGTATTTACAGTTTCTCAGACATGAGTTTCTGCATTTACTTGATGATGTACCTCTAGACGTCATCCAACGAATGTGGTTTATACACGGATAGTTCGCCAGTGTCTTGATAACCAGTTTCCGAACAGATGGATTGGTCGCGGGGGATCCGTTGCATGGCCTGCCCGATCGCCAGATTTAAACCCAATGGATTTTTTCCTTTGGGGACATTTAAAATCCTTGGTGTATTCAACTCCCGTACCCAATGTTGATGTTTTGAGGGAGCGTATCCAACATGGATTTGACCAAATACGGAACACACCAGGAGTTTTCCACAACGTACGGCAAAGTATGGAACGCAGGCTCAGGGGATGCATGGAAGCAGGAGGTGGTCACTTCGAGCAATTTTTGTAAATGGCAATGATTTTGGTAAATGTCTCATTTTTGTGCCATGAATATTAAATCCTTTCATACATGTAGATTTATTTGGTCAATGTCTCATTTCTTTGCCATGAATATTATTTCCTTTCATACCTCCCTAACGAAGGATTTTTGGACCCATGTTCATATGAACTTTTTGTTATGTTTTGATGTCAAGAATAAATCCCTAAAGTTTCTGACACATGTTCGTATACACCCTGTATATATATATATATATATATATATATATATATATATATATACATACATATACCACATGAGGCACCTAAAAGTACCACCTGAAATAGCGAAGATACCAGAAACAGTAGCGATGTGAGGTTTGCGGGAAACAATAATATCAAATGGGGCTCGTAAATTGGAGGTATGGGGTGGGTCGAAAAATATCGACAAATGGGGCATCTGGAGCAAAGTCATATTTTTTTAAATGGAACGATATACAATAACATGCATAATATACAAGAGCACACGCAGAGAAACATAACGCTGTTGGTCTCGTGCATCTACTGCACATAGGAACGAAGATATGGCCATGTGAAAATATGTAAACAAACTAACAAGTGGCCCACTTGACCGTCAGTACTACAGCATGTACAAGTATGAAATGTCGGAAGCCATTGGACAAGATGAAGACAGAACGTGTTAAAGGAAGAAAAAATACAGTAGACATCGTCAGCACCATGTATTTGACAGTGTTACAGCATAATGAAAATGACCATGACAGTATGTCGAAGAACCACTGCGTAAGAAGCGAAAACCTGTCAAAGTGTGTGTTCAAAGTGGTGGCCGTCAGCTGCGATACAGGTAATGAGGCACCCAAGCAAAGATCGTTGCACAGAATGTAGCATCTCGTAGGGAATGTCCCTACAGGCCGCAGTAATGCGGTGTTGCATATCCTCTGGAGTTGTTGGCACATCCCGGTAGACAATGTCCTTCAGCTTTCCCCACAGGAAAAAGTCTAACGGTGTCAAATCTGGGGAACGAGCCGGCCATTTGACAGGCCCTCCACGTCCAATCCAACGATTTGGAAATGTATTTTCCACACATGCTGTAGCGCATCTTGCACTGTGAGCTGGGCACCCGTCATGTTGGTACCACATGTCCCTCCTTGTCTGAAGTGGTATGTCCTCCAATAGTACAGGCAGTTCATGTTGTAAAAACTGTATGTATCGGTCAGCAATCAGTGTCCCTTGTATAAAAAAAGGGCCAATGAGATGTTCACCCACTATACCACACCACACGTTCACACTCCATGGGTGCTGGCGTTCCACTTGGCGAAGCCAATGTGGATTTGTCACCGACCAATAGTGCATGTTCCTTAGGTTGACATTTCCATGATTGGTAAAAGTTGCCTCATCAGTGAAGAGGATACGTGACAAATCGGGTGTGTCGTGTCGTAACATCCATGTGCAAAACCGAACACGGTCCACAAAATCATTCCCGTGAAGTTCCTGATGGAGGGAGATATGATATGGGTGAAACTTGTGTGTGTGCAGAATGCGCAATACACTTCGCTGACTCATCCCAGCATCCCTGGCAATTTCACGGGAGGTAACGTGCGGATTCACTGCAACAGCGGCGAGAACATTTGTTGCACTTGCCTCACCTGTAGTTGGCTTGTTCCGCACACGTGCTCGTGGTGTTACACTTCCGGTGTCTCTTAATTTAATAAATAACTTAACAAACAGACGTCGAGATGGCTGTCGTCTGTCCGGATATCTCTCTGCGTACACATGGTAGGCTTCTGAGGCATTCTTTCGGCATTCCCCATAAATCAGGATCATGTCCGCTTTTTCTATGTTTGTGAACACCATAATCTTCGCTCTTACCACTACGACTGCTTGCTATGAACTAACACGATCTCGTGGACCTGCTTATCAAAACTTGCTCTGCGTAAAGGCAGTTCTGTCAGGCATCTGAGAAGTCTTACATGCCATGGTACTGACGGTCAAGTGGGCCACTTGTTAGTTTGTTTACATATTTTCACATGGCCATATCTTCGTTCCTATGTGCAGTAGATGCATCAGACCAACGGCGTTGTGTTTCTCTGCGTGTGCTCTTTTATATTATGCATGTTATTGTATATCGTTCCATTTAAAAAAATATGACTTTGCTCCAGAGGCCCCATTTGTCGATATTTTTCGACCCACCCCATACCTCCGATTTACGAGCCCCATTTGATATTATTGTTTCCCGCAAACCTCACATCGTTACTGTTTCTGGTTTCTTCGCTATTTCAGGTGGTACTTTTAGGTGCCTCACGTGGTATATATATATACGAGGTGTGGCAATTAAATAACGAGACTGGTGTCATAACTGTGATGTATTGCAAGAAAGTTACAATTGACTGGTATCCCCTTCAATATACTCCCCTCCCCTATCAATACACCGCTGCATATGTGTCTTCCATTGTTCAAAGCAATGCTGTAGGTCATCAGATGTCACACTGTTCAACAACTCTGCCGTTTTTCGTTTCACCTCTTCCACGGAGTGAAAATGTGTTCCCTTCAATGCACTTTTCACTTTTGGGAAGAGATAAAAGTCACAGGGGGCCAGGTCTGGGGAATACGGAGGATGGTCGAGCACAGGAATGCGCTTGGCGGCTAAAAACTGCTTCACAGAAAGGGCATTATGGGCAGGTGCATTGTCCTGGTGGAGGATCCATGCATCGTTCTTCCACAAATCTGGTCTCTTCTTCCTTATTCTTTCCCTCAGTTTGCTTAGGACTTCTTTGTAGTAGGTCTGATTCACCATTTGACCCTGAGGCACCCATTCAGTCATGATGATACCCCTGATATCGAAAAAAAACAATGAGCATTGCCTTCAGTTTCGACTTGCTCATTCGTGCTTTTTTCATTCTTGGCGATGTGCGAGTCTTCCAGTGCATGGATTGACGCTTGGTCTCGGGATCATATTGGAAAATCCATGTTTCATCACATGTGATGACACGTGTTAGCAATTCTGGGTCTGCTTTGAGTCGTTCCATGATGTCACAGCAAATGGTCTTTCGATTATCTTTTTGGTCCTGAGAGGTTTTTCGGAACAATTTTTGCACACACTTTTGTCATGTTTAAATTCTCATGCAAAATTTGTCTTACTGTCTCTTTGTTAATGTTCATCATGTCTGCGAGCATCCGAATGCTCAGATGTCTGTCTTTCCGCACAAGTTCATGAATTTTTTGAACATTGTCGTCCTTTCTTGAACTCACAGGGCGGCCGGGACGTTTATCATCTTCAACGTCTTCCCTCCATTCTGAAAATCGTTTGTGCCATTCGAACACTCGCGCACGTGACATAGCATTATCACCATACACCTCTTTTAACATTGCACAACATTCCGTCGGTGTTTTTTTAAATTTCATCAGAAATTTGATGTTAATGCGCTGCTCAACTTTATTGTCCACCATGATTCCGGCACTACTACAGAACACTGTCCTCTTCAAGCAAGCCTGCAAAGAAAAGAAAAGCTTTCAGAATCATGAAACAAGCAGTGGGTGCGCATGAAGGTTCAATATCAACAACACATCAATAGCTACCTCCCCCCACTATCCTACGCGACAGGAGGTGCACAGTCTCGTTATTTAATTGCCGCACCTCGTATATACTCCCTCTGTCCTATAATTATAGTCCGGTATGCCAAAATGATAACTTTTTATTTATGTTCTTTTGGATACTTGATCGGCCAATTTGTACTGATCCTTGAGTAATAACGTTGACTCATTCCCGTGTTTCATTTTCTTCTGTATACACAAATGTCACAGTTTGAATATCGGACCAGTACTTTGGGATAACAAACAAAAGTGTACCGGACAATAATTATGGGACAGAGGGATTATAGAGGGGGGCCAAAGGAATTTTTTTTTTGTTTCGGCTAAAAAACTATTTTAGGGGCAACAGGCCCCCCCCCAAATGTCAAGATAAAGACAAATTGACGCAGGGATCTGACCCCTGTGTCCCACTCTGATTTCCATGAAACTTGGCAGGTGTATAGAGGGGCCCAAAGGAAGAAATAAGTGTTCTTGTGTTTCAGCTAAAAAAAACTATTTTTGGAAAAAAGAAAAAAAATGGTGTTAGTTCAGAGATTTGCTACTAGATGGCACCACTTGTCAGTTTACTAAAAATTACATTTCTGAAAACGTTCTCACCAAGGGTAGGATTCCATCCTTCAACCATTTGGTTGTGGAGCAGCTGCCTTAACCACGAGACCAAACTGCCACATGCTTTGGGAAAGACCTTTTCTGCTATATTAGCTTCAGTGCAATCTGTAAATTGAAATGATACAACTTTGGGATGAACAGGTTTCTCTGAAAAAGTTCGCACCAATGGCAGAGATTCAATTGTTGGCCTTGTATGTGTTGTAGTTCCACATAGGCGGGTCAAAACTTCCACTACCTTTTCTTGCTAATTCAACATGCTAAATTACTAAATAAAGTGTAATTCAACTGATATGAAACCTGTGAAAAGGTGTCTTTACCATGATTCGATCATTTACATTCCGCATTGTTATACAGACCTCTTAATGCATTAAGAAAGCTAGAACAAGTTTACAAAATAATGTGAACATATATTCATGGTGAAAAGAATCAAAAGCATGTTTGAAATCCAAAGCTAAAATAGCACTATTTAGACCGACTACTAGACCAAACTCCCCCTTGCTTCCACCTTATGTTGTATTAGCTTCAGCAGAATATTTAAAAACTGAAAAAACAAAACAAATAATGAATACATGTCTCCGAAAGGTCTAGCCAAGGGGAAGATTTGATCCTTTGACTTTATGATTGAGCAGCAGCTGCATTAACCAATAATTCAGCTCCCTCTTGGGGAAACTCTTGGTAAGTACGTGGCAGAATATACTTTAGGACAACTGCTCTTTTTCCCTAAGTTACTGTATGTGGAAGAAAACTGATCCCTAAAGATGAAAGAAAGTGGGTTACAAGTTTGACTCGTAATCATTGAATCTCTGAATGCACAGCTTGTATGTGCACATTTGCTTCCTTTGCAATCTCAACTGGTCAGTCTTGTTCAATGACATTTGAGCATCTTTGGGAAAATTTATCAACCCAACTGTGTACCACTTTGAATGTCAAGTAGTGTGCTTCAAAAGATACATACAGAGTTCCCACACACCTGGAAAACTCAGGGAATTTGAAAAAAATACAAATCTCGGGGAAAATCTTGTAATTGATTGATGGTTCCCAATGAAGCAAAACTGAGGGATTATAATATGCTCCTGTCTGTGGATACTCCAGGCTGTTGTAGCATTTCTCTTTCGGCAAGGAACTCATATCTTATTGTTTGTTTGTCTGTCTGTCTGTTTGTTTCTTATTTTTAAATGTGATTCCAGGGCTGGTGACCAAGTGTATACCCTCATAAATTTTGCACTTTTTAAAATTTAATTAGCTGATTTCGATATTTTACATGACGTAAAATATATTTTAAGAAGTGGAAAACGCATAATAAAGATAACCTGATGTCCAAAGTTAACCAGTGTTCATCTGATTTCCCTTATTAGGGAGTATTTATAAGTTTTTTCTTCCTTCTTTTTTACAAAATAGTAAAAACTGGAGTGTCCTGTTTAGGTAAATATTTATTTTCTGCCATCTTTTGTATACAATATTGTTGATTGTGTAATTACTGCATTTAGAACAGAATTTTAAATACTTACTAGTGCCATATATGAATTATGTACTGTTCATAAATACTTGTTCATATTTTAAGTTTTTGATCATGTTCAACTATTGTTATAGTCATGACAGGACGTGAACTTTTACGTGCCTCAAGAGCTCACACATGTGTAAAATGGAATTACTTGCAGGACCAGCAGATCTACATAATATCATGTAGTCAAATAGTTTTCTCAACAGATATGCCAGAAACTTAATATCATGAAGTGAAGGGCAGTCGAATGGTGTATACTTATCCCCACATCACACTTGCACTTGCAACAGTCACTAACTTACCATTACGTACTAGCATTCCTCATCTTAGATTAGGCTTGTTTTGTTCCTGTCATTATCACTGTCACTCATAATATTACCAATTTTAAAGCATGTTTCTCTTGCAGGATATTTGTAGAGTTGGTATTTAAAGGCTCAGGCAAAGTATGTCTACTTTTGACACTAGTTATAATCCCCGGTGGATTGATCCAGGTGTCAACCCAGAGTGGTCTAAGTGGCTAGAGGACGTAAAGGACAGTCGGACACAAGCAAAGTGTAAAACTTGTAAAAAAGTGTTTGAACTTAGAAAAATGGGACGTGAAGCTATAGTAAGTCATTCAAAAAGTGCTGCACACAGAATAAATATTGAAGCTCAGTTGCATCAATCTGTGAAAAATTATTTCCTACCAAGCACAAAGTTTGATGGCCAAAATAAACCTTCTAGTGCTTCAGTAAAAAGTGAGTTAGAAGAGTCAACACTTTCAGTCCCTTCACCAAGTGAACCAAAATCTACTTTGGAAAATTTTGTTGTGAATGAAGATGTAAGAGCAGCAGAAATTATGTGGACTCTAAAAATGATCATGGGCCATTGTTCCTTTAATTTTCAGGCAGGCTTAGGAGACATTTTCAAGATAATGTTTAAAGATAGCAAGATTGCTCAGCAGTTTACACTTGGTCCTACGAAAGTGTCATATTTAATTTTGTATGGATTAGCACCATATTTTACAAATTCTCTTAAAGACTATATTTTGTTGAGTTCCTCCTTTGTTGTGTGCTTTGATGAATCTTTGAATAAGATTGTTCAGCGTGAACAGATGGACATTGTTTTGAGGTACTGGAATATAGTTGATGATCAAGTGTCCGATACCTCACCTCAGTATTTTTGGATCATGCAACAGCCAAAGATCTTCTCGGGAAGTTTCTAGAAGCTTTGTCATCTCTGCCTGTTCAAAAAATGGTTCAAGTGTCAATGGATGGACCAAATGTAAATTGGGCTTTTCTCCATGAATTGTCTAAACATCTGGTTTCAGATGAAGAAGATCCAGAGCTACTATCAGTTGGTAGCTTTGGTCTTCATGTAATACATACATGGTGCCTTTCAGCATGGTCACAAGAAATCTGGGTGGAGTGTCCATGAATTTCTTAGATGCGTCTATTATTTCTTTAAAGATTCTCCAGCTCGGCGTGCAGATTACACAAAAATTACTGGCAAAACTGTTCTACCTCGAAAATTCTGTGCTTCTCGGTGGGTTGAAAATGTAGCTGTTGCTGAAAGAGCTATAGCCATTTTCTCTGACTTGAAAAAGTATTTTCACTAGAGTAAATGTTTCAAGGGATTATACTGTTTGTCAAGAATTATGGCAGGGCTTAATGATCATTTTATGCTTGCAAGGCTCAACTTCTTCACGACTAGCTAGCTCATTTGAGCCTTTTTTGACAATGTTCCAAACCCCCAAACCTATGTTCCCATTTCTTCATGACTCCCTAGAAAGTGTTGTTAGAGATGTAATGGGGAGATTCATAAAAAGTGACATCTTTAACAATGCAAAATTAGTTTTAAATTAATGCAAATTGATGTCAGGAATTCTGACAACTTGATTCCTTTGATAAAGATTGATATTGGAATTGGTGCCAAAGCTGCTTTGGAAGCTAAAGAGGTGAATAGAAGCTTATGTTTTTTACTAGCTGCAGATTTTTTTTGCAGTCAACAACAGAGAAGAATGTGGAGCATAGTCCCCTTAAGTTCAGGTTGGTGAGAGCCGCTAGTTGTTTAGTTCCGAAGCAAATGACTCAGTTTCCAAAGCGATGTGCTCAGCGCATGGAAGACCTGATACAGGAACTTCTCAGGAGAAAGAAAAGGCTGTAACTGGTGATAAAGTAATTTGCCAGTTTAAGACATTGTTGCTGTCAGTAGTGAAAAGGAATTGAAAGAGAAGTTTTGTAACTTTTCAATCAAAACTGATGCACTATATTTTTTTAGAGGTGTTATGAAGGGTAAGGATGACTTGTCCGAGTTATGGAGCACTGTTAAGTTGGTTTTGATTTTATCACATGGCAATGCATATGTGGAAAGTTGGTTTTCTGTAAATAAGCAGGTTTTAATAGAAAACTTGAAAGAAGAGTCTGTTGTGGCTATTCGGCAAGTTTATGATGCAGTGAAAGTGGTAGGAGGAGTGTCAAATGTAGAAGTAAGCAAATATATGATCCAGAGTGTTAAAGGTGCACGTATTAGATACGAAGAAGCATTGCAGAAGATGAGAAAGAAATGTGATCACTAGGAAGACAAAAGGAAAGAAATGAAACGTAAAGCATGTGAGATCCATGCTATACAACCCAAACAACAAAAGATACAAGAAGAAGCAAAGGCTATTGCAGAACAATTAAAAAAATTGAAGCTTCTGAGAAGTAAAGTTTCTTAATTTGCTGTATCAAACATTAAGTACATTTCTTGTTTTATATTTCAGTCTCAGTAACTTATTATTCCTTTTGAAATCTGTACTAATAATTGTCACTTCATTTTTATGTTTTAAAAATTCCAATAATTTGTTTGTCTTAACTATTATTGTATGCATTAAAGATTAATTGATATTATATCCATTTATAAACATCTATGAAAAGTGTGAAAATATTTCAGTGTTCTATATCGGATATGTTAGAAATTGTTTCAGATTTGTTTAAAGTTCTAGAAAACTGGTCATCTTTGTTCTTAATTACATGCAAAGAAGTGTAATTTTATTTTATTATTGAACTAGTTTTGTTATTTGCATCAGAAAACAACAGTAATAAAGAAGGTGGGGATCGTATGGCTATGAGGAGAAATGGAAGAGGCCATTATAAAATTATAGTAGTCATTTACTGTGCATTCAATACTCTGGAAAAAATATGAGAATTCTGGAAAACCCAGGGAAATCTCAGGGAAAATGGATTTGGAGTGTGCGTGGGAACCCTGTACACTAACTTTTGATTACATACAGGGTTTTCTATATTCTTCTATGGAGTTATTTTTAAATACTTTTGATTGACAATTAACTCCAGAATGAATTTTTTTCCAGAATGCTAATTTTAGGGAATGAATCCCTTTGGATTCAAAATAAATGCAGCAAGGTTCAGATGGGCAGCACATACGATTCGCATAGTAACCTCACTAAGAGAGTTGTATAGCCCAGGTGGTAAGAGGGAGCAAGGAAGACCTAAATTAAAGTGAGTGGATGAGGATGTCCGGAAGTCCCAGTGTAAAACTTGGAAAATGGTAGCACAGAGTAGAGATCAATGGAGACAAATCTCAGAGGAGGCTAAGGTTCATCAGTGGACTGTAGCGTCAAAAGAAGAAGATCTAATGTATCACATATGCTATAAACAAATTCTTTCAGTTATTTTTATACAGCGGACAATTTCCAAAATAAATCGACCTATAAAACAAAGTCATGCAATGAAAACAAATAGATACGAACATTTGACATTTCAAAGAAACCAATTATATTAAAAAGCTTAAATATCTTCATTGCAATATTCATGGTGATTATTATTTTTAAAAATTCCAAAATACATATATATTGTAAATTTTATTTTTCACATTTTTTAGTTTACCATACACAAATTTAAGGAATAAAATATATTAAAACACTTGAAAGTACAACTTAACAATGGTTACAACATGAGTGATTCTTGCAACAATATTTGGCTTTCTGCAGAGCATATATGAAAACAACCTACATAACTTTATGTAATATAGCAAGAAATATTGGCTTTAGTGACCAAAAAAAAAGTTATTAAAACTAGTGATAGTAAAAAGTATGAATTTAGTGGCATCAAATAACAAATATTTATAACCAAACTGATACAAAAATGGCAAATGAAAACAATGATATATTTATCTCCTTTTCCAGATTGCTTTAACCCATTAGCAATTCACTTAAGTAAGTTTAACATGACATACAAAATAACAAAGATTACTCAAATAAATTTTGTTTCATTTTTGTTCCCCTTTAGTAATTAACATTAAAAAACTCTTGAGGATGGGTTCACATGAAGATCAATAATTACAAAAAACGCTCTCGCAAAAGGAACTAGTGATGACTAGAATGTACGGGAGCAAACAATTTCTTACATTGTTGTCCTTTCTCAGAGCATGACAAGTACCTGCTTACCATAATTGGACGGTGGGCTCTCTTTAAAGGAATCCTACCTTTTTGTTCTAAAATCTTATTCAGTCTTCAATCAATTTCCATGTATAAGCCATCAATACCTTTCAGTTCCAAATACAAACTTTACAGCAGAAAATGTGCATACAATCAGAATAAACATTGTAGTGAAAGCAACCAGTGTTATGTAACTGGATAGAGAAAGAAATACCAAATAACTGCTACTCATACCTTAACGTATTTCTTTTTTTAAAAAAAGCATACCGCAAGGGTGGTATCCCATGGGGTTTGAATAATTGGTAAGATTACCTTGATTTTGCAGACAGTGTCTTGTAATGGAGATTGTGATATGCAAACAAAATTGGAAAATCTGATAACTGAGTTTTTATAAGTCCACTTTTGTGCACAGATAGGCTAATTGGGACTGGTTATGCAGTTTAAAGTAGGATCTGAACCAGGTATCGAACCCGGGACCCCTTGATTGCAAGGTGACGACTTTATCACTATGTCATCAGGGAGAGACAGAAAATCTGCAAAGAAATCCAAGGCGTTAAGTATCAACACCACAAAAACAGGCCCAATTACTATTGATGCGTAACTGGGTAGTGAGGTTGTTAAAGATGACAGTGGTACGTAAAATGTTTCACAGTGCATTCTGAAAGCAAATGGTGCCTTCGTGAGGAATTATTCAGTACAAAAAAGCAGTAAAATATCTATGAAGACCAAGCACTGCATTTTTCAAAGCAATGTTGTGTCTGGTTTTATATGGGTCTATGGAAAGATCACCTCTACTACAGACCTTCATTAATTGCTGTTCGGCAATAACTTTGAGCCTGTATAATCCTGAAGTCATTTGAAAACCAAAAACTTTGGAGGAGGACAGGAGACACTGAGGGGTCCATACTGATAAAATTTTAGGAAAGAAAATTATGCTATTGAAAGTGAGGAGGATAGGCATTAGATTGGAACCTGCAAGAGAGAATGGACATTGGAGCATTGGAAGAAGATAAGAGTTGGAAGAACCATCGGCAGGACAAGATTGTGGTCTCTTGTTGATGCCCAATGTTCCACAAGAGAAACCAGGAATTAAATCAAGTATGTTAACAACAGGTGCTGATTACTGTTATGTGATTCTGCTTAGTAGTATGAAATGCATTGCTGTATATAAAATATACTGTCAAACTACAACTTAAAATATACTGTCAAACTACAACTTAAAATATACTGTCAAACTACAACTTAATGTAAATTTTGTGACAGACATTCACCAGCATCTATTACGAATCTTTATTACCCTGTTCCAGATTCGTGCACAAGTGTGTAATTTTTGTTTTTGATGCAGATTCCTTTTTAGTCACAATGTTGGTGATTTGACAAAAATCTGATTCATTCTTTTATTTTGCCTGTGTTCTACTTAAATGTATTATGTATGTATGTATTATGAAAATATACTGCTGGACAATGAAAACCGGACACTTTAATATTTGACATCTGAATTGCAATAACAGCTCGCAGGTATATTACAGAATGTTCAGCAGATCATGTAGTACCATATGCACCATTCATAGGCTCGAACTTTGTTTATGCATTCGTACTTAATTCAGTTTCTGCAACATTTAGTTAGCCCTTGTACCAGAGCTTTTATCGACCCATTGCGTTATCACAAAAAATGCAAGTGTCCGGTTTTTTTTTGTCCAGCAGTATATATTTTACACATTTTATAAGAAAGCAACGCTCTAAATGAAATTTATAAATGAGGAAAATTATTTTTTTGAAGTTGCTGGACCATTGCTGGATAAGCGGAATAAGTAGTGTCAATGCATAATGCATAATTTGCCAACAGGTAAATGTGTTGATATCAACCACATATTTTGACCAGTTATGGAAGATATCAGCAGTGCAACTTCCAGACTTCAACAGGCTAGTATAGAATAAACAAAACACAGGAAGCATCAACAGTTCATCATGAAATGCCTTGCATGCACTTCTGATTAACTATTCAAAGACATACTGCAATTGTTTACCAAGTTTAATTTTTCATTGCAACAATCTGAATGAGTCCACACATGTTACATTTTTTATTATAACCATCTGAGCTTTCTATTCCTTGTTTAACTGCCTGACCAGCAAATCATCCGTCAAATATTATTTTTCTCATCTATGTGCTCTAAACAAAAAGAAATGGTGAAAAATTAACTTCCATTGCCTATATTATATCAGGAATGAAACTACAAAATCCTTCAAACACCAAATGTATCAATGTTTTATGGAACAACAAATTCTACTTCTGTTTTATACTTCCCTTGAGTGTTCCCATTTGTTTTTTAACTTTGTTCCTACATTGTAAACAAGAGTTTCAAACAATCTGAAATAGTCTTGAGGATAGGTAAGACCTCGTTAAAGTAGTCGATGATAACCGAGTCACCAGTTTACCTATCCTTATGACTTAGAGCAATTGCAGTGTTATTGTGAAAATGTCTTGTCAAGGACATGGGAACATTAGAACAGAAGTTAAAAGTATGTTTGATCTGAATAATAACATGATTAACTTCGTTGTATATGTTTAAAAAAAAAAAAAAAAAAAAAAGTTATTCATTACAGCACTGAAAGAATGCACAATACATTTTGAAACAACGGTGTAAAATAAATTTACAGTTAAAGTAAATCCTCAAGTACACAAAATAATAATAAGCATTACATAATTCATTTATAATATCTTGCTTATATGCACTGGATAAATTTTCAAGTATGATTCATACTCATGATCTAGCTCATTCTTGATTAGCGGTTCATTTATTACACTTCATAATTAAACATTAATTTTGGGTCCAATTGAGAAAGAAAAATAATTCACCATTTTTGATATGATTTATCTTATCTTAAGATGGACTGATATGAAACTTTCCAGCTACGAATAACCAAAACTCATAACTCAGCTTGTGATAACTGATTTGAATAAACTTCAAAATCAAAATAAGAACAGAATATTAAAAGTAACCTTTACATATGTTATTTATAAAAGTTTCCCTAATACAAACAAAATTCTAATGATCACCATATACTACACTGTAATTTTGCCTGTCATATTAAATGTTGTCCACAGAGTATTCTGTATTACAGTCAATAAGGATAGCTTACTCAAACAAAGCTAGCTGCAGCACTGATCAAGCACCATGTACAGTAGCTGACAAGATCTTGCATTGTTCTTAAACAAGTTCTTGGTACATAATTGTTTAACTGAATACATGGATGTTCTTTGACATACAAATTGCATTTTTCATACCACAAGACTTTCCACCAAATGAAAAGATCGTGAACTTACATTATTAAATATTGCATCTGGAAAATAATATTCATTTTTTTCAAATAAAGAAATAAATACTCCTAGTGAATGAATGAGTTTGATCTCTAACATATGACACATATACATTTGTAGTGAAAACAAATACTTTATTTCTTTCAACGTGACAGTTTGAAGAACCTTTTCCAAATTAAATTTATCCCAATACAAATGTATCTTAATAAAGATGCCTTAACTCACTCATGTTACATATGAGTGCACGACTTTCCTATGTACAATTATATTTATCCCGACATAAATGCATCTTAAAAAATACAGATGCCTAAAGTAATTCATAAACATATTCATCTATGTAATTTTACATTCGTTGAATACAACTAAAACTTCTGGATTTTTATATGAATATATATCCAAAGAAAAAATATTCTCATACAAAATAATGTATAGATTAAAGCAATAGAAACTGAAAATTCAAATATGTAATGGCCTTAAAATATACCCATGTCATTTTAAAAATAATGAAAGACTGGTTTTGATGAGCAACGTAAATGATCTATAGCTGCCTAATGACTTTCAGAGTTTCTAAAAAAGAGTTACAAAACCATATGAAAAGTAGTTTCAAAATTCTTGTACTTTGCTCTAGTCTCCATGTGGTACAAGCACTAGTCATATCTTAAAGCTTCCGTTTACCTATTACAAAACATAACATGTCTACAAATAGTATTAATTCGAGTATTTTATAGCAACTTATTGCTAGAAGGCACATTTTAAATATTACTATGAATACAAAGTGCATTAACACTTCAATTACACACGCACGCACACATATGTAAAAGCATCACTAAACTAGTTACACCAATGACTCCTTATCACTGTGGCGCTTCCGAACGCCCTTCCCATTATCTCCCGGCCCCATTTCAGAATCTGAGGCATAGATCTGGTAAGCATCTTCCATGTCCGTCACTCCTCTCGCCCTCAGCATTTCCTGCCTGATTATTATCTCGTTTGTCAAATACGCTTCTCGTCGAATCTGGTCACGAAGTTTTCGAGGCATATCAGGTATGCACCAGCGCACCAGGATCATTACAAATGCCACCACATTCTGCAAAGAGCAAGAAAGATGTCTGATGCTGTGAAAGTCAGGGATCATAAAAAAATGTAAGTTTGTATTTCACATTCGGAAAAGGTATAAACGTGCTTTCAAAATGAAAATGTTTAATTTGTGCAATACCTGTACATTTTATATCGAATGTCAGATGTCATTTTATGTGCTATTTCTTTATTCAAAATGATTGATTGATTGATTTAGTTTATTTTACTTCGCGTTTTGTGCCTCTTGGCTAATTTGCGAAGATGGGGATGAGTGATGAAATTGATGAATGGACATTCACAAACAACCAAGCCCGACCGGGATTCGAACCCGGGACCCTTGGCATCGCAGCACGATGTGCTAACCACTCGGCCACATGGTCGGGCTTTATTCAAAATGGACTGATACTTTGATATTTTATTCTCCACAAATATATGCCTCTACTAATGGTGATAACTGACAAAATATTGTGTAAGGAATATGAAGGATACATTTATCTTATCTGCGATATGCATTCTGACGGTTCTCCCCCGTTGTCACTGTCAAAAAGACTTCAAAAATGAAATTAAATTTTCGACTGATGGAAAGAAATGGATATAGATGAAATAATTGCAAGTGTAATCAAAGACCAATTTTATAAATATTTTCCCAGTGGCTAAGTTACAATTTTTTTCACACACAGCAGATCTACTATGGTAAGCAGGTCTACATGGTAAGCCAAAGACCCGGGTTCAAGTCCTGGTCGAGCCTGCATTTTTTTGTATAATCATTGTTGGTTTCTACAAATGAGCATGATTTGACAACCAGGTACATCACAATGTCAAAATAGGTGAACTGAAACAGAATTAAAAAAAAAATTCTGCATTTAACATATAGGGCATCCACTTGCAACTGAGGGACTAATTAAACCAGTTTATGACACACTGAATTATATTTTAGCAATATTTTGGTAAATTCAGATAGAAAACATTCTTCCGCTATACCAAATTGAAAATTGACACATTTAACTATTTCAAGCAGCTAATGCTATAAAGATGGTCATGAATTAGAAAAAATTATCTAACCAAGATGAGGGTGATGTAAGTTTGAACGACTGAAGCCCACTTAATATCCAGAGTCTAACCAGGATTAAATCTGGACATTTACTTAGAATCACAATAATTGTACAAAACCTTCACCATAAGAAAATGAACAATAATTTACCAGAAAGAAACAGGCAAGTGGAAGCTAACACCAATATTATATGGAAACGTTCCATGTTCCAGAGTTGCTCTTCTTGTTCTCGTGACCAACTAACTTCAAAGGTCCACTGCTTTCATTAACATAGGTCATGGCATGTGATAGAGAGGGTGGTATCACTGGCTTCACTGCACTGTCTACACTTGGCTACCACACTACACCAAGAAGAAAAGTAGAAGATACAGATGAGCACTTCACATCACCAGTGCCATCAAATGGTGGAAATCACAACTCCCACCAACCAAGTGTAAAGAATGCAGTGTCTTAGATGCTACAACCTAAATTAATGTAGGCAGTGTGACGTAAATCGGTCACAAGAACAAGAGGAGCAAAATGTAAAAAACAGATTTATTTTCCATACAATATTTTCACCAGGTTTACAGTACCGCACCATGAACACAAATATTTTCTGTAACTTTCTAGACCACCACCAGAAGAATTAAAACATTTGCCTAGTATTTTAGGACCCTTCAAAGAAGAAAATTACATGGTGAATATATATATGATTTATACCTGCATCTATCAGAAATAATTTTATTTCAACCTATTTGTGACCCATCTCAACAGGAGTTTAACAGTGATCTTGCTTTCTCAGTGCAGATGTTTAGAATATTTTCATTAGCAGACATCAATATAAATGCCTACTTTACTGTTATATTCAAATTGATTCTGAAAAATAAATAACAAATATCTTATTTGCACTTAAAAATGAGAAAACACTATACTTCCAATTTTTTTTTTTTTTTTTAGTATATTTGTGGATCATGTTGCAAGAAATCATGGATAAAAACTCTGCTTTCAATGCAAAAATCATTGAATCTCAGCCAGAAACTGCCACCTAGTGAAACACATATTGCATAAGAGAAGAAACAAAACTTGTGCACTTAGAATTTGAAGGGGAAAATGAGTGTAAGTTGAATATACAGGGTGGTGCAAAATTCCGTTTACAACGCTTGGGAGGTGAATCGCCAAGTAAAAACAAGGAAAAAATGCCATGTGAAAAAATGTCGAAATCGGCACCGTTTGCGAGTGACAGGAGTGCGAAAATTGCCTCACACCATGTGTAAAGTACAATAACTCAAGAAGGAAGAAAGATGGTAATGTCGGATTAAAATAATACAAAGAAAGTCGTGCCTGACGAATACAATGGTGCAGCAATTGAGGCCCAGTGTAAATTGCGCGAGGGGACTCTCAAAGAAAGTGGGGAATCCCCTGATGGAAAATATAGAAAATTTACTACTATTTTCTACATAACGTTAATGTTGAGATCGGAATGTAGGCAGTAAAAATGACGACGTATGTTCACATGTTCCACTACTGCTGGGACACCGTCCCACACTCGGGAAATAGGAAATTGACCCGATAATGACGCTATGCCGTCAGATTACGCTGAGATTGATTTCAGCTAATTGATACAGAAAGCCCCACTAGAGACGCTGGAACTGTAGGTCACCTGTTACGTATTAGCGTTGGTGGATACTACGTACAGAGTGTAGTCGACCGTTGTTCTTCATGTCTGTTCTGCGTGTCGCAGCGTGGAGTTTAGTCTGGTTGAATTGCGCCAAGGAATATTGTACGTACGTAGAGTACGTATTCCAGTGTTCTTTCTCGGTTTGCAACAACTGCGTGGACCTGTGTGACATTACGTGGGTGCTAATAACGGTAGTTGTGATCCGTCACTCGGAGGGAAAGTGCCCCTGTTGCTGGGCAGTTCTCGAACAGGACAATGGCGGAGTACTCTACCCACAAGCTTGCTGATATGCATCTCGTTTGTGGAGAGGCAAACCGAAACAGCCGTGAAGCACGGCGTTCGTATCACGAACGTTTTCCCAATAGCCAGTTACCAGCACATGCACTCTTTCAAAGACTTGATGCTCGACTGCGTGAAACTGGATCTCTACTACCCCGTAGGTGGGATTGTGGAAGACCCCGCACTGTGCGCACTGTGCAATTTGAAGAGGACGTGTTGCGGGCACGATACGAGACCGTCCTGGCACCAGCACACGTGTCATTGATCGTACGCCACAAACTCACCATAGCAATGTGTTCCGCGTTCTTCAGGAGGAGGGATTGCACACATACAAATTGCATAAGGTGCACCACATACTGCCCACGGACTTTCCCCTACGCATGGATTTCTGCCAATGGTACGTGCAAGAAACTCTTGCCATTCCAGATTTCCCAACAATAGTTTTGTGGACCGATGAGGCAATGTTCACCAGGGACGGCATGTTCAATAGCCACAACAGCCACGTCTGGGATATGAACAATCCGCATGCAATCATTGTGCGCCATCATCAACATAGGTTCGCAGTGAATGTGTGGCATGCCGTAGTAGGTGACCACTTGATAGGCCCGTACATTTTGCACTCTACTTTGTGTGGTGGGAATTATCGGGTATTTCTACATGACGTATTACCCGAACTTTTGGAAAACGTGCCACTGGCAGGTAGACAACGTATCTGGTTTCAACATGACGGCGCCCCCGCACATTTCGACCAGGGAGCCAGGGCATTACTCGGCGATCGTTGACTTGGCAGGGGTGGACCTTTACCGTGGCCACCTCGTTCCTCCGACCTCACACCACTGGATTTCTTTGTATGGGGAGAAATGAAAAGGCTCGTGTATGAAACCCCTGTGGAAAGTGCTCAGGACCTCGTTGCTCGTGTTAGTGCCGCTGCTGGGACAATTGGTGACATGCCAGAGGTATTTGACCGTACCAGACAATCAGTGCTTCGCCGATGCCATCTTTGTCTTGAAGTCAATAGCGGACATTTTCAACAACGTCTCTGAGTATACCGGTGATTGTGAGTCCCTATCAGCACCTCATAGTGCTGGAGATCGCTGTACTTCATACCATCGATCTGCATGTGCGGAGGTTGTTCGCTTCTCAATGGAATCCCTTCAAGATGAGCTGTGCCTGGAAATGTTACATGCCATTGTGTGCATTTTCTCGCCATTCTCCGTCTTCATTCCTTCGAGAATTACCCACTTTCTTTGGGGAGCTCTCTTGTAGTATGTACAGCCTGACGTCATGTTGCCATTGTTTAACTTTTGTTTTTCGTACTGCAAAGTAGTGTGTCAACATTAAGGGATTGAAAACATTTTTTTTATGATTTTCCGGTATTTTTTTCCATTTGCGACGGTGTCCCAGCAGTAGTGGGACATGTGGACATACGTCGTCATTTTTTACTGCCTACATTCCGATCTCAACATTATGTTGAAAATAGTAGTAAATTTCCTATATTTTCCATCAGGGGATTCCCCACTTTCTTTGAGAATCCCCTTGCGCAATTTACACTGGGCCTCAATTGCTGCACCATTGTATTCGTCAGACACGACTTTCTTTGTATTATTTTAATCCGACATTGATACCTTTCTTCCTTCTTGAGTTATTTGTACTTTACACATGGTGTGAGGCGATTTTCGCACGCCTGTCACTCGCAAACGGTGCCGATTTCGACATTTTTCCACATGGCATTTTTTCCTTGTTTCTACTTGGCGATTCACCTCCCAAGCGTTGTAAACGGAATTTTGCACCACCCTGTATAGTGGAACGCTGATGCTATGTTCCCAGATTTTCCATTTTTCCATTATACATGCAATCCTGTTGGTCCCAACATAGCAAAATATTACAAAATTTTCCTCGATTGTACTTTTTCTCACATTTTAAGTCCACCTTGGTCCCCTGAAAAAAAGGTAAATTCGGGTTTTGACTGTATTACCTAAGGTATAAACATATAAGGAAATATACTATGTAGAATCTATGTGAAAAATCTGTGGCAAAACCTAAGGTAATATTCAGCTCCATGCCATGAGGTACTTGCCACAATCAATATTATCAGTGTTTCAAAGATTACAGGCCGTGCACACTGACCGAGACAATATCTACACAGTTAAAACCAGCACCCCCCCCCCCCCAAATCAATGAAACCAGGGCTCATTCAGCTGCACAGTTAGGAGAGCAATGGGAAGATGTGCTAGAGCCCCGAGTGCAAGTTCTGGTTAAATGTCTACATGCGTACAGAAAAATGGACAGAAATTGTTCCATACCATCAATATGTACATACATACATGTTATGGTATATATTGAATGTTTGTGTGTGTGTTTGTTGGAAACAGATATCAACAGGTGTTAGACAAAAAGATGCTTTATGTCTGTGTTTGACCATTAGCTGATTGGTGGGGGTTAAAAAATGTCAATATGTGGCTGGATCACAGTGGTGAGCTATAAGTAGGGACAGTTACTGAGCAGCTAGGTTGAGCCTGGGAGCTATGGTAATGTGAAACTGATATGTATGCTCTGTCCCAGCAGTTCTGAAGAAACAAATGTTGGTTGATGGGGTTAGTTGGTGGATAATGGACAAACAGCCAAGTCACCTTCCTGGATGTAGCTGTGTACATTGCAAGAGGTCAATGGGCATCTTCCATTCACATAAAACCTACCAACCACCTCCAATATACTAGCGCAAAGATTTCTCAGACCTCAGGAGATATGTGAACTACAGACTTCCCTGTGAAATCTAGCACCAGTACTTGCATATCAGGGTTTCAAATACAGTGCTGGATATATACCATACTTAGCACACCAAAAAAAGTCATCTCATTTGCTCTGGCTCTCAGAGAACAACGCCGACACCAACCTTTACTCAAGCAAAGCTACACCTCCACTCTTCAAAAGAAACAAATAATCAAAGCTGCTGCTCATTCATCCCACACCTCTAACAAAAAAAAACTGGCACCAACCCTCCTGTGTTAGTAACACAATATCACCCAGAACTAACCAAAATCACACCCATTCCCTCCTCCTTATCGTCCACAGATTCTTGCACCAAGAATGTCTTCCCAGATAGATGTAGTGTGTGTGTGGGAATACTTTCTAGAGGGACAGTTACATAGTGGTTCAGATCCAACTTTAGACTGTAGGTCTAGTCCCAATTAGCCTGTGCATAAATTGAACTTAGAAAAAACTTGAAAACTAACAATTTCACATATGCACACATAAGCAAACATGCACCTACCTCAAACACAACCACAAATGCCAAGCGAGCTGCCAGAACATGCCAATACATTGCTGTTTCTTTATATTTGTTAGCTGACCAAGGAGGCTCACGATAATCTGGATACCTAGAATGATACAACAATAGTATGATGGAGATTTGTTACAATGCTCCCAACTGTACGATTCTAACCTACTCAGATTGCACCACTCACTGAACTTGTTTAGAAAATTGTACAATCAGAGGTGCATCAATAACACTTTGGAAACATACCAATACAAAATGAAAATAAATGTCTGATGAAAGGAGCGTGTGAAACGTCACAAAGAAAAACTGTTTTCTTATGCTTGTAATAACCGTAAACTACAGGAAAATAATTCTACAATGCAAGCAATGCGTACATACAAGAAAAACTACTAAATTACTGATTCCCACAAATACTGATTCCAATTCTTGAACACAACACTGTAATAATTTACAGTACTTCAGACTATTTACAAATGTTAAATATATACAGCATGTTTCAAAATGATTTGAACGATTTCAACTCCTTATAATTTTTTTATTAATTGTGCAATTTACTTAACATTTTACACATAAGTACTATAAATGTCCCAGTTTTAGTGGTAAAAATTGTAATACAGTAACTCACAAAAATACTCAATGTGAGCCCCCTTTGTTACCCTGCATACATCAGTTTGGTAGTCAAATTCTTCCCAGACCAGTTTCGGCATGTTTTCATCAACAGTTTGCACTGCAGCAGTAATGCGCTCCTGCCGTTCACAGACATCTTGGGGTAGAGGTGATTTGTACACAATGTCTTTGACATGTCCCCACAGAAAAAAAATCGCAGGGGGTTAAGTCTGGTGATCTTGTGAGCCAACATAAAAACTATTGATCATTGTGAGCAGCTCGTCCAATCCAGTGGTGTGACAGTCTCTCATTAAAGTAATTCCTAACATTGCGATGAAAGTGGCAGTTGATAGATAAAGTTTGCACTGTCGTGTTCAAGTTGAGGTATAAGCCACATAGTAAGCATGTGTAGAAATGTTTCTCCAGTCATAGTTTCTTTGGAAAAGAAGTATGGACCGTACACTTTGGAAGATGAAATGGCGCAAAACACATTTGTTTTTGGAGAATTGCACATAATTTCAATGATTTTATGAGGCTTTTCAGTCCCCCAGATATGAATATTTTGTTTGTTTACTCGTCCCGTAACATGGAACGTAGCCTCATCACTGAAACACACTTTATTCAAAAATCATCATCACTGCACAACTCTTGGAATGACTCACAAAATTCATTGCGGGACTTGTGATCATTAGGTGTTAAATGTTGTAACAACTGCACTTGATAGGGATACATGTGAAAATGCTTACGCACTACGTGCCACACAGTTGTTCGAGAAATTTGAAGTTCTCAATTAGGTCTCACTGTAGACTTTTGAGGGCTTCGTTGAAAACAAGCTCAAACTCTCTCAATATCTGCCTCAGACGTGGGAGGCCTAGCAGACGATTTTCCCTTGCAAATGCATCCTGTTGTCTTGAATTGTTGATACCAATTGCGAATGGAGTTCTTTGATGGTGGTTCTTTACGAAATTTGGTACGAAACTCACGTTGAACTCACAACAGACTGACTAACGTGAAATTGTAGGACGCAAAATGATTTCTCTGATACAGTTTCCAATAGTATCAGCCAATATCAACACATTGGTAACATTATCGGCTCAGCTCTATTAGATATTTCAAGTGCTCTTCGTAATAACCATCACTTACCTGCATATCGTGATATTTTCCATTTCATCACCCTTCTCGATGTGAGGTCTTGCTCGTGCTTCAAAATCTGCTGTACCAAAATATGCCAGGGAGTTGTTCAGGAAACCCTTAAGATTGTGTTGGTCGTTCTCAGCTATCATATATACTAAACGTGGGATGAAGTTGGAGGTGAAAGCAATGATAAAGCCCTGCAATATATATGAAAAATTCAATTAATTAATTAATTAAAAGTGTATTTTAATACACATACTGAATAAAACATATTATTTTTGGTCACAGATCGTGAACCATATACAATAGCATGAATTAGAAACAGGGTTGGCCATTTTGCCTTGGTTTTTCAAAATAAGAATAATTCATATTTTACTACATCAATTTTTATTGAGATAATTTGCATTTATTACTACTATTATTCCTTCTTTTCACTGCTTAGTTTCCAACTTTCATTTAGCTTCTAAAAGAAAACAGGCATCGTCCTGTGAAAAGTATCTTGTGTGCCTTTTACCTATTTTGAGAAAATTGATATCTTTAAATACATCTACAGTTGAACTTCAATTTTAAGTTCTTCAGTGGTAGAAAACCTATAATAGAGGAAACCATAAAATCGAAGAAAACCTTATAACATTTTACTAATTTGAGACCATCGAGATGGAATGCATGATGTGCGAAAATGTAAAATCCTGGAACATAAAATGAGGGTTCTACTGTAATGTAATCATTAATATATTCTTCAACTGGTCTTTTACACTGCTGATCATATTTACATCAGCATAGACAATATAACACCTTTGAAGAACAGTTAGTATTTTTTTCAAATTTGATAGGACAATAGTTACTTTCATTATTGTTATTATTATTAATAATAATATTTTTCTGTGCCGAGCCAAGCAAAAAAATAATAATAATAATAACTGGCAGTTAGTCGCGCATGTATACATGGGCCACAATGACACTGGTAAACACTGCACTTCAACATGTTCTATTCTGTGCAGTTTGCTTCATATGTTTCCAGATATTGTATGACTGACATGAGCATATACCAAACTATTACTGTAAACATGTAAGCACATCTATTATTGTACATAGTAAAAAAAAAAACTATTCCAACCAACCCTCACTACTTCTGCTGAAAAAAAAATGTCAAGTCATAAATTGTGTTAATAACTTATATAATGTATAAAGAGAAAGATTTTAAAAATCATATGTGGTAGAATACACAAATAACCTTAAAAATTAATTTTATTGTATTTAAATACTAAAAGAATTTGGCACTGATACTATGTTAAATCATAGGAGCGCAAACATCCCCCAACTAACAATTTCCACTTCACGAGCTGTTATACTCACAAAGCACTAACACATACTGCAGACAAGAATGATTAAGGCCATGCACACACAGGAGGTAGTAAATTTGCAGACAACAATCTTCCTAATGGAAATAGCTTGGGTCCATGCACACCTCACTTACGACAGGAAGTCAACTGGTGGGCTGTAAATGTCAGTTGTGGAAGGCTACAACTCTGAAGTAATTGTTTTATTATGGGTTAGGGATCTTACCCATATTTCAAATGACACCATGCAAATCTATAAACAGCAGTTGTAAGACTCATATGATTTACCCAATCCATGCTTTCTGACAAAGCCCACTGTTTGTGCTATTTTCTGTGCTGAGGTGCCAAGCATAGAAGAAAACTTGCTCGCTAGTCAATAACGCATGTACACATGGACCATTGTGGTTAGGAATTATACAGCTTTGATCTGAGCATACCATCTGCCAATTTGCTATCTCCTATGTACTCATGGTTTTAGAGTTCATGCAGAAGCTCTCTACTCACATTGGTGATTACCGCAAGCTTCCCGACTGAATCCAAAATCCTGAACCACACCCCAATGTCCTTAACCCTCTGAGTTACTGGACGGCGATAATAGATGAGCAGCTTCTTAGCATCCAGCCTCATCTCCAGGATGTTATTCAGCAGGGCAAAGAAAGGGGCCAGAGGAAACGCAGCCACAAATATAGTTACAAAGCCATACTGAAGGACTGGAAGGAGAACAACAATACTTCTACCCAAAGAAGACCCACAACCAGATATTTAAGTTACCTACATAAAGAACTACAATGTGTTATTTCCATTTTATTATTCTGACTGTCAAACATTCATATTTAGGTCCTTTACAGACACTTGGTTTCTTCCTTCATATTATTACTATTTTCTTTCTCTCCATTTATGAGCATGTATACTTCCATTTGAGTGTAAGAGAAATTAAATAAAAATAATTATGTATATAAATAATAAATGATTACCTACGTTCTCTGCATTGCACGAAACTTCAAGTAGGTAATACTTAAATTGTGTTTACCACATTCATCATGAAATTAAATATTCAGCTAATTAATTGTACCGTAGTATTGTAGTGTGAGATTTATTGGCTTAGAAATCTTCTGTCTATGTGGCAGACATCCAGAATCACAGATTTAAGTAAAGTACAGTGAAGTCCATGGTGGATGCTTAGAATCTGAAGACAGTTTTTGAGACTCTTTGGGACACTTGTTGACAATATGATTAGAATGTCAATTATATTTTTCTGCTTCTGTAGTTGTTTAATCTCACTGGAAAAGTAATTGAATTTATTTATTTTTGTGTTATGTCATTTCTGGTGTTTGTCAATAGGTATTATTATTATCGTTATTATTATCATTATTATTGCAATCATCATTACATGCTAAAAGTTTTAAAGCAACTGAATAATTCAATAAAAACTTTATGAAAATTGTGGCTCAAGCAGGAATTCAATCTGGGACACTATTTTCACTACTGTGTAAATGGGTTACTATAAATCCAAATTTATTTCAATACTTGTACTTAGTTACAGAACATATGTTTGTTCTTGATTTTTTCTTAACCAATAGCAGGACTGTGTGAAATTTTTGTAACCTTCTATTGTGCACACTAATGTATTGATTCATTAATTATTTTTTTTCGTAATAAACCTGGATATAAAGAATCTACATATTTGTTCAGATTGGATTTAGTTTACATTATTGCAAAGATTCTTTAGTGATTAGTTCAGAACTTTGACTTGCATTTATGATAAAATTACATTCACAAAGTTCATGATTTTCATGTAATATATGTTGAGAAAAACTCATTCTTCCTTTATTTCACCAACATGGGTTAGGTGGGAGAACAGCCACAGGATGAACATCACCCTTTAATAAAGACAATTTGAATTTGAACATTCAATATTGTTTTCCACAAATGCATGTAAAATTGTTTGGATAATAATATTTTATAATCAGTGATTGTTTAAATCTTCTAAAAATGGCTGCTTGACACAGAATATGAATTTTATAAAATGTGGCAGAAGTGAAAATAACACTGTAAATGTTTATAAGATTATATAAGTTAGATTCAAACATGTTAATTTACACTGATAATGTAATAACATTGTAAGCCCAACTACATGCATTATTCAGAAATCAACTTCCAATTGCTTGACAAAAATTCAGAAAGAAAATGTTATTGCATTCAAGTTTCCTATATATTGACTTTACTTCTCCATAGATTCACCACCTAAATTCAGATAGCTGTCATAATGTTGAATGAGCTTGTGCAGTCCTTTCTCCTTTGCAGTCCTTTCTCAGTCAGTTGGCAGCAAATAAATCTGTCTATGAAAATTCCATAGAGTAGTCCTTGCAATTTGCAGATATTTGTTAGAAATCTGTGAAATTGAGACATGGCATTTGCATGAACGATTTGGTCAACTTTTTCAATGAGTTCATCAATCACATTTAGGGTTGATGAGATGATATGGCATTCACCTGATATCAATACCAGTGGCAATACTCTCACAGATTCCCACTTTTACTGATGGAAATGAAACAATTTAAAGTAGTTCAAAACAAAATCCACTTTCCTCCACAATGCTGTAGCCGAAATAATGAAAAATACATAATTCCCAGGATAATTACTCTGTTGAAGTGTTAGTAACATTATTGCTGACTGTAAGACATCGATACTCCAGAAAAGTATTGGCCAGTATCAGTGATTAGATTTGAACTAGTACTTTCTGATACCAATACATCAGCGTCTGTATTAGCTCAGCCCTAGTAACATGTGAATTTCTTCATGCACATCTGTCAATCAGCCCTGAATCTTCTCCACACAAATTCTTCCCTGAAAACTCACTCGTAATATTATCTCTGTGCAGTTGACAAAATCCTTTAAATCAGAGCACACGCCTCACGGCAGGTGGGAGCAGTAACGACAGGGTCCATTTTTACGAATTGTTACTTCTGCATTGCTCCTCCATTACTGATGAAAATGGACAGTGGGTAAGAGAGTAGTGCAACTACTGATCACTTGCAGCTGATGTGAATATGCCACGTAAGTACAGGAATGTTATCATTCTTATCAGCAATAGGAAGTTGATTTCTGAATAGGCATCTTATTTTTATGACTATTTCACAAGCTATAAGATAAGAGAGCTATTAAAAAGAAGAAACACAAAAATAATCTAGTTCATGTTACAACCCACTACACCTAATATTCCAGCTCCCCGTAACTAGAATGCTTCCACCTCAAAATTAGCATTGTAATGGAAATAAGAAATTTTATTTCTGTTAATTGACAGTTGAGAAGTTAAAAAATCTAAGCTGGATAGATCTAATATAACTAAAATATGAAGAAAACTGCTACCTCAGTCCAATACATATTTCAAATTCCATCATCAGCTCATTTCATTTTGGTTATCATTTCTGAAAGAGTTTAAATTCACTTCTTATTACTGCTCCAAAGTTTAATTAGCTGTTAGTGGAACTAAAGTCAGATCTTCATTTTGTGAAGTAATCACATTTCTAGCAGTGTTTTAACTTTAGTCAAACTAGTATATTAAAACAAGGTTTATCTTATTGTTTAAAACCAGGTCCTTAACAACAAACACTGGACACAAACAGTTAAAATGGTTAAAAAGACAAGTTTCTGCCAGCTTCCCACAAGTAAGGACATTAATGAAAAATTCCTCCCCGGAGATAATCTTAAAAAAAAAACATACTAAGGAAACAAACTTAATACACACTTGATTCTTGTAAATTTTATCATTGTTTATTGCTCCTAATTTTCTTTCACAGGTTCCAACTTTTCAATTACTTTCTTAGAGGCTAATAAACACCATTCAATGATTACGAGATTAATGTACTTTCACCAAAAGTGATTCTGATATCTACAAAATCCTTATATACATTATTCTCTAAATTATATCTTTAAAGTGATTTAAATCAGATTTGTTTTAAATCATCTGATTTAAATCAATACACCTTAGTGAGGTTCCTACCTTCACACCTCACGTCGCACCTCAATGGTATGTTGCAATGTGCAGAGGAAGGCTTTACCTTTTTATTTAGAATTTAAAATGGGATCTCAACCACTGTGCAACATGCCTTCACCATGACATTGGGGAGACCTAAATGCAAATGAAAGTTGCATGTATTTTAGAGCATTAGAAAATAAGTGGACTGTATGCACTTACCCATTTCCAGGTACTCTGGGAAAAGGCCTCTTGGGCCCCACTCAATCAGCTTATAGTCTCTTGCCCATTGGACTCCAATTTTTATGTCCTTCGACAATTCTCTCCCTGTTTTTACTTTCAAGGTGTTCCACCACTTATTCAGCAAGCTTTGAAAGAACAGCTATCATAAACAATGGCACAGTAAACTGCATCAAAAGTTTCCATAACTTTCTAATTGAATCCCACCCCTCCAAAAAAAAACTTTAGATCAGAATTTGACAATGTAGTGGTACAGCATGTGTGTGCTAACTGAGAAGAATTAACTTAGGGACACATCCCTTTACCCCTTTCATGCATTCTACGAGAAATACCGTGCGTTCATTTCGATCTTCAGCCGAGAGATCGGGAGAAGCGTGGCGGGCGGCGCTGGCGGAGATGCCGACATTTGCAGCCTGTAATGCCCGCTTATGTTTATGGACATATGCAGACATTTATATAAATATTGCAAAATGAGCACTAACCTGTGTTATAAGAGTACGGTTTTAATTTTAGTAGCTTAGTGGCTGTATGTGCTGATGATTTTGACACGCCCATCTCCTGTGAAACACGGCGTAGAGGTTTATTTGGAGAACGTTCTAACGCTGCACCAATTTCATCAAGTTTTGCTTCGGTTAGAATCCGTCGTTTTTGCTTAGGTGTTTTAAAATTTAACGATCCAGTTTCTCGTAATTTAAGAACAAGATGTCTAACCGTATCTCTATGTGTGAGGTGAAACGCCTGGGAATTTCTGTACAAATTGATTACACACGTCTCGACACGAGTCTGTTTTCACATAAGTGTCATATATAAAAATTCTTTGCTCTAACGTGAACCTTGCGGCTGGCATTCCAATCGTCTCTTTGACACAACACACATACACACTGCAATAACACAAACAAGTACCGGCAAGAATAACACTCTTGCGCACAGTACGAAATCAACATGCTCTTTGTTTACATCTGCTCACCACTATATATACAGCTCTGTCTTCATCTAGTCGCGAAGGGACAAAAAACTCGAGCTTGGAGATTTCGGATTTCAAGGAAGCTCACGAACACCATTGACTTTTATCGGTTTCGTCTCCAGTGTAATCTTGATACAGTGTTGCACATTCGAAACCTCCAAACGATCCCCATCGACACAAAACTCTTTCAAGGATATAAACTTAAACAAGACGTTACTGGTCAAAACTATGATTATAATGTTTTATTATATGTGGCTCTTAACATCGTTTCTAAAGCGTATTTATTTGTCTATATAAGGGCAGAACTTGGATGAATTACAGAAGAACTTTTGCGTGTTATAACACAGGTTAGTGCTCGTTTTGCAATATTTATATAAATGTCTGCATATGTCCATAAAAATAAGCAGGCATTACAGGCCGCAAATGTCGGCATCTCCGTCAGCGCTGCGCGCCACGCTTCTCCCGATCTCTCGGCTGAGGATCGAAATGAACGCACGGTACATACCAGCATTTTGATACATAATTAAATGGGATACATATTTGTTCAAATTGAAATAACCTGAATTTCTCTGGGCTTTGTTAAAACTCATTTTAATTAAACTGGTCATTTAAGTAATGTGCCATTTGTAGCCAACACTGATGCTCTTGTCAATACTGACGTTTCAAAATTATAAATATTGAAAGTTGTTCAAAATATTGACTAATATTAGGGTATAAATATGCAACTCCAATTATATGCATCATTATTCAGTATTCAAGAATTACACCAGTATTAAAATACATGCTACATAAAAAATAAAAATTAATTTTTCACACAATACAGATACAAAATAAATTGAAACTTTAAATTCTGCATAATTTCAAGGATAATTTAAAAAAAAATAATAGTCAATTGCAGAACAGGTCATAAAGGCTACCTTGACTGGGTTATGCTACTCATTCATAGCTCCCCATTTTCCTCACGATGGTGGGTGGTCACTGCAAGTCAAAATCTCAAGAGAAAAGTTGTTACACTTCGCTCCAGGAGAGACGAACCTGCACGCATCCCGTAGCCAGAGCCCAAAGCATGACGTCTTGGACTGCATGGCCACGGTGTGAGACTTCCAGGATAATTACACACTATGAAAGCATCAAATGGCATTTTTTTGGGGATCCCGAGAAAAACAAAAATGATGAAAAAGTATCAGCTGGTATTGGCAAATTAATTCCAATGGATACTTTTCAATACCAGTATGTTAGTATCGAATCAGCCCTAATTTTTGCATACATAGTTTTACAAAAGTTACAATATGTATAAGATGGCAAAGTTTGTTCTATGATCAGAGATAAGAGTACTAGGGACCAGCATTAATAGCTATTGGAAAGCCTCTGAAATGTATGAGCCAGATACAGTCTATATTTGCATCCATTTCCTACTAGCTATTACAGTTTCATAAGAGGGAAGGGAACAATCTTTTGAATATCCTATCACCTAAGATGTCTCATTTTTGTCTTTTGTAAATATATATGACATGACAATGACTCAACTATAAAAACATTAACTATGACATTTTGATTTTTACAATTTTTCCTTATTTATCACTCTTTCACTAGTATTAAGTACTCAGCCAGCTGTACTGCGAGCCTAATTCAGAAATAAAACAATTACAAAAAGTACTTACGGACTAAGCATTTCTAAGATTGTATTCATGGCTTGCTTCCCTATCATGATGATAGCCAACTGGATACAAAGTTCTGTGAGGCATCCCCCTGGTCCACACTGAAAATATATGGAAAAATGGTAACTACTATATAATCAATTAAAATATAGTTCCAATAAAGCCATTGCTTTTGCATTTATATTTGTTTAAAAATGAACATCATATGCCTTAACTGCAACCCTATTAATACAATTAATAACTAATGCAAATTCAAAATGTTCTCAATTATGACAAAGAACACTGCAAAATGAAAATTGCAGTCCCAAAATCTTCAGTACAGCTACTCAATTAAAAATAGACAATTCGAGAACAGGTTTTTCCAGTGTCATTTCCCAAATGTTATTGCTAATTTTTTTGTGGATAAAATATTTTCTGTTTGTTATAGTGTAAATTTTAAGCACCATGAATAGCTACTGAAATTAAATTAATTAATTAATAGTTGATAAGGCAGCAAAAATAGAGAAATATGGCACTAACAACAAAACAATATTGATAATAATAATTCAAAATGAACATTTTTACCTCTTCTTGGCGATATCCAAATAGCCTATTATATTTATCAGGACTGCCAATAAATTTTCCCTTAAAAAAGGCAATGTAAAATATAGAGGCATAATAGTTCACAAACTGCAACAAGTATATTTTCAACGTAAGGCTGTCATCAAACTCAGTCTGAGTTCTCAGAAGTTCCAGTTCTGTTAAGTACTCAGCCAGCCCGTTGTAAATCTGAAAGCAGATACAAGAAACAAATATAGGCAAGGGCGTATCGAAGGAAGGAGCTACAGTCCCCTAAATATACGACAAAAAATACAATTTTGGGAGAAAATTGGAAGTAATATGTAATTTATAGTAATACGTATATGCATCATGCAAAGTATGAAAGTATTATTTTTTCAATAACAAACATTTTGTGCTGAATCATTCTATTTACATTATATTTCACAATTTTACACGCTTCCTTCATAACATCTTTCTTTGAAATATAGTTGTATTAATCCATTAAATACCATCATTGGACAAATTTAATTATTGATTACTAAATAGTAAATAAAGTTAATGAGTAGATTTTTTATAAAACTATGGGCACATTAATTGACATGTGCTACTGAACTGTAAAAAAAACTATTCTAATAATTTCATTTTGAAGTTATAATAATTGAAAAATTTATACAATCCTGGTCAAACAGTGTTGAATAATTGTAGATTAATAGAAAAAAGTTATAAAATGCCAGAAATGCTTAAAATTGTGATACTCACATGTGATCACATATATGAATATATATTTTTTGTAGAAACGCATTACTAAAAAATACAAAACAAAACAGAAAAGAGGCACTCACCCAATTAAAAACCATTATACAACAAAGATTAATACTAGCTGCTGTAGAGGTAGTAATGAGGATTGCGTAACTAGTTATAGAATCATCGAACACACTTAACGCAGCTAACAAGGACATCCTGTACAGGACTACACCTAGAACAGCTGCTATGGCCAGAAACACCTAAAAATACAAAGAACGTTTGTAATCGTGTAAATGTATTTTATCAAAGCCTTTTCACAGTATTCTGCCATTCATTCTGTGATAACTATTTTTTTTTTAATTTGGTTATTTTCAAACATTATTTTTCTACTACTTTAGGTTAATTATGATGGTGAGGATGAATGATGAGTAGATGAAAGAACAGTCACAATGAAGAGTTCATATCTTGATTGGGAGTAACTCTCACAACCTTTGAAAGCAAGACTGTGTGTGTGTGTACCAGTCAACAGAGACAATTGTTTACAGTTCTTATTCCACAATTTTATTTCCACATTGGGCATGATAGCATGGCTGAGTGATTAGAATTATAATTAATTGTAAGCAATTACTAGAGGCATGCACATTTCGTTTTTGACGAAAACACGAAATATGAAAGAACATGCTGTAATGTTCATTTTTCATGTTTCTGAAAGGTCTGAGGTGCATTTTTCTACCCTGTTTTGTCACGAAATAATGCGAAATGAACTGCAAAATCCGAAATTGACTCTTAAACACGGAATTTACTGTTTATATACAGACGCGACACTTTCTGAAGTCTGAAGTATCCTGTGAGTTATGCAATTCACGGAAAATGGATTAATTCTGCTGTAAATATTTGAGAAGTAAGAATGGACCCCTTTACACAGAAATAAACTTAATACTCTGGTAACTACATAAATGTGCTATTAGAAGGGATAAGTTTATTTTGTGTAATAAGTGCAGTTTTTAAATCAAATTTAGGATTATATTCACAATTTTAAAACCAAAATGTCATTTTATATAGCACTTTTGATGTTATTATTCACCGCTATAACACCGAAATTTTATTTTATTTACCGCTTTTGAACCCGAAATCGACTCTGTTTTTGTACCAAAATTTTGCTTTTTATTTACCAAAAATATGTGCCTCTAGCAATTACCATTTAATGAAGATGGGAAATATTAATGAGCACTTTTCTATTTTATTCCCACAGTTTTACAAGTACAAAGAAAAACACTTTTTAGTTACATTTCAGGAGATTTAAGGTGCTCTCCTTCAGAGTTTTAGTTCAAAAGCAGGAATATAGAACTGCACTTGCAATAATGTAAAATATAACTCAAATTTTGTGATTGTAAAATAGCAATCCAATCAAAATGTACATAACCTAAAAGAAGAAATGGTTAATTTCAATTCATACCACAAACAAGTTTGAATTCTTGTTTTACACAAATATATAATAATTCTGTGTGCCTCTTGTGAAAAAATTACTTTATTCACCAATTGATTTTGTGACAAATCACAGAAGGCTGTTGATTACAAACTATAAGAACATAATATCAACATATAAGCAAATCAGTTCTCGTGAACCAGAATGAAATCAAGAGAAGACTGGACAAAAATAGCAACTAACAAATTCAGGTTATTGTCAACAACAATTTTTCTACTATATTATCATAGTTCATACAAATTATATTGAATCTTTATTCTTTCATGTTACCCAGACTGTATCAAAGTAATATATTTGCATGTAATACTCACAAATAGTATTTTAAATATGACATTTTCTATAGAGCAACCAGAAATAAAAGAACCTTTGGCCAAAAGCTCTCTCGCAACTTCCCCTCCATCCATTCAGCTCTGCCCACAAGAAAGCCTGCTTCACTGTACCCCTCCCCTACACACGTGAGTACAATGCACAGGACATGTGGTTCTGCACAGTATCTCTTACTTGTGGTCCTACTATATTTTTTATTTGCGGAATAAATTTCAGGCATTCAAAGGTTATTCACAATCAAAAATTCTGAAACTCTTAACAGGTACCATAATTCTTTATATACCACCATAGTTAAATTGTTACAAAAAAAAGTTTTAATCAAAACAAATCTCTATGTTATTGCAATTAATAATAACAAAAAATCTTTCTACTCCAAGTAAAAAATCATCCCTTTTTAAATGAAATGGTGGAGAGTAATCTGATGTCACGGTATGCTAACATCCTACAGAGAGTTGTGTTAAATAAGTTGTTGAACATTCATGTAACTTTAGTAAATATTTTCTACTATTCAATATAATAAAATTTGTTATAAATCTGTGGGGAAAATCTACAAGGACACTTGCATGGCACACTGAATGAAATCATGAGTGTTGAACCACCCCTCCCCCACCTCCTCCAGATCCATCTCTTTATTTGTGTTCTTATAGCAAAGTATTCTGATGAACTTTCAATTATTTTTTATTGAAAATTATGTTTTATTCTTGCAATGAAGCAAATACCTCATACTTACAAGTAAAACTACAACAGAAAAACTAAGGATTGTTGCAGGAAAGCGCATTTTCCAGAAAGGAACATGGGGCTCTTCGGTGTTGGTGATTATATTTACTTCTTTCGTCTTGATATGGGCTAGCCGCACCAAGTACTGTGGCCGTGGATGCTCCTCCTGGATGTCAAACCCTGTAAGATCCCACCGGTGGGTGATTTCTGCTGAGTATCTCTTCCATAGTTCTAGGAACATGGCAGCTGAAAAGATACAAATAATTCAAGCTACTAGTTTTAGGCATCCCTTAGATGAAAATAATGTACTCTCTTACGTCAATAAAACTGATACAGAGTTCCTACTTATTTGGTAAAAACCATATTCATCGACTTTTCCAGGTTTTCAGGTATTTCTAAAAAAAAAAACTCTCCAGACCATTCTATAATAATTTAACACACTAACAAATAAGTGATATGTCTTCAAATTTGCATCTTTAAACAGATCAAGCTTATTCAACATTGTACTTCTTCATTTACTTCTTCACACATGTCAAGATGTGATCACATGATCACCATTGAAGCAGGTGTCCACTGAGGGAGTAGGTTCTCAGTCTTTTTATTCATACCAAATTGAGTGTATTCTAGAAATTGAGAAATATGTAGGTACTCATTTTTATTAATATGACCCAATGACTGCACTGAGGGTCACGGAATTAGATGGCTGACAAGAATTATGATGTTGTCACATTAGCTGATAACTGGATATGTTCTGAAGTTTACTATAGCAATGCATGTTCTGCTTTATGCACATATACACAAACATGGACATCAATACAGTGGAATCTCGATGTTATGTTTTTCAGGGAACAGCTGGAAAAACTTAAAATGCAGAAAAATGTAAAATCGAAGAAAATGTTATAACATTTTGCTATGTTGGGACCATCAAGATGGAATGTATAATGTGGGAAAATGTAAAATCCAGGAACAAAAAATCGTGGTTCCACTGAATTTGTTATCAAGATGAGAGATGATAACACTATTTCCCTTTGTAACGAGAGTTGATGTTTAAACTGGAACACAGCACAGTGAACATAGCCACTTAGGGACCTAACACCAACTATTATTGGGTCTTTGGCCCCTAATTTTGTGGCTGCTAGAGAGTTCCCACTCATTTTGGCAAAAATCAAAGTTCTTGACTTTTCCTGATTTTCCAGGAAGTTTTAAAATAAATTTCAACGCCATTCTGTGGTGCTATAACCAAGTTTCAAGTGTTGTACTGCATTTGCTATATTCAAGAAATTAAAGTTTACAAGGGTAGCCAGCCACTCTAGGACCATGATACAAGGTAACCAAAAAAGTTCTTGCCCTTCTAGAGCAGTGATAATCAAAGAGCAATTCAGTGGACGGTACATACCTTTAGGTTTCGAAGTAATCTCCATCAGCATCCAACACCTTTTGCCAACGTTCCTGCAGCTGCACAAGACCCTGGTGATAGAACTCGGCGGGCTTGGATGCAAAGAAATCCGTGAGTGCGTTCCGCAGGTCTCCCTCATTTGTGAAGGATCTCCCAAGGAGGTGGTTGTCGAGGGAATGAAACAGGTGGTAATCTGTTGGTGCAAGGTCCAGTGAATATGGTGGATGGCACAGTGTCTCCTAGCCAAGTTGCTGAATGGTCTCCCAGGTCCTCTTTGCCACATGTGGCTTGGCATTGTTGTGCAGAAACAGATCACCATTGCGATTCACCAATGCCGGCTCCTTCTGCTGCAATGCACGGTGCACCCTTTGCAACTGCTGAGAGTAGAGGTCAGCAGTGATGGTCTGACCAGGTGGAAGGAGCTTGTAATGCACCACTTGCCGACAATTCCACCATACACAGAGCATAACCTTTTGTGTGTGCAGAGGTGGTCTTGAGGTGTGAGGAACAGGGTCATGTGGCGACAACCAATGTCTGGTACACTTGGAAGTGTCACAGAGGACCCACTTTTCGTCACCAGTGAGCAAGCGATCAAATATGGGTTTGTTCAGGTGTATAGTGAGCAAGGACGAACAGGCTGTCACTCGTTGTTCCTTGTTGGCTGCCGACAATGTGTGGGGTACCCACTTGATTAACTTGTATGACTTCCCTATCCCATGCAGGTGCAGTCTGACTGTTTCAGCGGAAACATGGAACCTTTCTGCAAGTTCATCACACGTTAGACCACTGTCCTCCTCGATGGCTGCTTTCAGGGCCTCGTCATCCAACACATGTGGTCGTCCACTGCGAGGTTCATTTGAAAGGCTCGCATCTCCCGAACGGAATTTCTGGAACCAATGCCTGGATGTGTTCGTTCACGGCATTCTCCCCAAATGACTGGCAAATGCGGCGACTTGATGCGGCAGCTAACAAGCCCACTTTAAAGTCATACAACAAACACACGCGAACAAGCTGCTTCGATACCTCCATTCCTATTCGACACTCGACAAGCTATGACTGCTGTGTGTGCGCAACGTGCCTGTATTACTGACAGTCGATGGTCAGACTAACTCCCGATTGCTTGGCAGGCATGTGTGTCATTTTGTTTCCTCTCTGTGAGTGCATGATTAATGGGACGTCAAAAACGGCAAGAACTTCTTTGGTTACCTACAATTCAAGTATAATTCCCAGTTTTCAGGATGAACTTTCCAAACATTCAAGGGTACAAGCAGATGTTTCTTTCTATTTCACAACCTTATGTATTACTGCCTCTCACCACACACACAAATCTTCTATATACAGGGTGACTGGTAATTAGATGTATTCCCTGAAAGGTGTTAAAGTAGAGACAATTTGCAATAAATTTGACCATATGATACCCTGTCCGAAAATTAGTAGTTTTCGAGATAATCGAATTTCAATTGTTTTTTTTTTTTAAAAATTACAATTTCTACATAAAAAGATGAATGGAGAAAAAACTGCTCATTGTATGGAACTTATTTCAGCATTTTCTGATAGCTAACAAATAAGTGGTTTGTTGAAAAAAAAAAGTCTTTCCCAAATAACAATCACATGTAAGTAACGGGTGGGTCTAAACTTATGCCAACCTGTTCATGGGCAGGCTGGAACAGGAATTCCTCGACTCCCAGCAACTGAAACCACTCCTCTGGCTCAGATTCATAGATTACATTTTTCTCCTCTGGACATATGGCGAACCCTCCCTCACTACATTCCTAAACCAACTGAAGGACTTCACTACCCTCAAATTCACCTGGTTCCACTCCAAAGACCAAGTGACCTTCCTAGATGTTGACATCCACATTGGGGGAGACCACTTGGAAACATGCATACACACCAAACCGACCAACCACCTCCAGTATCTCCACTACTTCAGCTCACACCCCTACCACACCAAAAAAGCCATCCCATTTTCCCTTGCCCTCAGAGGCCAGCGCCTCAACTCATCCCCCTCATCCTGCCAAAACTACAACCTACGCCTGCACCAAGCCCTAACCAACTGTGGCTACCACTCCACCCTCAACAACAAACAAATCACTAGAGCCAACTCCCACAACCACACCAAACAACCCAAAACCAACCCCCAACTCTGATCACCCAATACCACCCCCCATTAGGAAAATCAGACATACCCTCCACTCCATCCTCCCCATCCTGCACAGTGATCCTGATACCAGGGACATATTTCGGGATAAACCTAGGGTCCTCTTCCGTCGCCCCCCCCCCCAACCTCCAAAACATCTTGGTCCGAAACACTCCCACCCCTTCCACACCACTCCCCCCACCTCACAGGTACAACAAACCCAGATGCAAGACCTGCCCCATACTCATCACCTCCCCCACCCTCCTGATACCCACAGCGGCAGGTGAGTTCACCCTTCACCCTAAGGGCACCTGCCACTCATCCAACCTGATTTACACCCTCATCTGCCAAATCTGCAGCAACTTCTACGTAGGCGAAACCTCCACCCCCTTGAATCTAAGCATCAATAATCACCAATCCTCCACCCAAAACTCCGATTTCACAGTTGCCATCCACACCAACAGCCATAACACCATCTTCAATAACTGCTTCCGTGTTGCTATCATCCATCTTTTACCCCCCCCCCCCTGCTCTGACACATTTTTCCGCAGGCGATGGGAAAGTGCCTATATAGCAAGCATGCATGCCACTATACCCCTCGGACTCAACCTAGCCAACCAGTAACCCTTTCCTCTCCTCCCCAAAACTACCCACCCACCTTACAGTAAACACTGGTGAAAGTACTTTTTGTCATCTATCAACTGTTTCTGGCAACACTGATCGTAGAGATGCTACGGTCAGTATTCTGTGCCTCTTCACCTAGAAACGCCGATCTTTTTCCTTAACTTGAAAATGCGACTCAGATCGCGAAATATAGAAATATAGAAATATATATATATATATATATATATATATATATATATATATATAGCGTAACGAACCTTAAAGTTTGTGGGATCTTATGAATACCTAAACTGTTAACCAATTAATCAATGGGTGATGTAGATTACTCATCATTCATCCTCTGATGAGACCACTCGTCATTGGCACGACGAGTTAATGCTTGGCAATGCGAAAGGTACAAAATCACACTAAGGAACTAAACTACAGAAAAGACAATGGTCACTCGTTGGGTTTTGTGAACCGTTGAACCTGAATCATGGCTGGGTGTTAGGATAATTACCTGTCTATCTGAAGTCTTTAGCTGAATAAAATATGCGAAGTCCTCTGTTAGCTTGTCCACTATGCCGACCAAAGTGTTGTTCCACTTATCACCTACTGCCTTCCTGACCACCTCTTCTCTCTCAACTCAATCCCAAAAGTCAGTCCCCCCTCAGCTTGTCTCACCTCTATATTACTAGGCCATCGAGCTCTTCCTCTATGCCGAATCGTGTTTTTAATTGCCACCATACAAATCGCTGACTCTATAACCAGAATTATTACCTGTTTCCTGAATGCTCAGGAGGTTTGCATGGCACAACACAATGCATTGTAAACATGCCTCAAGAGGTTGAGACAACTGAGAAAAACAAGTGAATGACCTGGTCAACGTGAAGCGTTCAGAGAGACTTAAATAAAATAAACATATAATCTTAGGGATTGATACGTTCTGCCGCGAGGGAAAAAATTTTCCATGTTGAAAATTTAAAAGTCAAAGCGCAAAGCTTGACATGACCCAGGTTCGCCAATTCCATGTATTTTCTTAGAAAAACAAACAGACAAAATATAAAAACAACAAAACATAGCCTTCCTTTGATTCCCTAAAAAAAAATTCTATTCCCTAAAACATTACAATTGATAGTAACAAATACGCACGTCGATATAAATTAAAAACAATATTATGTATGATTATATGACTAGTAATGACAAAATTTTATGACATTAAGTGATATTACTCGCGATGTAACGCAATTGTACGTGCGAAAGTTGTTTTTAATGTAGAATTGCTCGTTTTCTACGAGTCATGAGTGGTCGTTAGTCTGTGATCCAATGCCAGGCGAGGCAAATGGCTGGAGCGTCTTCGCAACGTAGTTCATAATGTTTTTGTATATGGGAGCCCTACGTGGACCCTTCAGATAACGAAAAAGGTTTGTAAGTAAATACACAAAACGTACATTGTCCCATATGTGCGTGAAATCATAAATAAGCAGGTAAACACAAGTATTCGATGTATCATTCTCACTCTATACACATCTTATTGTTTTGCATGTAAAAAACCAAGGTACCCCAAGATGTAATATGTTTTGCTAACTGTATAGCCACTTCACTCATAACAACGTGAAAGGAAAATATTGATATGCACTGTTTATAACAAATCTTCCCTTCTTTGTAAGCCAACTAAACTTCTTCAAATATATGAACTTTTCACTGGCTATCTTGCGTATTCCGATGTTTGATTATAAAATATTGGATGCACACAATGAATTACACAGAAAACTGCTGCAGGCAAAAACCTAAAATAACATTTTGGTTTCCTTTCCTATGTTATAATGTACATTATAATGTATATATAGCTTTGTATTAATATAGCCTTGTACATACCGGTGTGTAACTGCACACAAAAAATCTTACAAGTATCCACCAACTGTCTGCTCTGATTGTAAAAATCAGAAAATGTCCATGTTGGTGAAACAAAATTAACTGCTTGGAAAAAAAAAAAAACATTTGCACAAAACATTGGCACTAAAGCATACTTCTTGAAATGTTCGAAAGTAATTATGTTTGTTATTGCTTGCATGTATTGTTTTGTTATTCGTTGCAAAAATTTCTTCTTAAAAAAAATTAACACACTAATTGCTATCGTTGGATAATTTGACACAACTGGCGCTTGTCGTCTCCTTTTAATGTAATGTAAACTATAATGCATGTAAAAACTGGCTAGCATGCATGGTGTGAAACTGAAGATGTGTAGAAGGGCTATGGAAAAGTATTGTTTTCCATAATGCACGATAAATATTCACATGAATACACATGACATAAGCTTGCATGTGTATGTGTGGGAAAACACTGTAGCACAATTTGAACAACAATTCTGTACTTATTGTTGTGACCGAAACTGCTGCTTGTAGAATATATGTTCTCTCTACTTTTCCTCTTCTTTGTATTGCTTTTCGTCTTGACTTAATTTGGGCAATGTAAAGGGTGTGGTAAATTACCCGTAAAACTTGGGAGATGGGGAAAATTGTCCCAACTGGAAACAGTGTGGAGGGAAATTTTATCTGGTTCCCTTACTAGGTGTCGTTGATAGTCTGTAACACTAAACTGGAAAATTCCTATGGAATACAGGCTTTCCGGGAAAAATGTAGTCCTCTTGTAGTAGAAAATGTCTGCATGCTTCCTTGTAGTAGGCTGATGAGTCTTTCTGTGTAGTAATTGACTGCATGCGGACGTCCTTCATAAAAAAAATGCCCATAATTGGTGTAGGCATTGCTTGTCCACGTCGTTCCGTATAGACAGGTTAGGTTAAACAAGGGAAAATTATAAAATGAAAGGAAACTGCGTGAGATAGATATATATAATTCTAGTAAACGCACAAAACCAAACTTATCCATTGCCTTTTCTTAAAATTAAATTAAATTAAATTGCCTCATCAAAATAAAATAAAATTAAAATAAATTGATTAAATAACTGCCATAACTTTTTGAAAATAAATAAGGAAAATTTAAATAAAATATACAACCGTAATTAAAATATTAATGTCCATGATTGATGTGTTGCCTTAAATTATTAATTATTACTGTGCTGCTCTAAAATGAACTTGTCTCGCAAGCTGATGGTGCTTATAAAAATAATACCCTAATACTGATGTTAGTAATAAATTCCAAATAATAAATACTAATATAGACATGGGCAAAGGGTTTAAAACTAATTCCTGAAATGAAATGCCCTTACTAATAGATTGATTAAGTTGCTTTAAGGCAAGTTCAAGCGGAGTCCATTGAGGAATAGTGAAATCCGGTAAATTCTTGGGAATATTAAGTAATAATTCAATTTCCTTCATTTTTACCTGTTCAAAAGCTAAAATTCTTGTATGTAAAATTTGTTGATCCAGAATAATCTGAGAAAAATCCTGATAGTCAACAAATATAGATTGTCCCTCGTTAATCTGAATAGATCTGTGGGTGTTCAAATTATTATTCAAATTCTGAATGACAATGAATTGACCTGAGCCTGATATTAAAATACCACTACGTGTTCTGATAAACTGAAATAATTTATTGTCAGTAATAGACTTCACTTCAAAAGTACAAAATGTAGAATTAATAAACAAAAGTAAGTGTTGCAAGCATGTTCTGAATTCTGTTTAAATTTTTAAAAAATTATTATATTGTGAATCCTTAAAATAAATATATAAAATTTGTGTTGCGCAAAGCAAGCTATTAGTGTCCTAAGAGGTTGCTTTGGCAAGCCTTTAATGGCCTCCTAATAAATGATAGGCCGGTGCAATTTGCCGTGGTTCATTAATATGCAATGTAAAACAAAAGTTCAGTAAATGCCACTTCTGACTTTCGTTAAAACTCCAGGTGGTAACAAATATAGCATCAGGGAATTAAGAGTGAAATTCAAATTTTAAACACAATAAAGATAATAAAAAAAACTGTCTCAATTCCAAATGTCTTTAAACAAAAGAAATTTAACAACTCGGTGCGTCAATCCCTTAGGTTTGTCCAAAAAAAATAGATCAAGGATAGTTATGCGATATATTAAAATATAAATACGAATTACTAATTATTACCTACTGTACTAAAATTAACACTAAGTTAATCAGTAAGAAGTAATGAATTCATTGCTGCATTGTCAAATAAGGTGCAAATTGGGTAAGTGAGCTAAATTTCCTAATAATAAATATTAATAATAATAATAAATTCTCAAATTATAACATTTGTGGTAAACCACACTGTTTAAATTTGGAAAGGCTAACGGTGCCGTGGCGACTTTTGCTGCACATGCCTGTGCCAATCACCGAGGTTTGCCTGGGCATGTTGCTAACAATTTTGATTACTCTATGTGCATAAAGTGCTAAAATTGCCCTTTTGTAAAATTTCCGATTGTATCAAAATTTCGTTTATCTGTATCCTGATTCTAATGAAAAATGCATCAATTTCCCAAAAAATTTACTTACTATAAATATCTCTAAAAAAAAACGGGAAAATTTTGCGAGAAAAACAAAAAAAAATCGTCTTGTTGTTCCTTTGTAAAATTATTGGTCGTGATAGTCTGAAGTACATAAATGCGACGTTTTATGGCAAAATTTATCTATGTAACAAAAAATATCCCTAACATTGTTTACATGAAATTCTGTCGTGAAAATCAATTTCTAATGGCTATATGCATAACTAAAATGGTACCCTGAAAATTTTAATGAGCGAACGCCACTGGTTCGAGAAAATATGTAAAGTCTATGCTAAGACTTTCTGAGCTACGAGCGTGCTCTGGAAGGCGTCCACGCAGAGGAAAGAATTTGCTGACATCAGGTATTCTAAGTAGTGCAAAGTTGCATTTTGTGGTCGCTGTACGTAACTGAAAATTTCTCTACCGCTACAGCAAGGGCTCGTGCAGACTCTTTGCCGTGCTCGGCAACTTCGGGTAAGTTCGGGTTCCGTACGAATACCTCACGAAAGAATCTCAACGGGCAACGATGTTTGGGCGTTAACCGTGCAACGGACGGTGGAGGAAAATAAAGGGCGATGATTCGCTGACGTGCTGAGTGACGCGTGAATGTTTACAAAACTTTAAATTACTACGAACAAGGTTTAGTAAGAGCTGCGAGAATTCGAAATGAAGTCAAGTACTTTTGAAATAACGTCATAGGCGAGATGGAGAGAGAGAAAACTTTGTGGCGCTTGCGGCAGCGTGATTATTAAACTCGACCACTTCCGTGATGATACAATAACAAGGAATAATAAAATTCTAGGCAAAGGTATAGTCGTAAAAAAATATGATCAGTGAAAGATACAACAGGTTCGGAAACCTGAGAATTTGGCTTACTTTCTGCTTTTAAAGAGACATTTGGAACTTTCTCGACTTTTGCTGTTGACTGATTCACAAATAAATCTTTAACTTTTACAACTGGCTGGACACAGGGTGAAATAGTCAATTCACTTTCAATTTTGCGACTGTTTTGAACAAAACTTGGACCCTTGCTTACGGCAAACTCCTCAATTCTATCTTTAACAGATACAATATTCTTCGGCAAATCTAAAATATCGTCTTTGGTGACTAATATATTTCTGGATAAATCTGGAACTTCTTGTTGTACACTAGGTTGAATAATAACAGTTTGGGGCAGTGGAGGCGGGATTGGCGGGTGTATTGTTTTCAATGGTACCACTTCAACCATTGATGCAACATCGTCGTAAATCTGGTCAATGGACGGTAAATCATTAAGTTTGCTTAATGGTAATTCGTTGGTACAATCATGGTCATAAGTAATAGATTTCTTGCGTTGACATTGACAGTAACAAATTATGAAAATTATAAAAATACTAATAATAAATGTTGTTAATAATAAACTTGTAATTATAATATAAGGATAGTCAAAGGACTTGTTCAACAAATAAATAAAATTTGAAGCTTTTACGTATGGAAGAAATCCGTTTAAAATAACTAAAATCGCAATGATTTTCATGTTGCTTAGGCAATCAAAACAAACAGTTCTTCAAAACTAATACGTACTTTAAGCCTGCCTAGTTTAAATTAGTAGATATTTTAACTGGACTTAATTATTTCTGACTCTAGGCTCACTTTATCTGCGTAATTTATTTATTTGATATAATTTATTTATTCTCTAAATTTATTAGCACTGTTTAACTTATCTTATTTTAAATTTTACTGCAAACTTATCTTATTTAATTTCAGGTGTTATCTTTATTTTTAAATACTTAAAATCAATCGAACCATACTGAGGTACAAGGTAATGGAAAAATTGAGACTGATTTACTCCTGACTACCTGAAATAAAATAATAATTATTATTTATGTGATCTTTAAATGCATTAAAATACTAACATCACTAAAACTTGATTGATTGATTGATTGATGTAGTGTTTTAAGTCCACTTTATGCACAGTAAGGCTAATCGGGACTGGACCTACAGTTTAAAGTGGAATCCGAACCACTATGTACCTCCACCGGGTATCGAACCCGGAACCCCTTGATTACAAGGCGACGACGCTACCACTGCGCCATCAGGAGGCCCCACTAAAACTTGAAGAATCTTTAATTCTCTCAACTCATTCTAAAATATGCTTAGCATATTATTGTGGCAAAGTTAGCAACTAAAACCCTTGTGGTTTAATCATTATCATTCTGCGATGGTAGAATGGATTTCCAGGATTTTGGTCTAGATCCAAATCCGAAGGAAAATACTTGTTATTGGGGCGCAATAAAATCTTGACGTCGACGTCTACATATTCATATAATATAAATATTCTCATAACTGGCACTTAAAATAAACTTTGCTAATATAATTATATACCTTCTTCTGAAGAGTAACTATAAAATTCTAGTGATGTACTCGCTGAGCTAGTATTTTTAACTACTGCAAAAAAAACTTTTGTGCCTAAGGCACATTAGTACTCAATAAGTCTGCTTTTAACCTTTAATATTATTAGTGCCATTGTTATTATAAATTATTATTATGTCACGCGAGTGGATTTAAAATATTAGACCTGTTTCACTTTAATAAATGCTGTACCTTGGAGCAAAATTGCAATATTTATATTTTAAAATTTAAAACAAACTACATTTTAAAGTTTTTAACATTCGAAGCTATAACGTGCTAAGGATAAATATTCTACTGTCAAACAAAACAATATTTCGGACAGGAAAAAAAAAATGTATACTAACAAAAAATCTCATTAATATGTGAGAAACGTCCACACCGTGTAATGCTCTCATAATTCTCTTCTAGTTATTCAAAATAAGTTGGCTGTGCCTAACTTTGCTTAAAGCATATAAGTATATGTATATATGTGTACGGACTCATTCTCGTGACTGCTGCTTACCTGTGTACGGACATCTCTCGTCACTGCAGCCTATTCATACATCTATTACTTCTCAACTAGAACTTTTAATTAATCGGGCGGCTTATATCCTAAATCACGGTACGAACATTGTACTGCGTGTCGAGGAATATAATTAGCGTTTCGTCTCTTTAAATATTAACATGGATTAAAATTTTCAGGCACTGTGTTCGTAAGTTAAGGTAACATAAGGCAAGTGACTATCTCGTATAAACTTGACTATTTCCTTAATCTAAGCTCCCTTCATGAGGTGCTAGGAGACTTCAGTCACTAAGAATATAAATGAGTGGTCCTCGGGGCCTTATTCGTTCCCAAAACTATATATATATAAAAATGTAATATCCTCGTTGCAATAGTATTAGCACTTATAGTTCAAGCATTCTAAATCATTTACAAGTTACGGTCAGTTTTAAACCAAATTTAAATCAAACTTTTAAGGAAATTCAATTAATAATAATAACAAAAACAAAATATTGACTCGAACAAGCATACTCTGTGCCATGACTCGTTAAAATGCACCATAGTGCCACTGAGTCAGAGTCAATAAACTCTAATTTATTTTCCTCATTCATGATATAACTTTAAAATCCACTTTGTTAATTAATTAAAATGTTAAGGGTAAAATCGTTTACTGTTTACTGTAGCTTACTGCATCCTCATAACCAACGTTGTGATAATTTTTGTATCCAAGATCATATAAAAAAATATTTTCTACCTCTTATGTTCTAAAATCACTGTCAACGCAAGAAATCCTCAAATCTAAATGTCTTATTCCTCTCTAAAATTCTGGGAATGGTAAAAATTTCCCAGGTGGGAATTCTGTCGTAGCCATGGTGCTACCAAGAGCGGATTGATAGGGAAACATCCACAGACGTCCCTGGCAGACTGCATTTTTGGCAAAATGTGGCTGCCTGAAACCCGACATCGAACCTTCCGCCACGTGGAATGCCGGACGCTCCTGATACCAAAGTGCCAGCCCGATGCGGGTAACCGCGACGGAGCTAGGGCGCAGGTTCCTCTGCATTTTACATTTCGCTGATTACCGACCCAGACTTGAGGTCGATAAATTTCATCGCATTCATCCTCATGTTAAACTAAACATCCATCATGGCATATAAATTCTTCCCCCCTTAATGTTAAAAAAAAAAAAACCTTTAAGCCCTATGTATTTTCAAAATGAAATATGGCAAGGACATACTAAACTAAACAAGTTATCAAAATTTTTGGGGTGGGTTTAAATTTAAAACTGATTGTTGAAACCTCTACTAGATAACATTCTATTTTCTCATCGCATTTCTGAGGAAATGGATGGGAAGCCCAAATCTTCACCACGTAACGAAATTTGGGGTGGGGTTGAATTTTAACTGGTTAACAATTAACTGCAATTCCACTACGTAATGAGCTATTTTCTCATCGCATTTCCAAAAAAATGCATGAGAAGCCCCAGCAAATCCACCACGTAACGAACCTTAAAGTTCGTGGGATCTTATGAATACCTAAACTGTAAACCAATTAATCAATGGGTGATGTAGATTACTCATCATTCATCCTCTGATGAGACCACTCGTCATTGGCATGACGAGTTAACGCTTGGCAATGCGAAAGGTACAAAATCACACTAAGGAACTAAACTACAGAAAAGACAATGGTCACTCGTTGGGTTTTGTGAACCGTTGAACCTGAATCATGGCTGGGTGTTAGGATAATTACCTGTCTATCTGAAGTCTTTAGCTGAATAAAATATGCGAAGTCCTCTGTTAGCTTGTCCACTATGCCGACCAAGGCATTGTTCCACTTCTCACCTACTGCCTTCCTGACCACCTCTTCTCTCTCAACTCAATCCCAAAAGTCAGTCCCCCCTCAGCTTGTCTCACCTCTATATTACTAGGCCATCGAGCTCTTCCTCTATGCCGAATCGTGTTTTTAATTGCCACCATACAAATCGCTGACTCTATAACCAGAATTATTACCTGTTTCCTGAATGCTCAGGAGGTTTGCATGGCACAACACAATGCATTGTAAACATGCCTCAAGAGGTTGAGACAACTGAGAAAAACAAGTGAATGACCTGGTCAACGTGAAGCGTTCAGAGAGACTTAAATAAAATAAACATATAATCTTAGGGATTGATACGTTCTGCCGCGAGGGAAAAAATTTTCCATGTTGAAAATTTAAAAGTCAAAGCGCAAAGCTTGACATGACCCAGGTTCGCCAATTCCATGTATTTTCTTAGAAAAACAAACAGACAAAATATAAAAACAACAAAACATAGCCTTCCTTTGATTCCCTAAAAAAAAATTCTATTCCCTAAAACATTACAATTGATAGTAACAAATACGCACGTCGATATAAATTAAAAACAATATTATGTATGATTATATGACTAGTAATGACAAAATTTTATGACATTAAGTGATATTACTCGCGATGTAACGCAATTGTACGTGCGAAAGTTGTTTTTAATGTAGAATTGCTCGTTTTCTACGAGTCATGAGTGGTCGTTAGTCTGTGATCCAATGCCAGGCGAGGCAAATGGCTGGAGCGTCTTCGCAACGTAGTTCATAATGTTTTTGTATATGGGAGCCCTACGTTGACCCTTCAGATAACGAAAAAGGTTTGTAAGTAAATACACAAAACGTACATTGTCCCATATGTGCGTGAAATCATAAATAAGCAGGTAAACACAAGTATTCGATGTATCATTCTCACTCTATACACATCTTATTGTTTTGCATGTAAAAAACCAAGGTACCCCAAGATGTAATATGTTTTGCTAACTGTATAGCCACTTCACTCATAACAACGTGAAAGGAAAATATTGATATGCACTGTTTATAACAAATCTTCCCTTCTTTGTAAGCCAACTAAACTTCTTCAAATATATGAACTTTTCACTGGCTATCTTGCGTATTCCGATGTTTGATTATAAAATATTGGATGCACACAATGAATTACACAGAAAACTGCTGCAGGCAAAAACCTAAAATAACATTTTGGTTTCCTTTCCTATGTTATAATGTACATTATAATGTATATATAGCTTTGTATTAATATAGCCTTGTACATACCGGTGTGTAACTGCACACAAAAAATCTTACAAGTATCCACCAACTGTCTGCTCTGATTGTAAAAATCAGAAAATGTCCATGTTGGTGAAACAAAATTAACTGCTTGGAAAAAAAAAAAACATTTGCACAAAACATTGGCACTAAAGCATACTTCTTGAAATGTTCGAAAGTAATTATGTTTGTTATTGCTTGCATGTATTGTTTTGTTATTCGTTGCAAAAATTTCTTCTTAAAAAAAATTAACACACTAATTGCTATCGTTGGATAATTTGACACAACTGGCGCTTGTCGTCTCCTTTTAATGTAATGTAAACTATAATGCATGTAAAAACTGGCTAGCATGCATGGTGTGAAACTGAAGATGTGTAGAAGGGCTATGGAAAAGTATTGTTTTCCATAATGCACGATAAATATTCACATGAATACACATGACATAAGCTTGCATGTGTATGTGTGGGAAAACACTGTAGCACAATTTGAACAACAATTCTGTACTTATTGTTGTGACCGAAACTGCTGCTTGTAGAATATATGTTCTCTCTACTTTTCCTCTTCTTTGTATTGCTTTTCGTCTTGACTTAATTTGGGCAATGTAAAGGGTGTGGTAAATTACCCGTAAAACTTGGGAGATGGGGAAAATTGTCCCAACTGGAAACAGTGTGGAGGGAAATTTTATCTGGTTCCCTTACTAGGTGTCGTTGATAGTCTGTAACACTAAACTGGAAAATTCCTATGGAATACAGGCTTTCCGGGAAAAATGTAGTCCTCTTGTAGTAGAAAATGTCTGCATGCTTCCTTGTAGTAGGCTGATGAGTCTTTCTGTGTAGTAATTGACTGCATGCGGACGTCCTTCATAAAAAAAATGCCCATAATTGGTGTAGGCATTGCTTGTCCACGTCGTTCCGTATAGACAGGTTAGGTTAAACAAGGGAAAATTATAAAATGAAAGGAAACTGCGTGAGATAGATATATATAATTCTAGTAAACGCACAAAACCAAACTTATCCATTGCCTTTTCTTAAAATTAAATTAAATTAAATTGCCTCATCAAAATAAAATAAAATTAAAATAAATTGATTAAATAACTGCCATAACTTTTTGAAAATAAATAAGGAAAATTTAAATAAAATATACAACCGTAATTAAAATATTAATGTCCATGATTGATGTGTTGCCTTAAATTATTAATTATTACTGTGCTGCTCTAAAATGAACTTGTCTCGCAAGCTGATGGTGCTTATAAAAATAATACCCTAATACTGATGTTAGTAATAAATTCCAAATAATAAATACTAATATAGACATGGGCAAAGGGTTTAAAACTAATTCCTGAAATGAAATGCCCTTACTAATAGATTGATTAAGTTGCTTTAAGGCAAGTTCAAGCGGAGTCCATTGAGGAATAGTGAAATCCGGTAAATTCTTGGGAATATTAAGTAATAATTCAATTTCCTTCATTTTTACCTGTTCAAAAGCTAAAATTCTTGTATGTAAAATTTGTTGATCCAGAATAATCTGAGAAAAATCCTGATAGTTAACAAATATAGATTGTCCCTCGTTAATCTGAATAGATCTGTGGGTGTTCAAATTATTATTCAAATTCTGAATGACAATGAATTGACCTGAGCCTGATATTAAAATACCACTACGTGTTCTGATAAACTGAAATAATTTATTGTCAGTAATAGACTTCACTTCAAAAGTACAAAATGTAGAATTAATAAACAAAAGTAAGTGTTGCAAGCATGTTCTGAATTCTGTTTAAATTTTTAAAAAATTATTATATTGTGAATCCTTAAAATAAATATATAAAATTTGTGTTGCGCAAAGCAAGCTATTAGTGTCCTAAGAGGTTGCTTTGGCAAGCCTTTAATGGCCTCCTAATAAATGATAGGCCGGTGCAATTTGCCGTGGTTCATTAATATGCAATGTAAAACAAAAGTTCAGTAAATGCCACTTCTGACTTTCGTTAAAACTCCAGGTGGTAACAAATATAGCATCAGGGAATTAAGAGTGAAATTCAAATTTTAAACACAATAAAGATAATAAAAAAAACTGTCTCAATTCCAAATGTCTTTAAACAAAAGAAATTTAACAACTCGGTGCGTCAATCCCTTAGGTTTGTCCAAAAAAAATAGATCAAGGATAGTTATGCAATATATTAAAATATAAATACGAATTACTAATTATTACCTACTGTACTAAAATTAACACTAAGTTAATCAGTAAGAAGTAATGAATTCATTGCTGCATTGTCAAATAAGGTGCAAATTGGGTGAGCTAAATTTCCTAATAATAAATATTAATAATAATAATAAATTCTCAAATTATAACATTTGTGGTAAACCACACTGTTTAAATTTGGAAAGGCTAACGGTGCCGTGGCGACTTTTGCTGCACATGCCTGTGCCAATCACCGAGGTTTGCCTGGGCATGTTGCTAACAATTTTGATTACTCTATGTGCATAAAGTGCTAAAATTGCCCTTTTGTAAAATTTCCGATTGTATCAAAATTTCGTTTATCTGTATCCTGATTCTAATGAAAAATGCATCAATTTCCCAAAAAATTTACTTACTATAAATATCTCTAAAAAAAAACGGGAAAATTTTGCGAGAAAAACAAAAAAAAAATCGTCTTGTTGTTCCTTTGTAAAATTATTGGTCGTGATAGTCTGAAGTACATAAATGCGACGTTTTATGGCAAAATTTATCTATGTAACAAAAAATATCCCTAACATTGTTTACATGAAATTCTGTCGTGAAAATCAATTTCTAATGGCTATATGCATAACTAAAATGGTACCCTGAAAATTTTAATGAGCGAACGCCACTGGTTCGAGAAAATATGTAAAGTCTATGCTAAGACTTTCTGAGCTACGAGCGTGCTCTGGAAGGCGTCCACGCAGAGGAAAGAATTTGCTGACATCAGGTATTCTAAGTAGTGCAAAGTTGCATTTTGTGGTCGCTGTACGTAACTGAAAATTTCTCTACCGCTACAGCAAGGGCTCGTGCAGACTCTTTGCCGTGCTCGGCAACTTCGGGTAAGTTCGGGTTCCGTACGAATACCTCACGAAAGAATCTCAACGGGCAACGATGTTTGGGCGTTAACCGTGCAACGGACGGTGGAGGAAAATAAAGGGCGATGATTCGCTGACGTGCTGAGTGACGCGTGAATGTTTACAAAACTTTAAATTACTACGAACAAGGTTTAGTAAGAGCTGCGAGAATTCGAAATGAAGTCAAGTACTTTTGAAATAACGTCATAGGCGAGATGGAGAGAGAGAAAACTTTGTGGCGCTTGCGGCAGCGTGATTATTAAACTCGACCACTTCCGTGATGATACAATAACAAGGAATAATAAAATTCTAGGCAAAGGTATAGTCGTAAAAAAATATGATCAGTGAAAGATACAACAGGTTCGGAAACCTGAGAATTTGGCTTACTTTCTGCTTTTAAAGAGACATTTGGAACTTTCTCGACTTTTGCTGTTGACTGATTCACAAATAAATCTTTAACTTTTACAACTGGCTGGACACAGGGTGAAATAGTCAATTCACTTTCAATTTTGCGACTGTTTTGAACAAAACTTGGACCCTTGCTTACGGCAAACTCCTCAATTCTATCTTTAACAGATACAATATTCTTCGGCAAATCTAAAATATCATCTTTGGTGACTAATATATTTCTGGATAAATCTGGAACTTCTTGTTGTACACTAGGTTGAATAATAACAGTTTGGGGCAGTGGAGGCGGGATTGGCGGGTGTATTGTTTTCAATGGTACCACTTCAACCATTGATGCAACATCGTCGTAAATCTGGTCAATGGACGGTAAATCATTAAGTTTGCTTAATGGTAATTCGTTGGTACAATCATGGTCATAAGTAATAGATTTCTTGCGTTGACATTGACAGTAACAAATTATGAAAATTATAAAAATACTAATAATAAATGTTGTTAATAATAAACTTGTAATTATAATATAAGGATAGTCAAAGGACTTGTTCAACAAATAAATAAAATTTGAAGCTTTTACGTATGGAAGAAATCCGTTTAAAATAACTAAAATCGCAATGATTTTCATGTTGCTTAGGCAATCAAAACAAACAGTTCTTCAAAACTAATACGTACTTTAAGCCTGCCTAGTTTAAATTAGTAGATATTTTAACTGGACTTAATTATTTCTGACTCTAGGCTCACTTTATCTGCGTAATTTATTTATTTGATATAATTTATTTATTCTCTAAATTTATTAGCACTGTTTAACTTATCTTATTTTAAATTTTACTGCAAACTTATCTTATTTAATTTCAGGTGTTATCTTTATTTTTAAATACTTAAAATCAATCGAACCATACTGAGGTACAAGGTAATGGAAAAATTGAGACTGATTTACTCCTGACTACCTGAAATAAAATAATAATTATTATTTATGTGATCTTTAAATGTATTAAAATACTAACATCACTAAAACTTGATTGATTGATTGATTGATGTAGTGTTTTAAGTCCACTTTATGCACAGTAAGGCTAATCGGGACTGGACCTACAGTTTAAAGTGGAATCCGAACCACTATGTACCTCCACCGGGTATCGAACCCGGAACCCCTTGATTACAAGGCGACGACGCTACCACTGCGCCATCAGGAGGCCCCACTAAAACTTGAAGAATCTTTAATTCTCTCAACTCATTCTAAAATATGCTTAGCATATTATTGTGGCAAAGTTAGCAACTAAAACCCTTGTGGTTTAATCATTATCATTCTGCGATGGTAGAATGGATTTCCAGGATTTTGGTCTAGATCCAAATCCGAAGGAAAATACTTGTTATTGGGGCGCAATAAAATCTTGACGTCGACGTCTACATATTCATATAATATAAATATTCTCATAACTGGCACTTAAAATAAACTTTGCTAATATAATTATATACCTTCTTCTGAAGAGTAACTATAAAATTCTAGTGATGTACTCGCTGAGCTAGTATTTTTAACTACTGCAAAAAAAACTTTTGTGCCTAAGGCACATTAGTACTCAATAAGTCTGCTTTTAACCTTTAATATTATTAGTGCCATTGTTATTATAAATTATTATTATGTCACGCGAGTGGATTTAAAATATTAGACCTGTTTCACTTTAATAAATGCCGTACCTTGGAGCAAAATTGCAATATTTATATTTTAAAATTTAAAACAAACTACATTTTAAAGTTTTTAACATTCGAAGCTATAACGTGCTAAGGATAAATATTCTACTGTCAAACAAAACAATATTTCGGACAGGAAAAAAAAAATGTATACTAACAAAAAATCTCATTAATATGTGAGAAACGTCCACACCGTGTAATGCTCTCATAATTCTCTTCTAGTTATTCAAAATAAGTTGGCTGTGCCTAACTTTGCTTAAAGCATATAAGTATATGTATATATGTGTACGGACTCATTCTCGTGACTGCTGCTTACCTGTGTACGGACATCTCTCGTCACTGCAGCCTATTCATACATCTATTACTTCTCAACTAGAACTTTTAATTAATCGGGCGGCTTATATCCTAAATCACGGTACGAACATTGTACTGCGTGTCGAGGAATATAATTAGCGTTTCGTCTCTTTAAATATTAACATGGATTAAAATTTTCAGGCACTGTGTTCGTAAGTTAAGGTAACATAAGGCAAGTGACTATCTCGTATAAACTTGACTATTTCCTTAATCTAAGCTCCCTTCATGAGGTGCTAGGAGACTTCAGTCACTAAGAATATAAATGAGTGGTCCTCGGGGCCTTATTCGTTCCCAAAACTATATATATATAAAAATGTAATATCCTCGTTGCAATAGTATTAGCACTTATAGTTCAAGCATTCTAAATCATTTACAAGTTACGGTCAGTTTTAAACCAAATTTAAATCAAACTTTTAAGGAAATTCAATTAATAATAATAACAAAAACAAAATATTGACTCGAACAAGCATACTCTGTGCCATGACTCGTTAAAATGCACCATAGTGCCACTGAGTCAGAGTCAATAAACTCTAATTTATTTTCCTCATTCATGATATAACTTTAAAATCCACTTTGTTAATTAATTAAAATGTTAAGGGTAAAATCGTTTACTGTTTACTGTAGCTTACTGCATCCTCATAACCAACGTTGTGATAATTTTTGTATCCAAGATCATATAAAAAAATATTTTCTACCTCTTATGTTCTAAAATCACTGTCAACGCAAGAAATCCTCAAATCTAAATGTCTTATTCCTCTCTAAAATTCTGGGAATGGTAAAAATTTCCCAGGTGGGAATTCTGTCGTAGCCATGGTGCTACCAAGAGCGGATTGATAGGGAAACATCCACAGACGTCCCTGGCAGACTGCATTTTTGGCAAAATGTGGCTGCCTGAAACCCGACATCGAACCTTCCGCCACGTGGAATGCCGGACGCTCCTGATACCAAAGTGCCAGCCCGATGCGGGTAACCGCGACGGAGCTAGGGCGCAGGTTCCTCTGCATTTTACATTTCGCTGATTACCGACCCAGACTTGAGGTCGATAAATTTCATCGCATTCATCCTCATGTTAAACTAAACATCCATCATGGCATATAAATTCTTCCCCCCTTAATGTTAAAAAAAAACAAACCTTTAAGCCCTATGTATTTTCAAAATGAAATATGGCAAGGACATACTAAACTAAACAAGTTATCAAAATTTTTGGGGTGGGTTTAAATTTAAAACTGATTGTTGAAACCTCTACTAGATAACATTCTATTTTCTCATCGCATTTCTGAGGAAATGGATGGGAAGCCCAAATCTTCACCACGTAACGAAATTTGGGGTGGGGTTGAATTTTAACTGGTTAACAATTAACTGCAATTCCACTACGTAATGAGCTATTTTCTCATCGCATTTCCGAAAAAATGCATGAGAAGCCCCAGCAAATCCACCACGTAACGAACCTTAAAGTTCGTGGGATCTTATGAATACCTAAACTGTAAACCAATTAATTAATGGGTGATGTAGATTACTCATCATTCATCCTCTGATGAGACCACTCGTCATTGGCATGACGAGTTAACGCTTGGCAATGCGAAAGGTACAAAATCACACTAAGGAACTAAACTACAGAAAAGACAATGGTCACTCGTTGGGTTTTGTGAACCGTTGAACCTGAATCATGGCTGGGTGTTAGGATAATTACCTGTCTATCTGAAGTCTTTAGCTGAATAAAATATGCGAAGTCCTCTGTTAGCTTGTCCACTATGCCGACCAAGGCATTGTTCCACTTCTCACCTACTGCCTTCCTGACCACCTCTTCTCTCTCAACTCAATCCCAAAAGTCAGTCCCCCCTCAGCTTGTCTCACCTCTATATTACTAGGCCATCGAGCTCTTCCTCTATGCCGAATCGTGTTTTTAATTGCCACCATGCAAACCGCTGGCTCTATAACCAGAATTATTACCTGTTTCCTGAATGCTCAGGAGGTTTGCATGGCACAACACAATGCATTGTAAACATGCCTCAAGAGGTTGAGACAACTGAGAAAAACAAGTGAATGCCCTGGTCAACGTGAAGCGTTCAGAGAGACTTAAATAAAATAAACATATAATCTTAGGGATTGATACGATAGATAGATTAATAAAAGTTTCAATTTTTCACGTCCACGGAGAAAAATCCACACAGAAGTCATATATAATTCCCGAAGCCAATAATTCACGCAGGATTCCCAAAATTCAAGGAATTCCTGGTGAGTAGCCACCTTGTCTACTCAACTTTGTTCAAAATAAATAAACAAAATAAAAATTATAAAAAAAAAACATTGTTATATAGAATATCCACATCAAAAAGTTGGTTCCAGAAAATAACTATCAAATCTGGCAAGTACACTTTACTTTCCCAGAGTTTTTCTGGTTTTTGGATGTATTCTCAAAATTCCCTCACTTTCTGATTCATACATTGATTTCCTTGTCTTTTGCAGATTTCCCAGGTCAGTATGAACCCTGTGCTAGTATAGTTTTGATTACTCAAACAGTTAAAACTTTATGATGCTTAGTACTTACCCCAAAAAGACATAAAAATGGCGAAAATCACTGTTGTAAAATTATCAAAAAGATAAGTGACTCGGGAATGAAGGCAAGTTTCTTGAAGGTTCCAGTAGTTGCAGAAATGATCACACAATGGACACATTACAACATTTACTTTTTCATTGCAAATATCTTCACTGAAAAGGAAAAAAGGAAAGATTGCATTTTAACATGTTATATATAAGGTGATTCAAAATTATTGTTGTGGTTTCCATGGTCTATAATTTTCGAGCTGGAAAGAACAAAATATTCTTTCATATTCTGCAGCCAGTTTTAGCTTCTTGTTTCCAGCTTTAAAATTACATGCCATGGAAACTTCAGCAAGAATTTTGATTCATATGCTTCAACAGAAGCACTTAAAATCTAATGCAACAAAGTTAAGACATACATGCAGGGTATGTAGAGCACTGACAAAAGTATGTACAGGACATAAAGATGAACAACTTTTATTGGTAACATTTTGCTTCTGAAGAACTCATTTCATTGTTACAAGCCCTCAACAAACACTAGTTTCTATCCTGTATGCATGCAACAGTAGATCATAAATTCAGTTACCACTACTAGTTACATATTCTGTAGGGAAATGACAATCTTTTACTACAATACGAGCAAACTGTGTAACCAATCTACACAAAATACATCTGAACAAAACTTACAAATTCCTTCTTTAGTGAAAAAATATGAAACAGGATATAAATCAAATGCACCAACATCCTTCCCTATAATTCTCCAAGAATAAATACCAAAAGATGTTTTAGTTTTTTTGTTTTTTTGCTGCAAAAAAACTCAAAAGTTCAAGTCAAATTTGGATTACATCCATTTTATGTTCAGGAAAATCTGGCCCTGGAAAACATCTTCACACTAGAACATGACTAACACACTCACTTGCACAGAGAATTAATAACTAATAACCAGAGCTAGGAATTTTAGGTGCAAAAATTTGCCAATAAAGGTGCAAAAAAGGTGCCAATTTTTGTACAAAAAAGGTGCTAAAATACATGCTAATTTTCAGATGTAAAATTTATTGTGAGCAGTGCATACATATATTATTCAACTTGTCTGGATAAACACAGAGCATTCTCTGGTTTTAAATCGTTTAATATAACTAAGCAAAGAAAATTCTCTGATACATTAGAAAGCGACATAAAGGAAAACATTCTTCTTCTTACTTGCTTAGAATTAGTCATCTAGAAAAGTGTTAAAATAGATTACATTCAAAATTTCTATGTTTTTCTGAGTGAGACTACACCTGCGGTCACTAAGCAGATACTTGTAAGTTGAAAAAGAACGTTCAACATTAACAGACACAAGTGGTGCGTATTTTGTTTCCAACCGGTAATCCACATCCTTGTTGTTTGCCACTTCTTGAACATCAGGGTTTTTGCCTAAACTTTGTTCTAACTTCTCTTTCCCGACCCCTTGCAGCTCTCGTTGTACATCCATCAAACAGCCCACTGTGCTTCCTTTTCAGGACACTGCTCCTCCAGTTTTGTGATTGCAGTATTAAGGAAAGAGAATCCATGTACAATATAGAGTTCATCTTGCAATTCCTGTTTAAGCGCAAGGTTTTTTTTTTTTTTTGGCTTTTTCTACAGCTGAGGAATCACTAGGCAAAGCATCTAAAAATTTTGAATTGTATGGAAATTATTGCAAATAAACACTGCAGCTTTTAATCATGTACCCCATCTAGTGAGGATGGGAGAGGGTGGTAGTGGAAGTTTCGTAATTTCTACGTACTTCTGTATTCTAGAAGGAGCCTTTTTCAGTATTTTCTTAATGCTAGAAACAAATTCGTTCACATATGTATATTCATCTTTAAGAGCTTCACAAACTCGATGCAAAGCATGAACAATGCAGGTCAGATGTTTTAAGTTAGGATACATATTCTTCACATTAGAAAATGCTGCTAACATGTAAGATGCTTCTTGGTCTGTAAGAATTAGAAAATGCAGCTAACATGTAACTAACCACACTCTATCATATTTTACGCCCTCCGGCCACAATACAAAACATGTATCATTGAACCTTTGCATTACACTTGCATTATCTGTTTTGCCGAGAAAATAAGTTTTTAAAAGCATGGGTTTCACGTGATGTCCATTGAGAGGTGCTACTAAAATGTTCAAAACGTACCTGTTTTGCCTATCTGAGGTTTTATCTAGTATGAAATAGACTGGATGGTCAGCTACTACTTGCCTGATCTGCGAGATTTTAGCTTCATAAAGAGGTTGAAGGTAAGATTTCCTTAAGGTGCTGGCATCTGGAGATATACTTCCCAGTATATTTTTGCAAATATGATTTCATGAAGGGATTGTTAAGTTTCGAAAGAGGTATACCACACTACAAATGTGTCCTTGCTGTCTCACTGAAAAATTCATTTGTATTTCTGGAACTCGAAGATGCAAGCGCCTCACCAATGAATTGCTGTCGCTTCCCACCTTTACCATCTAGTAGTTCCTTATTCCTGACGTGCTTCCCACTTTGTAGATGCTGCACAACCCGAGTGTGTTGTGGTTTGCCATCAACAGCAATAGAAATATCACACACATCACACCTCAGAACAGATCCATCACTCTGAACGCCGTCAACGCTAAACTGTTTAACAATGTCCTGCAGTTTCCCAATATTTACTTTATGTTTTGGCATGGTGAACAAGCAAATCCGATGCATCGATCAGTCGATCATAAACCTTGCTCGCTGAGACGGGAGAAGGAAACTAAAACAAAACAGCTTTCCTACAACAATTCGTAAACAATACAGCATAGGACAAAAGGAGCACAACTTCTAGCAATTGTAACGTGTCATTGTTGGCACTGTTTAAAGTCCGCGCTTACTACATTAACGTCCAAGAACTGAAGAAAGCCGATTCATTGTTGTGCGGTATACAAGAGTCACGTGCCAAGAAGCCGTGCCTCGAATGTGGATGGGGTTAAACAACGCGCGAGTTGTATTTAAAAAAAATGATAAAGATGCAAAAAGGGCGAAAAGGTGCAAAAGGTTCTGAGATTGTGAAAAAGGTGGAAAAGATTCTGAGATTGTGAAAAAGGTGCAAAAAGGTGCAACCGAAACACCATGAGTAGAGTTCAATACCTGCTTATTTTGGGGATGAGTAACTTTTTTACCCATTTTCACACAAAAAAATTAAAGGTGCAGCACCTAAAATTCCTAGTTCTGCTAATAACTTACCTCGGTTCATTGTCGTATAGAGTAATGCATCCATAGATGAAACAAATCACTCCAACGATGGAGGCTGGCACCAGCATATGGGTGTAGAAACCCAACCATGCAAAATAAAGACCTATTTTCACTCCAAAATACTCCTTCACGTAGTCCAGTGGCTGATGCCTGAAGCTCTTGCTGACCGAAGCCCACTCGTGGTACAGGGTGTGCCTCATGCTTCCTGGAGACTTAATGTCACCCTGTAATCAGTTACAATACTCTATCATACCAGCTGTATTGCAACTATGAACATTTAGTATGATTTAATTTAGGGATGGGACAGATTAATTGGTAATCTATTAGTACAGGCCAATATTTCTATAAATAGCCTATAAACAAATGCCTAATTTGGCCACTTTGTTATTGTTTTTATATGAGGAATGGTCTGATACAATTAGAAACAATATAATTATAAAGTACTGATATGAAGTTTACAATACTGATAAATTATATTCTAGTGATCAAATATAAAATGGATTCACTTTACAAAGCCATGATAAATGAATTGTTACTGTTTTAGTGTACATAAAGGTACAAATTGTCACAATCTTGCACTCAATTACAGACTATTTATGTAAATACCAGATCGGTAAAATTATTGACAATTTTTTCAATAAACTGACACATAGATATGATTATATCAAAAACTATTAAAATGCTGCGTAATTAATGTTCGCTGGTATTGTAAATTCCTGAACATGTAGTTTCTTATTCTGATGCAACAACCTTTTCTGGATGCACATGGAATTTGGTTATTTTGCCCAAGTTTTTTCAAAACAATTCAACCTAGGTGTGTTTCCTTCTCAGATAAAATTTGAAATGGCCAAACTTGGGTTTTCCACACTATGCACATGAAAAAAAATCATTCCTTAACTTTCTTTAATTTATCTGTTTACTGAATTTTTGTTATGATTTAGTTAATTTTATTGCAATTTTGTTGCAAGAGCAATATATCAGTAATAACATGTTCCAAACATATATGAGTAAGGAACAACAATGAATTTACTTACATCATGAAGAGGATACGCAGCACTATAAGCTTGTTCCTGAATCAGCCTTTCTATGCCAAAGGCAAAGGCATCGTCTGAATTTTCTAAGAAGTGCTTCCTATCTAATATAAAGTCAACTATTCTAGAACGAATAGCTGGGGTAAAGAAGTCATGAGCTCCAACATCAAACCTGAAAAGAAAGTTGTACGAAACTGATGATAACAAATTGTTGATGGAAACACATCATCATCATTCATCATGTGGTGGCAGTAAATGCATTCTGACACTCTTGCTGTTCTAACCGATTGATTTCAAAAAAACCAACTGCCTTCATTATTGTTGGCATGATCAGACAGAAGAAAAGAAGAGCAGCATGAAAACAAAATGATTTCCACACATTATTATTATTATTGTATCATTATTACTACAATGGCTTTTGTTACAGGAACAATCTGCAAATATTTAGAAATTTTAAACACTTAACAGTAAATACGGTTCTTCCAATTGTTTCTTTTCATTGCAACATTGTGAAAAATAATATAAACACACACATTATTATTATTGTATCATTATTACTACAATGAAAAGAAACAATTGCAAAAACTGTATTATACTGCTAAGTGTTTAAAAATTCCAAATATTTGCAGATTGTAGTCATAGGTGTGTCATCTACAGTGGAAACCCGTTATTATTTTCTCAGTTTTTTTTAATATTTTCCCACATTATACATTCAATCTTCATGGTCCCAACATAGCGAAATGTTACAAAATTTTCCTCGATTTTACATTTTCCCACATTTTAAGTTTTTTTCAGCTTGGAGCCCTGAAAAACGTAAAATAGAGTTTCCACTGTATTTATTGTTTATACTACCTGAAACAGGTAAATCCTATAAACTTGTATAACCCATGAAAGGTATTGAATGCATTTCCAAAATAATACATTTACTCAGCTTAGTTAATGAACTCTAACTCAAATTGAAGAAGTATTTCTGGTCCAACAACAATTCCATGATCTTGCCTTTTGGCACACAAAAGAGATGTAAAGTAAAGTAAAGTGCTCCCCTGTGCTTTGCACCATGCCATGAGGGCATATAGAAGGTGTGGAGTTAGGGCCCCACACTTTCTTGATCACAGCCAAAGGTGGGGGTTATGTGATCAGTACCATGCCCCTGGCTGCCTTTACCCCCAGTTTCCTCCAGGTACCCACTTTGTACGATTCTGGGTGGGTGCAGGAGCCGCTTGAACAGGTGGAAAAAATCCCGGTTTTTCCCTGTCGGTGATCGAACCCGGGTCTCTTGCATGGTAGTCAGATGCCCTAACGACTAAGCTACCGTGGCCAGCTCCACCAAGACTTAAACTCAGGTCTCTGGTAAGTGCACCAAAAGAAGAGGTAATATTCAGCTACATACTGCATGATACATACTTGGTAATACAAATGCCACCAGTAATTCAAAGGGAACAGACCCTATTGTGATATCACCAGGGGACAACTTTCACATATATAATAAAACAGAGGAAGTAAAAAATCAGGCTAAAAGATCTAGCTTGATAACTCATTTGATATAGAAATGGCACCAGGCTGGTATCTGAAGGGGGCTGAGGGAAAATTCAATGGATTCAATTGGCTTTATTCTTGGGGAAGGCTGAGCAAATGCCCATCTACTACCTAAACCCACAAAAGAGAGAGCATGTAGAGTACAGGATTACATACAAAAATTATGAAACACTACATGATTAACCAAAAAAATAGCAACTTCACAAAGAAATAACAAAAGAAACCAGATAAAATATGTGTGCAATAAACAAAAATATAAAAAGAAAAGACCTATTACCAGGGCCAGGATTTTGATGACATGTTATCTTTCTTCCTTGTGTAATATGCATTGCTCTTAAGTATTAAAATCCTGAATATGAACCTCCGATTATAAGAATGTGAATTTTATTGTGCATTTTTTGTCATATTTTCTATTTTTTAAGTTTTAGGTGATTTTTTTCAAGTTTTACGTCATTTTCTGTCATTTTTTCAAGTTTTACGTCATTGTCTGTCATTTTTTCAAGTTTTATGTCATTTTTGGCATTTTATTTCTTTTTCTGCAAATAGCGCTCAAACAGGTAAAACAATTGGTATATGCTCGAAGCACAGTAGTTCACGTATAAGCGTAATTTGACTGTAGTAGTTAGCCCTCAAATATGGATTATGAAGTGAAAGATGCAGTGAAATTGAAACTTAAGTGAACATAGTCATCATCCCCATGTTAAAATGTAGTTTAGTCTATCTTACCAATACATAGCGATATATGAAAATGAATGCATGATTATACACAGATTTTTACACCTCGTATATTTCTACGATTATCATCACTAGAGCCCGGAAGTTTGGCAAAATGCCTCTTTTTATCTACTGCATATATTGATAAAATTTTTCCGGATATATGTTTCTTATGTTGTTTCGAATGTTTTGGAAGCCTTTTCATTTTGCCTATTTTGCCTATTTGGGACCCCACTGCCTATTTTTAATTATAATGCCTTTTTTGCCTTTTTCAATGAAATTTGACAATTTTTTTTTAAAAAAAATGTGTATATACATTATTTTTCTCCCAAAGAACGTTGTTGGCATTTATTTTTATTCCGTTTATTATGTGAATAATTTTCGCCTTATTTAAGTAATATTGAACTCACGCATGTTTCAACATTGCTGAAGGAGAAAAGTGTGAGAAAAATGTATTTCATGCTCAGTTAGGATATTGCCTTTCGGTTAACATTTCCTTGTGCATGATTGACTGCTGAAGTGGACAGGTTGATTTCGAACACAAAGAAGATATTTCTGAAATCTCCCTCTCGAACCCGAAAATTCCAGGAAGTTGCGATTGACCTTAGTTTATCTCAGCAACCAGTCTTGACGAGATGGGGAACCTGGATATCAGCAGCTATATATTATGCTAACAACCTTCAAAAAATCAGTGAGGTTATCGATGCTCTTCCAGAAAATGAAGCGGCTTCAATTCGTGAAGTGAAAAAAACTCCTGTGCTATTCAAGTTTATTCTTGCACATTATGGTGCATTGCCAGTACAATTATAGCATCCATGAAAATCTTCGAGGAATCTATGCAGCAGATGATGGAAGTGCCAGGAGAAAAGGGGTCAGCTATTGCGGAAAAGTGCAAACGGGTAGCGAGTGCAAATGAGGACTTGAAACAATTGAAAACAATTTGTGATATTCTTAAAGGTAAAAATGCTGTTACCGAAATGAGTCCAGCTACATTAGCTTGTTTTATGTATGCTCCAATAACTTCTGTCGAAGTAGAAAGATCATTTTCTGTTATGAAAAACACTCTCTCTGACAGACGACTATCAATGAATGTTGAGAACTTAAAAAGCACCTTGTAGTTATGTGCAATGAAGATGGAGAAAATTGAAATGCTCTTCCCAATTTAGATTTTAACATTTTGCCAGAAATTATAGATAAAAGTACGCAACTTCCAAATGTGCCTTTTTTCGGTTTATTTTGCCTTTTTTTTTCATTTTAGTGCCTATTTTTCACATTATAAATGCCTTTTTGCCTGCCTATTTTAACGAAAATAAATGCCTGAACTTCCGGGCTCTAATTATCACATTGAAATGATATTTGATTCTATACATTCGAATGTATCACACTTAAGTATGGGAGACTCAAACGAGTATGATAAAGTGGAAATGGTCCCATGCAGGACTCTAGTACATAATAATTCCATTCTTACAACAATCTAAATGTAACTTCAAGTTATAAAATTATTCATACCCCTGAAATATAAAACTTACAAGTACTCCTTGTCCCTGCAGTACACAGCAGTAAACCTGTGACTCTTGGGAGGGAAGATTGCTGGGTCAACCTGGAACCTTTCCATGATGCGATCAAAAAACGAATTCACTCCATCCATGAACCTGTTTGTCTTGATGTGCACTTCATGCAGACCTGGTATCTGGAATAATATTTTTCAAGCAAACCATTACAATAGACTATGCAACGTAATGACAACCCTTATTGTATTTGAAAGATTAATACACTTATTACAAACACACACTGTACTTGCATGCTGCCTTGATGGTACATGGAGGATGTCAAGGTAGGGTTCAGCACATTCTGAATCTCAGTCATACTGGAGATGGTGTGGTCATTACTGCAATTCTGAAAGCTTCAGTACTGAGATCACACTGGCTAAAAAATAACCAAAAATCAACCCAAGAATAGAAGCTGTTTCCCATGTGGTTTCAGTTGCCCTACCATAAATGTTAGAATAGTTCATGTAATTATTACAATTAAAATTATACTCTACATTATTTAACAATAGATTGGATATTATTGCAAACCTTAATATATAGTCGAAAAATGCATCTTATCTATGCTGAAGTAATGAATGTATGTGCACATTAGGGCAGAGCCAATATCACGTTGAACTGGTGCTTATACCAGTGCCAACATGCTTACCAACACCTTCCTAGCAATTCTGATGCATGAATACTGTAAGAATTAATTGATTGATTGATTTGCTTTATTTTACTTTGCCTTTTGTGCCTAATTTGCGAAGATGGGGATGAGTGATGATATGATAAAATTGATGAATGGACACTCACAAACATCCATGCGCGGGCCAGGATTCGAACCAGGGACCTACTGTAAGTTAAAAGCTGATCAGAATATTGATTAATACTTAAATATAAGTATCATTGTAATCATATCGTATCAATTTACTAGAGTTTTGCTTCAAAATATTCAAGGAATTACACTGAATTCCATTCCTCACCCACACAATAGGTAATGTAAAATTCTCTGTGCTCGGTGCAGTTTGCCATAAAGGCATATAGGGGGAGGTACCGCCACACATATTCACAATTTCAGCAATTTTATTTTGGAGATGATGTGATCAGCATCATGTTCCAACTACATTTAGTGTAGGGGGGCCACAATCACAATGTGTCTTGGGGTGCATCTGATGATCAACAATTGTTTTCTTGAAATACCATGTGAATATTGCAGCTGTTACATGAGACATTTTAAAGACCTCTACAGTTATTAGTTACAGTGTATAACCTGTTCACACATATGGTGAATAAATTTATATCCAGAGACTGAGAGAATACTTAGATTGCAATGTATAATTGAGAGGTTCATACCAAAACAAAAATTGGTCATTTATCACTCCAGTTATATAACTTCGTTCTTCACACACCACACTATAATATGCTCCCTGAATTATCATACGCACAGCACTTAAATGTATTCATGTAAGGTTCAAAACCAGCTATGTCCACCCACATTTCTATAAAAATCCAAACTAGACTAGAAAAATGTATTAATATGCCAAAAGAATGCAGTAAGAATGTGAGAGTTTGAAACTCAAAAACTGAGCTTTAAACATGCATCACTCTTCTCCTATAAAAAGGAAAGTTCATGAACAAAATTCAATGGTTCCATAATATGAGGTGCATTTGAGAAGTAAAGGCTGATTGGTCATAAATAAAATAATTTTAAATCATTTACTGCTTGTACACATTGTGCATTCCTATTTTACACCCTTTTCTAAACTTTTTACATTGAGGTACGAGTTTTGGATGCACACTCCATATAAATTCATTGCCTACAAATTAAATCAGTTTAGCAGTGTTGCCAACTCTTTTGCTGTCATTAAGATCTTCATTGATCATCTTGCACATGGTTTAAATTTTAGTTTTCAGTGATATTTCTGTACACTGCACTTAGTGAAATATACAGAAATTCCATGGCAAGAACACTGGTCATGAAAATTCTAATTTTGGTATTCATACATTCAACACAGTTTCCATCTGAACACATGGCCTTATGCTTTTCTCCACATCGAGAACATTTGTATGCCTTCCTGAATCTCACAACACTACACAATTTTCAGTGATTTTTGTGTTAAAAAATTGAATCATGGACCAGACTTCACAACTGGCAGGATTGCTTATTCTTGTTACCATAAAAAAAATCAATAAATAGGAAAGGTAAACTATATTAAACTCAAGATAGGCTAATGCATAATAATGAAGCTTCTGCACACACACATGGTCTGTCTCACTGTTACCAAACATTTGTTATGAGCAACTTTTGAAATGCACTTTGTATATAGGAATGAAAATAATTTATGAGTGAGTGTGCATCTTCTCGTATAATATCTAAGAAACTAAAAGTTATAATATACAAAACAGTAATTTTGCCTATAGTATTATATGGATGCAAAACTTGATCCCTTACATTAAAAGAGGAACATAAATTTAGAGTATTTGAAAATAAAATCCTTAGAAAATATTTGAACCTAAAAGGGATAAGGAGACAGGAGAGTGGAGAAGGTAACATAATTTAGAATTGCATAATTTCTATTCATGTCCAGACATTATTAGAATAATTAAATCAACAAGACTTAAGTGGGCAGGCCATGTGGCACAAATGGAAGAGGAAAGAAGAGTTTACAGGATTCTTGTTGTGAAACCTGATGGTAAGAGACCTGTAAGAAGGCCAAGACGAAGATGGAGGGATAACGCTGAGATGGACTTAAAGCAAATCAGTAAGGATTGAAAAAATTGGATTGGTCTTGCCCAGGATAGGGACAGGTGGAAGGCTTGTGTTACTGCAGCCATAAACCTTCAGGTTTAAGAAGGCTAGAGAGTTAGTTAGTTAGTGTGCATCAACAAAATGTGAAAAGTTCATTTATATCACTGTTAATAACCAACACTGTACTTTACCAAAAATCCCTCAAATCTTACATGACAATATCACTTCTATCAAAATTCCTCCTAATCATCTGCATAACTGTCAATACCAAACTTTTAAAACAGTTAAAGTCTCTGGTTCAGTGGGCAGATAAATCAGCAGAGGAAATATTGAAAAACATACTCTAAAGACTGGCATTAGGCATGCAAATCTTGTAGACTTGCTAGAAGCCATATACAATTATATAGGTGGTGTCAGATAACAAAACAATTTTTGAACAGCACCTTTTAAATGAACTATACTACTGCATGGTATGCGATTATACATGCAGACACAAATTTAAAGAACTGGTGGTGCAAAAGCCAGTTTCTTCATCTAAAACTATGCAATGCATAATACTGACAATACCTTTCAAATATTAGTATGAACAAAGTTTTCTTATGGTCCTACATTTTCCAAAATTCAGCATCAATCTGGTGCAGCATGTACAGTATATATCTTTTGTCATTTATAACAAATTATGCTTGTGATCATGCTCTTATCATTTAAGATTCGTAACACTAAGCAGTGCATCAGTACTTCTTACCTTAGCCTGTAAAAGTGCTCTCTTCATGCTGCTCTGAGTGACTACATTTGGTTTACAATTCCTCTTTCCTGATTTATAACCAACCAGAGGATATTATATCCAATATTAATATAAATATTGTCACAAGGTTTTGATTGTTTTCAAGCCCACTTTATGCACATAAAATGACTTGGTGGTCTAGTTGGTAGGGCATGTGACTGCCATGCAGGAGACCCAGGTTCGATTTTGTTTTGAAGTCACTTCGTTTCCAATGGTTTACGCACGAACGACCAAGACAGCCAGTCATGTACAAGTTTCGAAGTCTACGATATAATCACGGCACATTTCGTATTCAATCCTAGAGCGAGATAAGTTTCGTCATCAATATTTGCGTATCTTCTTTAGTCTTACATAATAGACGCAAATAGCAGGATTCCAGTGATTTCGCCTCGCAATTGAAATCTCGACGTTGCCAGTTGTTTTCCACTCAGCCTACATCACGTCATAGAACGAAGAGCATCTTCCTAGTATCTACAAGCCTTGCAAATGGATGTCTTACAACTGCTTGAGGAGGGCAGTTGGATAGGAATTTGGAGACTTCAACTTCTGGTGTTGGGAAAACTCGATTTGACAACGTGGTATGACATGGCGGATTAGACTAGGTATGTGCAGTGTGACGACGACCTTAGGGTTTTTGACTATGTTGCATTGAACCAGTATTTGACGGTTAAAATCAGTACTTCGTTGCCGTGAAAATCAAGACCCTATAGTTCTCTCAAAAACTAAAAATGTACGAAATAAAATGATTGTTATGCAAGGCCTTTACTTTGAAAGATTGCCAAAAGGATAATCAATTACATGTGCTCCATGAACGCTTCTATTATTTTGCTTGGAACGTTATTAAGGAAAACCTCGTTTTTCCCATTGTGTGCATAATACTGTGATCTAAACTAGCATTCATAAATTATAGCATTGATCTTCAATACATGTTAATTTTGATGTTTTGATTAGTCACAAAAGAATACTCGTGGCGAACCACGACGTTTGTTCACAAATTGGATGCGTTAAAGAACTAATCACTTAAATCAAAGGGAGAACATTAATTAAATTTGTTGGGGTGCGTTAAGTATTCGAGCAATGCTCACCTAGCATCTGGGAGCCGAACACTATCACTTTCCTAACTGAGTCATTAGTAGGGTGCGGATTTATAGGCACTAAAAACCTCTCAAATAGGCACAAAAATGATAAAAATAGGCACTTAAAAAGGTACTATATACTAAAAAATGCACGAAAATAGACACCTTAAATTTAAAAAAAAAAAATTGGTAATGAATGTGAACTTATTTCAATTTTCTCTTTACAATATACAGTTCTACTGTATTAGAACTTCAGTTTATACATAAAAGTGCGCTAACGATTAACAAACTATTAATACTCTTTTGATCGAAATTCACATTCGTGGGGAATCTAAAGTAATTCTCACAAAAAGAGCTTGTGCTAATGACTGTGCGCATTTGAACAAACTATGAAAAAACAATTTGCATCATTGTGACAAAAAAATGTAAACAGTGGTCCAATTGAGAGCCTCAAATCTGGCGAATACCAGATAACATCAACAAAGCCTTCTTCAATGTAGGGAAAGCCAAAGGCACGTAATAAAAACCTGAAGTATGCAAAAATTGCAGAATAGCAATTTTTTGGCACGATTAAGCAAAATAGGTACTAACCCTCGAAAAAGGCACTTATAGGCACTATAAAAATGCATTTTTGGACTAGAAACACCATGAAACGAACTTTAAACATTACAGCCTGTGTTTTACTACAAATAAATAAAATAGGCACAATTCCACACCCTAGTCATTAGTATTATTCTAACTCGTTGCTTTGCCCTTTGAGACTGCAGGAATGAACGTAGTCTGTAAAAGTAAAGTGCTCCCCTGTGTTTTGCACCACGCCATGAAGACGTATAGGGGGTGTGGAGTAAGGGCCCACATCCATGATGGCGGCCGAAGGTGGGGGTGATGTGATCAGCACAAAGCCCTTGGCTGCCTTAACTCCCAGAGCTTCCTCCAGGTCCACTTAATACGACACTGCGTGAGTGTCGGGGCTGCTTGAACAGGAAAAAATCCGGGATCGAACCTCTCTCTCTCTCGCATGGTAGTCAGACGCTCTAACGACTGAGTCTGTGCAGTTCCTTTTCGATTGATTGATTTGGTTTATTTTACTTCGCTTTTCTGCTTTTTGGCTAATCGCGAAGATGGGTATGAGTGTTGATATGATGATTTTGATGAAGGGACACTCACAAATCACACCCATACCAGGCCCAGGATTAGAATCCGGGACCCCTGGCGTTGTGGTGCGGTGTGCTAATCACTCTGCCATGATGATCGGCCAGTTCCTTTTCGAGTTATACATAGGCGATACAGAAACACGTAGTGAAAATTTTGATTATTAAGTAATATTTACTTTCATGAAATAACGAAGTGAAAGTGTAAATTCAACAATGATCTTGCAAGAAAAGATCCGGCTTTTAAAAGGATGGAAGAAACGAATGAGATAAGTGTAAGGTGGCTGTTACTTTCGCCTGCTGTTGAAAGAGTGCTAGAAATGTTCCTGGCATTAAAATCATATTTCTTGAAACAATCTAAACTACCTAAAATTTTAATTCGGTTTTTGGAAATAAGTTAAAATAAATTCTACTTGTTACATTTGTATTCACTTGTGGGGATATTACATTCTAATATCCAAGAATTAGAAAAGGAGTAAAATTATGTGCTTCAAATTGTAGATATTCTTTGTTATTTGTTAAATAACAGATTAGGAGATTGCTTTATTTGCTTTCGTAAGATTTTTTTAATATTGCTTAAATTGTGAGTAATTGCAATGTGGAGCCTTTTTTTTTTTTTTTGCAGTGTCCTCTTCTTTTATGACTTTGTCCTCCTTTTTTGCCATGCTCTGTCCTCTTTCTTGAATGTGTGTGTCTGGTCACCTAGCCAACAATCCCTCTGCACTTGTAACCCTATATCACCCCCACCTCAACAAAATCACACACACTCTACGATCCCTCCTTCCCATCCTGCACAGTGATCCTGACACCAGAATTATCTTTCCCGACAAGCCCAGAGTGGTTTTCAAATGCCCTCCCAATCTCCAAAACATCCTGGTCCACCACAATCCACCTACTCACAATCAACTCGCACCCGCCCACAAATCCAACAACCCAAGGTGCAAAACATGCCATACATATAACGTCACCCTGACTTATCTCTGCACTTCATTCCCTGAAGATGAGAGTGACATTAGCTCTTGAAAGCTCGGAAGCCTTTCCGGAAATCACCTGGCTGATTGCCCGAGAAAACCTTTTCAATATTCGCCACCAGGAAAGCTTCAAGAATTATTTCTGCCCCATATTTGTCACTTTCCGCACCATCCAGATCCATACTGCCACCGGCAAATTCACCCTCTATCCCAAAGAAACCTGCTACAGCTCTAACCTAATTTATATCCTCACCTGCAACATCTGTGGGAACTTCTACATGGGGGAAACATCCACAACACTGAACCTCCGCATCAATAACCACCGCTCCTCCACTCAAAACCTGGACTTTTCTGCTGTAATTCACACCAATCATCACAATATTCCTTTCAGTGACTGCTTCCAGGTAGCAATCGTCCACTCCTTGCCCCAATCCACCAACACCTCAGTACGTAGACGATGGGAGAGGGCCCACATATCAGCCATGAGTGCAACCACACCCCCAGGCCTGAACAAGGTTACCCAGTAATGTCCCCCCACAACCACCCCTCACCTTCAGCAACACCCTTTACCTCCCTCTACACCTTTCACCACTGACAGTTTTCGACAGCCTGGCGAGGGAACAACGCGATTTTTTCGTGTGTGAAACTGTCTACTTTTTCTTTCTGGACCTGGCAATCCTGGAGGCCACGCTATCACACTGTTGATGTCGCTCACTCAATGAACCTTTTTTCTACTCCCGATGATATGACAAATTGTCACAAAAAATTTGAAGTTTTTCTGCATCTGGTGAGTGTTTCCTCTCTCTCCTCTATCACTATTTTTATATATATATATATATATATATACACAAATTAATCTGTCCCATTCTTACTATAAACTATGTTGTATACTTAGTTCAGTCTGATTTAACATATCAGATATAATATTACAGTTCACAGAAGAGTATTCTTGACATTTCAATCCTAATGATAACGTAACGAAGTTATTAGTTAAATAGTGGAAAAAGAAAGCCAATTAGTAAATAACCTGAAGCATCTTCTACGCTTGTGCAAGGGAGTCAAAATCCACATTACAAGATTTGGTTAGTTAGTTAGTTCTCATCCACTCCAAGACATGCAGGTTCAACTATCTGGAGGGAAATAAGAAACCAAGCATCAACTCTAATGCACTGCATTTAAAATACCTTCTGAGACAGATACAATGTGCCACGCTGAAAAACATTCAATTTCTCTTCTTTCAGTGCATTTTGAAGTACCTATGAGAAAAAGGTAAAACTATAAGGTTAAATTCATAACATGCACTGAGCAAAGAAAAGAAAACAAGTAACAGAAACATAAAATAATTCCTTTGCACCTTGCAGAGAATCTCTTAACAAAAAGCTGCTATTATGGATATTTCTTACCCACATTCCAATATCTCTCTACTTGGTTAGAATAAATGTAACATCCAAGAACACAACTTTACAGATGTAGAAAGTGATAAAGGACACACTGTGAAGAATTCAATACCAAAGTTTTGTAAAATGTATCACGATACTTTAATTCAGTATCGGTACAAATGAAACAAATAAAAATTTTAAATTGTAATGTTTCAGCTTTGCACAAGATATTATTTACCTTTCATTAGTGAAGTTGAAATGCTACAAATTAAGATAATTATTACATGTTGATTTTGTATGGACTTGGATTACAGTGAAGTTGGTAAGGCATGAACATAAAGAATAAAAGATACACACACATTTTAAAATTCTTTTAGGGGAGGAGGTCTTTAGACACACGAAAACTGTATTAATGAAATGATCTCTTCCATATGTAAAACTTAGTAAAATTAATGTACCTCCATCTTCTTTAAAGTTTGCATATCCTCGGTTGTATATTACAAAATAGTACAATAAACTTAATTTTGAAAGCTTTCATTCTTCTTGTGATGTTTCATCTCGGTCCATGCCTAGTCACTGTACACTAAATGTGTACATGTATATACTATTTAAATGTACAGTCATATAAGGTTGTGTGTGGATCTTGGTAGTGTCAGCTTCACAAACTTCTGGTGAAGTAGAATTCGAATGTTGCCACAAAAATAAAAACCACTTTCAATGCAAAATTTATTGTTAATGTAATAACTTGTTATATACAGTGGCCGCAATGGAAATCTTTACATAAGTAAAAAAAAGCAACAAAAACACGGAAAGTCTGATTCTTCTTTGTTTTATAGCTTTCAAAATTTCACAATTTTTTACTATCAATATTTTGTCATATTTCCACGAGCATGTACAACTTCTTGTAATCTTCTGGACATTGAATCTGCCAAATTTTCAAAATAAGTTTTGTCCATTGTCACCCACAACTTCTTCAGCATCTCTTGTAACTCTGCGATGGTCGATGGTTGTTTTTCTTGAACCTCTTTCTTTAATTGATTCCATGCATTCTCAATTGGGTTTTAGTCAGGTGAGTTACCAGGCCATTCAAGAACTGGTATGTTATTGTCATTCAACCACTTTGTAACCAATCTCTTCCTGTGAGCTGGCGCACCATCATGCATAAAGTACTGACATTCATGAATTGTCCACAATGTCAACATGTGTTCTTCAATTACTTTTACGTATTGGTCCCCTGTCATGGTTACGTTCTTGAGGAGAAAATATAGTCCCCTTCTACCATAAGTACCACTGAATGCACCCCATACCATCACACTAGCCGGATGTTTAACAGTTTTAACAGTGTACCTCGGATCATACCGCAACACATTTTATGGTCTTCTCACAATTTTTGATACTGATCTAACAAGTGTAAACATGCTTTCATCAGAAAACATTACATTTCGCCAGTCTTCTGATGTCCAGTGTCGATATTTTCTGCAGAAATTTAGCCTTTTCGACTTCATAGTTGAGGTTACAAGCTGTTTCTTGGAAGCACAACGAGCTGGTAAGTGAAGGTCTTTCTGTAGTCAATGTTGTATGGTGCGGGTGGATACATCACTTTGCAGATCTGGATGCTGCTTCTTCAACTGTGTGGCCATAATCAATGGATTTGATATAACTTCACATTTCAAAATCTTGTTGGTTCATGGCGACGTTTTTCTGGTACCCCCAGAGCCTACTTTCCATTTAGGTGTTACCACGCCAAGTGGTAGACATGCAGCTGCTTTTTTAAGGTTGTAAGTTGCCTGTCTTGAAACTTGCAAATCAGCTGCAACATGAATCACAGACATACCTTGTTGAAGCGAAGTCAAGGCTAGACTCTTCTCTTCCATTGTCAAATTCTTCCTACCCATTGTCTTCTTAGGCAGAAACAACGAAATGACGAAACTGCACACTTCTGTAACACAGAGAAATTGTTTGCACTGGATAACACAACCGGGACTCCTTTCTCTCTGGTTCCCTTGTAAAGACTGTTAGCCAAAGCATAACCACAACACTGTCGGCTGTTGTTCACTGAACAATCACAAGATTATAGACCCCTCCCACTTTGTTTATTTTGGAGTATAACAATGGTACAGTTGGCGCACACGATAACCATGTAAAGATTTCAATTGCGTTCAAACATAAAGATGTCCATTGTGGCGACTGTATTTTTGTTACGTTAATTTTACAAATATCATAACTATTTTGTGGTCTGAGGAAGAAAATGAGGCGATTTGCCTATTTCGGTTCTTTTGTGGTTTATATTCTCATAAATATAGCAACAATCTGCAGGATTTTTTCCAGGGAAGGGCAAGAAAGATATTTTTTTCCAGGGGTGGGGGAAGGAGGCATATTTTTCACCATAATAATGATGCATCATCAAAAAACACTGCTACAGTCTGAAATTATCGTGTTCCTTCAATGCACTTATAATAATTGTCATAAATTACTGACTGAAATGAAATTATGAGTGAAATACATAATTTTTAAGTGGACGTTCATTTTCCAAGGGAAGGCCTCCCTCCCCCTTTCCTTCCAGGCAACCATGGCAACAATACATCATGCAATAAAAACTGTCTTGGTTTACCTTTTGTTCTCCATGACGTAAGCTTCTATGAGGAACAAGTCTACGCTCAGACCTTGGATATCTTTGGTTGATGAGAATTTGTGTGTACTTTTTGTGCAAGGAAGATGCAATTCCATCGGGTCATAGCAAACAAGGTTCCAACTTTTAATGTGAGAAGACCAACTACTGGAGAGCAACTTGAAGTATGAGGTAACGTGTGGCAGGCAAACTAATAATTAAACTTTGTAATGATGCGATCATTACTGGATCCTTTTTTATGTTATAAATTGTGTATGTCTATGTATTCCTGTACGTTTGGGTTCTTGGCCGTTGGGGGGAGCGGTAAGTTTCCAGTAACGGTTTAGGTCATTAGCGGGGCCTATAAATAGGAAGGGCAGAGGAGCAGTCGGCCTCAGATGTTTGGCGGAGTACAGCAATGTAAGAGGTATCTTTTTTTCTGAGGGGAGCGGCTGGGCGAGCATTCTTTCCTTACTATGTGAACCAACGGCGGGGATGTTAACTTTCTTTCTTTTAATACACACACTTGCTCTTTTCATATTATTCCAATAGTTTATTTCATGTGGGAAACCGGGTACACAACACACATACCTTCAGCCACCTTTTTTGGTACTGAGGGTTATATTTTTTTTTTACTCGTGGAGCCAGTGGCTACGCGAGTCTACACACTCTCTTCGGGAAGGGGGGACAGGGTACACCGAAATGTAGATTTTGCGAATAACGGCCAAGAATTAACTTCTGTAAATATATTATGAATAAACCTATATATATCTAAAAGGAAATGGGCGTTAAGTTGTAATTTGAAGAGGTACGTGTCTATTGCCTAAACTAGCATCCACAGAACTTCAGGTACTGCAAGTTTTGAACCTCGGGACAAGGATTCAAAAATGTATGGTAGTGTATATTGTGTATGTTGCTGAGAATCAGCGTAAAAGCACAAAGTATACCGTTACATACTGGGGGCTCATAGTCGGGATATTTTTTTGTGAGAAGTACTGAAGGCATATGTTATTGCGAAGTGGAAAGAAAATCACAGAAGACAAAATGGCAATTCAAATAGACAGGGAGCTCATTGGCAAGTTGCTAGGCAATGCGAACTTGGAGGGAAGGCCCGAGGAAGATATTGTTGGGGAACTTGAGAGACTTTCTCTAAACCTTACGCAAGGAACTTCGGCAAGGACGGGCGAGGAGAAAATGAACAAAATCTTGGAAAAAAGCAACATTAACATTCCGATCTTTAAGGGAAACGTCGGCGATGTAAGTCCACACGATTATTTGTATGAATTACGCAGTTATCAGGAAATCATGGAAATTGGGGATACTTTTCTCTTAGATAGAATCTTGCCGCTTTCGTTGAAGGAAATCGCTGCAGATTGGTTCAGATTTTCGAGACCATTCGGCACTTTTAGGGAATTTGAGAAGGCGTTCTTGGAAGAATTCTTTAGTGTCGATTACGACTCGGAAATAGCAAGGATCATTCAGAACAATTACCAGTCACCAGACCAGTCTCTTCTTGCATTTATTCGACACACCAGGAAGCTTTTTGCAATGAGGGAGAAACGGGGAACAGAAGACGAGGTCATCCAGCACGTTTTGAAGTTTTCCCACCCTAAATTCAGAACGCACCTGTACGATAGAACCTTTGCAACCTTGAAAGATCTGGAGATTCGCGCTATGGACATTCAAAAGAGATTGTATTCAGAAGCCCTGTACTATTGTCCAGAACTGAGGGACAACACTTCGCCGCATCTGTCTGCCATGCCGACTTCAGCGAGTGGCACAAGGCAATTAGCAGCCGCGGGGACAATGAACACTTTCGGCCGCGTGGGAACAGAAGTATCAATGAGTGCCATAAATCTGGGTCTTTTCAACCGCTTGAGCCTTTCCGGGAATATTGGAACCCCGTCGAGAGCAGAAGAACCGGCGAGGAGAAGAGGGTATGATGGTCAGCAGAAGGGCGCCACCTGTGCCGTCTCTAAAGATACCGTTAGACCAGAACAGATAACTCCGGTTCTTGCACACGTAGAAGGAAAGCAAAACAGGGGGAGGAATAGGGAAATACGTAACTGCAGAAATTTCACTTCTGGCGACAAAAAACCGTTAGTCACCTGTAAGGTTCAGGGAAAGGACTTCTCGCTATATTTGGATTCTGGTGCGTCTGTGAGCACCGTGTCTGTTGAGATCGCAAGAGAACTGGAAAAACAAGGAAATAAGATTAACAATAAATGTATTAATATTTCTTTGGCAGTAGGCTCTGTACAATCATGTGGGGAAATGTATCTTACTGTACATTTGAATGGGATGAAATTTAAGCATAAATTCGTCGTTCTGCGCGATTGTTTCACGGGATTTATCGCAGGTCGTGGGTTCATAAGGAAGGCCGGCATATCGCTACATTTGAAGCAGGGAGGCTACAGTTTTGAGGACAGTAACGTCATTCATTTATTTTCTGCGGAGAAGAGGGAAGTGGGAAAGAGGCTTCCGTTCTCGCAGCAGGGGAGGACGTCGACTGTGGAAGCTGGAGCTGGGCTAACCGCGACGATGACTGCGACGATGGAAAGAAATGAAACTGTAGCTGAAGCAACCGCGACGATGGGAAATTGCAAACCACACCCCGAAACTGAGGACATGATTGACCGTGTGGAATGTTCGACTGACACTGTGCAGAAATCAGTTGCAGATTTCAGCGCTTTGTGTACTGAGGAAAGTGCGAAGCAAATGAGGAAGCAACAGAGGGAAAATTTGCTTCGGAGCACAAAACTGCCCATGGTTCGTCTCTCTGGAACTAAAGATATGGAAAATTCTTCATTGTCGCCATTCTCTGCCACTGAGGGAAATGAAGAATACAATTCTGAGGAGCCACGTAGGTTTCTGGACACAGCCTCCCTCATTTCCGAGCAAATGAAAGACAAGTTTCTTGCTGACGTAGCGAGGGTTACAAGGAATGAGGAGGTGGAAGGAACGAAGAAGTACAAGGAAAAGGTGAAGACCCAGGCCAAATCTTCGTATTTCGACAACGAGGGAATTCTTAGGAGAAATTTGCCTACGGAAAAGTACAAAGAGAAGGGAAAAGGGAAAATATGGGCACCTACTTCACTACGTTCGCAAATTCTCGTGTCGTTGCATGATAATGCATTCGCTTGTCATCCTGGGAGATTGAAAACGTTAGCGAAGGTTAGGGAACAATACACTTGGATAGGCCTAACTAAAGACGTTATCCAGTATTGTAAGTCGTGCCAGCCATGCTGCGTATTAAAAGATGACAGGAATAAGAAGCAAGATTTCATGTCAAGTAAGGAGGAAACGAAATTCAGGATGGAAGACGCCAAGAACAAAGCTTGTGATAAGAAACGCCGCAAATGCACGTTTGAAGTGGGGGATAAAGCTTGGCTTAAGGAACATCCTATCACTGGTAAAGCCCGCAGAGTAAGCAGTAAATTCTCGGGGAAGTCCTCTGGATCACACGCAATTGTGGAGCAAACTTCGGCAAATACTTTCAAAATGAAACACAGCGGGGACGGAAGAATATTGAGAGCCAACAGTGACCAGTTGAAGCCTTATTCTTCGCCACCTGACTTAGCAAGGAAAGTAGCCGAACCCAATTCAGCAGAGAGAGCGCACGTAACTTCGGCAGGGGGAGCAAGACGAAGATATATCCCGTATGCGATACAAGCTGAGAAACAGATTCTAGTCTAATTTCAAAGGGAGATTTTTTTGTAAATATTGTACATAGGGACTTATCTATCTTTTCTTTATTCTATCTTTCACTTATTTTCTCTACCTCATACCTCATACAGTACTCATACAAAAGTGTCGTTCCGCAGTCAATTTCATCGCGAAAGTAACGCAAAGTTAGTGCGTATTCTTTTACCGTGTAATTTCGTCGAGAAGTCGCAGTTCGGTGGCGAGTGAATGCAGTTCTAGCGCCGGGCATAGCAGTGACATGTTCGGATGTAGAGCCAGTTCGATCCATTCATGTGGAAACCGGTCGAAGCGGTGACTTCCGATCTCGGCAGGAGCGCAGAGCAGTGGCGTTGCCGGGAGTCGAACCAGCAGCCTTGATGACTTGGATGGATTTCCAGGAGACTGTCTCTCATTGGTCCAGGAGGAAGGATGGAAGAGGTGCTGAGTGGGTAAGAATCGACGTGGGTTAACCAGCTCCAGTGCTGAGGGAAGAACGCGGATATCGAAGTACACTTGTGGACAAAATTAGAGTGAACATTGACTGTCAGTGTCGTGTGATCTTCTAATGAAAGTGTGTTTGTAGTGAACAGAAGCTGCGGACAAGTGCTTTGTGTATATTATTATTATTTTTCTAGGTTACAGAACTTTGATTTTTCTCTCTTCAGGAAGGGGGGACTATGTAATGATGCGATCATTACTGGATCCTTTTTTATGTTATAAATTGTGTATGTCTATGTATTCCTGTACGTTTGGGTTCTTGGCCGTTGGGGGGAGCGGTAAGTTTCCAGTAACGGTTTAGGTCATTAGCGGGGCCTATAAATAGGAAGGGCAGAGGAGCAGTCGGCCTCAGATGTTTGGCGGAGTACAGCAATGTAAGAGGTATCTTTTTTTCTGAGGGGAGCGGCTGGGCGAGCATTCTTTCCTTACTATGTGAACCAACGGCGGGGATGTTAACTTTCTTTCTTTTAATACACACACTTGCTCTTTTCATATTATTCCAATAGTTTATTTCATGTGGGAAACCGGGTACACAACACACATACCTTCAGCCACCTTTTTTGGTACTGAGGGTTATATTTTTTTTTTACTCGTGGAGCCAGTGGCTACGCGAGTCTACACACTCTCTTCGGGAAGGGGGGACAGGGTACACCGAAATGTAGATTTTGCGAATAACGGCCAAGAATTAACTTCTGTAAATATATTATGAATAAACCTATATATATCTAAAAGGAAATGGGCGTTAAGTTGTAATTTGAAGAGGTACGTGTCTATTGCCTAAACTAGCATCCACAGAACTTCAGGTACTGCAAGTTTTGAACCTCGGGACAAGGATTCAAAAATGTATGGTAGTGTATATTGTGTATGTTGCTGAGAATCAGCGTAAAAGCACAAAATATACCGATACAACTTCCAAATATATATTTTTTTTAGGGCTGGTCGATACCACTTTGAACCATTGCTGATTCTGATATCAATAGTCTTACCAGTTCCCATTGATACAGATACCATACTTAAATACTGGAATATCTTAAGTAGTTCAGAATATTTATGAATTGTAATATGTAAAGGTTCTATTGGACCTGTGATTATTTTTAAATATTCATACTCTCATATGAGAAAATCAGAATGTTAAAGAAAGCTGTCATTTATGAAAAGGTAAAGGTAAAGTTCCCCGTACATATAGAACTGTACCATGAAGGCACATTTAAGAGATGTGGGGGTAGGATGCCACACATTCTCGGCCATTCTGGAGGTGGTAATCTGCACCATGCTAAGGCTGCCTTTACCTCCCCAGGGTTGCCTCCAGGTACCTATTGATTGGAGGCTGGGTGAGCCCTTATATCCCCCACCCCAGGAGCTGTGGTGGTCTAGTCGGTAGGGTGACCTGGTAAACTTTATAACAAAACACATTTTTCACACAAAACAGATGCAAAATTAATACAGCTCACACATTTTACACAATTGCCAGAATATATACACTTGGTGAAAGTGCCATGTGGCATCTTGTAGACTCTGTAACATTCAGAAAGGTGTCTGATGAAATTTGAAGCAATACTTTCGGATACCATATTAGCCTAGTACTAATTTGATTTAAACGTAACACCTGGATAAATGAAAACATTAAAAGTTCTTACCAGGTTTTACATTTTCCAATATTTTAATTTTTCTTTTACCTTGGTCCCATGCAAAACATAAAAAGCAGGTTCCACTGTATACATAAGTTCAATTTCATTTCAATTGTAGAATAACTTTAACTACCTGTAACAGAAATAAATTGTTCAGCATATTTTGATATAAGCACAGAAGATGAAAGATTTAAAATAGTCTCACCTCCTTCATAGGCATTCTCAACTTGAGAATTTCACTGTATCTACGAAGAACTTCTCTGGTGGCATGAATCTTGACAAAATTCAACCCCTCCTTATTCGAGGAATATTCATACTCGAGTTGCAGACCTTCGTCTATCAAGTTATTCTCAAACACCCTCCTCTTCTCCAAGGAATCCTCCGACCTTGACTGATTGTTTCTTCCATCCCAGACGATCACAAAGTCCACACTTCGAGTGCCATCATGAAAGGAAAGGCCACTTTCCTAGAAGCAAGCAGAACAAAGCATTCTTCATTTGTACACTACAGCTAGCTCCTCCATCACCTTGGCTCATTCACGTGGCAAGTCCTGCGCTCTACAGAGGCTCACCGTAGTCGGCCTCCTGCACAACCGCAAGACACTCACTCCCCCAGCCCAAGTTTTCAGGGCAAGCACCGGTCTTGAGGTGTTGGACCGACACCCCAACAAGCTCCCAGGCAAACCTGGGAGAGAGAAAATAGAGTAGTGGATGGCTGGGCCAGGGCTCCCGAGCCGTACTTGTGTATGCACTTGGGTACCCAGACCAAGAGTTCGGCGATCCGCTACCTGCAGAGCTGGGGACTTTTATGCAAATATATGTTTTTATTAAAAGTGTAATTTCAAACATTATTATTTATGCACTTGGACAAACATGTAAGTAAACAGAGGCACTGACTTATCAACGCATTAGGAACACCTACCTAATAACCCATTGGTCTTGGTCTATCATTTTTGGCTATCACAACTTGCAGATGTCGGAGAACCGATTCCACAAGGTGGCAATCATCCTGCATGTTCAACTTGGCCATGTCTACTGCAACAGCTCTATTACTTGATGTGCATTTACCAAGAAACCGAACTCACAGTCCATTTCAACACATCCATGACATGTTCAATGAGGTTACAGTTAGGTGGGTTTGGGGATCAAGGCAGTGTGGAGCAGTGGTTCTCAACATTCGTAAGACTGCAGCCAGGTAAATTCTTTTCTTAAAAGTCGATGGCCTGATTCTAAGAAATTTACTCAAAAATACATTTCTATTTTTCAAACTTTATACATTAATTAACATGTGCCCTTGACATTAAATATTAATAAATCAACTAAGTCATAATCATAACAGTTCAATTAGGTCTAGGCTTGTTGACAAATATAAAATTAGGTTTAAATTAGTGGTCAACTGCTGGATCTAATGAAATCTTGTAGTCTCCTCATAAATTAATTTGGTGGTAAATATTTATTTTCATTTTGCATTTTGAACGCCGAAAAAATCCATTCTTCTCAGAATATTTCCACTTCAAACTATTAGTTAATGATTCATTGAGTTGGTGTTTAAAGTCCACTTTATGCACTGTAAGGTTAATCCGAACCACTATGTGCCTCCACCAGGTATCAAACCCGGGACCCCTTGATTACAAGGCGACAACACTATATTTGTTAATGAAAATTGTTGCGCAAATGACAAATTTCAGAACCTCTTGTGAACCTGTATAACTGATGCCAGGGCTCGGGGGTTGAGAAACACTGGTGTGGAGAATTCACTGTTCTATTACTCCAACCACTCCACAGTGATCCAAACCCAGTGTGATGTTCTGTTTTAGCATGGCACCATGGTCAGAAAAGACCTCGAGGAGATATGAATGCAGATGGTCAACTGACAGGTTCTTGTAAAGTTCAAAATTCAAGAGTAGTTGTATGATTACCAAAGGTTCTAAAGCATGCCAAGACAACACTTCCCAGAACGCGATATCGCCACCACCAATGCACTGAACCCCAACAGTGCAACAAGATGCAGAATCATGACTTTTACAACAGAGGCAGGCTCGAGAATCCATATGGTTTGACAGGAAACAAGACTCCCCACTCCAGATGACCTTCTCCCATGTCTGTATGATCCATTGATGGGTTTGCTGCTTGACCCATGTGAGATGTAGTTTACAATGACGTTGAGTCAAAGGGGCACCCTTGTTGGTCTATGGCTGTTGAACCCCAGTTGGTGCAAGGTATGTCACATGGGTAATTATGGAAATTTGTCATACTTGCTCCCTGATGTATTGGTGAGTCGTGTGTTCCACTCTCGTTTGTTGTTGCCGAGATATCAAATGTGACACCTGACGCTCAATCACATGTGGCTGGGCAGTATATGATCTTTTGCTGGATGTCTGTCCATGGTTCATCCAGCTTTGGAACACCCTCAACGGGAACAGACAAAAAGTGCAGCTCTTACTGAGATACTGGTATCACACCTCTGCCACTGGTCAAATTTGCTTACTTCACCACATTTGCCCGTAACAGTGCTTACTTCACCACATTTGCCCGTAACAGACACCTATTACCTTGTGGTGTGCAGAGGAGAGGCCAACAGGTTTTCTGCCAGCTAATTGTGACATGGATAACATGTGGTATCATGTCATGGCCAGGTGTTCCTAATGCAATGATCATTCAGTGTATTTTCATATTTTGAAAAATTTGGCCATAATGCACACTTTATTACATTTATAGAAATTCAAGCGAAGAATGAAAGCTCTACTAGGACACAAACCTGGGTCTCTGGCATATCATGCTGTTCTTCTGCCATCTGAGCTACTGATTCAGCCCAATATTTTGCTTCTGCTATTTTTATCCATGAGACAGACAATTCAACACAGGAAAAACAGTGTAAGTGAAAAATAAGACAAAAACCATGGCTCATTCAGTAGCTCAGATGGTAGAGCAATGGCACGGAATGACAAGACTTGGGTTCGAGCTCTGGTCAAGTCAGCATTTTTTGTTTAATACAACACCTGTGCATGTCAAATTATAAGGTACAGAATTTGTCAGGATTTCTACTTCTTTTTGGCAAAATAAAGTGTTATCAACTTAAATGTGATCCGTCTTTTCTATATGAAATGCTTCTTTTTTTAATGTTCTTGATGGTTGTTGCATACTGAAAGATACACAGAGGCAAGTGAGCATGGGAACGAACAGCTGTTGGAGTTAGTGAAACCAGTTTCAGCTAACCAATGAGATTTGAAGGTCAATGCAGGGTGTTTATTGCAAACAAGTGTATTTTGTACCTCAATGCAGATTGTGTTCAACAAGTACACGCATTCTGACACCATGATTTGTCTTTTTATCTCCAGGTGTGGTAGTTCTGACTGCTTACATGTCCACTAAGGAGAAACCATACCTTGTCCATGAAAAGCACAAGACCTAATTTCTTCTTTGGAACTCTTCGTCCCAGAAAAGATATGGGGAAGGTGTGCTGATTTTAGACACTAAATAATCAGGTCCCTGTTTTTTGAAACCATCATGACTGCTAAAGTCTAGCATGTTCAACTATAAAACTGAACAACCTGTATAAACGTTTGCATATTGGAAACTGGTTTTATCACTACTTGGAGATGATATCTTAATTAACACTAACAACCACCACGTGGTTGTTATCAAGGCCATTGGGTTATTTTGTTCCACTAGAAGGCATGAATATTCCTCACTGGAAATGCAGATGGGATCTTGCCATTTTAAGATAATGCTTTCACTGAACATTTCTGTTATTTAGGCATGCGTTCCAAGATGACCCAAGAAAAATGTTCTCCAAGTTCAAATATATGAAGGTGGATTGCAAAACAGTAACACTATCAAAAAAGAGTGAATGGGCAGCAGAGGGGAAGTTATGTAACACTTTCAGTACAAATGGATAACTTTATGTACTAACTACTGCTTTACCACTACAGGTAAATTGTGAGTGTGTTTCAAGAAGGAACAGCAAATGGAATATTTTGAGATATACAATTCAATTAGAGATATAATGTCATTCTTCTACCTAATCACCCTCCTATTGAATACACTTCTCACACCATTGCACTAACTTCTGTAGTCCATGAGGAAAAATATTTATTGTTCTGCTTTCAGCCAGTCCTCATCACTCCCAATCTTCATCCTGTCAAGGCACTGACATCCAATTCCCCAGCCAGAACTTCTAAGGGAATACATATGTTTTCACAAATAATGACATCAGTGCAACCCAACACCAGTGACAGCCTTGGTGAAACAACTGAAGCATTCCTCATCACAGATTGATATTCACCATTTCTAAACACACACTAACACCCATCTTTTGACAATGCAGGTATCTGAATACTTGTTGCAACAAGTATGAATTTCACAAGGTTTCACACCCCCAAACCATAGAAATCTGACAACTGCTCGTTGCTCCTCTATGATGCGAACAGCTAAAGGCACAACCATTTTTCCTTCCAATTGAGCATGTCATCTATTGAGCAGTGTCAACACCTTCTCTAAGAGTACGTATATCTTCCCTGTGTAGGAATTTAAAGTGTCTGGGATGCTAGTTTCATACTGTCAATGTTGTTACTTTTAGAAACACCCTCATATTTTATTATTTTATTGGTTGGATATGAACTCTACTTCAGAAACATAAAACAAGGTAAAATATTACAATATTCATTATGCAATGTGTGCACACGTAGGTATGTGTGTGTGAGAGAGAGCATGCATTAACACATCAACTAGAAATGACATGAGTAAGAACTTGCATGCACATGCAACCTTAATTATTGCATGCACAATCTCACCTCAACTGGTATCATGAGCTCCACTTCACAAAGATTATGTGCTAGTTTATTATCAACAATATTGTTAACCCCTTCAACCTTAGGTTTCTCTTCAAGTACATCCTGTGCACTATGATACAAACTGAGCCTGGACATGTGAATGCTCTCCTTATGCACAGGGGTGAGGTAAGTGTCCTCCTCAAAAGCCTCATCTTCATCCATTGTGGTTAAGAAATCTCCACCACCGAATTAAACTGTAATTGTGAAGTTCATTTTGGAGATAAAAGGACACTCCCTTTAAATAAAGGGCAATGTCAAGTATGTAGTAATGCCATGCAAACACAAAAACAAGTATGGAATAATCACATGTTATTATCAAAACAGCCACATCTACAACACAGCATATGCGAGAGAAAATGGGAAAAAGTTGACAAGTAGATGTACATTATCCCTTGAATGGCACAATACAGATGATGACACCAAATAGCACAGCAATTATCAAATATTAGAATGAATTATACCATTGTTTGCAATTTAACAAACTTCTCATTAGTTCCCAATGTTAGATGTTAGCACTAGTGTATGCAGGCCTTTTTTTTTTTTTCAGAGGGGGTTTGAATTATAAAAGTGGGTATCACATAGCTACATTCTAGGCATGGGTAAGGTGCACAAATATTTCATTAACTACCATTTTTAAGGTATTTTTTTTAAAAGTAGTTCAAAGATGGAGAAAGTATACATGGGGTCATTTTAGGGAAGTTGGCATTTACCACTTTAGTTTTTCGCGAGCTCTCTGCTGCTTTCATTTTATTTTTTTTATTTTCTCAATATTTCAGCTCGCCCTGTGTATGCAGTGGATCTTAGCCTTTTTTAAATCTGCACTGTTTTAGTTCTTGGTTATCTATAGCATATGATCCATGGAACATTCAACCAGAAAGGAAAATAAAACACACAAAAAAAGGTATACAAGAATATTAGATTCTGGATAATTTTGTTCTTTGATGAATTTGTCGCAGGCCAGTAGCTAGAATTGATCTCGGGGGGGGGGGGGGGGGCTCATGGGTTATCAGGGGGCTTTGTAAACCAAGTCCATTTTTAAAAAAAAAATTAAATGAAGGTAAATTATGTGTGGGGGGGCGCTCATTCATTTATAAATATCATATACTACACAAATACTACAGTACATTTTTCTACATCTTTTAAAACATCTCTTGAAGTGTTAATTGACTGATACTGAAATTATCCCTTACACACCCCATACTATTTTAGATGATACAGATATTTATATCACACACAAAAAACGCACAATATTTAATCACAGTGCCTATAGTATATTCCACCCCCGGCCGAAGCAATTAAACTCCCCTTCGTTCCCAAAACTTGGGAGCTGTTGTTGACCTTTGACGCAGATGCGGAGGGAACTTGCATGATGACATCAAAGTCACAGATTTCTGTCTAACGGAAGGTTGCAACAGGGACAGTGAAGGTACAGATAAAGAAGCTCCCCTATGAAAGTACTTTCTGAAGTCTAGAGAATATTCTAAATACTTGCAGCTACTTCTGCTCATAAACAAAATGAGTGAATGTAATAGATACTGTTCATATTCTGTGGATTTATCCTTAAAGTTGTGAGTTGTCTACATTTTCACTCTTCACTGCAAACAAATTATGCAAAATAGTTTACCTAATGTAAAGGGGGGCTGATGGCAGTGCCAGGGGGCAGGGGGGCTGATGGCAGTTCCAGGGAAGGGTTGAGCCCACCTGGCCTCTGCCTGGCTACGGGACTGATTTATTGATAGTTGACCATGATGTTTCTGAAAAGAAACTTCAAATTTGAATCTCAACGGCAAACAGAAATATTATATATTTGAAGGTTGGATAGAATTTCATATTTGAAAATATTTGCTTTTTTTCCACCTCTTAGATTAATCATGACACTAGGAATGGTGAGGCAAATGCAATGATACACTCATACTTTACCCAGGGTTTGAATCTCGAACCTCTAAATTAAAATATTTCCAAATGAAGGGCAGCTATGTTGAATATTCTAATAAAGAAATTTTATACTTGGTCTATTCTCTTTTTATTACCATTACAAAGTAATAGATGAAATAAGTGACCACACTCGATAATACATATGCTACAAAATAAGTTTTGAGAGCAGAAACATGGATGGTATCTGTAAATCTAAAGAGTAGTCATTTAGAAGTGGCACAATCTATAAGGCAGCTGGAAGTCAATATGCTGTCGAAAATAACCCTTAAAATCTTTTTCATGTTCCATGAATGGGATATATGGTTGCATGGTTTGTAGCATAGGGATGTAATATTTGATTTGACAGCAAACCTTATGCCTTTTCAGGATTTAGTTTTACATTCCAACTTAACACCAGCATTCAATATGTTTGAAATTTCTTGGATGGAGCATGTGTTTTGAAATGCCATGAAGCATTCCAGAGATGCATCCCGTTTTACAAGATTATATTTTCTATTTATGTGTTTTGTTCTTTGTCATTTCTCAGTGTTACTCCAAGCCCAATCTATTGCTGACACACTATCTGCTGTAACAATTATAGGTCTATTTGTGACATTTTGAACATTCAACTGATATTAAACTTATAGCCCTTACCAGATCACACAATCATTCACATAGAGTAACTAATTCTGCTTCACATCTAAAAAATGTAACCAAACTTTTGTAATTTACTTTTCCAAACTAATAACTGATTTACCAATCTTTACAATACAGAGGTTGATCCGTCTCCATCCGAACAAAATGAAAGTGTTGCTTACCTAAGAGATTCCAGCCTGCCACCAGCAATCATGCTCGATGTGATGGCCACCTGTATGTACTATTGCACGACATCACAGTTTCCACTGCAGCAGACTTTGTTGCAGCTGTACCAGGGGTAAATTGTTCCATTCCTGCTTGCAGGCTTTCCATAGGCCATGCACGACGTGTTGAAAGGTTGCCGTTTGAGAAGTCCAAAAGCACAAAAATCCATCGGACTAGCATCTAGACTCTTCACTGGAATGTCCTCGAATGGAATGGCATAAATACCAGTTTCAGTTGCCATGCATCGGTAGAAGGGCAGCAATGTTTTGGCCGTGTGACTTGAAGTTTTTTTTGTCCTGGTGCAGTTCCACATGATTGGTGTCTGCTCCATACAAGACTGGTATTTCTTTTGTGTACTCTGGTGATAGGACATGTTCTTGGTAATACGCAGCATTGATTTTGAAATTTTTTTGACCCAACGAATTGTCAGCTTCCCTCTGTAGAACAATCCAGTCACAATCATGAAACCTTTGGAGAAACTTTCTTTTAATTGATGCACAAAGTAACACCAGTCTTTTGCATCAACACTGCTGTAGGTTATGGCCCGAACTTTGCCATGCTGGCACTCGTACAGCCTTCTGCACTTGCTCTGGCGCTCCGCGATATGCTGTGGTCTTAAAGAATGTACGCTGGCCTTGCAGACAGTTTTCAGCCTCAATTGCTGATGGAGTGAACGACTAACAGTTACTTGGCCTACTTTGACCCATTTGGCCATAACACGCTGTGGTGGTGGTGGATTCTCACAGGCCACCATATCCCGGATCTTCTTTAGCACCTGTCTTGTTAGTTTCACAGGCACCCTCTTTGGATGCAATTTCGTTGGTGATGTGGACTGTGGAGGCAGCTGCTGTGCATTGCGGCTGCTGTGCATTTCGTTTAATTATATCACTAACAGTGGCCCACCTTAACACCAATCTATTGTTCTGACACTGTTCTACTATGCAGGAAATGAAAAATTTGGCATGGAAAAGCCCCATAATGTACCCTTCCCAATAGTGATTTGTTTTCGGTGGCATTCTGCCCACTACAACACCTTCATTCTGCTAGACAACAGCTTACACACTGCTCATCGTGTGCGTGCAGTTTGGGGCTCTGCGCAAACCGGTTTGCCAGGTGGCGCTGTCTGCACGTTGTTCGGATGGAGACGGATCAGCCTCTGTATAACCAGCATGTGATGTTGCTTCTCTTGGTAGTACTACATCTTGCATCCATACACAATTCAAGTTTACCACCTTCAATCAGAAACCTAATGCATAATCATATGTTCCTTTCAAATAGTGGTAAACTCTTATTAATGCCACTGAGTGAATTTCTGTAGGATTATTACTATACCTTGATAAGTGGCTTAGAATAATTATCTTGCCTTGATCCTACTGACAACTACATAAGTGGATCTTGGATTAAAGTACTTTGTTCTGTCAACTGGTTTTGAGTCACTACAATTATCAAAGTCTTCATGTACTTTTTTTTGTGTGCTTTAACAGGAATACACTTTTCTAGGTCATATTTTTTCAGTATTTTTTAAATGTAACTTTTCTGCAACAACTGACATCATTTTCGGTTACATTTATATCTACATCGAAAAAAGATTTCAAGTTCTTATGCTCCTGAATTACAAAAAGTTACTAATAATGATATTACCTGGCAACTATTACAAAAAATCAACATACATATTATCCTTTGAAATAGTTTTTCTTGTATGTACGCATTGCTTGCATGATACAATTATTTTCCTGTAGTTTACGGTTATTACAAGCATAAGAAAACAGTTATCCTTTGAAAGTCTTATAAATATGTGGATCAACCTCTAATCTACTGAATCCTATTTCAGTTAAGAATGTAATTCAATTTCTCATTCCAGCAAACCTCCAATTGTGAAGCAGGCTTGATTTCATGCTTTGGTCCTATAATTCCTTCTGGTTGTTACATGTGCACTTGTCTTAAGTTAACACATAAGTTAAAGTAAGTAGGTTTTACATCATAAAGATTTACTTTCATTTTGGGTGTGCCTACACCTAAACAATACATGTATGGCTTCCACTCTCATTACATATGCTATATTGGTGTGTCCACTTATCATCATCATCTCTGATCATCCAACACCAAGCATTTGAAATTGATCTTCATTCCTTTTTTAAGTTTTTCCCGTGCCTTGCTCGTAATACTTCATTGTTTGTTCCTACTTTCACCCACATCTTCTGGTTCCACCATTCTCTTCTACTAATCCACCACCCAATTAAGAAATTATATCCTCGATTTCGTAAGAATTGCCCATTAATTCGAATCTTCATTTTTGATATCTCTTTCTGAAATGACTTGTAATATTGTGTTATTTATCTGCAGAAAGTGGCACAAATTCATTATAAAAGGTTGCATTTTTCTTGTTCAAGGAGGGCTCTTTAACTATTTTTTTTTCTAAATTCAAGAGTGGTTCGCACAGCACACAACAATGGCAGTGCCCAGTGATCCAGAATGTGAAAAAAGTTGGCAAAAATAGAAATTTTGACTTTTCGGTAAGGGGATAAAACATTACCACTTCTGTTAACTAAATGGGGCATGAAACTGCCATAATTTTTTTTTTCTCTAAAATTATTATTTGTTCTTGTTTTCGGGCCTCAAAATGGCAGTTCGTGAAAATGGAATTTTTGGACTATATTTTGTACTTATTTTTAAGACTTGTAGAAATTATTTTTTCGCTGGATAATATAATTGTGCTAGGTAGACTCACAACTTCTCAGCAATGCACAGAAAAAGAACACATATTTGAATTACAATAAAATATAATGCTTTTATTTGTGACTTGAAAATACAAAAGTTATCTTGAGTTAACATAGCTTTTGCCGCCATTTCCTGCGATGATTTCTAAAGCAAAGGATACTTTAAAGTATTGTGAAAACGGCACGGGAGAAAATTTTTGCGATTTTTTGCTATTTTTGACAAATTTACCTTATTTGTGAACGTGTGCTCCGTTGTTAATGGGTCAGCTGGCAACCCTGAATCAAATGTGGTCACGTGTGCACGCACTAGGGGAATAGGTCGTCTCCAATTTCGGTATCAGCTGATGCTTAATGCATATAGAAGTAGTAGTGCAGTGTAACAGAAATTTATTCAAATGTTCCCAACAACCCCTAACATTTTCCAAAGACCTTCATCAACACCCTCTCTAAAATTTTCCCCAAAGTCTAGGCTGTGTAAATATTACCCAGAAGTAAAATTACTTTGTAAATTCGAGTTATAATTACATTCAAGCATTTGATTAACAATATCTTTATTGGTTAAACTAATTGTATTAATTTTGAACATCTTTATTGTATTTCAAAATTGATAAAAATGAGAGAAAGGAACATGTTTAAATACCAAGCTGAAATGCAGAAGCACACGTGTGAGTAAAATTTACACAGGCGATGTTTCTACGGGCCTGTGAGGGAAACTTAAGGAAGAATCATAACTGATTCAAGGTCACGACATTCGAAAGTGTTTACTGGAAAAGTACTGAGAAGGGTGTCCTCAGGCACACTCATTGGTAAAGATGAAAGAAATATTTTAAAATCTTTTGGATCATTTTTACCCATTCAGGTGTCCTTGAGGGTTAATAGTGATGGTGTGTCATACAAATCCACAAAACATTATTCCTGAAAAATCTGATGATGATAGAAATTATCAGATTAATCATGTTTCATTCGCGTTAAAATTTGAATATCTATATTGATTGGTAATACTGTCTGGTTATCTACATCTAAAAGTCTATACATTTTAAAAATATCGCTTAAGATTGTGTTAAGACCTTTAGTGTTAATGTGTTGCAGCAAAGTATTTTAAGGATATGAAAACTGTTGCTGAAGAGAGGATAATTTTCTTAAAGATAATTTCAGTTGAATTTTTAAAAAATGTGGTGTTTGTAGTTGCTTTTTCTTCAATCTATGCAATCTCAAAAGCAGATTATCAGTTTTGAAGAAAGTAGCAACAGAAATAATAGATGATGAACTGAAGAGCTTTGCCAGGAAAATACATCTAAGGAACTCACATTCACAACCAAAGTACATTTAAAGGAAGAAGGAAAGATATCGAAACATTTATTGCACATAAATTCATTTTAACGATACTTCTCGCATTCATTATTACTATTATTATTATTTTATTACTATCATTATAATCCTTATTTTCATTATTTTTGTTATTATTTAATATATTTCTGGAAATAGGTTTCTGTTTCCAAGTGTATTATTTAGTTTTACTGTGGTTTCAAGTGCGTATTGAAATAGGTCAAAATTATACTTTTTGTATAAAAATCATAATAATCAATCTCATGTGAATTCTGTGGACCCAAAGTGTGAATTATTACTTAAAATTGCTAATCTTACACATTTGTATTGATTTAGGGGTCAAATAGCGAGCTCCTGATTTTTGCCGATTTTTTTCGCATTCCGGATCACTGTGCAGTGGTCCCAAATTTAAATGGGTGTTCTTTGTGAGTGTCCCTTCATCAATTTCTGTCACATCATCACTCATCGTCATTGTCACAATTAGACAAAAGTAGCAGAAAAGCAAAGCTAAATAAAAATTAAAAATCAAACCAACCTTGTAAATTCAAGAGACAATTGACCTTTTCATGGTAGAGCCTTGCACACCTGTATTCTTTTGAAGCAGGCACCTTTTCACTCACCACTTTTCAAACTTGCCACAAAATTTTAAAAAATCGTAGCTTGAGAACTAACTGTCATAGAGAGATGAAATTGATTTTGTTTTCTTTCTTAAAGACAGGGCTTTTAGCAGAGATAAAATTTATACATTGTGTCTCAAAATAATTAGTGTTAAAGGAATAAGAAGATAATTAATTTACCCCTGTGCAACCCCCCCCCCCCCACGATAGACCAAAGTGGATGAAAAATATAGTATGTAGCGTGGTACATTCCTGCAACCATGCAAAGTTTCATTGAAATCAGACTGATACATCTTGGATAAAACAATAATAACATTGCATAAAGCAGCAGTGTTGCCAGTTTACAGAACACTATATGGATATCCATTTCTAGTGTCAGCCCTATGGATGCTGAATGGACCAAATTTGGAGGGAAGCATGACATAAGACCACTCTATGAGGATATATAATGGCTGTGCCACAATTTTGAAAAGAAAAAAACTGAAATTACGGCATTACATAAGGTTTCGAAGTTTGGGTCATTGCCTTCACTCCTCCCGCTGGACCCTTAATTGTTGGATGTTACTTAACATGCAGCTTTTTATTCATTCTTGCATGTAGAATTTAAATTTTTCAAAAAGATGCCCAAGTTGAGAATTTACAGACCTTCAAATTACCCCATAGTAACAAAAGGAAAACAAAGGACCTTGTCAAACAGCATTTGTTAATACTAGTAGCAATCGATATATTGATTTGTAATTCGAGTATGTAATACTTTAGAGGTATATTAATGAACAAAAAGACAGAACTGAAATATAGTGTACAGATTTCAAGATATGGCATGTTAATTCTGCCACGTGGTCCAGGCAAATTTCGAATATCGAGTCTTTTCCCCTGCTTTCCCCCTGGACCCTTAATTGTTGGACATTGCTTAAAATGTTGCTGTTTACTCATTCTTACATGTAGAATTTAAAATTTTCAAAAAGATGCAATAGTTTAGAAGCTTAGTCATTTTTTTATATCTATCCCATAATATTATGGAGTAACAAACGGAAACTAAGGACTTTTTCAAACAGCGCTTGTTAGTAACAATGGATACGAGGGCAGATCGGAAAGTAACGCACAATATTTTTTTTCTCCTCAGGTATTGCAGCTGGAATGCTGAAATTGCACGACGAGAGAGTTTGAAGTTTGCACAACAGAGGGTATTTTTTTCCTGTGCAGCTCTAGTGAGAGAAGCCTGAGCTACGAAACAAACATGGCACGCATGTTACTGTCGTCCACGTGTGAAGAGAAGCGAAGTGTGGTTCGATTTTTGTGGGACAAAGGGCATACACCGAGTGAAAGTCACAGGGACATGCGTGGCGTGTATGGGGACGACTGTCTGGACCAAGCAGGCCTGTATGGAGTGGAAACATGCTGGTTCCCCAGTACGAAAAAAATTCAAAGTGACTCAATCTGCTATAGGAAAGTGCTTGTGACAGTGTTCTGGGACATGTTTGGTGTGTTATTAGTGGACTTTGCTGAACACGGGACCACTGTGAATGCTAAAGCCTACATTAAAACTTTGGTTAAGTTGTGTCGTGCCCTTCGTAACAAACGCCGCAACATTCATGCTGATGGTGTCAAACTTCTTCATGACAATGCCCGTCCCTATGTTGCTGCTCCTGTTCGTGAGAAACTCACCGAATTTGGGTGGGAGGTGCTCCAGCATCCACCATACAGTCCGGACCTGGCAACGTTGGACTATCATCTGTTTGGTCCCATGAAGAAATTCCTGGCCGGCCAACACTTTGCGACAGATGCGGAAGTGAAATCAGCAGTTCGCAGATGGCTATACTCCAACCAAATGGACTTCTACGAACAGGGCATATTGAAACTGGTACCACGACGGGAGAAATGTGTTGAGAAACTTGTTGACTATGTAGAAACGTAGGTCAAAGATGTCAGTTCATTTGTGATTTGTTTGGTTTTTGTTACATATTTAACTTTTTGCGAAAAAAAATATTGTGCGTTACTTTCCGATCTGCCCTCGTATATTGTTTTGTAATTCAAGTATGTCATACCTTCGTATATATACTAAAGATAAAAAAAGACAGAAGTGAAAAATCTTGTGTAGTTTTCAAGAAATGGCATGTCAATTGATACTATGCACTGCATCCTCAACGGAACTACAGTTGTGGTTGAAATATCGACCATCTGAATGCTAAAGGTTAAAGGTTTAACATTTTATAGCTCTGGTTCATGGAGTCGATTTTCGGATCTTTGATTTAAATTAAAAGCTCAGATCATAATATTTATTTCTTGCAATGTTTCACTACAAGAAGCCACTTTCCAGTAAAATGCAATAGTAGCACATTTCTCAAAAACTAATATCTTTACACAAAAAAACCATGAGAGTCGAGGTTACTTTTTTTAAAAAAAAAATCAGATGAATATAAGCTGAGATAAATGTGCCAAATGATTCTATGCTGAGATAAATGTGCCAAATGATTCTATGTTGGCTGCCATATTGGACTTATTGTTTATTGATTTGGTTTATTTTACTTCCCTTTTCTACCACTTTTCGCTAATTGTGAAGATGGGGATGTGATGATATGATAAAATTGATGGACACTCACAAACACCCATGCCCAGGCTGGGATTCGAACCCAGAACCCCTGCTGCTGCCATATTGACACAGTTGCCTTTCTGAGATATCTCACATATTTTCATTTCTGTATTGCAATGGGCATTCCCTCCATTTTACACCAAAACAGTATTTTTTGCAGGACCTGGTACAAGGACTATGTCCCGCACTGTGGCCGTGTGGTCTAAGGCACTCAAGCTTTGGTCTCCGGCTACAGGATGTGCGTAGGTTGTAGTCCCCTGAAGAAAGCGTAACAACTTCTCCTGAGATTTCAGAGTGTGTATAGGACCGGTGGCCATCCACCATCATGGGTAATTTGGGGGGCTACGAATGAGTAACATAACCCGGCCATGGAAACCTCTAAGGACTGGGGGTTCGTCGTGCTGACCACACGTCACCCTGTAACTAGTTGGATGATCTCCCACCTCAGCAGGTGAGAAAAAGGCCGGCAGTTGGTAGGTAGGCCCTGACCCTAACGGGCTGTTGCACAATGGGTTATTATTGTTGTTACAAATAAGCGCAACTTACAAGTTTAGAAATTTCATAATATAATTGTGACCTGTTCAGTATTACTGTTCAATTTGTACAAGATTTGACCTCATGAATGGAAATCAATCAAGTCAATTAACAAACAAACTGAATACACCAACCATTCCACCATGAGTAATAATGAGCATATTGAGCACCTCTATTGTGCATAGTAAGCATATGTTGTTGAAGATACATATTTATTTTCAGTGTAGGATAATCCATATTACAATGTTCCAAAAAAGATGTTGAATTACTTTACATTCCTCTGCATATTCCACTGGAAAGAGAATTATAACCCAGAACTGGGACTATAAAAACCTGTATCAGAATTACATAAAGTGCATATCTTTTGTTAGTTGGAACTGTAATGAGAGTATATAACATATGTGCTCTTAGAACATGCATAAATATATTAGTATGATCAATAACAAATATTATCAAATCTGAAAAACTGCACACGAATTCAGTCTATAACAACATAGTTGAGAAATATGACAAACAAACCCACCACAAACATGCAAGAGTGCGTGATAAGTAAACACTCCAATCCTGACTTCCACATAGGAAAATAAAGCCTTCAAATCTCTGACCTTTCTTTCCTTAAAGGTTTCGACACTTGTTAATTCCACTGGAGTCATACATGCTTGAGTCTCGTCCATTTTGGTACACGTGTCACTTCACACTTCACAAGAAAATCTATTAAAGAAAAAATATTATGCTTATATATAATTTTGCATTCTATAATTACTTGATTTGAAATGCAAATCATTGAGGATGTTTCAGAACATTAAAAATAAATATCTGCACAAAAACAAAAATGAGTACCAAATCTCACCTGCCTATCTGCCACATGTAAGCATATAGGATTCTATTCCTGGAACTTGGGACAACTTTGTTTTCTCTATGGATTGTTGGAATCTGTGTTTGTGTCTAGGCTGACAAATGTTTTAGTCTTAGGAATGCTTCTACGAGTTTTTTTAAAAGACCTAATTCTTAGCTATAATAGTCTCAAAACTTTTGTAATGAATTTTAATATTTGATTGTCATTGTTAATTCTTTAGCACATCAAATTTTTCTATAGTACTACAAACAAAGGATACTGTGGTTAGAGTAACAGTGAGCATGTTTCAGGCAAAATGGAATCAGGCTAATCAAAGTTGTCTTTATATTCACCATGGCACCAAGGGTACCCATACTGAAATTGGTGCTGGTGACTCTGTACACTTACATTCTTCATGAAAATTGTGTGGGTAAGAGGCATAACCATGTTGCCTTCTCACCTCAACAGCAGGCTACATGTATGCATCGGCAAACAGCATCCATGTGACTTGTTGCGAGAAGGTAACACAGGTATGCCTAACACACTATAATACGAACATTTTGTGTTATTTTTAGATTGCGGTGATGTGATATCGCAAAGCAATGGGTGGTTTCATCACGTTACTAATAGCAATTTTATGTTTTTGTTATGTTCGGTGTGTTAGGTATAATGGTATTAGAATTTGCACATTTTCATTCCGGCATTAACCAATGTTCTGTTTAAAAACTTAAAAAACAGTGAAAGTGCTCCCAGATATGATACAATGGACAAATGCTGGTCACACTTATAGGTTTAATGCTAACAGTAATTTTGTCTTTGTTAGAATATACACTTTCTTTTATTATTATTATTTACTTATTTATGCATGTGCATGCAATGATATTTCATTTTTAATGAATTGTAAAACTGCTCCAGGATACAATGAATTGAAAACCTGGTAGCACTTCGAGGCTCAATAACTTATTTGTGGTTTTTTAATATTGAAATTTCATGTTACGATAAACACTTAAATTTGTCAATTAAATTTAAAAAAGTAAATTTCTGAGTGTGTATGGTTGGCCATTGGATTCTTCAAATTTACTGAAACAATTATAGTGTGAACTAATAAAAACAGTTTTTCTTGCAGTACCAAGCTTTTAAACTCTAGGGAAAAAATGTGTTAAAAGGTTGAGTATTAACCCTCAAGTCATGTGTGTGTGTCATCAGTCAGCCATCAGCGCAGAACTCAGTGCCGCCCTACTAAAACCAACTTTATTTACATGCATTATTTATGCAAATTGATGTTGAATTCACTAGCACTTACTCGAAATCAGGCGAAATATATATGAATGCAAATATGTCCATTTCAAAAATTTTCATTAGCTATTAAAGGAAATAAACTACAAAAAAATTAAAGTATCTCCGGGGATAACAAACTTAGACTCTTAAAGCAAATGCACCAAAAAAGTATTCTAAAAATAATAAAAACTTTACCATATAATGAACGAACTCACTGATCACATAATTTTTCAAACAAATTGAAATCGTATAACTTATGAGGACTAAGAATGGAACTATTTGTTCCAAAATTCTCACTGACTTACAGAAAATGCAACTCCAAGATACTTCCAAATATTTTTAAAAATGTTCAAATCTCAATATTTCCCCCCTGCTTTAACGAGATCTATGTAAAAATAAAAAAACTGAATGTTGTCAATTTTCAATATTGTTATTTTGACAACTTGGACATTTCGTATGGGTACTGTATACAAATAATTTGCATTCCGAGTAACATACTGTCGTTTTATTGTTCTTTTTTGCCTCCACATTCTGTCATGACTGACGCCCCATGATTTAGGGTAGGAAACATTCAAGCGTGAGGTACAGAGTGCCTAAGGGGTACTGATCACTTCAGAGGTGCGTAAGCTACTGAAAGCACATTAGAAAAAGGCACAAACATGTTTTCACGAGAATAGTGTAGATAGGTTACCTAGTGCTTTCCCACCCGTTATTGCACATTTAAGGGAAAGAATTAAGTTTTTAAAAAGGTGGCACTCCGCATGGGTTACGGAGGGTTAAAAAAGGTATTGTCACTTAGTTTTAATTAGTTTTATGATAAATGACAATCTGCAAACATTCAATTATAGTGAGACAACACTGACAACTTACCTTTGTAATGGTGAAGACCACAGTTACAGGTAATTAATACTGATGCTGTTATACACATGTGATTTCCACATAGATTGATTACTATACATGCTAGAGAGACTTTGAGTAAAAAAAGGTAAAGTGCTCCCCTGTGCATAGCACCACGCCATGAAGGCGTATAGGGGGTGTGGGGGTAACGCCCCACACTTTCTTGATCCGGTCGTGAGTGGGGGTGATGTGATCAGCATCACGCCCCTGACCGCCTTTACCCCCCAGGGTTTCCCCCAGGTACCCATGTTATTCGACGCTGGGTGGGCGGCGGGGCCGCTTCCAACCTTAGAAAAGTTCCCGGATTTGAACCAGCCGGGGATCGAACCCGGGACCTTGAGCATGGTAGTCAGATGCGTTACCGACTGAGCCACCGCGGCCAAAACTTTGAGTACCTTTGTAAATATTATTATTTGAACAAACTTTAGATGGTTATGCAACTAGATTGGTCAGCTCAGGGTTTGCTATCTTAACATTATAATTAAACCTGTACATGTTTACAATGCTCTTAGGTGACAGTTCCGATTGATTCATCATTTTTTTTCAAATTCTCCTAGCAGGAAGAAGGAAGACTAATTATCGTAAAATTTTGTAAAAAAAAAAAAAAAAGGTAAAGTGTTCCCCTGTGCTTAGCACCACGCCATGAAGGCGTATAGGGGGTGTGGGTGTAACGCCCCACAAATTTTGTGGCACACGAAATTTGAACCTTCCTTACAGTAATGAGGGCTCCGTGGTCACATCACCCACCCTCGATTTAGAGCACATCTCAAAATATTTTCGTCCAAAATGAAGTTTCTTCTAAGAAAAGAAGTTCCAAACAAGTACGGAAGGTAATTTTTATAGTTCTACGTGCTACGAAACTTACATTTTTATAACATTAAAATTCCTTACCTACGTAACGTCAATACAGTTTTTCAGGGTTTCCATCATGGATTCATGTCACAGGAGAATGACCCGCTATTCGTTCAGTGCCTTGCCTTGGGATAAAGAGGTAAGTTACCTTCTGAGGTTTAATTTTTTGGTACCTCCCTAATGTTTAAGTGTGGCAAATGTTGGGCATGTGGCTCCGGGCAGTTTCTAACATGCCTTCCAATGACTCTATAGAGAAAGGCGGGCCGTGATAGCGGTAGGAGGCGGTAGGTTAATTACCTCAGGGGCGGAGCCCAGAATCGGCGGGAAATTTTGACAGCCATTTTCATGACATATTTTGGGGTATAGCCCTGAAAAACAGTTTTTACATACATCCATTGGTACGGGTGATATGAAACTACCATGGCCGCAAGTAGGGTAATAGTCTATATTACATACTTTTGCTAAGGAATGTGTCATATATCGTTGGAAAGCTTATTGTATAAGGAATTAAAAAACGTCAGTCCTGACGCGAGGAAAAGCAACGTGTAGGAGGAAATCGAGGAAAACCGTTGTTATCCGGATATGCGTAATTGAACGTACGGAGGGAATAGAGTAGAGTGCTAATGGAACCTAACCTAAAAGGCCTAACCTAACCTCTTAGGCATACCTTGTCCCTGTGAATGGTTCGTGGGGGCCACCCGTGCATGGTTTTTGGGGCTAGCGTGAATGGTTCGTGGGGCTATCATGAACAGAAACCGGAAAGAAGGGGGGAAAAAAAAGTACTTACGAAAAGAAATGCCACAGTCTGGAAACAAGTCAATAATAAGGGTTTTCAATGATGCACTAAATTGTTACTGGGGATAAACGTACTATCCATAAGTTTTTTTTTTGCCAAATCCGCACTCCTTTTTATTGGAACTCCACTAAGTGGTCCACAAAAGAATCCGAAGGAACTTTTTGTTTTGGAAGAAAAACTTAGCCACTCGCCAAATGGATTCAATCCGTTGTGTATGTGTATGTGTCGAGTCTGGTGTAACAACGCGGTTCTCCGGATCGCTATGATTTACTGTCTTGTGAATATATCCAAGGGAAGACAATCCAAGGTAAGCTTTCCACATGTCTGTGTGTATTTCTGTACCAGGTGCCACATGATGTTGAATTAAATTCAGAAGTACGCCAGTGCTACGTACATTTTCGGGACACACCTCAAGTCGCCAGAATTCTTATTCTCTAACATTCCAATTACCCAATGTTCTTCAATATGCCGCAAAAAAGCAATCACCACTCCGAACGCAAACGAGCGAACATCACAACGCGGACGCAAACACAAGCCTGCAGTGTTGTTAACCCCCATCGCTTACCACCGAAAGGAAAAAAGGATGGCAAGTAGATTCTAGCCACAAATAGACTTCCACCTCGCAACTTCAAACAGCTATATCTCAACTTTAAATGGCTCTACAGTCGTAAATACTTTTTTCCGCCCTACAGAATTTTGTTCTTCACAATTTGCAACACAATCTTCATAAAAAAAAAAAAATCCTTGCGAAATCGAGGGTGGGTGATGTGACCATGGACCCATAATGAGCACTATTTGGATTTCGAAAAAAAGTTATTATGTTGTTTTTTTAAAAAAAAATTACCTTATGCAAGCATGTGCGCTTCCGATGGACAATGTATATTCCGTTGACAAGCGACTGTAAGTATTGTAGACTAGTGGAAATTAATGTAGAAGTAAAACGGAACATTTAGAATTAATTTAGGGACTTAATTTTAATGCTAAGAGAACCAAACCTGGCCTGCATAACCTAACTACAAACGCATATATTGAACAAAATCTTAAGTAATCGCCAAAACTCTGCAGTATGTATTAACAGAAGTAAATCGAAATCGGGTTAAAATTCCATTCATAGCTTGATGAAATAGGAATAAAACAAAAGGAACTTGGCCCTCATCGGAAGTGTTACCCAAAATTCTGCATGCCAAACCGAAAATTTTACTGAAGATACTTGCTGTATTGTAAATTCGCTCAGAATTGCTTAAACTGACCTAAATAAATTAACTGTGCAATCAAAAATAACAAAAAAGCAATAGTTCACCTGTGATCATTACATGGACATTTTTCTAGCTGACTTTACATGAAATCATCGATACTGGCACTACATTTATTGACGATATTTGTAAGCCGAAGAATTACCAAAGCTAAAGCAGTAGACAAAACATATGAGTAGCTGCGTTTATACAGCGGTGTAACAATCCTTGACTCCCTGTGTACAGAAGAAGAAGAAAGAGTATTGTGGTACAGTCAACGGCAAAGATATTGGCTATGATATTGGTTCGAAGCAGGCATTGTTCCCTGCTTATTGAAGTCTTAATTTCAATTCATTGTCAACACATTGTGTAATCAGACCGAGTGAAAATTGTGCACTAATTCCAATCTCCAAAAATATCAACTCGAATCGACCAAAGGGGGCAAGGGGGCGTGCACCACGTAACAAATAGAAAAATTCATTACAAATGCTAGTGCAATCCAAATACAGTATACGTTTTTGTGTGCTATTTATGAGTGGTATATTAAATTTGATTGCCCCTCGCCCTCAGAATATATCTTCCCCTTGTGCCATTCTCTATTTTTTCTGCCTCTGTCGCTGGTCGCCAGTGGCGGCTATTGTGTTACAAAACTGGAGGTGCAAGGTACCAAAACTGGGAGGCGAGGACAGTTTACTTGCCATTTGTAGATAAGGTTTAGCATCAGGGGCAAGGACTATTACTAAGTATTTAGAAAAATACTAATGCTTCAATAAAAAATATTCTTGTCTTGACTCCATGTATATTTTTCTTACGAACAGGGACTTATAGGTTAAGTTTATTTTACTTCAATTTTCTACCATTGTGGCTAATCGCGAAGGCAGTCGATGAGATTGGGGCAATATGGTATATTTTATTTGGTAAGCGCTATATTTTTCATATTTCAACATATAAAACATTTCAGATTCTAAAATGGCGTAACAAAATGATTCTTTCACCTTTTACTTAATATTTTCAAATCCCAGACTGCTATTCAGAGATTGAGATTAAGAATTGAAACTATCAGTAATTTTAGAGTATTCCTAGGCTAAGTTTCGCAACGAAGTCTTTCAAATATAGTGCATGGTTGGAGAGGGCCGAGGTGTCAAATATGGGGCAAGTCGCCAAGCTATGCAGGGGCGGCGCCAGAAATTTTCGACCGGGTGGGTAGAAGCTCCATAGAGATAGATTAGGGTGGGCAGTATAAATGTAAGACCATGTATGTGTACGTAAGACGTATGTATCCCCCTCTTTCTCTTACACTCCCGATTTTCCTCTTACTTCTTTTCCCTTTCCTTTTCTTCCTTTCCTCTTTATTCTTTTCTAATCTATTCTCGCATCTTGTTCCATTTCCTTTCGTTTTATCTCTGATGGACACAATTATTTCAAGGAAGTGTTTACACATGTTCAGCCATACACCAGCCATACATTCTAATCACATTCTTTCATGCATGTTAATACAGTGAAATAAATGTGAATTAGGTTTAAGCTTGTGTTGCAAATACAAGGCACATGCTTGATTTTATGTATTCGGCGACAATGATAGAAAGTGGGATGGTAGACAATCGTGAAGTTTCTCGTAATTTAAATGCATGTTCCTGAGCATAGTATTTTCATCGTATAAGTTTTTGACTGAAAGAGTTTTCTTACTCCTTGGGGGTTACTTTTCTTGGCTTACAAGGTTTGTACAACTGACAAATCTATCTGAATGTTTGTAGTAGCAGCGATTGGGTGCCAACATTTGAGGGGTAAGGACAATATACGCAGGGGTACCCATCCCCCAAAGGCCAATGGCGCATGCCCGCAAAAATCATGTCCATGTCACCCCCCCCCCCCAAATCATATCATTTGCGCCCTGAAACTATATCGTAATCCCTACACCGAAAGTAACTTTCTTCTTAGCTTTTTGTTACAAATGATGCACCTGCTTTAAAGTAAGCAGTATACCAACACTAAGCACTATATTTTAAGAAGTGATGTTACTCATGAATGTGAAGAATATCGCTCATGTCTTGTAATGCAGCTATAGCATAAAAATTCACATCCACCTCAGTAAAGCGCCAAACACGCATTGTTGTAACAAACACATTATTGCGAGCGAAGCAAGCAAGAACATTTTTGCATCCATTTCTTTGCAGGCTTTCAAGAATATTAATTGAATGGGGTGTCAATACTTTCTTAGGATCCCGGGATATTTAGTCTTTTCCAACTTCGGTGTTGGCACGTTCGGGGTCGAAAACGTGTGGATACCATATCGCTAAATACAGTCTCCAAAATTTAATGTTCAAACTCTCTCTTCACTACAGAAATCCCTTGACAATCTAAAATTATCAAGAGCTTCCTATCTCCCCCTTTATATTTAATACTCAATCCTACCACAAAAATGTCCATGCCAATTTTAGACTTAGGCTACTGTTGATATTGAAGACTGGATATTGCCTCCTCCAAAAATTAATTCTCAGTCTCCACACCAGAATTTCTGCAACATTCTAAGACAATAGTAATACACAAGAATTGGATACCTTAATGCTCAATGCCCCTCTAACTAAAATACCCGCCATAATCTAAGACTTAGAGTTGAATACTGTCCCCGCCAACGTTTAATTCAGAATTCCCCCCAGAACCCACGTGTCAATTAAGGTCTAATATGTAAGAGTTGGATATTTATCCCCCCCTCGCACCTTCAATAATGACCTTAAACGCTTTATTTTCTTCATGTAATGGATTAAATATGGTGAATTTAAGGTATAAAATTTTTACCTGTATTTTGGAAAAATATATAAATGTTCAATTTTACATTATTTGAAGGGGAAAAAATCCCTCAAAGAATCTCGATGGCGCAGCCTGCGCCATAATTCCCCCTGTGGGCACCCCTGAAAATATGTTTTCTTGGTAGAAAAGGCTTAGCATAAAGAGGCCATAGTGCGGTGGCAAAAAGTGGCAAAATGTGGCTGGGGAACTGCATCCCCCACTTCCCGCTCCTCCTAATCGGCTCCACTGAATATTTGGATTAAAATGAACATCTTATTAGGAATGATTTAAAACACACACGGAAAACAAATTATTTGTTCATTGTCCATTAAGTATCCCTAGGCTAATGAAAGGCTATTTTGACAAAATATCACTCGTCATAAGTAATAAACAAGTAAGATGGAGAAATCTGTTCAGAATTTAAGAGATTATTATTATTATTATTATTATTATTTTTCTTAGCTACATTGCTCTTCGTTTTGTGAAGAACTGTCATATTACTAATGCGGGAGAAGCAATACACGTATGGTTACACGAACATATTTTTTGAGGTAATAAAATGATTTAGAACACAAGGAATTCATCGAAGTTGATCATCGTACCAGTAATAAATCATCTATTTTTAATTGGGTTGTATGGCGTGACCATTTCGAACACACTAGAATGTCAACCTCTATCCTGTGCAGCATACCCTGGAAACTTTATTATTTCAGGGCAACGAGTCCCTGGCGCCTGGAACCACTGTCAAAGTAATAATTTATGAGGGTTTGTATTTTGAGTGTCAGCGTGTGTTTGTTTTCGGCCCTTCGTTACTTTCATCTAATCACCATTGAACCTTATAACGTCGTCATTATTAAAATTAGCAAAAAAATGACTTACAATAAGGCAAATCAACCAGAACTTACTTTTCCAAAAATGGAGTTTCATTAGTTTATACCTCTTAGAAAGTTGAGGTGGTAATTTCAATCACACAGCGTTTCATTAGTGGATCAAGGCAGCTAATTCCGTGAACAATGACGTTGTTTTCCGAAAGCCTCAAATATTTGTCTCAGGTAATCACCCTCTTAAAATAGACGCATCTTCTGTGGTGATAAAATGCCACGTTTGGTGCGAGTTCTTTCTGTATATTTTTCCCCAATGGCATAACGCTGTCGCATTATAATGAAGAGGTCATGTGTTCGACTCCCCCCTCCTCTGGTGGAAGCTCAATAAATACTGGTTCGGACTACACGTTAAACTGTAGTTTTGTTCCCGATTAGCCTATCTGAGCATGAAAGTGGGCTTAGAAACAAACTAACAAAATCGTATTCTGGATACTTCGTGACATAACTTTTTCTCTTTACTTCAGCTGCATCTACAGATTCTGTTGACATTTTCGGCTAATTCATGTGACAAAATTTGTGTGAAACGAGGATTTCTAAATAGGATAAGCCACTCATTAGCAATTGAATAATTCTGTAGCTTTTTCCATATATAACTGATTTATTAAAATTTATTCACTTCGGTTTTGTAGTGATTGTTGTGATTCCTTCTTATTAGTAGAAGGAATATATAGTTGATATTTCGTATATCATATTGATATTTGAAGATGACAGGTATATAAAAATTGTAATGAAAAAAAGGGACACTTCTGGAATTTTAATGCAAAGCTAATTAAAATTATATTATACTCTATAGCAGGCATGTCCAACTTCAATCAAGCAGTGATCTACTTTTTATTGTCACAACAGGCAGTGAGCTACTATCAATCGTTAATCTTTGCAAAAATTTGTACCTACTCAGCCATTATACATTATAGAAGTTGAATTCAAATAACGTATATTCGTATAATTACAATAGATAACTGCGATCGACCAACAAACGCCCCGCGATCGACCGGTCAATCGCGATCGACGCGTTGGACATGCCTGCTCTATAGCATACTTAAACTCGAAGGTTTATGGCTGCAGCAACACAAGCCTTCCATCTGTCCCTATCCTGGGCAAGATCAATCCAATCTTTTCCATCCTTACCGATTCATTTTAGGTCCATCTCAACGTTATCCCTCCATCCTCGTCTTAGCCTTCCTACTGGTCCCTTACCATCAGGTTTCCCAACAAGAATCCTGTAAACTATTCATTCCTCTGCCATTCGTGTCACATGGCCTGTCCATCTAACTAAGTCTTCTTGATTAAATTATTCTAATAATTAAAAAGTCGAAATAATTTATTGTGTTGCTGGAGGAAGTAACGCTAAGATTATGTTTAGATTTCTTTATTTGGAGACTATTTTAACCATAGCCAGGCTGGAATATATATATACGTAGTGGAGGCCCGGAGCTGCAGCCCTCAAGTTCACCCTCAATTCTGATTTAATCTTGATCATATCCTGCATAATTTTGAGCCTCCTAAGCCTACTAGCTGCTTTTAAACATGGAAGTATTAATTTGATCACAGTTTTTGTTTCAACAATGACAAAAGTGGCTTTTTATGGGTTGATAATATGTGAACATTTCCAGCATAGATAATATTCACAAGTAAAATATACATGTTATGAATACCAGTTTACACTTAAATATTTAATGATTCATATATCCCCGAGTATATGTACTTATTGAATTTGATTGGGTGGGCAATTGGGTGGGCACAGGAATTTTTGGGTGGGCGCTTGCCCACCCGTGCCCACCCCTGTCGCCGTCCCTGAAGCTATGCCAACAGCTTTAAAATTAGATATTTTGATCTGTAATTATCGTAGCAGCTAGGTACTTGGTATTGCGTTTGAATGAAATCAGTCTGAGCTTTACATGTCTTTTCAGATCAATGGCCCCTCTTAGATGTTTCAGATTTGAGAGAAGAACCTAAGACTGTTTTAAGATTAGGTCCCTTAGCATTCTTCTATTAATAAACCTAAATGCTCTCGTAGTTAGGTTAGGTTCCGTTAGCATTAAAATAATATCGCTAAATGCTTTCTAAAGAAAAAAGGTTCTAGATTACCTGTACATTCATGCCCACTAATCATAAACTTGCATTTTCCACGTCTTCTGCAGTTATTCTACTCTGAACAATGACCGCGTTGTCTGACCAAGTCTAAATTTGGAAAGGGAAGGGGAGAATAGCTTAAGTTTGAATTTCCAAGAATTTACAAGGTGTTCCTTTTCTCATGGCCGATGATCTTTTTGACAGCAAGGCAGGCGCGGTTGGCCCTATAGCGCACAGGATCAGTGAACCCCCAGTAATATACGATAATCACCTCGAGAATGAACAATGAACAATGTCTTTAAATTTTCACATTATTTCGCTAAAAATTCTACACAATAAGTCATGTATTTGTGCCCGTAACACGGCGAACTCTCTTGCTGAGAAGAAGAAACCGCGAATCGGCCGCCCTGATACAGACCCTCAGTTGAACCCCCACAGGACAGCTCGTGCCATTGTGAAAGCTTCGTGCGGGAGCAGAAGCGCGAGGAGGGTATAGGACAAAATACATGGGAGATGAGATTCCAGAACCTATGTCTCTACCCAACGGTCATGCGCACTTCGTTCTCTCGCAGAAGCCGCGGGACAAGGCTCCTTTCTCGCTGCTTCCTCCCTTCCAGTGTTGCTGTGTGCGGTTCAAGTTTGAAGCGCACACATTACATATTCAATCTTCTCTTGTATCATTTTTGCACCGAACTTCTTGGAATAAATGCAAGATTGTGTCAGAGATGGATGAGTGGAAACAAATAGAAGCTGGAATTAGATGCGATGAATTAAAATAAAGGAGATACATTACCAAAATACCTTGTGCATGCATTCAGAGGTTTTTCCTTAAAGGTGGAAACACTTCGGGTTCGCGAAAGAGAAAGAATGGCGCGAAGACGTGACTCGCTGTCGCTCGGTGTCAAAGTCTCAAGTTTTTTAGTTTTTGAAGTGCTTGGATACTTGTTGGAAAGTATTAAGTGATGCTGCGAGTGAAACGAGGGATGGACTTTACCTAGGTTATGTCATTTGATGCAGTGTAGGCGTTGCTGTCCGCGCAGGTAAGAAATGACCGATAGAAATGCACATAATTAACGTAAACAAACTTCCTTGTCCACTGAAAAAAAAGCGTGTGCTGGTCGACCAGCCCCAAATTTGAACAAACCTGTCGCGTATAAATGAAAGGGTCTCAGGCTCGATTTCTAGTATGCGCATGCCATTAGTTGCCATTTCCCTTTAACAAATGTAGGACCAGTTCTGATTAGTCAGCATGGACGTCCGGAAGGGGAAAAGGGGGCCGCCGCCCCATGGAAATTGAATGTAAACAAAAAATTATATATTACACGCATATAATTTAATTTCAGTCACAGTAATTTTTGGTAATTATTATAAAAGCGTTGCAGTAACTTCAGACTGAAGGAGTGTTTTTTGCTCCTCGTGGGGAAAAAATATATTACTTGCCCCTACTTGAGGACGTCCATGATATTCCAACAAAACTCAACTTTTTTCATAAAGGCACAATTTATTGTAGTTTCAGCCCTAAATTTATTCGCACACCCCTACAACAAAACCTTATACTCCCAGATAAAAAGAATTCTTGACAAAGCTTTTAAACCCTCCCCCATCCTTTTGTTGGGCGAAGGAAGTATATTTTGCGGAAAGTGAATATATGTCACATCACTTCAGTGAACCCCCAGGTAAATAATGCACGAGCCGCGCCTGCAGCAAGGGGTCTCTAAAGAAAGCTCATGTTCGGAAAGTGCACCGGAAGATTTAAAGTTAAGCTGTCCTCCGACCCTCTGTAAACAACCGTCTCACTTCGAGTAACGTATCACTCCGCGCCAGCTGTTCGTGAATGGTGCGGCCATCATATGCTGCTCACTCGCAACCTTTAATTTTACGTAACATGGAAAAACGTATTCTTATTTTAACTGATAAACTACAGATTGAAGTATAATAAATTGTCTACAAGTGATTAAATACGTGTTCTTGTTCAAGAATGAACATATTTTTCTACGCCAAAAGTTCCATTTATCTGACACTGGGTTAACAGATCCCCCTTCCCCCCTCCTCTCATTAAGACAGCGCCAAAGTTATACAAGAGAGTGAGAGATTCGTTTCAGTAAATTCAACCCTTTTGGTTTTATTGCTTCCTCTTCCACCAAATTATTGCCCAACATTGTTGACATGTAGAGTATTGTTTTCTCCTTTGTGCAACAAATATACTGCCAGTTTTAGCAGAAGCTAAACAAAGATAAGCCGGGGAATAAAAAGAGAATGTTTATCTTTCTCTCGGTTTCTCGTGCACTAGAAAACGATAATAAGCACATTATTTACGCACGTCTCATGCAAGTAATGTATTTTCTTACCTTGATTCAGCAGTTCCTTTTTGAACTTAAGGCATTTTTGGCGCTAGACATCATCCTGTCTGTCAAATTTGCTTCCCAAAAAGGAACTCAATGTGGCACAAGAGGCGATTTAACGTCGACTGCTAAAATTGGGGAGATCGTCATCAATCATCACTATCAACATCTTCCCCACAGTTGACAGGACGGCTCTTTGATTGAAAAAATACAAAAGCACCTCGCGTTGTATTGAGCTTATCTCAAAATCGGTGTACTTATTTATACGAGCAACAACGTGTTTTTTTCGCGGGACTCACAACTTGACCGGTCGTTTTCCTTTGTTTCACCACATCGAAAACACAAAGACGCAGACACACAATTACACTTGGACACAAACTTCACTGCTTGCTCAGGATAGCACCGACACAACGTTACATAAACGTTAAGAACAACCTGCTTCTTGCCACTTTTCAAACGGCTGTATTTCCGAAAGACTACTCTGAAAACACGGGAGACCTTCCTGCACGCATGGAAGTCGCCATGCTCGAAACTGGCGCTATTTTCTTGCTGTTCACGTGATCGATTGTAATTTATACAATAATCACGTATTGTTATTATAAACAGAAACCTTTAATGAAAATATATTTTAAAATGTATAATCCAATGTAATTTACACGTTTTTCTTCCATTAGCGTACTTTCATAGAACGGACTACATGATGCGGAAGAAATCCGTTTTTAGGCTGTTGCCAACCTCAATACTTCTCACTAAGTCAAGTACAGAAACGGAAGTGGTATGTCGAATGTCGGCATATGATAGTGTGATTTCACATTGTCAGTGACGATCCTCCGGGGATGGGGGAGGGGGTGGGACGCAGGAGTCGATCTATAATCCAGAGGTGTTCACCATCCGGATGGTGACATCCTCACACTCCGGAATACTTTCGAGGGTGAAGGAGGGCAAGCCGTAGGGTGAGGGAGGTTGATTTAAAATGAACACCTCTCAACAAGAGAGAAGAAAAATGTGACAATATTTAAAAATTCACCCCCAAATATGCATTTTATTTTATATGTAGCGTACACTAAAATGTGACTGCCTCAAAATATTTCTGTATTCTACAGTCCTCTTTCCCCACTTTTATGCTTCTCTAAGTTGCCGTTTTAGGTGAAGATCGACCACGTTGTGACACGCACATTTGTCATTATTTACGAGACGATGAGGGATAGGTGATATTTGAATTCCAAATTAATTAGCCACCCCCGTGACGGAGTGGTTAGCACAGGGGTCCCGGGTTCGAATCGTGGCCTGGCATGGATGTTTGTGAATGTCCATTCATCGATTTCATCATATCATCATCATTCATCCCCATCTTCGCAAATTAGCCATAAGTGGCACAAGAGGGGAAGTAAAATAAAGCGAATCAATCAAACCAAATGAGTTATTTCCATTATTTTTATCTAATTAATAATTATTAATTTAGTCAATCAAATCATATATATTAGCTTACTTTCATTATCTATAATAATAAATCATAGCACTTTCAAACATCAAATAAATTTAATGAAGCAACCCCGGTTTCAAAACGTAATTTAACTCAATGTGTCACATTCTTCTAGCAAGGTTTTTATGAGAGAAAATTAATCCCTTGGTACGTAACCGTCTTACTCCTTGGGGATAAGATGTAAATTTTGTGTTTGATTTTTTTAATTTAGCGTTGCTTTTCTTCCACTTTTGGCTAATTCCGACGATGGGAATGAGTGATCGTCAGATGAAATTGATGAAGGGACTCTCACAAATAACACCCATGCCGGGATTCGAGCCAGGGAACTTCGGTGATGAGTCTGAAATTCGGCCACCAGGCAAGATGTACATTTTTTTTTTTTTTTTTTTTTTTTTTTACATACATTCAATAACTTTCAACAGGCCATACACTGCTTATTCCGCATCTGTTGACAAATGGAATGTTTTTACACGTTGTAGGCTATGTGGATTATTTTTTTTCATAAGTTTGCAACACTGTTAGGATACACGTGCTTTTGTTTACAGTAGGTCTTAAGTTCTATGATTCTCACTTTAGTCTCATTTTTTAGGCGTGACTGGGGGGAGGGGGAGCAAAAAGACAATCTTGCCCCTCCTCTGACGGTGTTAAAGGCGGAGCTACTGCGGAGCATGCGCACTCGTCTGGTCCCCCTCGAACATCCGGTTACGCTTACAATGCTATGGACGTTAATATGAAAGGGCAAAGTGGAGATTCTTTTACAAGGAAATAGGGTGTCAGCTGTGTAGCACAGTTCAATCGGGAACAAATTTATTGAGTCAAGTATCACTTCGTAGGTTTCCGAAGGACGTGACCTATTGATACAAGCAGGATGAGAAAGGATTTTTACGACTTGCATTTTGTTACAAACATGTTGATCGTTTATCTGCGTATTGTGTTGTGGTGAAAAGCATGCATCTTAGTGAGGTTTCAAACCGAAGCGACACGCGACAGAAGTTCATATCGTAGTGACAAGCGACACAGGCTCATTTAGTCTATAAATAAGCATTTACGCTCATGGGAAATCAAGTCTCAGGCGGCACAATACACACCATTGGGAATCTGAGCTACACGTGCAGCTTGTCGTGTCGTTTCGGTTCGAAAAATGTCATTGATCACTGAGGATTCACTTTTAAGTGGCACAGAGATTACACACCGAAGCGACAAGCAACGGCCATGAACGTCCGCAGGATTTTTCCAGGGAGGGGCAAGGAAGTTATTTTTCCAGGGGGCAAACAAGGCGCATTTTCTCCAAAAATAGTGTTGTTCCTAAAAAAAAAAAACATTGCTTAAATTTGAATTTATAATGTTCATGCAATAAATAACACATATTATTGTAGCTAAAATGAAATTATATGTGTGAAAGACATACTTTTTGGTTGACTTTCATTTTCCAGGGGGGGCACGGCCCCCCTGCATCCCCTTCCGGACGCCAATTGCAACGGCCCCTTTACTCTAAAGGAAACAATTCACCTCGCATACGAGTACAACAGACCAAGGCGACACGATGCATGGTACTGAGAAAACAGTCCAGTCCAAGCGACACGTGCATTTTCTCGTGGCGAATTGGTTCAAAAGGAAGCTTTCAGACTGCAGCGATACGTGTCTCTTGGAAATCAACATTCAAAAATAAACAACACCTTCCGAATTAAAGCGACACGAGAAATTGCATGTGTCGCTTGTCGCTTTCATGTCGCTCGGACTGGGCTGTTTTATCAATACCGTGCATTGTGTTGCCAAGGCCTGTTATTTGCTCAAACGTGACTGGTAAATGGTTTGCTTTAGATCGAATGCTTCTGTGCGAAATCCCGATATCGCTTGTCGCTTCAGTCTGAAAACTCTCTTGTTGCTTGAAGTAAATTCGTGCAAGTGAAAGTGGCATGCCATATCATAGGTTTTCCCTAAATCGCTCAGGCGGAAAGGCGACGTTGAAAGAACATATATTTGCTAGCATTTGTTATGTGTCATTACTTCTGCAGATTTGTTGGCAAAGATTCACTTAAGCATACTTTCTAATATAATAATATCACTAGTTTTATAGAATTATCTTTCCCTCACTTTTCCATTTACAAAATAATTGAATAACTAAACGTTCGTCGTGCGTGTACAGTGTCTCTCAAAAGTTTTAGGACAACGACATTTTAAACTAGGCAACCCAATTTACACAAGCTGTTGGTGGGTTGCGTGCAGAGTTAGGCTCAATTTCAGGGTTGCCACATGCACAATAGATATTTATAAAATACGCGAAAGAAATATAAATAATTATTATTGTATAAAATTATTAAAAATAACACTATTATATCGCAAATGACAAAATTCTTTCTGAAAGAAAAAAATAGGTTTTCTAGTATTTCATCGCTGATGAGTCTACAGTAAGGAAAAGAGGTGAGAGGAAACGAAAGGTTACAAAGGAGAGGAGAAAGAGAAAGCGAAAGGAGAAGAGGAAAAGTAGAGGAGAGAAGAAAGATAGGATAGACGAGGAGAGGAGATGTAGTGAGGAGAATGGAAAAAGATTCAAGGAGAGTTGAGGAAAAAGAACAAAGAAGGGAAAAGAGGAGGAAAACGAGAGGAGAGGAGAGGAGGAGACGAGAAGAGGGAAGTGGAGAGTAGAGTAAAGGAGACAAAAAGATAAGAACGAAAAAAGAGATTGCAGTGGAGTCGGAAATCTAAGACAGGAAAGGAGATAAGAGGAGTGGAGAAGAGTGGGATGGAGATAAGATGCGAGAAAAGTAGGGAAGGCGATATGAGATAAAAGCAGAACAGAAAGAGGGGAGAGAAGAAGGAGAAGGAACTGGAGGGAAGAGGTAGTTGCAGAAAATATCGTCTGAGCGTCAAGAATTGATGCATTGGTCAAATTATCGACATGAAACATTCAATAACATTTTGAAATGTATTGGAGAATATATTAGATCGGTGCGAAATGCCTTTTGGCTGAGTTCAGAGCAAATTAAAATCTTCCATGTAAGACCTTTGATTTTACCTGCGATTACACCACTAAAAAACTGAACGTAATTTTTAATATTTATAACAATTATTCACTTTTTTTCCACTTCTCGGTTCGTTGAAATTGAGATTTTGTAATTCAATATTTCCCCTCCCCCCATGGTTAATTCCAAACTGAATCATTCCTTTTCACACGGCGTGGACAATGAACACAATGGGATATGTCTAAAACTTACGAAAATTTTCTGCCACCGGAAAGGTTTGAACCTACGACCATCAGATTGACGATCCTGAACGGTAGCCACTACCCTACAAGCTTTCGCTCCTTAAGCCAGGTAGAAGGAGCTGACCAATGTGAAATGTAGATGTAACTCTCCTGCATGTAACGTGCAAACAAGTATTGTTTGTAACAAAGAAAACGTAAGAAGTAAGACTCGGCGAAAAGATTTAATGGAGAATTGCACATGGTGAGAACTTTTCATTAGATATTTGCGGAGGTATCCTTGCATTGAACTCGAGTGGGAAAAGGGGTAAAATTAGTATGTCCTGAATTGCCACACATATAAATAGTTATTTCATTAATATTTTTCAATGTCTTTAAAGCAGTACACAATTATCGTTAGAGTATCATAATTCACGATCTTATATATAAAAATATCCAGTTGAACGTGTGTCAATTCATTTATTTGTTTATTTTTTTTTATAAATTTCATATGCAGAACAATGTAGCCACTATATACTGCTATTACAAATAATGTTACCATGCTCTTGTTTAATGGAAGGGATTTTTTTAAGGAACATCTAGTATGGGGGATCGAACGTGAAACCGCAATGCTTTCAACAACTCTAACCAATACACTACGCCCTTTGTTTTCTTGGAGCTACAGTTGTTAATTATTCTGTCGCCTGAATATTGTAAACGTTATCTGTAAAAAAGAAGTTAAGTACTCAGATATAGCTCTGTACTTCTAGAATTACTTTATACACATGCATTTGAAATTTAACTCTGAATTTCTTTCTTCGTATTAGTATATCTAAGCTTGTGAATATATTTTATTTGTAATTTTATAACGGTTTCATGAACATCTACGAAATAGTTCCTTATAACTTGGAATATGGTGAATAGATATGAAATGTCTTGAAATTAATTTTCGACCACTAGATTTTGGCAAGGGAATTATGTGTGATCCGTTTCCAGTCATTCATTGCTTAAACAAACGTTTTAAAACTACGTGGAATTTTCAATCTGGGATAAGTTTCTTTACTTGCTACATGTATGCGAACTACACTCTGTCCCACTTATCTCTGGAGCAGGTGAACGAAAAACAGTATCTGAGCAGAGATGAACACGTGAGATGAATGGGATTGCGTGGAGGGAGGAAAGCTACTGCAGTTACCAGCCTTCCCAGCAGCGTGCACTGATTCGCTCTGTCCACTCGATCCCCTCTCCCCACTTCTCTTCCGCTATGCGCGGCTTTGCTCCAGAGATCCTGGGACAGGGTACAGTTAATTGTTTCTCAAAAGGTATCCCCTATGTCTGTAAGCCACACATTGAATTCTTACTCACATGAAAAAACATGTCAATTTGTATTCAGGGGTAGTTTCACAGTTACAAACTATTTTGGCCTTGATGAGAAGTTTAGTGTAAGTAGGCATTTTGTTTATAATTTTAAAATTGAGGTCGTCTAAGGTTGAAATACTCATATTTAGGGCTTGAACTCGTCATCCCAAGAGGTTGAAGATCGTCCTCTACTTTGTGAGTGACCTTCTTTATTTTCTATTCATAATTCATCCTCATCGTCGCGATTAGCCAAAGGTATGATAAGGAAAGTCCTCCTCCGTGACCGTGCGGTCAAAGGAGCTGTGTTTTGGACTCCGACTGCAGGACGGCATGGATTCGAGTCCGCCTATGCTCACTCTCTAGGTTCTCGGCCTGTGTATGGGACCGGTAGAAACCCACCATCGTGAAGAAATTGGGAGCTACGAGTGAGTAGCGTAACCCGGTCACGGAAATCTCCTGTGGGGCATGTTCCTGGGTAAACAAAAAATAATCAATCAGACAATTCAATCATCGAAGGCGATAAAATAACCTCCGGTTGACCAAGTTGCCAATATAAATAAATGGAATACAGATTGTCTTCGAGCTTACATTTTTAAAAAGGAGCGGATACACGTATTACTATGCCAATAATTATTCAATACGGTTTATTGTTTGTCAGGAATTATCACTTAAACTATTGCATGTTGAGCTGGTGCCTACCTAGCCGCCTCTGATGAAATCTACCATTCTTCAGATTCTCTTTAAAATTCGACTCTGCTCACTTGTAACGTGCTGGGTGCAGACACTGTGCATCGAACCACAGTGTTTTGCGATAAGAAGCGGCCTTGAATAGCGTGACTGAGTCACTTTGATCGCGAGCAAGCTAGACTACCAAGCTTGTCTGCCTTTGAAAACCAAGTCACAAGACTTGCATCAGTAAACAAGCATTTTGTCCAGGCACGTATCCAGAGGGGGGGCTTAGGGGGCTCGAGCCCCCCCCGAAAGTTTTAGGTTTACACTAGATAAAATGAGGTTTTTGGTTTCTTGTGGTGTGAAATAAAATAATGTGACAATAATTTAAGGAAAGAAATAATAATCGAGGCAAGACGGAGAATGTTCCGTAACCCTGTTATTGATAAAAGCACGTATCCAAGATGGGGCACAGGGGGCTCGACCCCTTCCCCAGGAAATGTTTCAGTTTACGTTAGATAAAATTAGGTTTTTGGCTTCTTAAATAATGTGAAAATAATGTAAGGAGAGAGATAATTATCGAGGCAAGACGGAGCATGTTTTATACCCCTGTTATTATTAATAGCACGTAGCCAAAGTGGGGATGAGGTGGCTCGAGCCCCCCCCCCTTAGGAAATTTTTCAATTTACACTAGATAAAATTAGATTTTTGGCGTCTTGAATAATGTGAAGATAATAAATTTATAAATCAGAGAGAAATAATTATCGAGACAAGACGGAGAGTGTTCTATAACCCTATTATTTTTAATAGCACGTATCCAAGGTAGGAATCAGGAGGCTCGAATGCCCTTGAGGAAATTTTCCTGTTTACACTAGATAAAAATTAGGATTTTAGCTTCTTGAATAATGTGATGATAATTTGGGAGAAATAATTATCGAGTCAAGACGGAGAATTTTCTACAACCCTGTTATTGTTAATAGTACGTATCCAAGGTGGGGTTGAGGTGGCTCGAGCCCCCCCTCCCAGGATTTTTTTTATTTTACACTAGATAAAATTAGGTTTTTGGCTTTTTTAATAATGTGACGATGATTTAAGGAGATAGACAAGTATCGAGGCAAGACGGAGAATGTTCTATAACCCTGTTGTTGATAATATTGCACGTACACTTTTCTTGCGCTTTCGGTGTTGTCTCAGCGCACTTGAGGACTATGTAGAGACTTGTCAGCATTTGGAAGCTGCACAACAAAGGTAGCGCCACACGTAGGGCAATTCGTTGTAATTTCTAATCTCTGGAAGGCGGGAGGGGGGCTATACTGGGTCAAATGGGGTTATTACCTCACCAACCCTCCCTTGGGCACGTCACTGGAGATAAATGAGTAAGCATTTGATCATACTGGGAGACGAAACATTAGATGTGTTGGGAACGGAAGGGTTTTTCACTGTGAATTAATTGTTTCGTGATCCACCAGTATTCGAGAAGACTTCCTTTGTTTCGTGCCGATATATAACAAGACAGCGGAAGCTGTGACAGGCATTTTTGAACACTTGTGAGTTCTAAGGCCTGAATCTGAACAATTTGGTGGGTTTCGGCTTTTATAAGAGCTGAAAAAATGGGAGGACAAGACACGTTAGTGGTGTTCAGGCTCGAATCAGAGAGTAATATTCGAGAGTTGTCTGCGTCCAGTTCGCAACCCACAATTTGAATCTCGCGTTGTCGAGTGGATTGTCCATCCCGTGCGTGTGTAACAGCTTCGTAAAAACACTCAAAGATACCATAGTTGTTTTTATGCCTGATGAGAAGAAATGGACAAACACACATACTGAGATGGTTTCGGCACACATTATTAATGCATGGAAACAGGAGTCGAGTGGTAAAAAATGTTCCGATTTCACGTTCTGATTAAAATGATAGCCTTACAGTGGCAACGATTTAAGGGATAGTTGCTCCCCATTTTTTATTTTTCTGCCTCAACATTATGGCCTCTTAATGTTAAGCCTTGGCTACCAAGAGAAAGTAAACTTTCCTTGCAACGCCCTCCGCACCCTCCCCCCCCCATTTTGGAACCCAATTGCCACCACTGGTCTTAAACATACAATTGTGATGTTCTTACTATACCCCTTAAAAAAATGGTGTTGAGCCCCCCCCGAAAGGAATTCCTGGATACGTGCCTGATTTTGTCTGTTTCAGTATCACAGGAAAAGAACATCGTCCTGTAATGTTCAAGCCTGTAGACATTTTCCATTAGTAATGTCTAATCACGATAATAAGTTAGAAGAAATAACTCGCATTTTCACAACTACCAATATTCTCGTTTTTAATCACTTCGAAAATTATTTCTCGAAGACATCGGTTATACTACAAGAAAGCAAATCAAAATTAAAGTAAAAGTTCAACTACACGTATACCAAACGACATTTACAATATTAAAGGGACAGAATACTTAAAAAAAATATTGTTTCATTCGAAGGTAAAGGCGTGGTGTAGTGGTTCTTCTACCTGGTTTAAGGAGCGAAAGCTTGTAGGGTAGTGGCTACCGTTCAGGATTGTCAATCTGATGGTCGTAGGTTCAAACCTTTCCGGTGGCAGAAAATTTTCGTATGTTTTAGACATATCCCATTGTGTTCATTGTCCACGCCGTGTGAAACGGAATGATTCAGTTTGGAATTAACCATGGGGGGAGGGGAAATATTGAATTACAAAATCTCAATTTCAACGAACCGAGAAGTGGAAAAAAGGGAATAATTGTTATAAATATTAAAAATTACGTTCAGTTTTTTAGTGGTGTAATCGCAGGTAAAATCAAAGATCTTACATGGAAAATTTTAATTTGCTCTGAACTCAGCCAAAAGGCATTTCGCACCGATCTAATATATTCTCCAATACATTTCAAAATGTTATTGAATGTTTAATGTCGATAATTTGACCAATGCATCCATTCTTGACGCTCAGACGATATTTTCTGCAACTACCTCTTCCCTCCAGTTCCTTCTCCTTCTTCTCTCCCCTCTTTCTGTTCTGCTTTTATCTCATATCGCCTTCCCTACTTTTCTCGCATCTTATCTCCATCCCACTCTTCTCCACTCCTCTTATCTCCTTTCCTGTCTTAGATTTCCGACTCCACTGCAATCTCTTTTTTCGTTCTTATCTTTTTGTCTCCTTTACTCTACTCTCCACTTCCCTCTTCTCGTCTCCTCCTCTCCTCTCCTCTCGTTTTCCTCCTCTTTTCCCTTCTTTGTTCTTTTTTCCTCATCTCTCCTTGAATCTTTTTCCATTCTCCTCACTACATCTCCTCTCCTCGTCTATCCCATCTTTCTTCTCTCCTCTACTTTTCCTCTTCTCCTTTCGCTTTCTCTTTCTCCTCTCCTTTGTAACCTTTCGTTTCCTCTCACCTCTTTTCCTTACTGTAGACTCATCAGCGATGAAATACTAGAAAACCTATTTTTTTCTTTCAGAAAGAATTTTGTCATTTGCGATATAATAGTGTTATTTTTAATAATTTTATACAATAATAATTGTTTATATTTCTTTCGCGTATTTTATAAATATCTATTGTGCATGTGGCAACCCTGAAATTGAGCCTAACTCTGCACGCAACCCACCAACAGCTTGTGTAAATTGGGTTGCCTAGTTTAAAATGTCGTTGTCCTAAAACTTTTGAGAGACACTGTACATGAGATACTTATATGTACGTAGTGTGCTATACAACTGGCGGCCACAAAGACACGTCATATTTTAATAATCTGCTCTGCAGTTGACCATCCGACGGATTCTAGACGTCCACTCCTTCATAGTAGAACTGTAACAAGTACCTTTCTTGCCTATCGTCGCACAACTGATGAAAACAAGCGCTCATTTCTTACTTCGTATGTCGGTGAATCTGCACTGGCAACAACGGGGACTGGCCTAAACCGAAAGTTCCGGGGGGATCGGGCAAGACCTCACCAATGTTTATGTTTACATTTTTAACACGGTCTATACTGAAAGCACTTGTGGGTAGAGGCGGAACAACCAAGGGAGGAACTTTCATTTCTTGGCCATTTAGATTTATTAAAAGTTTACGGTTTGTTTTAAACGTCATGTTCAAGGCTGATGGCTTAGTTTTAGACCTCAGAGAGAGGTAACACAATTCATTCTTATGTTCACGTGTGATTTTGTTTTTTAACCCGTGCTAATAGTAATAGCACCGTGCCATGTAGGCACATTTAAGGGATATGGGGTTAGGGTCCACATATTTTCGATCTCGGACATTTTGGAGGTGATGTGATCAGCACCTTGCTCCGGCCGCATTTACCCCCAGGCTTGGCCCAGGTACCCATTCATTTTAGGCTGGGTGAGCCTGGGAGCCGCTTTTTGCGGGGATAAGGCCGGAAAAATTCCAACCTTAGATCACCCAGCACGGAAATCGAACCCGAGTCTCCGCGTGGCAGTCAGAAGCCCTACTCCCTAGACCACCGCGTCGTCTGACGTCTCGCATTCGTCTCGAATTTTTCCCCACTTTCACCTTTTTGGAATGTAGTTGCAAATGGAAAAGAAGAGATTTAAAATTAGGCTGCTCTCTGCCCCCTTCCCATCGGGGTACTCGGGGCTTATTCTTTCACACCGACCGCATCTGTCCGTAAAATCGAAACGGCGAATTTCCAAGGGGATAATTCCACCTTACACTAGATTTGCGGAGACGTGGCTGCGATTCTTATCTGCACATGGATCTTTCTGTCACGTACTTCTTGCTGGTATCGAAACTTGAGGCCACGTTCATTTAACTAGTGCAAAATTATTTTTCCATTTTTTTCAAAACGAAACACAAGTTGGAAAAATATAGTCTCAATTTTGGCTGGCGACCGGGGGGGGGGGGGGGGGCAAAAAGACTATTTTGCCCCCTCGATGATGAGTGCGGAACAAGTCGCCCCCCCCGCCCCCCGGTTCCGAAGTCCCTGCTTACGAATATTGTCGATACGAGAAAGGCTCACAAATTATCTTCCAGTTTCGTTGCCTGTGGATTAACATTAGTTTACCGAATAAGAGAGCGAAAATCGTAACAAAATATGGTGAGGGATAATACCTATTATTTATAATTAATTATATTCCATATTTAAAACTTGAAGCATAAGACTTGTGATCGAGTTAACACTTCTGTGACTACAAGTATGTATTACCTATATCTATTTACAGCCAAAGTGCAGTTTTCCCGAGGTGGGAGTACAAAATCACACATAATGAATATTTTTTAAAAAAACTAAACAAATAAATATAAAAAAAACTCTTCACATTACGTCCATATCGTATCCAAAACAACTTCGATTCATGACTAGGCTTTTTTCACCTAGCATTTTGGGTAATGGGTGAATTTTATTCGCTCGTGTGCCAATTGTCAGTAACTGAAACTGTTTTAAGAGTTTCAAAGCGTTATGAACAAGTATGAAGAGTATGTATGAATGTATGAAGGTAAGGTGTGAACAGGATAAGAATCGCCACATAGCTACAATGGCCTTTTTTTTTTTTTACCTAAATTACTTAAACATGTTTGTTTTCTCAATCATAATAGGCATATTTCTATTGAACCACATCGAGCATGTCTTTTTCCTCCATCAATCAGGTCACGATTTACTTCAGCATGTGAAGACATCGATTTTTCAATGTTCATTTTGCACATATTAATTTATTTTTACAATTTTTCGTTTTATTTTGTGTGAAATGAAAATTCACAATGCTGAATGAACAAAAGTAGCTACTTTAAAACATTTCTAAGAGGCATTAATTAAATAGAAATATTCATACAGGCGGCGACACGTATCAATTTGGAACACCCCTATGAGCCAAGTAAAGGGATCATTCATTAAGTCTTAACGAAGAAGTAGTGTTCTTTTCAGTTAAAATCTCGTAATATGCAGGAATGCAGGTGAGGGCGAGATAATATGTGAAAATCACAAATATTATATCTGCCCACCCGGTCAAAATTTTCTGGCGCCGCCCCTGCTTACCATTTTCAAGCCGACGAAAGTTCCAAGCACTTACCGAGGGGGAGGAAGGTGAATTGAAGTATCCAAATTTGTTCTCCAACAAATTTCTTGTTGTTAACACTCTCATACACTTTATCGTTAGTTGTGTTACCTGTATGTTTATTAAAAATAAATTGCCCGTACATTGGAAATGAGCATCGGCGATTGGGTGACAAAAGTGGGGAGGACAGTTTACTTTTTCTTGGTAGACAAGGCTTAGCATTAAGAGGCAAGAAAATGTGTGGGTAACTGCCACCATGCTCCCCCACCCCCTAATCGCAGCAACTGTTGGAAATGAATAAATTATGTGTAATTGTTTTGTTTCTGCTGTGCTAAATAATTTTATGCGTAAACTAGTCTGTGAACCACAGAAAGGGGGAAATAAAGGGGGGCAAAGGACTTTGATGCCACGGAAGTTTGAATACAGTGATTTTTGACGGGCCCGGACACTACTATATATGCCCATATTCCATATGTATCAACACAATGAAGCAGTGAGATGAAATGAGGTTTTTCTTTCTCCAATTGAACTTTCATCAGGGGTTTTGCCCCCTCTAATCACAGGGTGTGTGCACGCCTATGTTCCGAAGCCAGTATATTCGAACCCGGGGTTGCTGGCGTCGTAGTGCGCCACGGAGGTTGGCTAATCTAAAAATAAATTCAATCAATTATTAATCAATAATTCTTTAATCAATTAATTAATTAATTAATGGCGGCAAAAAAACCAAAATACCACCTCTTTCCTGAGAAATTGTCGTCCGCACTTCATCGGAGTGGGGTGCAAGTTCAAATGTATGGTACATGTTTAGTGAATATGAATATGACCATAAATTGGGTCTTTGTAAAAAAAAAAAATTCAGGATGGATGGAAAAAATATTGGGGGTGTTCTGGGCGCATGGGTATATCACTGGTACTTCAAATTGTAAAATTACAAATATCCAGGGACGTCCGCTAGGGTGCAAGGGGGGCTACGGTCCCTTTGGAAAATGCAAGTCAACCAAATATTATATATTTCACACATAAATTACTTTCAGTCACAGTAATAAATGGTAATTATTGCGAGCATGCGAGGACGTTGCGGGAAGGTGACAGCTTCAAACTGGTGTTTCTTGAGTAGGGGGCAACACTATTATGGGGGAATATGTGCCTCGTTTTCTTCCCTAGAAAAAAAGTACCTTGCTTGCCAGTGGCGTAGCGAAGTGCCCTGGGTGCCCCCTGCAACTAAAATATTGGGGGCCCCCATGGTAAAAAAAAAATCGAAAATACTACAGCGTATATGTATCATCGAAGACATCAGAGGGTAACAGACCTACAACAGTTAGCTACCCCCCTTAAAGTGTTTAACAATTAACTGTTCTTATTTGAATATGAAAATGCTTGGGCCCCTTTGAAACTATTTGGTGGGAAGTTACATTTTAAATACCACACATAAACATAATAATAGTAGTAAAAAGTTCATGAATTACCAAGTTTTCTTGTTTGTGTGGCAATAGAAAACAGACTGTCCGAGCAACTGAATCTTCCTACTGGATTCATAACTGCAGATAATTTATACTCTAAAAGATTCCGACACACGGTATATCTAGAGCATTCCTTGACATTCGCTACGAGACTCGGTGGCAAACGGCCCGGCGTCAGCGCTTGTCTTTCCCGGTGAACGGGGTCCGCGACAGTCGCATGCTACAGTCTGGTTTTTTTTCGCTCTCCCTGCCTTCGCTCTCTTACCCTTTCTGTTGACGTATAATCCTCCCTCGGAAGTTGTGTTGTGTCGTGTCCGTGTGTTGAAGATTGTGGCTTAATATGGCACCACAAAAATTTACATTACAACAAAGGATTTATTTTGTCGAGTGTTACTTCGGAAAGAGGAATTGTGGAGAAGTGCGACGACGTTTTGCAACGAAATTTCCTGTTGTTCCCTTTCCACATAGGACCACTATATTAAACCTCGTAAAAAAGCTGAAATTTGGTGCATAGCTTCCTCACTTTAAACTGTAGATCCAGTCCCGATTAGCCTTACTGTGCATAAAGTGGACATAAAACGCCAAATCAAAATTTTAAAAAATCAAATCACACTGCGGAAAAGCAAACTACCAAGTGATATTTTGTATTTACACTAAATAACAGCGATTACAAAAATTCCTCTTTGTCCTTTTTCGACATCATGGGCGAGAAGGAGAGGAGAAGGATGGGGATGGTCAAGGGGTCCGCTGTCCTTCTAAAAATGTCAACCTAATATTCTATATTTCACACATATAATATTATTTCGGTTACAGGAATTTGTAATAATTGTTGAAATGGCCGATTGAGATTGACATACGTTGTCGCAGGAATGCGATAATTTCGGATTGAAGCAATGTTTTTGAGGTAGCAGAACTTTTATTGGGTGAAAACATTACTTACAAGCATAATTTCTCGATTGTTATCTTAGCAGGTTCGAATCCTCAGCAGGAAATGGTTATTTCAATGTTTGTTGTTATTATTTTACTTATATAATTATAAAAATTAATAATTACATACACAAATAAACAGGCACGTATCCAGGAATTCCTTTCGGGGGGGGCTCAACACCATTTTTTTAAGGGGTATAGTAAGAACCTCACAATTGTATGTTTAAGACCAGTGGTGGCAATTGGGTTCCAAAATGGGGGGGGGAGGGTGCGGAGGGCGTTGCAAGGAAAGTTTACTTTCTCTTGGTAGCCAAGGCTTAACATTAAGAGGCCATAATGTTGAGGCAGAAAAATAAAAAATGGGGAGCAACTATCCCTTAAATCGTTGCCACTGTAAGGCTATCATTTTAATCAGAACGTGAAATCGGAACATTTTTTACCACTCGACTCCTGTTTCCATGCATTAATAATGTGTGCCGAAACCATCTCAGTATGTGTGTTTGTCCATTTCTTCTCATCAGGCATAAAAACAACTATGGTATCTTTGAGTGTTTTTACGAAGCTGTTACACACGCACGGGATGGACAATCCACTCGACAACGCGAGATTCAAATTGTGGGTTGCGAACTGGACGCAGACAACTCTCGAATATTACTCTCTGATTCGAGCCTGAACACCACTAACGTGTCTTGTCCTCCCATTTTTTCAGCTCTTATAAAAGCCGAAACCCACCAAATTGTTCAGATTCAGGCCTTAGAACTCACAAGTGTTCAAAAATGCCTGTCACAGCTTCCGCTGTCTTGTTATATATCGGCACGAAACAAAGGAAGTCTTCTCGAATACTGGTGGATCACGAAACAATTAATTCACAGTGAAAAACCCTTCCGTTCCCAACACATCTAATGTTTCGTCTCCCAGTATGATCAAATGCTTACTCATTTATCTCCAGTGACGTGCCCAAGGGAGGGTTGGTGAGGTAATAACCCCATTTGACCCAGTATAGCCCCCCTCCCGCCTTCCAGAGATTAGAAATTACAACGAATTGCCCTACGTGTGGCGCTACCTTTGTTGTGCAGCTTCCAAATGCTGACAAGTCTCTACATAGTCCTCAAGTGCGCTGAGACAACACCGAAAGCGCAAGAAAAGTGTACGTGCAATATTATCAACAACAGGGTTATAGAACATTCTCCGTCTTGCCTCGATACTTGTCTATCTCCTTAAATCATCGTCACATTATTAAAAAAGCCAAAAACCTAATTTTATCTAGTGTAAAATAAAAAAAATCCTGGGAGGGGGGGCTCGAGCCACCTCAACCCCACCTTGGATACGTACTATTAACAATAACAGGGTTGTAGAAAATTCTCCGTCTTGACTCGATAATTATTTCTCCCAAATTATCATCACATTATTCAAGAAGCTAAAATCCTAATTTTTATCTAGTGTAAACAGGAAAATTTCCTCAAGGGCATTCGAGCCTCCTGATTCCTACCTTGGATACGTGCTATTAAAAATAATAGGGTTATAGAACACTCTCCGTCTTGTCTCGATAATTATTTCTCTCTGATTTATAAATTTATTATCTTCACATTATTCAAGACGCCAAAAATCTAATTTTATCTAGTGTAAATTGAAAAATTTCCTAAGGGGGGGGGGCTCGAGCCACCTCATCCCCACTTTGGCTACGTGCTATTAATAATAACAGGGGTATAAAACATGCTCCGTCTTGCCTCGATAATTATCTCTCTCCTTACATTATTTTCACATTATTTAAGAAGCCAAAAACCTAATTTTATCTAACGTAAACTGAAACATTTCCTGGGGAAGGGGTCGAGCCCCCTGTGCCCCATCTTGGATACGTGCTTTTATCAATAACAGGGTTACGGAACATTCTCCGTCTTGCCTCGATTATTATTTCTTTCCTTAAATTATTGTCACATTATTTTATTTCACACCACAAGAAACCAAAAACCTCATTTTATCTAGTGTAAACCTAAAACTTTCGGGGGGGGCTCGAGCCCCCTAAGCCCCCCCTCTGGATACGTGCCTGCAAATAAATAATAATTGTATTTCAATAATTCACCATGCATCCTCATAGTCACGATTACGATTATCCTATAAAGCGAAAGCCTTAAAGGTAGCAAGGAACGTAAAATATACGAAATAGTAGTGGTGTCAGAAATGAGGTTTCAGTGGATTTAGCGAAACATGGGAGTGGGAGTAGTCAGGAAACAGATGAAGACTACATCTACTCTACATACGTCTTATTTGAAACGAAAAGTTTCGCGATTTTGGCAAATCTGGTTTCAAAAGAACTAAGATGGCAACAGTAGTACACCTGGGCTTCTTGCAGTGTATGGTTCCGAAGGAAATATTGGCTATTGGGGAAGCGCCGATGCTGAGAGGGGAGGGGGCAAGGAAGATGGAGTGCTTCACGTGTTACAAAAGTAAACAACTGTTGGAGGGAGGGAAGACTATGCAGTGCGAGTTTTGTGAGTGGTGTCTTTCATCTTTGTGTTGTTTTCGGGCATTGTCAATTAATTAACAAGTGGAATAGAGCTTGCTCCAAGTTCCGAGGTGGAGAGTTTGTCCTATCTGAACAGTGTGTGTAATTGTGCGATATAAGATATTTCTGTAAGTATCAAATTACGTATTTCTTTATTAGGCTAATGTTTATTGTGTCAACAACCAATGTTTGCGATTTCACTTCAGTGCTTAAGCCAACATTTTTTTCTGATTAATAACTTTACCAAAATCTAGTATCGAATTGCATTTTGTGATTTGATTTGCTTTATTTTACTTCGCCTTTTGTGCCACCTTTGGCTAATTTACGAAGATGGGGATGAGTGATGATATGATGAAATTGATGAATGGACACTCACAAATATCCATGCCCAGGCCAGGATTCGAACCCGGGACCCCTGGCATCGTAGCGCGATGTGCTAACCACTCCGCCACAGGGGTCGGCAGTATCTAATTGCAGCCGTACCCGAATAATATTACACGAACTACTTGGAAGACATGGGGGGGGGGATGAGGTGGGAAGGCGCCCAAGTCTTACGGCTTCTCCCTTAAATGTCCTACTGATAACCGGTAACGCTTTTAAAAATCCCACGCCACGCCACGCCACGCCACTGACGGCGGATAATTTCAGTATTTCGCATGAGAATGGGATTGACTTGTAACCAGTGATGTGCGTCTACGCGTAAACAACGTTAGTCAACATTCTACACGTAGACAATTTTATACACGAAGATTACGTAATCTATGTAAACAACATGGCGAAAGGTAATAACTTAACAAAGGACGCCGTGGAATTAAAATAAAATTATACTGCGTATCAGTTGCTGATGTGTAAGGAGAACTTTTCATACTATTTCTCACCTAGGAAGAAACCTAATATAGGAAACATTCAAGTGTTTTATGGGAAAAAGACCACTCTTGGGTCACGACTGTCATCTGTTGTTTTTATTTTTGCATGCTATTTATCTTCTTCCATAGTTGATGATGGAAGATGAGATAAATTTTGTTGTAAATAGTATTCTTTTCAGTTCGTTAGGAACCAATATAATTGAAAATGTTACTTTCCCTTCATGAAACCCTTGAAAATTAATTTTATTTAGATTGTCTACGTAGTCTACGTAAACTACAACCCAATGTAATCTACGCGTAGATTACGTGTAGACAACGCATGTAGACGTAAACTCATAGTCTACGGCACATCACTGCTTGTAACAGAATGGGATTTGGCAAATGTGTTTGGCAGTGGCGCAGGAACATTTTTCATTTGGGGGAGGGGGTACAAAATTCAGCCTCCCATATATATAAACACACATACTACTGCACCTAGAAATACATTTCCGGGGTCCAACCAAGTGTTGCAATAATAATAACAACAACAATAATAATAAATAATTTTAATTATAATAATTATATTTAATTAAATTAAAATATTAATTAAATATGTAAGTCATATAATATTGTATTGTTGTTATTACATGAATAGGTAAAAGATAGTAAAATAATAGATACGAGGGTCACTATTTATATTTTGAGCCTTGGCAACACTGATTGAAGTTAGGCGCGATTTGACGTTTGCACGGAATGGTCTGGCATTATTGACCATAACGTACTTCAAATGTTTTGTCAATAGCTTCATTTGTGTTGTTTATGTTGCCTTGGAGATTGCGCGACAACAATAAAATGGAATTAACTCATGAACATTTTCGTGCGATGATTTTTTTTACGATTTTCGACGTGGATTATCAAGACAAGAGTGCATCGATCAACTTACTTCCACATTTGGCGATGAAGACCATCCTTTGCCACTGTGAAACGCTGGTATAACGAATTTAATCGTGGCCGCCATTCGCTCACCGACGAGATTCGCGAAGGTCGTCCAAAATCAGTTGTTGTTCAAGAAAACATTGATGCTGTGCAAAACCTAATACTGCAAGATCGTCATGTGACATACTGTGAGATTGAGGCAACCATAGGCATTACTTCCACCAGCATATATAAAATATTACATGATCATTTATGTTCTCGTTGGATCCCACACGATTTGACAAAAACTCAAAATGACGCTCACGTCAATTGGTGCAAACAAATGCTCAATAAATACAATCGTGGTGCTTCAAAAGACGTATACAAGATTGTAACAGGTGACGAATCACGGATATATGCATATGAGCCGGAACGTAAACAGCAGTCGACTGTATGGGTGTTTCAAGATGAACCCAATCCAACAAAAGTTGTACGCGCTCGAAGCACATCGAAACAAAAGGTCGCCTGTTTTTTCGGGAAAACTGGTCATGTGGCAACTGTGCCTTTAGAGGAACGTAGAACGGTCAACTCTGAATGGTACACAACAATTTCTTTGCCAGAGGTCTTCGGTCAAATACGGAAAACAAACAAACGCCGTCGGATCATTCTTCATCAAAACAATGCCAGCTGTCACACATCTCGTCTAACAACCGACTTTATGAACAGTCAAAAAATCGAATTGATGGGTCATCCGCCGTACAGTCCTGATTTGGCACCCAATGACTTCTTCTTGTTCCCGAATGTCAAGAATAAATTGCGTGGACAACGATTTTCGTCGGCGGAAGACGCCGTTGATGCATTCAAAAACCATATTATGGAGGTGTCTCAAGAAGATTGGAAAAACTGCTTTGACAAATGGTTCGAACGAATGCAAAAGTGTATTGACCATAAAGGGGAATACTTCGAAAAACAATAAAGCAGTTTTCAATGCCAAATTCCTGTTTTTTCATTGTTAGGCTCAAAATATAAATAGTGACCTTCGTATACAGAACAGCACGTATTCATTATCTAGCTTACGTGTAGTTAAGATCGCCAAGATTTGTATAAAACAACTGCCCTGGCAAGGAATTTAATGTCAAATAGAAAATATAATTGAATATTTATTGAATAACAGACAAGGAGTTAGATCCAATTAACGAAAAGTAAAGTTTCTGATTAATATTTTATGGATATTATCATTAGTTGTGTGCATAAATCTTTTGGAACCCTTCAAAGCCGTATGAGCCAAATTCCTTGCCTTCCAAAAAGTTCAGCGAAAATAACCATCGATTATATAACAAATGCTAAACAATTATATTTTGATTATTTACTTTTACTTCCTGGTAAGTCTCTCGGGTAGTGTCCGGACTCCCTCCTAAATACGTCCTTGGTACTTAGGTATAATGTGAAGGCATGGGAAATATTCTATTTTAGAACACCACACACGAATGTCCTGTTATTTAATGCAAAATTTGCATAACTATTTTTTCTTTGTTTTTCTTAGAATTTATGTTGTTTTTTTAAACAGATTTTAAAACCAGGTAACAATTCTGAAACATATAAAGCTCTGGACTTCGTTCTGGGCTTATTTGAATTTAACGGAACGGAAAATCAGGAGTTCGAAATGTGAAAATTGCGAACAAAGATACATCTATTCATTTTAATGCAGGTTGAGATTAAAGGGGGTGAGGAGGATCTTGAGCCACCCCAACCAGGAATAATCACCTCCCACCCACTGGATATAGAAACCACATTATTGAATATACCATACTTATAGAGTTCCACTTCAGTTCATTCTAATTTTAAATTCCCATAGCTACGCATAAAAATATCTTTAAACAATTTATGGCAGATGTATACCACATCCAATGTCTTTTAGAAGCCATGTATTTGGTATTTACTCAGACATCTGTAGGGCGTTGAATTTAAAAAAAGGACAAAACTGAGTTCAGATGGTTCCCGTAAAAAGCCTAACTTTGAAATATTTGTGAAAAATTTGCCAAAGCTTTTATTTGTTATATATTTAGCTGTACCTAATGACACTCTTCAAGCACTGAAAGTACTATCATTACATATACAAAACCGAAATCCTTCAGATGTCAGAGGAAGCAAGGTAAGGCATGCGCTCAAAATGTTTTGTTTATTTTGTTTTGTTTTCGTTTCAATCTTTGGTGGACAATATAAAGAACCGCCCAATGTTTCCTTTCGTATGTAGTGGTATTAAATGCAGATACATGCGTGTGTTTTAGGGTGACATGTCTATTTCTCCTTTATGTGAAAAGGTAAACTTTAATGTAAGCAAAAGCATGTGCGCGTCACAGTTAAAGATTTTCGCATCTACAAAGCATCAAAAACACATTCCCACCTCCCAGCCTCCGTGGCGGAGGGGTTAGCTTAGCGCGCTTTGACGCCAGAGGTCCCAGGTTGGGCATGTAAGTGTTCATCAATTTCATGATATCATCGCCCATTAGCCAAAAGTGGCAGAAATGCGAAGTAAAATAAACCATACAAATCAATCAAACATTCTCATCTCACTCAAAGACCTTGCGATCCAATCCAAAATCTACCAATAGAACCTGCAGTGAGTTTCATTTATCTCGTGCATTCATCTGACTAATGTAATTTTCTTACAGATTGACTTTAGGGTTTAACTTAAAATTGCATTGTGTTTGTGTTGCATTCGATACCAAAATTAGATTTTAAGCAATTAATGTCCAATTATAAGTATATCTAATACATAAGTAAAAATAACCCCCCCTGATAATATCGCAAATTGCACCTTGTTTAAATGTGTAGGAAAAAATAATTTCACCCAGGAATGATATCGCGATGCGATGAGTCGAAAATTGTCACAGCTTCATCTCGTCTCCTGTGTGGCGAGGTCCTTCTCGTTCTTGTTTGTGTTAATTTTTGTTTCGGTTTCCACTCAGAAGTCATTAAAACTTATTCTAGATTCACTTCATGCTCAGATAGGCTAATCGGGACTCTCTTAATATTTAGGTTTAAGTATAGTTTTCCGAACACCGCCTTACAAAGTTATGAAAAATATTGATATTTATTGATATTGGTACGAGCCCTTCGGCTGTGCGTATCTTACAATATTGTTACATAAACACCCCGACCTTAAACATGCACCCCATTTATCATACATTCAGAAACATTTATAAACAGAAACATTTGGAAAATAATTACATACTATGTACATATATAAATAGCAATGTGGTCCTCTTCTTACATTTGAGATTGTTCATTATCCCTACCTTCACAACACTGCACTACACACTCCACCTATGCCTGAGCCACTGCTGTTCCGTACCCTTCACTTTCACTGACTCCTTACAGCATTTTCCTGCGCTCCCTCCAAACTGCATGTAAATAGGAGCCCAGGGCTTTGATATTTACATTCGTTATACCACTCCTCTCCTCCATACATATAGCCTGGATGGTCTGCTCAATGCTGCCCCTTGCACTGTCCCCCCATTTGCGTTGTCTGAGGGGTGCCGACCAAACACACTCGTGTAGGATGTGAGCCCTCGTCTCCTCTTCGCCGCATAACGTGCATATGGCACGACCGTCCGGCCCCTTGAGTTTGTGCTGCCTCCGCCCCCTAGCAGGAACCAGGCGAATCCACTTCATTGCTGGTACGTACACGTATCAATGTATCGTTTTCTCCCCCATTCCACCCACACCCCTGGCGGTTGTGCGGCGACGAGCGTTACCTTCTCCCTACATTCTGCCATGATGTCTTGCCTGCTACCGTCCACCAACCTCTCCCTTACGATTTGCAACATCCCAGTTTCGCACCTCCCGCCCCTCACCTCTTCCCACAGTTCCCCCAGACCCATTCTGTACAAGTCGTCCTTAATCCCACTTGCCCAGTGGCGTGCGAACCCTTCCTCAATCTGAACTCGCAGACACTGTTCTTTCAGTGAGTCTCCGGCCCCTTGTTCCAGCTTCATCCAGTACTTGAAGCATCTCATCCTCGCTTCGACATCCTCCCTATGTTTTCCCATATCCCTCAGGACGCCACACGTGCTTGCACTCGTGTTTTAAAAACCGCGCTGGTATCCGATTTGCTACTCGCCCCCTACCCTCCCCCATAGTTCCGCGCCGTAAAATAGGGTTGCTTTCACCGTTGCTTCATAAATTTGGTCCAGCAATCTCACACTGACTGTAGGGACTTTCCGTTGCAGTCGCTCTACCTTGCCCAGCCCATAACAAGCTTTTCCCTTTCTGCCTTCGATGTGCTTTGTCCACTCCCCTGCCATACTCAGCGTGATGCCTAGATAGGTGAAACGTTTGACCCTTTCAAGCTCGGAATCCCCATAGGTCCACCGCTCCTTTGCTGCAAAAACATAACCTTTCTTGAACGCCATTATTTTAGTTTTTCGTGTATTTACCTTCAACTTCCATGTTGTGCAATATTGTTTAAGTCTGTTCAATCCCCGCTGTAACCCCTGTACTTCGTTTGATATTAAAACGAGATCATATGGGTGAGGTAGAGCAGTACATTGTAACCCCCAAGTTGGTCTGTAGTGTCTCGTCTCGTTCGTGTAAGTATTTCGTTTTGGAAAATTCCATTTAAAATATTCCAAAGAAAATGGGATGAGTCATATACCCTTCTGATGAAGATTTGTGTCTTATCTTCGAATCGACGCGACCATTTCTTTAGAAAAGTGTACCCCCCCCCCCCTTACGCAAAGGAGCATTCGTCTGCAGCGTGATTTTCTGAGAGCAAATCTGATTCCATCGTTCCACACACATTTTAAACAATTTTCATCTCCTTAAAGAGGTTTCCAAGAACTTAGGTCAATGAACTAACTATAGTGGAACCACGAGCAAAACAACCTGCTCAGACCCGCGACTCTGTGCACCATACTCTCGCGAGGAGGGGAGGGGTGAGTGGTCCATGCTTTCTTATGGCCCGAGCTGAACGGAAGAAGGGAAAATTTGCGCGGGGACTTTTCGTCCAAGGTTTTTTCCTTGTGGTCGCTCAATAGTAGAATAAGTTTAGAATGGTTTGAATTTCTGTGGTAAGGAAGATAATTTTGTAAGTTATAAACAATATACACTTTTTTATTGAGCGAACTGAAAATAGGTTCTTTTAACAGTAGCACCTTGCGTCTGCTGTCAAATTACCAAGGGGGGGGGGGTACAGGGGGTACAACTCGATTTACGGATTTAGAGGGGTACAGTACCCCCCTTCAAAAATTTAGGGGGGTACAATGTACCCCTGTACCCCCCCGTTCCTGCGCCACTGGTGTTTGGTATGTAAGGTATGACAATATTCTGTAATATTTGCCGTCTCATCAGGTGGGCTATTGTTTTCACGTGTCTCGTTCTGTTCACAAACTACATCAGATGGTCACTATCGTAATGCACACCTGTAGGTAACACACCACAAAAGACATGTCTGAATCAAAGTGATCGTCGCTTTCATCGTTGTCATGTTGGTCATCGACGTCTTCACCATTGTCTTCTCTGGAAACACTGAAAACAAGAATGGACTTTGTAATGACCCCCAGTTGGCCATTACTTCGTGGTTTTATATTATTATTATTATTATTATATCTTATATTATTATCTCATGCTTATTATGGTTGCAAGTATTATACAGTTAATAATTCATATGAGCCCCCATCTTGTTTTGTATTTTTTTAAATTTGATTTTTATCTTTTTTGTTCAGATTCTTATGATAACTTTAACTACAACATTTCATAAAACTACTGTTAAAATATAAACCAATTCAGTGGCGCCGACTTGTCAAAATTATTGGGGGGGGGGGCTCTAAACAATAAAAAAAAAATAATGAATGACTCACTCCCTCCCATTTTTAAGTTTTGGCGTCAGTGTACGGAATCTCGTAGAAGCCCATGAATTCCTCAAAAATATTAAAATTTTTATTTACAGTTCGAATGCAAAATGTCAATTGTTCTTGGATGGATATGTCACAAGTTTCGTCAACCATAATAGCAAAATATTCGCGACTTTTAATATCTGTTACCACGGAGCGCAAAACATATCTCTCATATATAAATTATCTTGTTCTGAATGTCATGTGAGAGCCATTTGTAGCCCGAACGTCCCATCCCCTCTCCTAGTAATGCACATCTTTTGAAACTCTTTTTAGTAAAAATGTTAACAATACTCATAATTATATACTTAGTATATAGTAATAAGTCATGTGTTTTGCTGTCTCTGGTCATAGCCTTCCCCCCATCCCCCAAAGTTGATGGTTTAGCGGTCTCAGCCCCCCAAATTGATGGTCTAGAACATTCCAAATGTGTATTTAAAGTTAAGTTCATGTGGCACAATTCAGAGTAAAGTTTACAAGAGAAGCAAAATAATACATTAGATCCTCTTAAGAAAAATTATTTGGGGGGCTCTGCCCCCACATCGTTAACATTGGGGGGCTCGAGCCCCCCGAGCCCCATGGAGTCGGCGCCTATGAACCAATTTGAGCAACTTTAAGGATGTGAAGAAAAAAATACAAAACAAGTCATTTTGTGGAAAAAAAGTTTTGTGCTGGTAATATGAGCCCCTAGGAAAAAATAATAGAATATCTGGTTTAGAAAAGTGTATGACAAATTAAATTATCGAAACAACATATTATTCATTACAAAACCTAAAAAAAGATATTATGATGTGAAATACCATAAAAGAGTTCATAACAAAATCATTGAAAAAATCATTACAAAATCAATGGAAAAGGTCATTAAAAATGAATTGAAAGGGTCATTAAGAAACCATTTAAAAAGTTTTATTTTGTTTCTTTGTAATGTCTATTTACAAAAGTTGTAAATGTAAATATCCTTCTCGCATCCAGCCCAGTCGTTGTGTGCCCACATTTCACAGATGAGACATTGCACCGGCAGTTCTCCTCGGTTATCAGCCGAAAATATACCCTCGCAGAACAGACAAACTGCTTCTTGATCACCGGGATTTTCCACTCCGATTGGTGTTTCTAAGACAGATTCCCCTGAATCGATATCTGATTCACAGGATTCCTCATCTGAATCTTGATGAAGCTTCGATTTCACTGCATGCTTTGTTTTAGTTTGTGTGTTTTTTTTTTCAGTAGGCTGTTGATCATCTCTTTTCTTTTTATCCTTCAGTTTTCTTTTCCCTTCAGCTGAGTCTGACTTTTCTTTTTTCTCCAGTAGCCAACAGAGCATCTTTGTACGGAGACCATGAAATCAAAGCTGCCTTGGAGGGTGTAGGACCTTTGTTAGTCACTTTCCTCTTTGGAGACACAGTGTGTCCGGGAATCTTCGTCTCCGGGAATCTTCTTCTCCTTATCTTTACACAGACCGGAAGGCCCTGCCCATGCCAAATCTTCAGCAGCTGGTTGGAATTTTTTACTTTTATATTCTCCAAAACTGCTGAACTTGCAGTTCCAGCGCCGTTTGATTCTACACTTGTCGTTGCAGATGCGTTTTGACCATCTTCTTGTGGAGTTTCGGTACCTGTGTTTTGTCCTCTTACTGCATTGTTGGAGGATTTAGGTATTTTCCCTTTGCCTTTTTGCAGGGTTTCCAAATCCAGTACCTCTTGAGAGGAAGGTACAAAGTCCATAGCAGAAAAAAACATTCCGGTTGCACGGATATAATCCTGTAACCTGAAACCCATTCACAGCAATGGATCCGGTCTGGCAAGTCAAATAAGCCTTTCCCAATAGTTTGGCAATATCATAGGGTCCAACAGGTGTCTCACTGTGAACCATCCACTTGCGTATGTTTTCACTGTAGTGATGTTTCAAAGCGCCAAGAAATGTTTTGTCAAGAGGCTGCAGTTTATGCCTAGTCTATCTCCTGTAGGACAGATAGGGGATTGGTTTCCCTTCGATTTCTTTGTAAATCCTCTAAAGAACTTACGGGGAAATTTTCTGCAGTACTTATGTTCTCTGTATTTACACAACTTTTTACACGTTGTACAATATGTACAAGGTGTGGCTATTAATATCCAGGACTGACGTCACAGCACGAAACCGATCACTCACCCGAGAGGGGCGCTGCTGGTATCCGGTAGGTAGTACAACTACACATGCACCCCGAAGCACGCGCCAGTTGGAGACAAGAGCTTGGCTGGGAAAGGCGCGTCGAAACGTATCTGGTGAAGTGTTGTTGTCGAAGTGGTAAATTGGTGTTGTGGAAGTGCAGAAATGGAGCAAAGGGTGAACATCAAATTCTGCTTCAAACTGGGCAAAAGTGCGACAGAAACACATGCAATGTTGAAGCAAGTGTATGGTGAGCAAGCATTATCCCGTTCCCGAACATTTGAATGGTACGGACGTTTTCGGGACGGGCGCGAAAGTGTTGAAGATGACGCCCACACCGGAAGGCCGATTTCCGTGCGTACGCCTGAAACAATTGAGAAAGTGCGCGAGCTTGTAACATCGGATCGGCGACTGACTATTCGAATACTGGCCAGTGAACTGAACATCGACAAAGAGGTGGTTCGCCAAATCCTGACGCAAGACCTAGGGAAACGCAAGGTGTGTTCCAGATTTGTTCCGCACTGTTTATCGGACGAACAAAAGCAACACAGAATGGACACGTGTGGTGAACACATTGACAACGCTGACGCTGACCCTGCTTTCCTGGATTCGATAGTAACGGGTGACGAATCGTGGTGCTACCAATACGACCCTGAAACCAAGAGACAGAGCGCAGAATGGCGGTCTCCCAGCTCTCCTAAACAGAAAAAGTTTTGATTTCGAAAATCAAAGTTCAAAGTCATGTTAATCGCTTTCTTCGATAGTGAAGGACTGATTCATCATGAATTTGTTCCACCTGGCACGACTGTTACAGGACAGTATTAAGCAGAAGTTCTTGCCCGACTCCAACAAAGAATTCGCAGAGTACGTCCCCGTTTTCGACAGAATGGGAGTTGGTGTCTGTTGCACGACAACGCCCGCCCCCACATTGCGTTGCCAGTGAAGCGGTTTTTGGCCAAGCATGAAGTCGTAGAGCTGCATCATCCACCATACTCTCCTGACTTGGCCCCCGCAGACTTCTTTTTGTTCCCAAAACTCAAAACTGTGCTGAAAGGAACACGGTTTGTGGATGTTGAAGACATCAAGAAGCACGTGACGTCGACATTGAAGAACCTTCCGAAAGAGGACTTTAAAAAGTTGTTTCCGCAACTTATACAGCCGAGCACAGAAGTGTATTACGGCAGGTGGGGATTACTTCGAAACATATTAAAAGGGTAAGTTTTTCACATCATCTGTTCTGGTGTTATTAGAGCAGTCCTGGAAATTAATAGCGACACCTTGTATGTATAATATAGGATGTAGTTTTATTATTTATGAAATGATTACGTGTTGTGTGCAGACAATAATGTTATGCTTTATTTTCTTTTTTCTTCAAATATGGAATATACAGAGTGTCCGAAAAGTCACGCAACCCGGTGTTTACGACCGTATAACGGAATAGCGAAACGGAATGAGAAGAAACGCTTTCTGCCAAGAGAATGCCCTGTATATTGGGAAAATTTAGAGAGACAAACGTATGTAAGAACATGCATGTTTTAATAACAAATAAGCAAAGTGTTGCCAAAGGCGGAAAAAAAAAATATTTGCAAATCGTGTATATTGATGCACAGAACTCACTGAGGTAAATTATTGCAACATTTCACAATACCAATGAACAATTTGGATGGCCATCTAATGAATTTGACAGAAAAAGAACTTTGACGAAGTTTCAAAAACATTGCAGAAGGGAATAAATGGGCTGTTCCAAAAATCGATGTTTTCACAATATTACGAGGGACACTGGCAACACTGTTGGTGTCACGTGTCTCTAACAGACGTGTTTCACCTCAGGCTATCACACTAAGGCACTTTTAACGACAAAGGAGAAAGTTGGTTATTCTCGAACATATGCAATAAATTACATACACCTTGCAACCCTGAAATGTGGGTATCCCTACAAATTAAAGCAAATGTTTGAAGTGTCCACCATTTTCTTGGATACATAAGTTGGTTCGCTTGATCATGTTCTCAGATACCTTACTGAGGGTTGCAGCATCGATATTATTAATTTCCTGTGTAATGTTTCGTTTCAGCTCCTCCAATGTTCTGGGTCCCGTTTGGTATACTTTCCCCTTTAAGTAACCCGACAGAAAAAAAAATCTCCAGATTAAATCGGGCGAGCGACTGGGCCATAAATCCTTGGATATTAGACGATCACCAAAAAATTCTCTCAGCATAGGAAGAGATTCATTAGATGTATGACAAGTTGCTCCATCTTGTTGTAGCCAAACATCACGTTCGTCTTCTTCCAGGAGAGCAACGAATTGCATTATGAGATCCCCGTACACAGCAGTATGCACTGTTGACGGTCCCACACAATACGACGTCGCGATATTCCACACCATACACCGATTTTCGGAGAGTGCAAGGGTAGTTCATGCAACTAATGTGGGTTTTCTGTTGACCAATGCCTGGAATTTTGGCTGTTGATTTACCTATCCAATTGAAACCACATTTCAGGGTTGCAAGGTGTATGTAATTTATTGCATATGTTCGAGAATAACCAACTTTCTCCTTTGTCGTTAAAAGTGCCTTAGTGTGATAGCCTGAGGTGAAACACGTCTGTTAGAGACACGTGACACCAACAGTGTTGCCAGTGTCCCTCGTAATATTGTGAAAACATCGATTTTTGGAACAGCCCATTTATTCCCTTCTGCAATGTTTTTGAAACTTCGTCAAAGTTCTTTTTCTGTCAAATTCATTAGATGGCCATCCAAATTGTTCGTTGGAATTGTGAAATGTTGCAATAATTTACCTCAGTGAGTTCTGTGCATTAATATACACGATTTGCAAATATTTTTTTTCCGCCTTTGGCAACACTTTGCTTATTTGTTATTAAAATATGCATGTTCTTACATATGTTTGTCTCTCTAAATTTTCCTAATATACAGGGCATTCTCTTGGCAGAAAGCGTTTCTTCTCATTCCGTTTCGCTATTCCGTTATACGGTCATAAACACCGGGTTGCGTGACTTTTCGGACACACTGTATAATGATTAAATTACAAATATTTGCTCAGGCTCTCTCTCGCTCTCGTTTATTTAAATATACTAATCTCTTGGCCTGTAACGGATGTATTTATTTTGGCAAGAGAACACGCGCTCATATTGTTATTGGTTTGGTTTATTTTACTTCGCTTTTCTGCCACATTTGGTTATCGCGAAAATGAGTGATGATATGATGAAATTGATGAAGGGACCTCATATGAACAATCCAGGATGGGATTCGAACTCGTTATGAGCGCGCATTCTTGTTCCTATGTGTTGTAGTCTGCAGTGAATAATGAAATAATTTGAAACGAAAAATGTATCTCAGAACTCGAAAAGCCATATGAATATTTTTCAAGAAACTACTACAAAAGAGTGTGTTTTGTTACCTGTGCATAAAGTGGACTTAAAACACCAAATCAATCAACCGTGGGGGAGTGGTTACCACAGCATGCTACAACACCAGGAGTTCCGGGTTCGAACCCCGACCTAGGCATGGGTGTTCTTTGTGTTTGTCCCTTCATTAATTTTATTGTATCATCTTCGCAATTAACCATATGTGACAAAATAGCTACGCTAAGTAACAAACATCAAATCAAATCATTGATTGATTGCTTGATTTGGTTTATTTTACTTCGCTCTTCGCAACTTTTGGCTAATCGCGAAGATGATATGATACAATTGATGAAGGGACACACACAAAGAATACCCATGGCCAACCCAGGATCTCTGGCTTACGTTAGTGGTCAAATCAAATCGTATTTTATTTTCGAATAGGGGGTGGGAGTTACGTGTACTTTTTTTTAGTACTCATTCATTATTTTGCAATATTTTCCTCTTATTGACGTTCTATTTCTTAGGAATACTGGGTCCTAAAGGGGGGAGGGGTATGACCCACACCAACCCCCCCCCCCCCCAAGCACGCCACTGATTGCTATCGCAAGTGTCGACGTCACCGCACGTCACTGCTCCTTGTCACGATTAACTAGAAGTGGCAGAAAAGCAACGCTAAGTAACAAAAATCAAATATGCACTCCCTCTGTCTACCACATAGGCCTAAAACACTATTACCAAAAACTAGACTTTGGAAACAAAAAATTAAGCAGTTCAAACTTCATAGAAACACATCCAAGAAAAACATCCGAACACATTAGGTACCTTTAATACAAGACTACTCAAAATGTCACAACTGTTATATAAAAAAAAGATTCTGAAAATTGCAAAATCATTTCCTGAAGTCTGAATCTGGAAAGAAATTTGTCTCCAATGCTGGTGCGACATTATAGGGAATCCAACACACCTTAATTTTGGCGAACTAAGAAAGCATTTTCCTTGATTAAAACACATTAAATCGTTAATATTAAGAAACATACAAGCAATATATGTAATTTTTTGCCATTAAATCACTCCAGAAACATCGAGAAACCATCAGGAAAAATTGCAAATTTTTGACATTTTTCATAAAAATTTAAAATTTTCAGTAAAAAGCGCAGCCTGAAGATATTATCCGATCAAGTTGGAATTTTTTATGGGTTATAAGGACCACCAACCACAAACTTTAAGCACTAGCCGCAGACTGATTTAGAAAAAAACGGTTTTTCGATCCACCCTAATGTACAATGGTTGTTGGATCGGTAGAAGCAGTCCAGTGCATTGGCCAGCCAGATCGCCAGATTTCTTTTTATGGGGTTATCTGAAAGAACATGTTTATGAAGATGTGCCAACAACCCGTGCAAACATGATCGAACAAATAAGAAATGCTTGCGCACACATTGATGCAGATCCACTTCTGTCTTGTGTTCAATCATTTGAACAATGGATCAACAAATGCATTGAAGTTCGTCATTTCGTGCATTGCATGGAAAATTCCATCTAGCACCCCGATGATGAAGCACTCACCCAAAACAAGCACCCCGATGGTGCGAGGCGAGTGAACACAACCAAAACAAGCACCCTGATGGTGAGAGGTGAGGGGACTCACTCAAAACAAGCACCCTGATGGTGAGAGCCGAGGGGACTCACTCAAAACAAGCACCTCGATGGTGAAAGGCAAGGGGGCCCTCACCCAAAACAAGCACCAAAATGGTGAGAGGCAAACAGTCGGTGGCATCTATCTATCACAAATGGAACAAAATGATTTGGACAAAACCTACGTATCTTCGGACGTCGAATTCGAGTCTGCAATAAAAAGTAGGAGTTTCTTTTAACATTTCAAGGTTGCCCCCTGCAACCCCCTGGGGGGGGGGGGCGGGTTGGCAGGGTGGGTTCATTGTAGCATAGGTGACTTGCTCCCACAATACAATTATACTTTCATATTGAACATTTTTTCGTTCGATGCATATTCCTCGCGATATTTAGATTCGTTAAGTTACATGGGAGAGACACCCTGTATAATAGCATGATTGGCGACATCAAAATAAATGGGTCCTACTCTGTTACAAAACGAAGGGCTGAAGATCCAACAACCTGTCTCTGGGCAGAAAATAATGAATGAATGAATGAATTATAATATGAATCCATACATGACGATATTTTCTTGCCACGAGGCGTTTAGCAGAGTATGATGGTGTATATGTTGCCTAGTTGTACAACTGCAACTAGTACATCATCTTCAGCATTCCCATTTTTTTCTTTTATTTTCCTTTTTCAATGTTTTTCCGTTGTACTTTCTTCTTTGCTCAATTAACCCAACAGTAAAATTTCAAGCCAGTCAAACAATAAAATGTCCTTGATCATACACAAAATAGCAACATGGAAATATCTTTCACTTTCACAAATTGATTTTTAAAGATATCATTAAAACAAAATATTGAGGTTATGCACACTTTAATTTGTAAAAAAATCCACTTTTGGGATTAATGATTTCAGTCTTTTTAAATATTAACAAGAAAATTCCAGAAGCCGCATGTCCAATGTATTTTGCATTACTTGATGTTTATGTAATTTTTAAAGTATTAACTTTTATTATTTTTAATACAGCACATCATTTCACTGGTCATTAATCTCGTATGTGTAGTAATCAGAGACAAAAGACAGCACCATGTTAACGGAAGTAAAGCATTCCACTTCGAGCCCTGACTGCAGGGCAAGTTAGTACATTCCAGATGAGCACATATTTCTACAAAATGTTGCTGTGGTCTACAGGCATGGATGCAGGACAAGTGACATACTATTCCAAGTTGTATTTCCTCATCTTTTTTGTAGGAAAGTAACTGTTTATGAATATTGTTCTGGTCTAGTTTTCGTTGGAATAAACATCATGTTTGTACGTATCATTTTTGCTAAAATACTGTAATGCTTAGAGTCAGGATGTTCAGGCACTGAAAATTATTAAAAATGGCAGGCAAAAAGGCAACGAAAAATTGAAAAAAAGGCAGTCACGTTTCGGAAAGAGGCAGTGAAAATTGAAGAGAAGGACTTAAATTCTTCTTAAATCTTTAAAAATGTATTTACAAATATAATAATTTGAATAACAAGGGTTATTGAAAAATGAAATGAAATAGAAGACAAATATAATTTTAAAAAATGCCTTGTCGGAATGACAAAGGAGGCAAAAAAAGGCGAAAATGTTTGAAAAAGGCAGTGTAAGGTGAAAAAGCCAAAAAAGGCAACATACTGCCTTGTCAGAATGACAAAAGAGGCAAAAATGTTTGAAAAAGGCAGCATAAGGTGAAATAGGCAAAGAAAATGCAACATAAAGTATTGTTCAGAATGTTAAGAACCTTCGGATCGGTGTACTTTTGTGTTCAATTTTTGTCTACTAGCGTTAGAAACTAATAGGCATTTTTCCTAAAATCCAGACTCTAAATGCTTCATGGTAATACACCTACCTGCTGTAAAAGAAAAATATTTCATGCACTTTGCATATTCGTTGTGATGTCATTGGGAACAGGACAAACATACTAACATCAACAAGTATTACAAACCACCAATAGTACAGTTTTATCGATTTTCTATGAATTATCCTCTACAAAGATTTTTCATTTTTCTGTAACTAGTGAAGATTGGAAAATTTTCCTTCTATGTCATCGATTTAACTGTAAGGCTGGATTCTCCTTCTCTGAGCACTTCAAAAATGTAAATAATATTGATTTGAGTTGTTGTTTTAAAGTCCACTTTATGCACAGTAAGGCTAATTGGGATAGGACCTACAAGAAGTGGGATCCAAACCACTTCTTGTGCCTCCACCGGGTATCGAACCTGGGACCCCTTGTTTATAAGGCAACGATGCTACCACTGTGCAATCGGGGAGGTCCTGTAAATAATGTGACCATCCTGAAGCAACCAGCCATTTTAATAAATGTGCAAAATAATCCTATCAGAAAATCCCTTACAACAACCAAATCGTGGAAAGAACTCAAGAATTACATATTTATGCCTTAATTTCACATAGTTTATGCAAACACTGGCACAGAGCTCCTCCCAGGCCCGTAGCTAGGCAGGGGCCAGGGGGGGAGCTCAGCCCCCCGCCTGGCATTGTCGTCAGCCCCCTGGTATTAGGTAAAACTATTGCATAATTTGTTTGCCATTTCAAGTGAAATGTAGAGAGTGGATAATATTTGCTCATAACTTGATAGAAGGATAAATTCACAGAACATGAAGAGCAGCTATCACATTTGTTCATCTTGTTTATAAACCGAAGTTAAGTAACGGGAAGTATTTAGAAGGTTCTCTAAAGTTCTTCCACGGAGGATCTATTTACCTTCGCTCCCCCTCTTTCAGCTTTCCCTTGTAGCAGGTCCTTTCCATCTGCATCAAAGGTCATCGGCTTCCAAGTTTTGCGAAGGGGAGTTTTATTGTCCAGTCGGGGGTGGAATATAAGGGCTTGCCCATGCCCTGTTGGGGAAAAACATTGACAAAGACACTTTGTTGAGTTCTTTATTTGTGTAAAGGTGGTTTCGCGTTTGCGCGGGTGTTATTGAGTTTTGTATCTTCGTAAAACTGATTCGTGTGATAGTGAGTGGTTTTAGTGACAAATAATTACCATGTTTCGTCCTTGGTGTGTAGTGTTGTGATATTTTAACGATTCCTCAGCACCATGGATAAATTTATAATTCGTAAAAAAACATCTGAATTTTTGACCACGGCGACCACCGTAACTACTCTTTCCCCTCTACGGCTGCCTCCCATCAAGACGAGGATTTCTTGCCTACAGAAGTAAAGGACATTTCCAAACCAGGTGAGGAAATTAAAAAGCTAAAACTCAAACATTACCCCCGAAATACTGATGGACGATGTTTACAAAGTGACTGGTTTAAAAGGTCCAAATAGTTAGAGTATTCACAATTTCTAGATGCAGCATTCTGCTATGCTTGTAGACAATATCGGCCTTTCGGTAAAACCAAAGCAGGGCTAGTAAAACATGATGTGACACTTACACACGTAGAAGCAATGTCAAGGTGGGCAGAAAAGCAAAACCGTTCGTTGATGGGAAAATCTATCTCTACACTAGTGAATCAGAATGTTCTTGAAAAGAATCAATATTATATCAAGAGCATTGCTGAAGTTATTCAGTTCCTTGCAATAAACGAATTGCCTCTTAAGGGAACGTACCACTTAGAAGAACATGAGGAACAAAGCCTGTTTCGAAATCTTTTCGAGTTCACTTCGAAAAGATGAGAAACTGGCAGACTGTTTTAAGGAGGTGCCTAAAAACGCATCTTGCTTGTCCCCTGAAATTCAAAATGACATTATTGAAATAATGGCTGACATCGTACGTGAAAACATTGTTAGTGACATTAATAGTGCAGATGTTCCTTTGTATACTTTGCTTGAAGACGGTACACGAGATAAAAACAACAGAGAAAACGTAGCCATAGGAATCCGCTATGTAAAGAATGGGACAGTCGTGGAATCAATTCTGTGCATAGAAACACTGTCAGCTTTTGATGCAGAGTCTTTTGCAGATCTAACACTAAATATTTTCCAGAAATATGGTTTGGATAGTGTGAAATTGCTCAGCCAGTGTTTTGACGGAGCTTCAGTTATGAGTGGGAAGAAAAGGGGTGTGCAAGCTTTAATCCAGCAACGGCTTGGGCGTCTAATTCCTTACATTCATTGTTTTAACCATCGGTTACATCTGGTAATTGTTAAATGTGTGGATGAAATTTCTCCAATTAAACACTTTTTCGAACAGAGTTCCATGTTGCACAATTTTCTAAAAAAGGGAAAAGTTGCCATATTATACGAGGGAAGAAATCTTTCGCGACATTTAGAACAACGTTGGTCAGGACATTTAAAAATGACGAGAACAATATTTGAAAACTACCGAGATATAATTTATGTTTTGCAGTTGGTGAAAAATGGAAATTTTAACGGGGATGACGTAGCAGCAAGTGTTGGTTTGCTTGTAGTCATTAGCAAACCTCAGTTTCGGTTTTGCTTAGTGTTCATGAAAAAGATCCTTGAAATATTAAGTCCAGTTGATAAAATGCTTCAAGGACGTAATGTTCATTTGGATGCTGGTAGAAAGATGATTGAAGCTGCCACAGAAACATTAAGAGCATGCGTCAGGAAGATGTGTACGAAGGCATTCTGCAAGAAAGTAATGCAATGCTAGAAGAGGTTGGAATTCAGGACGAGATTGTTGAGCACACCACAAGAAAGAGAAAACGAAATACACAGTTGCAAGACTTCGTTATCACTGACGTCCTAGGAGAGGAAAAGCACACACCTCTCACACAAATATTTTACGAATGTCTAGATCTTGTGCTAAAAGAAATAAATAGACATTTTACCAATAACGATGACTTATTGGAGGCTATATCATTGGCTGAGTTCCTTCAATTTAGCAATATTGAATATTTATCATCCTTTGGAATCACCATTCCATCAAAAGAGGAACTAACTGTTGCCAATGCATATCTCAAAGAAACTGGATTCCCCTGATACTTTTGAAGAACTATAAAAAAACTAGAATGGCCTATGAAGACACTTATGCTCTACTTGCTGGCATAAGAACTTTTGCATGCAGTACAGCGCTGTGTGAATCTACTTTCTCTGTGTTAACCTGCATCAATAGCCCTCAGAGACTGTCAATGTGCAGCAAGCGCCTGGCAAATCTTGTTTTCTGGCATTTAAGAAGAAACGAGCATCGAACATAGATATGTCCAGACTGCTTCACAGGTTCAACAACATGAAGAATCGCAGACTCCAATTTTTTTAAGGCAGAGGTATGTACTGTTATTGAATATTGTGCATTTTTCATATGGGATACAAATATTTGTGTAATGAAAAGTGTATGAAGTGTTTAGTAAGGAATAATGAGGTCAGTAACATTCAATTAACACTTCGAGAGATGACAGTGTTTTAGAAGATATTGAAAAAGAGGGTATTATTTGTATTATATTTCTATTTAATGTTTTATACTAACTTAATGACCCTTTAACACACCTTACCTTTATTTAATGTGAAACTTTTTTTTTAAGTCACTCATTTTATAAAGCCCCTCCCCCTGATAAACTGTGAGCCCCCCATAGAGATCAATTCTAGCTACGGGCCTGGCTCCTCCTCTGATGTAATGCTCTCTTCAGCTAATAAAATGTTAATTTCTTATCCCATCATATTATTCCCACCACTGTTGCTAGTCTCAAGGTTCAAATAGAAGCTCTTCTGTTTGCGAGAAATACAAAGAACTAACTCACTGTTTATCTTGCAAGAAAAAAAGAGGTTCACTGAAACTGTTCTTTTCATTCAAAATATGGCATCTCCTCTACCTGCGGTTCTTCTTTGAAGCTAAAAAAATGGACATATGAGGAACCTGACCTGTCTCTCAAATAGTTTGGTTTTAATATTATTATTCCAACAATCAAATTATGCCCTTCTTGGGTGCACGAATAGCAATTTATTTTTGCAGAATTCTTATTGTCCCTTTCTTGTGCATTCCTGATAACAACTCTCTTGTTTAGGCCTGGGTTTATTGCACTTATAGGGAATACAAGGTCAACTTCACCTGCTGTTGTTTTCTTGGGGCGGAAACTGCCAAAGGTTTGCTCCCTGAAGCAGTGGCTTATAAACTTTCCTAAAATTAAAAGTGAAATCTGTCTCATGGAAAATGGCAAAACATCAAGTGTTTCAGAATAAGACATCATTTGTATCTTGCCAGCTTACAATTCTAGGTCATTCAGCATGTAAAATTCTGTGCCATACAGATACCCAATGAAACTAGGATAAGAATGCAACATAATGTGTTAATAATTTCATGTTCTTGTTTCCTTCTGCCTCACAGAATAAAATTTTCACACACAACAAACACATATCTAAGGACGCTTCCTTCATTGGAGAACTATTCTGTATTAGCCTCTCTATTTTGCTGTTATAATCCCAGAATAGGACTCTTCCAGAAAAGCATTTTCAATGCTTTTGAAACCTTCAAATAGGCGTGAAAATTTAAACCACTTACCTGAGAATTGCCTTTACAAAAATAGCATTTTTTTCCTAAGACTTCTCCGAGGGAGGGATTGTCAATTGCCTTGGCAAATTTCCAAGGCCCTCAAACCTTTCAACATCCGAGTGGCACACAAACCCATATCTCAAATCGGAAGAGCACTACCTAACTTCAAGAGATACTACCTACCCAAACTTGCATCCCCTGGTGTCTACAAGACCACATGCCAATGCCACAACACCTACATTGGCAGAACAATCCGCACTGTCCAAGAACGGATTAACAAACATGTAAAAGATGCCAAAAATGACACACCAAAATCAGGCCTCTCTCAACAACTCCACTCCACTAACCACACCATCTGCTCCATATCCATACTTCACCCAACCAGCTCTGTCATAGAAAACACTGTCAAAGAAACACATGCTATCATCCAACAGAAACCAGCACTGAACCTGGACAATGGACAGGCACACTCGACTTGGCACCATGTCCTCAGAAAGATCCTCGACCTGAAAAAGAAAAGATGTGGTGCACATACTTGACCCCCCTCTAGCCACGTGGGGAACAGGAACGACACCTTGCCGAGCAGCACAGCCCAGCCCCCCCCCCCAACCACCAAATGGCAACGCCACCTGACAACAGGAAGCAGACAACGCAAACCAGGGTGCACATGCCAGCGCCGCTGAATGGGAGAAATTGCAACTACCGTCGTCCGGGAACAAACAATGCAGTGACATGGTACCATCTCCGCTTCAAACGCCGTACCCTTTTGTGAATGAAGACAGTGGATCTTTGAAATTAATAGGATTTAACCATTAAATTGTGCAACGTGGAAGTGTGAAATTTTGTAAATTTCACGTAAGTAATTTTAAACCGCGTTTACTGCAACCATCATGAAGGTGAAAGAAGTTGTATTTTAGGCACAGATATAAGAAAGTTAATCAAGGATGAACGATTTTTCCAAAACAAAAGAGCTCTTTACTGAAGTGTACTGCTGACTTACAACATATCTGACAAGTGAACTGTGATGTATTTCCCATCTTATGGAGGCTCATAGTACAGGGTGTACACAATGAACCTCTGGGGTTTTGATGCAATGTTAAAAATCAGAAAATAAAGTTACAACAATCCAGTCTTTTGTATTTGGTGCCATATACGCTCAAGGTTTTTTTGTGAAAATGGAGTCTTCTCAAGAGAAAGCACAGGCTGTGGTATGGTTTGCGGAGTCAAAATCAATTGTTACAGTGCAGCATAAGTTTCGGTGTGTCTTTAACAAAACACCGCCAATGGACAAGAGCATCAGGGCATGGTACAGAAGTTTTCTGGAAACAGGGAGTGTGTTAAGAAGCCAGAGATAAGAACGGCACACGTCTCCAACGAGAAGTTGAGCAAGTTCGTGCCTATCCCCTGGCCACTACATAGCGCAGATATCACTCCTCTGGACTTCTTCCTCTAGGGGTATGTTAAGGATGCAGTTTACTCAATGAAAGTGTCAAATGTGAATGCTTTGCGTGACCAAAATGTTGCTGCCATTGTTAACATCCCTGACAACGTGCTGCAGCGCAAAGTGGAATACCAGCTGGACATTCTTCGTGCCACTAAAGGTGCTCACATAAAAGTGTGGTAATTTTTTGTAAGAAACTTTTTGAGTTGCTCTTTGCAATAAAATTATTAAAAAATGATCAGGTGTGTTCATTTTAATTTCCCATCACTTCAAAATGACTGAGGTTCATCGTGTACACCCTGTAATTCAGATCCTACTTTAAACTGTAGGTCCAGTGTTGATTAGCCTATCTGTGCATAAAGTAGACTTAGAAATAAACTCACTCACATCTTAATAATATAATGTCATTATTTGTAATGTGGTGCATATGTTGTAATGTAGCGTCTATCTGCTTTCAATTGTACTTTTGATGTTATTTGCTGTACGAGAACTAAACATATTTTCAAAGCAACACTCAAACTTCTTCAACTTTTTCATGAAAGAAACTTTTCACTCCAACTGAACAGTTGTACAAAGGTGAACACATCCTAATATGAAAGTGAACAGGTATAGTAATAATGATAATGATGACCATGACTGTTGTAATGGTACTTCCTGAGATTCTGGCAACTAAATGTAACTTCAGTATGTGTTGTTACCTGCGTGTTTGTTATGGTTCTAGAGTGAATAAAGTTACTTATCAGCATTGCCATTAACCTTATACTCAATATCATGATTATGATGATTGTGAAGAAACCTTATGTGATGGAGAGCAATGGATGTCATTTTCACCGAATTTGTAAATATCACCTATAATTTTCCAAACCCCAGACATGAAGTTAAAAAATGCAGGCCTACCAATGTACTTTTCCTTTTTTTCCCTCTACATCTGTGCAATTCTTACAAATAATCATGCAGCAAGATATTACATTCCATGTGAACATGAAGGTGGCTAAGATAGTTTCCAAAGCCAATTTTCAGAACAATAATGGAAGACTTCAATTTATCAGACCAGACAAGAGAAAAGGTGGAGGTCAGTTCCAGCAGAAGGGAGAGAAGAGTAGTCCACAGGATGGAGGGGAAGGGGAGAAACAAACAGGTGCAGTAAGGGTGGAAAAAGCAGTTTTTCCAGGACAAAACATGGAAGACGACACAAACTGATCATATTTCAATAGAATAGAGTGACTAGCCATGTAAGACTTCTGTGTGGGTGTTTCTTCGTAGTGAAAGCTTGAAAAATTTCTGGTAATCCAGGATGAAATGTCGCAAGAATAAAAAAAAAACCACTTTAATAACAATAATGCCAATTACTGTGAACAGAATTACAGAATGACTTGTCTTGCTGTCTGATCCAGTGTGCAGCTGTCATGGGTGTTGGGAAAGGGGGAATCAAACCAGTCCATTAAGCCTCCAAGAAAATGGTATTAAATTAAAAGAAAAACGTTAAGTCTATTACTTCCATAGTCCATAAAAGAAATAAAGTTCAGTTAATTCCAACAGGATAACCACAGAATAAATTGCTTGATTGAAAAATACAAAATGCACTAATTAGGACAGAATTTCATGTTTTCATATTCTAGGATTTAAGAACAAATAAATACAAGAGTTCTCCAAAAATGAAACTTCAATATGAGAGATGGCAAATATTTCCTTCCAACTTTCAAAGATTTTCCTGGAATGAGGTGTGTAAAATTAAATAACAAATAGAATAGTTATGAGTTTCAGTACAGTAACGGTATGAAATGGAAAAGAAAGAAGAAAACCAGCTGTGTTTAATATCCACTCATCTGATGGATAGAGTCAAAGAGTAACCCAATGATATAGTAATACTGTAACAACATATTGGCAATCAAATATTAGTGTGCTATTATGAATAGATTCTCTCAGGCTATCGACCAAGTGAAGATGAGAGTGACGTTAGCTCTGGAAAGCTTGGAATATTTTCCACAACTCATCTCGTCGATAGCCCGAGAGAATCTATTCATCATTTGTTGCCAGGAAAGCTTCAAGTGTGTTATAAGTTTAAATACATAATTATTATTTCTCTTGAGCTTTATGTCAAAGGCAGTGAGAACACATCCTATAAAACAAGCAGGAAAAGGTCCAAAAGAAAGTCTAAGGAAAGATAGTATTGGAACAAGAGAGGGGGAGGGAGGGGGTGTGGAAAAACATAAGAGAGAGAGAGAGAACTTCAGTGATGACCCAGTCAGATATTAGAAATGGTGATATTGTCTTAAAAATTTAATTAAAAACTGCCAATAAAGTAAATACAGTGGAACCTCGATTTAAAATTTTTCAGGACCAATCTGAAAACATAAAATCGAGGAAAATTTTGTAGCATTTTGCAATGTTGGGACTATCAAGATTGAATGTATAATGCGGGAAAATGTAAAATCCGGGAACTTAAAATCAGGGTTCTACTGAAATATTAAATAAACCTACAGCACTGGTTAGTGTTGAAAGGTATCTGGGATTGTAGTGTACCATTGCATCATAACAGACAAGCATAGGAAAACATAGATATTGGTAACTGAAAGAGAAATGTTCCATGATTTTTATTTCACTTTTCTCTAATAATAACTTACCCTCGAGTGCTTGATGTGCCTGGTCCTTCATGGCATTGTGAACATCCATGTAATCCAATTCCAACACTGGTCCTTTACTTCGCTCCAGATGATATGGGACTTCACATTCTCCATAAGGCAGTAACATTTTTCTTCCCCCAATGCCTTACTGTCGTCGTCCTCCATGGCCGTACGGTCTAAGGTGCTGTGCTCCGACAGCGGGATGGCATGGGTTTGAATCCACCTGGGTTCTCGGTCTGTGTAAAGGACCGGTGGCAACCCACCATCGTGAGGAAAATTGGGAGTTACGAGTGAGTAGCGTAACCTGGTCTCGGAAATCTCCTACAACGGCTGGGGGTTTGACAAGCTGCACCAGATTGCTCCATTACCCGTTGAAGCTCTCCACACCTCTAGGTAGGATTGTGAGAGGGAGACTGGCAGTCGTGAGATCGGCTAGGCTCTTCAAGGGCTGTCGAGCTACAGGTTAATGCCATACTGTCACATGACAACTTTTCCACTTTGTGAGCACATGCAAAGGAAACTTTATTATTATTTTTTATTTTTTTTTTTTAAACATGGCTCTCGGTATCCTATTCTTTACAGTGTAGTGGTACGCTACAATCCTGATGACCCTTATGGCATTTTTTTTAGAATATAAAAATAAAATATATATTTCAGATTTATTTCAATTTGGTAACAATGAAATTCACGAGGATGAAACTATCAATTCATGCAAATAATCCAAATAAAAGTGTTACTATGTTAAATTCTGCCTTATCCCGTTCATCAATATTCCTACACAATCTTTCTATTTCGCTTATTCTGTCACTTTTCTAACTCTTGGATTCATTGCTATGATAAGGATGAATAATGAACAGATGAAACTAATACATCCATGCCTTCACCAGGATTCAAACCAGGAACCAATGGATTCAATTTGAGGTTTGGATAATTACTATCATAATATTGGAGATTTCAATGGAAGAATGCAGTTGTCTATTTAATCTACCGGTAAATCCTCTGAATAATGGTTTGATACCATTTTCTTGAGATTCAGAGTTCTTTGTGTTGAGTAATGTATTGATGGGGCCAAATACCCTTACTTTATCTGAATATCCTCAAAAGAAAGGGAGAACATTAAATACATGAAAAGATGGTATAATACAGAACAGTGTGTAAAACGTAGAAGTCATAAGCATCCTTGTTGCCCACTTTAGCAAACCCTAAACTGTCTACACCAAGTAGGGAGTTAATTTTGTAATCGTGGGTAACTCCCACTAAGTCTTCGATTCCTTCTAGAAGCATTATCTCCTTGGGTCTACTCTTGATTTCAATTTGAAGTCTTAATCAATGCATAGTATTGCCATGAATACTTTAGTAAGGGAAAACTGTGAAAAATGGAAATGAAGCTTAAAAACTGTGGTTGTTTTCTAACACCAACAGTTTTACATTACATGCTATTACAATGGCTGATGGTTTGAAAAATGTTTTTAAGACAGTGAAAAATTAATTAACTAAAACTTACAAAGTTAAATACAATTTTAAAAACGGCTCTTTGAGTTAATGTTCAAAATATGAAGATTCCAGTTTATAGAAGTGTGAAAATACCATAAGAGACAGAATAAGAAAGATTGTGTATCTGCAAAAAAGCTTAAAAGTAGTTGTGGGTGGGCTTAATATGTTAGCAAATTTGCAAAGAATAGCCTCGGTGGTTGAAAGCACTGCATGATCAACTCACTATCTTGCCACCAAAGGTTCCAGGTCAGTGTTCTGTCCTGGGCATGGATGCTCCTTTGTTAGTGCCCTTCACAAAATTCATATATCATTCATTCATTCTTACCATCGTAACTTCGTAAAAGTAGCAGAATAGCAATGTAAAATAAGAAAATAATCCAAATAAATAAAATTATTGCAGACGAGACTTTTTTAAAAGTAAAGGAAAAAAGGGGGGGTGTCTTCAAGGCAACCAAATAGTGGATTAACTACCTTAACATACCGAGTTGCTTAGCACCGAAGAGTGGGTCATTACAGACTTAGTCCAACATATCTTAAGGAAATCCCACTGAACACTTTCTCTAAATGCTTGTGGAAGTGGGACATATTCCGGAAACAAGAAAATCAGAACAAATAAATTGATGCATTCTTTGGAGCAATATTATTTACACATTCATACACAAAAGCAAACAGAATACTCCCTCTGTCCCATAATTATTGTCCAGTACACCTTTGTTTGTTGTCTCATAATAATTGCCCGATATTCAAACTGTGACATTGGTGTATACAGAAGAAGAACATGAAACAAGGAAATGAGTCATACAACTTTACTATTCAAGGATCAGTACAAATTGTGCTTTCCATCTGCCTCTTTGTCCGTCATTTCCGTACTACCATTTTGGCATACCGGACTATAATTATGGAACAGAGGGAGTAGCTTAATACATCTGTTGAGCTTGAGATGATCGTATTTCCATTTAAAATGAATTTGAATCCAAGATGGCAGACTTCCAGACATCATGTTGGTAACACACCCTACCAGTTTTTTCCACATATCCTGCATTGGGATGTTTGATAGATGTTTCCTCACCCCTATTGGTTTCAGGTGGATGTTTTCATACTTGTGAACCACCCTGTATACATATGAAGTGGAACGATTTTACATTTTCTCGCATTATACATTCAATCTTGATGGTCCCAACTTAGCAAAATATTAAAACACTTGCTTGATTTTACATTTTCCCGCATTTTAAGTTTGTTCAGCTTTGTCCCCTGAAAAATGTCAAATCGAGGTTCCACTATATATAATTAGATATGTGCAATTATTTTTCATAGAAACAGTGTTAATACCCTATTTTCCAATGATAACTGACGATACAATATCCTTCATAGTGAGATGAACATTTTTATGTAATCAAATACAAGACCTCCCAAGGCTCAGCTAGATATTCTTTAAATTGGCTAAATTCTTTGAGAGATGTTTGCAACCTATATGCTCAAAAATGGGGGAAGGGTGTTTTTCAATACAACCTAATTCATATATGCACAAACTAAAGAAAGGGTGTACTACAAAATAAACAACTATTTCATTAACTTATATATTCCCCTAACAGCATTTAACGCCTTACATGTAGGTGACTGTAACAGGAACTCGCAGTACCCATTGCATATTACATTTAATTCCTGCAAACACATCTAATTTAGTACTTATCCCTGAAGATGTGACACTTCAGATGAGTTTCTGATTTTTAATTATTTTTTTTCTGTTTTAAAAAGCTTCTAAATTTACAACACTTTTGGGAGTATGAATTGGTTTGTGATGGAAGCATCAGTATATATGATACAACGTTCTAATATTGCTTCAAACACCTTAATATTTTATCAGAAGACTTCTTTCTTCAATAGATGTCTCATTTCGAGTCCATCCGAATTTGAGGCACAAATCTTTAAATACACTGTTATTTTCTGAAAAAAGTCTGTACATAACACCTAAGTCATGATATGCTTTGCTTAGCAGCACTTTGTTCTCTCCACACAAGCACAGTATCACTGAGTCACAAGCAGATTTGCACTCCTATCAATCCCCGGTCTTCAAACAGGGCCGTTGGTGGCAGCTGCTGCCGGCTCCTCTACAGGACTAACCTCTGTTACATTGCTGCTGTGAAAGAATCACTAGTCATTATTTTTTGTACTTAAATTTTAAAACGTTTCACTTAATTTATCAATGCATGTTTCAAGGAATTGAAAATGAGGCAGCAAATTAATGTACCAGATAAAAGTACTTACTTATCAGTGAAACTGATATTTCAAAGTTCTATTAATTAGTTTACTAAATTTTGCATTTTTACTTTTATACAATGAAAGTTAACAAGTGAAGACCTCAATATTGTGTAATAAATGTATGTAATAAAAAGGCTTTTTAAAGACTATAATACATGCTTTTGGTAGAACAAGTCCACAACAACAATAAACAGTACTTATTAGGGTAGTACTTTCAACCAATAGAGTTTCCGTTACACTTGCACATTGCAAATCATGTCCTCACTGATACTAAATAGGGAATGTGTGCAGCATTGCTCCATACCCCTTATGCTTTCATGGCATTAACTTTTTTCATCACACCAATCTTCCAGTTTTGCTTATTATTATTATTATTTATTCAAGTTTTCTAACAGTCAAGTAGTAAGTTTTATGACATAAGTCAAGAACTATCTCCACTCATATGAATATTCATACAAATTCCCTCCAATGCTTAAAAATTGAAACAACTACAAGTTTTTCAAATATTCATTAATATTAGTGCGAGAGTATTCCACTCAAATTATAGGTAAAATTTATCAGTTTTTTGCTTTAAAATATTTAAAAAAACCATCAGAAAACAAAAATCTCTTCACAAAATAAAGTTATTTCACATAATACTGTGGTACAAAATCTATGGAAACTTCAAATTTTGCATAACTTTCAGGATAATTAGACTCCATGAAGTAGCAGGGTGGCATTATTTGCATATCCCATGTTGGAAAAGTATCGGCTGGTACCTGTATATAAAATCCAACCGATAAATCCAAACTACTAATTTTCTGATACGGATAGACACCGACATTGGTATCAGCTCTGCCTTAATTTTTATTGTTTCTTCACAATTTAACCAAATTTTGCACATATTCTGTAAAGATGATCTTGAAAATCATAATTTTTCTGCCAAATGCAAAAGTAGTATTTTATGAATGCATTAGTCACAATTAATATACATTGGAGGTTGTTATTTTAAATCCTGTTTTGGGCACAGTCTGACAAAAATTATTGCCTACGCCCTTGCAGCAAACATTAGAAATTAGTTCTTACACAATGAAAGGACATTTTCATGTTTTTATTAATGAAAGGGTAATTTTCTGGAAGGGTAATTTTTTGGAGAATTGATACAAACAAATGATAGAACAACTTACACAGAGTCTTCACCTTTTCCTTGTTCATGCTTTGTTACTTGCAGTGGTTCACTTGCTGTCTTTTCCTGTGCTGAACTTGTTTCCTCCATATCCACTTCTGCTGGGACACCTTCCATGGTGCTGTTGCATGTTGTTCCGCTAGTCATTAATCCTTGAGTTGCTAGAAATCTAAAAGAAATAACAATAAATAATAAATATTAGATGGAGCAATACATGGCTCTTTATGGAAATTAGGAATGGACCGGTATAAAATGTTTGCCGATGCAAACATAAAATTTGCCCATACCGATAACTGATATTTTAACGGTCTGATATAAAATTCCAAATGGTTTTTGAAGAACCTGAATCGATCACTGACCATAATAAATGTGTGTTTTGAGGTGAAAATGTAGTTGCATATTCAGACATTTATTTTTTACTACAGTGAAATAGCAATTATACGTTTTGCGATAGTACGTTTTACTCGTTAGTACATTTTTTCTGGTGGTCCCTTCCAATTCCCATAAGGCTGCATACTATTATATTTCACTTATACGATTTTTCCGCTTATATGTTTGACGAGTTCAGTCCCAACACGGAAAACACTTCAGTTATATGTTTTTAACTCGACGTGCTGAAAAGAATGCTGATCTTTGAGTTCAAGATTTCTGTGATGAAAACATCTGCCACTTGCTCTCATACAGGTTTCTTATCAGCTGCAACCATGGGACCAGACTCTCGACTTGGAATTCTATTTTTATCGCTTGCATCGGAGAGAAGGGGAGGGGCTATGCACCCTTCAACTAGATTGGCCTGTGCTTGCTATTGTTCTTTACATTGCCTTCGGCAAGTCGTATCTGCCTGAAGCAGATCGGAGATTGATATCTTTCAAGCTGTCAGACAAGTCACTGGCGCCACACTTCCCAGCCTGTATTACAAACAAGCTGAAGAAAGGGAGGGTGAGTCAACAGCGATCTGCAGGGTACAGTTCCGCTGGGTCTTATTACCATCATATTTAAAGATAATACGGTTGTTGAAGACAGAAGTTGCAGTACTTGTTATTATGGAAAATGAAATCTCAGATAACTTGAACACTGACTTATTTTAACGTGTGAATGTCTTTGAAGTAAAGCAACGATCATACACTGTGTGCCTTTTTCTTCCTGCAACCGCCACTTGAAATAACCACTTTTTCCCTTTTGTTACTATGGCATAAATTGAAGATAAAAGGCTATAACTGCTCAGCCACTGCATCTTTTTAAAAAAATTAAATTCTAAATGTAAGAATGAACAAAAAGCAACATTTTAAGTAACTTCCGACAATTAAGAATCTGGGGGGGAGGGGAAGCGGGGGCAAAATCCCAAAGTTCGAATTTTTCCGTAATTACGCAAAATTTCTGAACGCTGTAATTTCAATCTTTCTTTCAAAGTTGTGGCGGGAGCATTACATATCCTTAGAGGCATGCATATTTTGTTTTTGACGAAAACATGAAATGTGAAATAACACAGTCTAATGTTAATATTTCATGTTTCTGAAAGGTGTGAGGTGCATTTTCCTACCCTGTTTTGTCACGAAATGATGCGAAATGAACTGCAAAATGCGAAATAGACTTAATCACGAAATTTACCGTTTATATACCGACGCGACACGTTCTGAAGTCTGAAGTATCCTGTGAGTTATGCAATTCACGGAAAATTGATAAATTCTGCTGTATATATTTGAGATGCAAAAATGGACCCCTTTATACAGGAATAAACATAATATTCTGTTCTGTGCTATTAGAAGGTATATGTTTATTTTGTATAATAGTGCATTTTGTAAATCAAATATGGCATTATATTCACTTTTTTAAAACGAAAATGTCATTTTATATACTGCTATAACAGCGAAATTTCATTTTATTTACTGCTTTTGAACCTGAAATTGACTGTTTTTATACCAAAATTTTGCTTTTTTATTTACCAAACAATTGTGCATCTACATATCCTCATAGAGTGGTCCTTTGTTGTGCTTCCCTCAAAATTTGGTACATCCAGCGTCCATAGGGCCGACGCTAGAAGTGGAATTCCGTAATTATGCAAAATTTCCAAACGTCATAATTTTAATTTTTTTTTCAAAGTTGCGACACGATCCTTACATATCCTCATAGAGTGGTATTTTATTGTGTCCCCCTAAAAATTTGGTCCATCCAGCATGCATAGGGTCGACGCTAGAAGCGAAATTCCGTAATTACGCAAAATTTTCGAACACCTTAATTTCAGGTTGTTTTTTTGAAAGTTGCGACACAAGATTTACATGTCCTCATAGAGGGGTATTCTATTCTGTATCCCTCAAAATTTCGTCCATCCAGCATCCGTAGGGCCAACGCTAGAAGCAAAATTCCGTAATTACGCAAAATTTCCTAATGCCATGATTTCAGTTTTATTATTATTTATTTTCAAAGTTGCGACACGAGCATTACATATCCTTATAGAGTGTTATTTTATTGTGTCCCTCAAAATTTGGTGCATCCATAGGACCGACGCTAGGAGTGAAATTCCATAATTATTAATTATGCAAAATTTCCGAACGCCATGATTTCATGATTTCAGTTTTGCGTAATTACGGAATTTCGCTTCTAGCGTCGGCCCTATGGGTGCTGGATGGACTAAATTTTGATATCCAATAGCACTTGACCTCTGCCCTCCCCTCCCTCAAGCACACCAATGTTACCCTGCACCCGACAGCCGCTACCCAACGTGCCAGGCTTGTTTTGCCAGGCTTGCTCTTGGATACACGAGGAAAGAAGATCGAATGTGCTTGGATGTTATTTTAAATCGACTTGATTTGTTTCCTTGTCCTAAGAGCTGCTTAAAACTCGCGGAGGAGAGGGGGGGGGGGACCAGCCTGAAATGACTGCTGGACTTGCAGACTTTGCCAATGTGTACGGCAGGTCAAGCTCTTTCATCGATAAATACACCACCTTGAGAGATGAGATCGCAGGAATGTTTCGAAAATACAGATGCGTGGTGCCTGGAAGTCTGGCCCATCTGTCCAGCTCTGCCCTAGTTCAGAAGGTTCCCGTGAGTGAGCAACTCTCGGCCTTGTAGACGACAACTTCCGGCAACAGCGTTCATTTAAAAAGTGTTCTTTGTTCCCTGCAACACTTCATCATAACTCCCGTTTCCCACTTCATACGTTTTCCTAATTGTGTCGATGTCGTAATATCTGCCAAAAAAGTGTTCCGTTGGCTGACTTCTCCCTCTTTTCCTGTCAGCAAACGTTGGGGAAGGGGGGGGGGGTGCGATGCAGATTGTTTCAGCCACGATTTTCTTGCTGATGTGGGCTGATTACAGGTGAGGGTGGAAAAGGACCCACCCCTCTTCCTTTCCTTTGACCTCTAAACTGGGGCAACCAGTTCTGGATAATTTCTTGAAATGAACAAAAACCATAGAACAAGTAAAAACAAGTGACCCAACTCCCTTTCCCCAGCTCATTCTCCGCCACTGGTGTGCATGGCAATGTTGATAATTGCAGAATTGTTTTTTTTTTCCTCTGCATAGGAAATATTGCCCGTATTATTGTCTGTCGCATGGTAAAACATAAAGCAAGGGTCATTTCTTTCTTCTTTACTGCTGTTAAAAGTTCCGTCTTCGACAGTTCCGTTATCTTTAAAATGCTGGGATTTTTCTCTTCCGCCACCTGTTGCTTGAACTTCCAGCTAACAGCGATGACTCATCCAGCGTGAAGGAAAAAGTTATTGTTTTGAATCTCGCAAAGCTGTTTTGATTTGACGATAACGAAATTCGATCTTCAGAAAGGAAAACAAGAGTTAAAATAACTTCATGTTCTGCGCCTTCTGATAAGCAAATCTGTAAATTTAATTTGCATCCGCTTTTTTTCAGAACCATTCATGTGGAGGAAAAAAAAAAAAAGAGTTCAATGTAGGAATGGTCGCTGAGACCGATTAAAAAGACATTATTCAAGGGGAAAACGTTTGGAGCGGTGGATGTCTGACATCGAGAATACTCCTAAATACAACATTAAATCATTAAATCGTGGATTAATGTGAGAGTAAATAACGATCTACCATTTTGATATGTAAAAATGGGCAGTTTCATAAAGCTTGTTTTCAGTTCATTTTATGATGGGCTAATCGGGCTTACTATACAGTTTAAAGTGAAATTCAATTCCAAACCCAAATGATTATCCACTGCCACGCTGTTTAATGACGTGTAATAGAATACGCATTGGGTGAAAACAGATCGCAAGTTGCGCGTTTCCTTTTTCACTCTGGATTACAATGCAAGTCAAGGAAGGAGTTTGGACTGCTCCCTTGAATGGGGAAGGAGGGTGAATGAAGTTGGTTGAAGCAAAGAAAAGTGACTCTTTTTTTACGATGTATTTTACACAGCCGAACCAGAATGAAAATTACAGCCCTGCCTTTATTATTTTTTTTGTCTGGTACCTAGAGAGGTTGTGTTGTTTCTCCAGAGATATCTAATCTTACCAGTCAATCTTGTAACAGACAATGCTCCAGTAAACCTATATAAAATCCAACATTCATTCTGCCCGATTATCTCCCGACTCTTGTTGGCACCAGTCTGACTGGTGTCAAGATTCTTCGAGTTTCGCTTGCAATAAGCGAGAGATTGTTTTCCTTTCCATTGGTCTCACTGCAAACGGGTTTCTCATGAACTAGACTGTGCACAATTGACAGAAAGTAACATTATTTTAAATTCTTGTTTGTGAAAACTTTTTCATGTTCTATTTTCCTTCTCACAACACACATCCTGTGCATAACAGGTTGCATAACTACCAGGATAAATGGTGTTACCATCTCCTAGGCATCTTTGTGTCCATTTGAGCTCCCTTTAAGCTGAAAATTGGTGCAAATTCCAATAACGACCCCTTCGAAATAACGACCCTTTTCCCGGGAACTGTGAAAGGTCGTTAAATCGAGAGTTGACTGTATATATTTTTTTTTTCTTTTTTCAAAGATGCGGCACAAGCATTACAGATCCTCATAGAGTGGTCTTTTGTCATGTATAAATTTTACATCCGCTAAAAGCAGTGTATTTAAGAAGAAAAAAACAATTTCCTTCTCTGTACGACAATTAGTTCTCGAGCTACGATTTTTTTGTACTAGCGGCAAGTTTGAAAAGTGTACGCTTGTAAAGGTGCCGGCCTCAACGGGAATACAGGCACGCGAGGCTCAGTCCGCTAAAGATTTTAAGTCCACTTTATACACGGGACTGGACCTACAGTTTAAAGTGGGATCCAAACCACTATGTGCCTCCACCGGGTATCTAACCTGGAACCCCTTGATTACAAAACGACGATGTTACCACGATGCCATCGGGGAGGGAAAAAGAAAATGTATACGTACCCCATTCCACTCGAAAATCCTGACTCTAGTGTTCAAAGGGATTAATCTTGTGTTATCCGCAAGATAAGAGTTAAAGTTTTGTTTATCAGAAGGCAAGACAAGAACAAAAAATTGCATCCTTTATGTTGGATGAGTCATTGCTGTCAGGATATAGGCAAGGGACTGCTTTGGATGAGCTAGACATAACACTGGCGCCGGTAGCAGCCTCCCTTCAGACAGACTGGCACCAACGCACAGGTGGCAGAATATAATTTGTCTGTGCGTTTTAACGATAAAGCACTTGTTGAAGACAAGAAAAGCTGGACTACTGCATTCATGTTTTTTTTTAGTCAGCAGCTTGCTTATTCCTGAACAAGTTACAGAAAGAAAGGGGGAAGGATTATTGTATAGTAAGGGACACACGAGCAATATTTTGTATGCAAATAGATGCATTAGAAAGAAGACTGCTTTGTGAATAGCCCTGCACAGTGGTGTGCCCAAGAGGGGGTTGGTAGTGATCCCTGCACAGTGGCGTGCCCAAGAGCAGGTTGATGGGGATCATACCCCCCTTCCCCTTGACCCATTATTCCTAAAAAAAAAAAAAAAAAAAGAACGTTGTAGGCAGGAAAATATGGCAAAATTAGGGCTGACTATTCACACCCCTCCCTTTCAAAAATCCTGGGCATGCCACTGGCCATGCACAGCAGTTGCAGATTAATTATATTTTGTGAGAGGATATTAGCGACTTTTTTCACTCGTTCCTAAACCAATATCGGATAACCAGGATTGGCAAATTATTCTTACTTTCTCCCGACAAACAAGAAAGGAAAGTTTTCCAAGCAAGTTCCTCCCCCGCTCCCTCTCTCCTTCCCCCTTCTACTGGGAACAATTACGTAGATAAAGAAATGAGAATAGTGATTGAGCCATGTTCTCAATTGTCCACATACATTTTTGTGGGGGGAGGCATAACAAAGACACCCGAGTCACACTTTTAGAATGTGTTAAAACGCTAGAGAAAGCAGCATTTAATGACTATCATTTTGGCAATAGTTCGCTTGTTCACCAATCGTAAGGCAGGCACACCACACTTGGATTCCCCTACTACAACAGTTAACACTGGGAAATAGCCAACGACATGGATGCAGACGTACAGTTAACAACAGTGCACCTAGTGGCAGCTGGAGAACTACAAACAAAAGACGCACACCAAGCGACAGTACAGCAAGTTCCAACGAGGATGGTGGCAGTGGCCACTGAAATTGATAGAACTAAGAAGAAAAAACAGTTTCGCGGATAAAGTGAGTACTAGTTTCTCCGTATTTAACTTGTATGTTGAATGAAATACTTTCAATAGGATACTATTGGTTCATAAGTTAATCATTGAAAATAATAATAATAATATGTTGAACAGAAACAGATTTCTGCAAAAAGCTGAAGAGGGAAAAGTGAGAAATTCTGCTGTGTGATTGATGAAAAATGAACATGCAATATTTCATTACGAATCTTCATAATTCATCCCCTTACATGTACTTCTTTGTAATAATATGCAAATTGAGTGCACGAGCCTTGGTATTTATAATGAAACTTGTGATTTCAACAATTGCATGTGCCTTGTAATCACATTTCCACAACAGGTGAATGCAAAAATCGAAATTTCACTTGAATTGATACATCTAGATGGCAGATTAATCAAACTCCTTAACCCAGGATTGCCAACTCATGATTGTTCTAAGTCAACTGATGATCAGCTAATCATGGCTTATTTTCACATTCAAAACCCCGGTGCTGGTTAAGATTGCAAGCAATCTGCATGCAATTTTAACTGGTAGATGGCTAATCAAAAAATCAAAAAGTTCACCAACATAGAAAATCAAGCACTTAATGATTTTACTCACAGAATGCATTTACATGCAATTAGTTTCTCTAGAAGCAAAAATGTAACACATTTCTTAATTTCTTGATCACAAGAATATCAAATCAATATTTCATACCTATAATTGTCCATAAGTTCTTCAGCTTCATTATTCGAAGTATTCTTCACAGGCAAGCTGCTTGGGTTTGCATTATCATCAGATTCAACTAGTTCACTGCAAAAGATCATCATTATAAACAGTTTTTCAAAACCATGTTATATAATTTCCATCTAAAATGAGATTATGATTCTTGTATGTAACAAAACAACAACCAAAAACAAAAAACAAAAAAAAAACATTACACCAATCAAACCAGGGAATCCTTGATTGCAAGTTGACAGCATTACCACTATGCCTATGCCATTAGACAGAGGCCCTTAATAGCTACATGTAACTCTGCAAATACATACATCATTCCCATTCAGAAATTGTGCATGTATCAATGTAATTCTGCTTATATGAAAGTATCCAGTTTCATTTTTACCATCATTTCTAGAATGTTCATTTGTATTAATTTTGTTATTGTTCTGTGTTTCTTGTGTTACTGGATAAGTAGAGAAGTACTTTGAAATTTGTAAATAAGCACTATAAAGAAACAACAGATTCTTAAGGAAAAACAAATATCTGAATAGTACATGCACAATGTGATGTTAATATTATTAGATGAAACATTAACAATAATATAAAAACCACACTTATATCATGGAATAAATAATTGATTTCATCATACAATTCTTTTCTTGTGTGTACTATTACCTTGTTACCCTACATAATTTTTATTTCTAGCTAATTACCTTTACATTTGTAACATAAGAATGCTCACTTGGAACATACTTCTAACTTCTTCCAACTTTCACCAGGAGGCAGGGCAAGATTTGAACTTGAAACATGATAAAAGGTAAAAAAAATAATTTAAAAAAACTGTTAAAAAGTAGTCAGATAAGTGAAAATACATGAAAGCAGTTGCACTGCACTATCATGATGTTCACTCTTCCATGCCTTGCTGACAATGTATTTTTAATATTGCTGAGCTGAAACTGATGTATCCGTATTGTAAAGAATCAGTTGGAATTCCATCCCTGATACCAGCTGATACTTTTCCAGAGTCCAGGTGTTTCATAAAATCTAATCATACCGTAAGTTACGCAAAATTGATTGAAATTAAGAATATTTTTGAAGCAAAACTCGGTTATAAATTGCCATAATTATCAGCATGAACAGAAAGAGATAGTGGATTCCCGACTTTGAGTAATATCACTTGGCTCATTACTTTCAGTACATACCTTGTACTTTTGTCACATACTACTTGTAAAAATACAGTATATTTGGATTCCACAAAAACATTCATTTTTTTGTGTACCACAAGACAACGGGATAAGCTTAAACTGGTTACGCAGTTCTAACTGATGCTTTCTGATATGAATGATGACTGATGTTGATACATCAGTATCCGCTCAGCTCTAGTGATAATGTAAATAATAGAAAAGAATTTTACCTATCTACTGTTTCACTTTGTCTTTGGCCTTGCGAGTTATCACCACAGCCTGAAACATCATTCCCACAGTCTTCTTGTGATGCAGCCATGACTGGGACACCTTCAGATTCCTTTTGAACAAAGGCTTCCTTCTCTCCATCTGTTGCTGCTGCAAAGGTCAAACATCATGTTAAAATTTATATTATGCACTAAAGTTTATAAATTATAAAGTGAAAAACTAGGAGAGAGTTCAGTTTTCAAACTGGCCAACTCTTATCTTACAACCTTCCTGAAATTGCTAGGATTATAATGTATATTTCAAGTCCACAAGTAGGGTCCTTAATAATTCATGGATGACACACATTACAGAACTGTCACAATTCAACAAAATAGAAACTGATTCATTAGAATATTTCTCTTAATACACAGTCCGACAATTAAATAATGAGACAGTCATTATCAAATTCAAAGGAAACAAAATATTTAACATTGCCTCTTTTTATTATTTAAAGTGCATCCCTTCCACATCAATACAGCAACTGACATGGTTGGCCAATAACTGAAAATACATCTACAGGTTTTAATGTGGGATAACTTGAAGATTGGACATCACGAACAGTTTGATGTTGCTGTATTCATCACGTGCGTAATTTCAGCAGCAGCTTCATTTTCGGGAACAGGAAATAATCAAAGGGGGATAAATCTTGGAAGTAGAGAGGATGATTCAACCCACTAACTTGTTTTAGGACTAGGAATACCTATAAAACCACTGCTTGCTGGCACCGTGCATTATCGTAGAGCATTTTCAGAATGTATTTCATGAAACTTCATGTTCACTTGCTGCTCCATGGCGATTACGTGATGATACTCTTACACCTTCCTCATGGCATGGTGGCATAATTCCTAGCATGCCCATTGCAAGTTCATGAGGTGGTGCCAAGTTGTAGATTATGGACCACACTACACCAGGAACACATTACTTCACAGATAAAATGCACATGTAGGACAACATAAAATCAGCCTCATTACTTAAATGTCAGACTGTGTCAAGTCGGATAACCTCTAATTACTGGTTCAATCTATGTTGTTAAAAAGAGAAGGGAATTAGTCTGTCTGGGAATGAAAACACATCGATATACTTTTAAAAAAATTACTAAAACTGATGATAATTCATTATATCAATTTCTGTAGCCATTGCCACCATCCACTTGGGAACAAATACAAACAATTTGGCTTAAAAATAACCCACATTACTTTTTTTTTTACATGAAATGCAAAATGGAGCTTTCCAATTCCTTAATATTTTAAGGCCATATATTCCAGGTATGTCATGCTGTTGAGTGAATCCTTGTAAAAAAAACTCTACAGTGTGTTCTTCTGGTTTGCCAGCAGCTTTTTTAAAGTTGTAATTAATTTTAATAAGATCTTTCTCTACAGTGGCTGAAATCCTCTAATATATTGTGACAGCATGGACCATTTGCAAAGATTTCAATTCTTTAAAGTTAACATTATTAAATTAAATTCACTTATTTCATAAAAAATTACACTTACGGACGTTTGAAGGTGAATTAGAGCAATTGCCAGAACCACCCTCAGAGTGTTCATCAGCATTCTCCTTTTTACTGTGATCACCTGTTGCTTGAGGCTCACTGCCACCAAAATTTGCCTCAAAGTCTGCAAACCCTGGACTGCTGAAGTCTGCCCACCCAGATTGCTCCTCTGAACCACCCTCTGCATTGCTCCAAGGGTTGGCGGTGTCCATTGCCACAGGTGCCTCAACAGGGGTTGTTGTCTCGGGTGCTGGCCAGCCTAGAATTACATTCAAGCCACGTGGTTTTCAAAGATGTGACTAAGATGAGCTCAGGCTAGGATTTACCCAGTGGAGGCACATGGCACAGTAGTTCGGATCCCACTTTAAACTGTAGGTCCAGTCCCGATTAGCCTTTCTGTGCATAAAGTGGACTTAAAACAACAAATCAATCAGACAGGGCAGGATTTGAACCCAGGAACTGGCCACAGAGCCAGATTTTGTTATTGTCAAGGAGCTTGTTGCCTAGTGTTAGGTGAAGTGCACCTGCAAATACCCTAATAATGTTGTAGTATCCAAACTCATTTTACGTATTAATCAATACCAATCAGTGTTTGTCAAAGGCAAATAAGTTGTGATTTGTTTGAGACACCAAATTGTACACTTCTCCAAATGTTAATTGAACGCCCTGAAAATATCTAAGTCCAGAAATCGTTAATTTGGCAACATAGCTCTTGAGCAGCAGCAGAGAGTAGCCAACTTTATTACAGGTCCCTCTACTAGGAGAGAAACCCTGTGGTGAAACATTTACATTCTTGTTTATAACATGAAGTCAGAAACTATATTACACCAACATTTTAATAGAGAAAAGAACCGACAGCTAAGTATGAGAAATAATTTTAGAGAATACTTGCCATTCGGCATGTTAAAATTGGAATCAGAGAAACTGTTACGAGGTTGGAAACACAGAACTCGCTAGTGGTCCACCTGGAGAAAATCACTCAAGTTTGAACACAAAATGGCATAATTACGAATAGTTCATAAAAATCAAATATAATAACACCTTGCAAAGTACTGAGCAATGAGAGAAAATAATTCTCACAATTTGCAGCAAAAATCTGTTCCTCGCATGGAAAAGTGGTAGCTTGCGTAATCATCAACATGTTTCAAGGCATTTGCTACAAGCAATATTGTAGAGTATCGGTAAAGTACTCGGGTCACAGTTTTTTCCCCCTACGAATAAAGGGTCGCAGGTTAAAATCCAAAACTCTCGAAAAGTTTTTTTTTTTTTGGTAGTTAAAATAAATTAAGTACCGGAGTGTAATAATTAAATTGAATAATTTATGTTTCAGAATGTTCACCAAAATTAATTCCGTGTGGAATTCGACAAATGTTTCCAGCAGCTCAATATATTTGCTAGCTTTTTATTTGTGGCACTAAAGTATTATTTTCGGAGATGAGATTTATTTCAAAGCACTCACTTTACATTCAATCTAGGCATGCTACATGTGAAAAGTCTGCAATTCTTTTGAAACTACTTTACATAACATATCCTTGCACTAAGTAATTCCTTCTATTATTCTTTAAAAAGCAATAGGAACATTCATCAATTTGGATCGAAAAATACCTAAATTGTTGTCATATTCCAGCAGAAAGTATTTAAAATGAATGTGCTGATCAGGGCTCCGTTAAGTTGATGAAGAATTTTTTTTTCTGAATCTTCAAAACAATTCTACACCTTCAGAGAGAACCAGATAATAATATTTTTATTATCTTCTTTATTTTCCATTTGTGGGTCCTTTTTTGGTATTTTTTTCATTTTCAGTATTTTTTCCGTTTTTTGTTATGCCGTCTGAATCCAAAGCCTTAGACTACACGGCCACAGATGAGGACTTACGGTAAAATTAGTTACAATATTAAAAAAAATATATAATCTTATGTATGCCAAACACTACTGTATTTTCAGTTGCTGGCCGTCTACTGCATCGTGGAAGATCCATTCTCAAAGGAGGTGAATGATTTATACAGAAAAGGAAAGTTGCGGTGCATGTTATGTAACTTTGAAATTAAAATAGAAAAAGCTCAATTATCTCTTTGCTTCCGCCGTTTAGTAGTTTAAACCACCAAAAACAGGTTTTATCGAATTATTCAACTACTCTATTTTATTTTATTCGAAAATCAAGCTTTCAATTTTCAGCGCGAAAAGTATCTTATGCCATTTTTAAGAATATTTTTAAGGTCATTCTGCAGGTCATCAACTTCTGAGCCCTAGTGGTGACTAAGCTATTTGCCCTATCTGGTTTCTGCACCTGTCACGTCGTATATGCTGCTCTGCCCCAATTGAGATAGCTGTCTGAAATTTAAAGTTTCAACTCTTGGAAGAAACCAACGTCATTTCCATGAATCTGAAGAAATATTTCATTATGCTTTTTGCCTTCTGAAAAAGTTTCTGCTGTGGTAGGGAATCGACCTTACGACCCTTGTCACACAAGTCGAACATTTTTATATACTAATTAAAGGACTACCCTAAGCGGTAGTATCCCCAGTTTCTAACTTTTTTCTCAATTTTCCATTTCTTGGTTTTTCTCATGCCTTACCCAGGATTCGAACCCAGAACCCATGGCATGCTAACCACTCTGCCACAGAGGTCGACATCACTACACCACAAACACCACTAGCACTCAATATACAGTGTGAAGAATGATAGTCCAATATTTAGGTCTCTTAATTTAACAACTTCTTGTATCCCTATATCTCAAATGACACAAAATGAAATTGTAAATACCCAGCTCGAATAGTGAGGTGTCTTTCTCCCTCTCTTTCTGTCAATTAATATACATGTATAATTTCACTATTCCAACTTGTGAGATTGGAAAGGCTTGTGCTTGGCTACTCTTCTACATTTGTAGAACTTCTGAAGAAACAAAAACACTACTTGCACATCCATGAGTATCCCAACACGTTTCACATAACTAACGGTGAATACGAATATGATACTTTGTTAAACAAAAATACCTATGGAGTGGAATGTTATTCTTAAAACTGGATGTTAAGTGCTACTGGTGTCTGTGGTGTAATGGTAACGTGCTCGACTTGTGCGACAGGGGTCGTAAGATCAATTCCCAAATACAGCAAAAACTTTTTCAGAAGGTGAGAAACATTTCACGAAATATTTCTTCAGATTCATGGAAATGACGTTGATTTCTTCCAAGAGTTGTAGTAAACCTTAAATTCAAGACGGCTATCTACATTGCAGCAGCCAGATACCATGTGACAGGTGTAGAAACCAGATAGGAAATATAGCTTAGTCATCACTAGGGCTCGGAAGTTGATGATGACCTGTAGAATGACATTAATACAAAGAGCCAATAAAGCATACTTATCATTACTACCATTGATTAAATATCATGGTGTAAACCATAAAGTCAAAGTTACTTTGTATAAAACCCTAATTTGCAGCATAATGATATACGGGAGTGAAACATTGACCTTTAATCAAAGTGCAGCCGAAATGGTGGACTTTGAACGGAAACTATTTGGACCAATAAGAGTGCACGATATTTGGAGAATAAGAACCGATCAGAAATTATTTGAACTTTACAAAGATGTCACCATCTCAATTTATATAAGAGCTAAAGGGTTAGAGTGGGCACGACATGTAATCAGGATGGATGATAGCCGAATAACTAAGGTGGTGATGAAAGGAAGTTTTTAGAGGGAAAAGATCAGTGGGGAGACCCAGAAACAGATGGGAAGAAGTGGTTGGAGCAGACGCAGTACAACTACTGAGAATTAGGAACTGAAAGAGAGCAGCCTTGGATAGGATGGGATGAAAGTGGAGGATTGGGGAGGCCTTGGACCAAATAAGGACCGGAGTGCCATAGAAGAAGAATGAAATTAAAATTATTTTTAAAAAATGGCCTAAAATCCTATTTGTGCTGCAAAAGTATTTGAAAAGCAAATGCATTTAAAATTCATGAAACAAGGAAGGAGAAAAATAAACCTTAAAAATTAAATTAATGACATTAAAATTAAAAAAAGGGCCGACAAATGTAAAAAAAAAATGATAAAATTATTTTTGTCTTGTTCTATCTGAAGGGAAACTAACTGATATCAGGTTTAGAATTGTTTTGAAGGCTCAGAAAAAAAATATGATTCTTCATCATCAACTTCCGAGCACGGGTCAGCACATTCATTGTAAATATTTTCTGTTGGAATGTGACAACAATTTAGGTATTTTTCGATCCAAATTGATGAATGTTCCTTTTGCTTTTTAAAGAATAATAGAACGAATTACTTAGAGTGAACGGTGATAATAATCAAGGATATGTTATGTAAATTAGTTTCAAAATAATTGCAGACTTTTCACATATAGCATGCCTAGATTGAGTGCAAATATAGTGCTTTGAAATAAATCTCATCTCTGAAAAGTATACTTTAGTAATAAATAAATAGCAAATACTGGTATATTGAGATGCTGGAAATAATTGTCGAATTCCACACCGTTTGCGAACATTCTAAAACAAAATTAAAACAACCCTCTTGCACACACTTCTCCTAATTACTAAACTCCATACTCAATGTATTTCAACCACATACTTAAAAAGAAAAAAAGAAAACTTTGGAGACTTTTTGATTTGAACCCACGATCCTTAATTCCGGGGGGGGGGGGGGGGAAGAGATCTGTGACGTGAGTACTTTACCGATATTCTACAACATCGCTTGTAGTAAATGCCTTGAAACGTGTTGATGATTACGAAAGCTTCCACTTTTCTATGCTGCGAACAGATTTTCGCTGCAAATTGAGAGAATTATTAATTTTCGCTCATTGCACAGTACTGTGAAAGGTGTTCTTATATTTGATTTTTATAAATGATTCATAATTATGCAATTTTGTGTTCAAACTTGAGAGCGATTTCCTCCAGGTGAACCACTAGCGAGTGCAGTGTTTCCAACCTTGCAACAGTTTCCATGATTCCAATTCAAACAAGAATGGCAAGTATCCTCTAAAATTATCTCATAAATTAAAATTTATGCTTTCGGTTTTTTTCTCTATTAATATGTTGGTTTAATATAGTTTCTGACTTCATGTTATAAATAAGAATGTAAATCTTTCACCACAGGGTTTCTCGCCTAGTAGAGGGACCTGTAATAAAGTTGGCTACTCTCTGCTGCTGCTCAAAAGCTATGTTGCCAAATTAATGATTTCTGGACTTAGAAATCTTTAAGGGCAGTCAGATAACATTTGGAGAATCGTACATTACAACTTTTGTTGTTAATAATTCTGCTTTCATATTTATAAGGCCAGCTGCACACCAGATCAGACACAATGCAATGCAGCACGACGTGATGCAACACAACACGACAAGTCACAAAGAGGCATGGCACAAGTCATTTTGTTTGTTAGCTAAAATATGATTGCAGATTTTGTCCGTGTATGCAGTAGGTCTGTCTTAAAATTTGGGAAGCAGGTAACAATGCATTATAAGTTTTTCATAACAGTTAACAGCTGAATCAATGTGTCAGTGTGCATGTAGAATTGATGTATCGGTTTATATGTTGTGAAGTGAATACATTTCTAGAAAATAATTGATTAGAAAATTCAATATTAACCCAGTGGCGACTCGTGGAATTTTTGGGATGTAGGAAGTTATGGTAAACAGACCGAGGGTAGTTTTTGAAAATGCGTTCAATTACACAGTGGCATGTATCACCTGTACATTGGATTAGCCATTGGATTTGCAATGTTAGCTGCAGGCCCTCCCTGCCTGTCATGTGTGGATTAAGAATAGCTTTACCTATACCAACCTCCTGATAAGAAAAGGTGCTGTATCAACTCATAAATTATGCTAAATGTGATAAAATTATGCTAGGTTTTATTATTATTAATTTATTACTATCATTTTCTGATGACTGTAGTAGTTTTAAGTTCAATTTTATTTTGCTATTTTGGAGTTGTGAACTGCATTATTGATTATTTATTGTAGTTAAGCAATGTTAGGAATTTCAACCATTCAAAAAAAATGGGTTTAGCATAGTGCTTGAAAAGAGTTGAAGAAAATTCCATGACTGGTAACGGTGTCTGTTTGTTTTATGTGTGACCTCCAACTTTCTACCGATTTCCTTTTATGAAATGTTCCTCCCTTGTTAAATCGGGGAGGATAAAGAAAAGATGAAAACAAGAGGGTGGATCATAGCCTGTAAAAGCTTTTCCCTTGGTCGGCATACTTCCTTTTGTTTGAAACAAGTTCACTAGGGAAGTACGAACAAGATCTGGAAATTTTCTTAAAAGTAAATATTTCCTCAAAATATCTTTATTAGAATTCAATTTCTCTGTTTCCCAGGAATGCACGTTTTTGAGATGATGCTGGATTTTCCATTATGCCAAACACAGAGTGCTAGGTGCCAACGAAGTTCACATTTTGCTAAGTTTAGAACCATTATGCTAGAGTTGGCATCTCTGTTGAGGAACCCACGGGACCTTCCTCGCAAACCATATAACTGGACAACCCCCCCATACCTCCACCCTCCCTTGCACTGCCCCTCACCCATCTGCCTGTAGGATGACGAGAAAGGTTCCTCAGCGGCAGTAAAACTTCGTCACATCTTTGGGCAACAGTTATGGAAGGAGCGGGTGATAGGACATAGACTCTTGACAGTCGAGTAGCGAACCTTGATTGCGCTCAAAATTTTATAATGTCCATTAAACTCTTAAAAAGTAGGAAACTGGAAATAAGTATAAATGAAACTGTAGGAAGTTCCTCACTTCCTACATGGAGGAATCACCACTGTATTAACCATTTAATATAAGATTCAATGACTACATGTAATTGCTAGCTTCAAGTTGCCCCTGTTTCTGTCTGTGTCTGAAGAGAAAGGATTCATTCATGCATGCGCAGAGCATTTTGTCGCAAGCCGCTCCTTGCAAGACCAAATTCCGAGATGGTTTGCAACAAAAATGACTCGTCACATCATGTCATGTCAGATCTGGTGTGCGGCTGGTATACGGAAGAGTATAAACTGGTGGAACTGTATAGGTTGTTTATACAACACAATACCACATTGGTAAAATTATAGGGCTGAGCTGATACTGATACCTGCAGTCGGCATCGGTGAGTATCTGTTGAATTTCTTTTACCAATACCATCAGATACCAAAGATTTTCAGTGGCTAGAAAAGCAGGCAAAGGCAACAGCTTGTCTCAACATTTGTCCTTTTTAAAAGTTCGTTCACCCTTCCTTGTGACAGGGAGAACAGTCTGTGGCACCATGTGTGACCATCGACGTATTTTTTCTCGCCTGACCCACGAAGGGTTAAGAATTAACAAGTAGACCTACATGAAAACAAGTTACATCAAAATTTAGGTTGTTCAATTCTGCGTTAATCTATGCTAACAAATTCTTTTAGAGTATGACATCTATATTTTATCGTTGTGAGAACAAGAAAAGTGCTGTTTTTTAAGTTTTGCAAATGATCGCGCTCTTTTAAATTCTATAAATAAAATATACGGGTAGTCCGATCGTGATGAAATATTAGTATGGTGAAGGCAGAAAGGTTTGAAACACAATTTTAGGTTTTTAAAATTTGTCAAAAAAACATTCTTATCAATTTTGCGAAACAACTTTTTCTTAGCATTGGGTTGTCCTACACATATGATCTTGGCCTTGTTTTGAAGCTCTTTGCATCTATTTTTAAAATCCATTATAATTCCAAATTCACATTGCGAAACCAATTTCATACAGATTTTTATGAGCAAAAATGTATGTGGAATATGGCAACAGCTCATGCACTGGCTCACAGTGACAGCCCACAGTTTCCACGGTTCAACGGAAACTCATATTATATATGTACATGACATTCTAAAATTAAGTGCACTAAACGGAAACACGATAAGTATTATGACGCTATCGGATCTTAAGAAATTGTCTATTGAAGAAGTGAATTAAATGTTGTGCACGCAACACAAATCTAAAAAACTAAATTCACGTCTTTAAACTGACACCTTTTTTCCTATCAAAACTGCTATTCTCTCCAAATCTCTACAATGACAGCTTCTCTTTTTCATGTTAAAAAAAAAACAATTGTAGGAACTCATTCTAGAAAGGCTACATTTATGTAAACACTGGATGCGACGCCGCTATTGTTTAAATGTAACAATGTTTACGTAGTGCTCCAAGGTGGAAGATCAAAAGAAATAACGGTGATATACTGAAAACTTGTATGGAACATGTAGACCCCGTAAAAAGACACATGCACTTCAACTTTCATTGCATTCTACATCAAAACATAACCTGAAATTCTTTCCTTATGTATGACTGCCACACCACAAGAATAACACATGAAAGTTTCATGAGAATTTTCTAAATTTTGTGTGCAGTTTCCCTTTCCTTAATTATTTTATGCATTTGGGGGATGCTAATGAATGGGAGGGCTTAGCTATCACCAGGCCCCTACCTAACAAAGCCCATGGCCGCAGTTAAAGATACTTTCCCTGCACATTATTCCAAAATGTTTTATTTGCTGATGTCCTCCAATTTGTTCCGTATGATCCCCTTTCCTGCATGTCCGCACTCCCCTTGACTCCTCCTTCCCAAATCCCCCCCCCCAGCCCTATGGTATATAGTTCCTTCTTTATCATTAAGCCTTTAGTGGTTTGTCTATGCCATGAAGGCATGTAACTGTTTAGTTAACGCTGTGGGAAAAAAGCCATTCATTGCCAATTCTTGCTTGAAGCTCGTCGTGGTAAGATATATGGATGTTTTTAAACCACCCACCACGCTAATGCCAGGTCAGGTAGTTACGGAGTTCTTGGAAAAGAGGGATGAAGGTCACAGTGAAATTAGTTTTGTTTTATCTATGTTCAAGTGGGAAGGGGATTCAGCAATTTATTCTTGTCCTCTTCCCTTCTGTGTCAGTCTTTTGTGAGACTGTCGGTATCAGCCAATGATGTTCATTTATTTCCACAGAGATTGGATTGGGAACATACGGCTTTCAATGACAGTACTAAGGAAGATTGAGTTTTTGTTTCAAGTCCACTTTATGCACAGATAATCGGGACTGGACCTACATTTTAAAGTGGGACCCGAACCACTATGTGCCTTCACACAACTATTGATTACAAGGCGACAGCATAACCACTACACCATCGGGGAGGTCCCTCTAAAAACTTATGTCACCACTACTTACAATAAAGTACATAAAATATTTATCAGAAACTTAAAGTTTCATCAAATGGACGTAGCATCATTCTTTTTGTTTTAAATATTCAATTTTTTACTTCTTTGATATTAATTTCCTTGCCATGACAGTTGTTTTTACACAAATTTTAGCGGTCTTAACTACAAGTAAGGTAGATGACAAATATTTGCTGTTTTATCTCTGATTTTAGTGTATTTTTACTATTTATGTAATAATATTTTTTAGTCAAGAAACAAAGAACAAAATAGGTATTAACGTTGCCTTTCCTCCATTTCTTAGTTTGTGGTTACATACAACAATAATCCATACCCATCGGAGAAATTAAGTACTAATTAATTAATTTACGTATTATTATGAATCGACCTATAATTATATTAACGTATTGAATATGAACACTTTTATTATAATATTTCTCAGACACTTGGTTTGTACTGGCTCCCCAAATTATATTTCTAGATATGTGCCTAGTGATGTGACGAATAAGTATGACTTGGTAACTAGCCTTTGTTATTCTATACTGGATTTATACAAGTATCGGTAGGAATCGGTCATGGTATCAGTATCGGCAAATGGTGGTATCAGCTCAGCTCTATAAAATTATCAATAAATTTACAACGCATCAATATATGACTTATTTAGGTAGCTGTGTGTAACACTGATTATAAGGGTTTGACACACTAATCTCTGTATTTTGGTTTTTAGCATCACGTTTCAACCTCTTTTACGTTTTCGTGAAAATGAGGATGGAAATAAACAAATTAAATAGTTAAGGAACAAAATGTATACCTGGCTGGACTAAAAGCCAGAAGCTCTGAAAGTGAAATCATGAACTGAACACAAATCTTGGGCACAAAAATGGCAATTTGTGATCAAACACATTAAATCGGCATGAAATGCAAGAAGCTCTTTACTTGCAATAATTTCACATAGGCTACGGAAAATATCTGTTGGTATTACATTTTGATTCTGCATAATGAATGCAACACTTCCTTTCATCAATTAAGTTATTTTATTTACCACAGAAAACCAGTTTCATTCTTGCATATGAAATTTCAATCTGAGTAGTAGTCTCTCTTTATTCCAACATTTTGAGCTTTCCATTTATTATTGTACGCACACCTTGTGCTGTCAAGAAGATAGTGAATCTTCAACGTAACAGAAGACAGGTACCTGAATTTGTTCATCAAACTTTAAATAACCACCTGCAATCTTCCTCAGATGAAGAGTGCCTTCCTGATGCTGTAGTAGGAGCATTGTCACCTTGTAATCAAGGGGTCCCGGGTTTGATACCCGATGAAGGCACATTGCACAGTGGTTTGGATCACACTTTAAACTGTAGGTCTAGTCCTGATTAGCACATCTGTGTATAAAGTGGACTTAAAACAAGTCAATCCTCAGATGAAGAAGAAGCTAAAAACTCACAAAGTTGTAAAAGGTACAAAAGAATAATAAGAGGGCAATTTGAAGAACACAATTTTAGGTATGTGTTTATTTAAAAACTGTGTTTTTCAATTCTTCACAATCACATGGGCAACTTTTATCCAGAAGTTTGAAAACAAACTTACCATCACTGGAGTCAATTTCCATGCCAACTTCTTTTCCTTCGGGTCCTGCCCTTTCATCTTCATCTGAGCTGCTGTTCTCGGCACAATCTTCAGTTTCATGTTGGTTCCTACAAAAAAAAGGGGGGGGGTGATTATTTTTCATAAAATGATCAATTTTTTATGACACTTTATCTTGGATTGAGTAATCTTTGTAGAATCCTGATTAACTTCTTATTATTTATAATGATGAAGAGACATAGTGTACCTAAAGTTCGTATACAGCAAAACCTCAAATTCAGGTTTATCAATTTTTGATTTCCTCTTTTACCTTTGATGTTATAACTGTTTGGCTTTTCCTGCGGAAAACAGCAATAGCATGAACACAAACAGGATGACATCTATCAAAGCATCATCACCAGGATGAGAGGGTACTAACATTGCAGTTACAGTGGACTTTCCTCTCCTCTTTCATACAAATCAATCCAACAGTTGCAACTTTTCAACGAGAGATATACCGGGTGGTCCATTTATAATGATAGTATGGAATATCGCATGCAGAATGCATCCAATCGAAAAATTGCACAGAATAAAAGTTTGATACTATTGAGGGGGTAAGTCAATGCCGCAAAAATTTCATTGCCACCACCCACCCCTTAGGGGGGGGGTAAATTTGAAATTTGCCACCACCCACCCCTTAGGGGTAAATTTGAAATTTGCCACCACCCACCCCATTCGTTTTACATATTTGGAAAAAGAAGTATTTTTTTGTTTGAAAAAATTTGTAAAAAAATTGCAAACTTCGAACATTTATAAACATTTGGTAGTTTCAGATTCATTTTGTTCCCTTTATGTAATAACGGTTTTGGTTTCCGCTGAGAACATTGCATAAACGAATTTTATTCAAAAAATGTGTGCAAGGAATTCGGTAAAAGAAAACTGTTTGCAATTTATATTCTTGTGTAACAATAAATAATATTAATTTGTTCCAACTCTTTGGTTTCAAGGAACAATTTCATATGAACAACAAAATTAAGTATGTTACTACAAATTAGTTGCCATTTGAGGTACACAAATAAATGTTTAAGGGAGCAAATGTTCAAAATGATGACCGTTCTCTTCAATGCATTTCAAAACACGGTGTCTGAAGCTCCACAATGTTCGTCCCAAAATGTCAGGAGTGATAGAGGCACAAGAATCAATAATTTGTTGCCTCATGTTTTCTGGCGTTGTTGGAACTTCATGGTAGCACTTTTCTTTAAATATTCCCCAAAGGCAGAAATCAGGCGACGTGAGATCGGGTGAACGAGTTGGCCAAGAAAGGGGTCCTCACGTCCTATCCATCGACCAGGAAATTTTGTGTCCAACATGGCTCGAGCCTGAATGTAGTAGTGAGTAGTGTTGTTCATATGAAATTGTTCCTTGAAACCAAAGAGTTGGAACAAATTAATATTATTTATTGTTACACAAGAACATAAATTGCAAACAATTTTCTTTTGCCGAATTCCTTGCACACATTTTTTGAATAAAATTCGGTTATGCAATGTTCTCAACGGAAACCAAACCATTATTACATAAAGGGAACAAAATGAATCTGAAACTACCAAATGTTTATAAATGTTCGATGTTTGTAATTTTTTTACAAAATTTTTCAAACAAAAAATTCTTCTTTTTCAACACGGAATCCAAATATGTCAAACGTGGGGGGTGTTCCATTTGAAATTTCAAATTTACCCCCACCCCCCTAAGGGGTGGGTGGCAGCGACAAAATTTTTGCGGCATTGACTTACCCCCTCAATAGTATCAAACTTTTATTCTGTGCAATTTTTCGATTGGATGCATTCTGCATGCGATATTCCATAATATAATTATAAATGGACCACCCGGTATATACATATATATCATAGGGACACAGCAAAGTTTATCTCTGATGCATAAACATTGGACAAAATTGGCATAATAGGAACTTGAATCATTAAGGATCCAATATTTAAACTAAATCAAACTCAATGTCCTATCTGTGAAAGCTCTAAAGTATAGTACGAGGGCTGCTGAAAATGTTTCTGCAATCAATATGAAAAAAGACTTGTGAAATTCTGGGAATAGCTTTATTGTTTTTCAAAGTATTCACCCTTAAGATTGATACACTTTTGCATATGCTCAAACCAATTTTGAAAGCATTTTTCCCACTCTGAAGCTGATACCTCAGAAACAGCTGTTCGGAATGTGTCTTCAGCTGCTTCAGGCAACACAAATCGCTCATAACGCACCTAATTTTTCATGTGTGGGAGGAAAAAGAAGTCATTAGGTGAGTAAACAGTTTGGTGTGCTGAGTGGAAACTGGCGTTGTTGTGGTGAAGAATAATGCGACGATTTGAGCTTGTTTTACGCAATTCATTGATGACCTCTGACAAACAAATTGTTGTATACCACTCAGCATTTACAGTCCTTCGATCTTCTAAAGCTATTGTTGCCATATGTCCGGTATAACCGAAGAAACAAGCAATCATTTGCTTGGCAGCACTCCTCAAACGAACAACTTTTGTTGGTTTCGGCTCACTTTGAAACACCCAAACAGTGGATTGCTGTTTAGTTTCAGGTCCGTATGAATAGATCCAAGTTTTGTCCCCTGTAACGATGTAGTACACCAAATTTGACTTGCCTCGGTTGAATTTTTTGAGCATTTCTTTACACCAATTTACACGAGCCTGTTTTTGACCTTCGGTCAAGTTGTGTGGGATCCAACGGCTTGAAAGTTTCTGTACGTTCAGATGACCATGCAAAATTGTATGTATTGCTTTCATGTCAATGTTCAAGGATGCCAGAATCTCACGGTATGTCACATGCCGATCTCTCTCAATCATTTTACGCACAGCATCAACATTACTGGCAACAACAGATGTGGATGGACGACCTTCACGAAATTCATCACTGAGAAATGTGCGACCACGCTGGAATTCGGAAAACCAATTGTACACAGTCCTATTGGATGGTGCTTCATCCCCAAAAGCCAAATGAAGTCATTCGATGCATTGTTTCGGTGTTAAACTACATTTGAAATCGTAAAAAGTCATTGCCCGAAAGTTTAAGAAATTTCCATTTCTCACACGAAACTACTACTTCAAACTGCTGTGAAAAATAAACGAATAGACTTAAGCAAACAATCGAAGATAATTTAAACATAAAAAAGTTCTATTCTTCCGATTTTTATAATAGCGGAACACTAGCGCCACTGTTGGTGGTTATTTTGCAGAAACTTTTCCAGCAGCCCTCGTAATAACCCAAGAATTATGAATATTAAAGTCTATTTTCTTTTCGTACAAACTCCCATACTTTATTTCTTTATCCATTATGTGAATAACTGCTTCTAAATTACTTCTGCACATGGTGATTCACTGGTGGGAATTCATGCATTTCTTAAATGTTGTGTTTCCTGTGTCAGGAATAGAGGTACATTCATTTCCTTGGAAGGATGGACTATTGCAGCTTGTTTGCCTACTATCGGATTAAAAATTATAGATACTACAGTTTAGACTGCAATTAAAAATTAACCAGTAGACCTACAAAAAAACGAGTTTCATCAAAATTTAGATTATTCAATTCTGCGTTAATCTATGCTAACCAATTATTTTTTGAGTTTCCCTCATATCTTTATTCGTCCTGAGACCGAAAAAAGGGACTTTTTTTAAAAAAACTATCGCTATCTTTGTAATTCCGTAAATCAAAAACGGGTAGTCCGATCATTATGAAATTTTAGTAGGGTGCAGGCAGAAAGGTTTTGAACATAAATATTAATTTTCAGATTTAAAAAAATTGTCAAAAAAACGTTATCATCAATTTTGCGAAACAACTTTTTCTTAGTATTGAGTAGTCCTACAAATACAAAACTAGTCTTGTTTTGAAGCTCTTTGCAACTGGTTGGTTGATTTGGTGTTTTATGTTAAGTCCACTTTATGCACAGTAAGGCTAATCGGGACTGGACCTACAGTTTAAAGTGGGATCCAAACCACGTGTGCCTCCACCCGGTATCGAACCCGGGACCCCCTGATTACAAGGCGACGACAAAACCACTGTGCCATCAGGGAGACCCCACTCTTTGCATCTGTTTTTAAAATTCATGATCACTGTCAATTCATTCTAGTTTTTGAACTTTTAACCACTGTTATTTTTTAAAAGAGATTTATTTACCCACGTTTCGGAGGCTGAATCTGCCTCCCTCTTCAGGGTAGTGTGTAGTCTGTTTGATCATATAAATGGTCTATAAATGGTTGCCTTGGAGGATTATTCTTGGTGGCGTAGGCTCGACCACGTATGTCGGTCACAAGGACCTCTATATACATAAAGTTGCCAGGTAGGATTATCAGTGGCCCAGGCTCCACTTCGTCAGATGACCACATCAAGGTCAGGATCAAGGCTTCATGTGGCACTGTTAGGTTTCCACCTTGATCCCCGGGGACTGGACCGCCCTGGATTGCATGTTGACATAAAGCAGGGTTGGTGTGCAATGTATATGAATAGTCTATATAGACTATGCCCGAGATCTTATGTGTGTGGAGGGATAGTGTCCGAATTGTGTACCCTGGTCCCGTTGTTGTTTATGATTTTTCTAGTTTGTATTTTTGTACAATTTGTTCACTACTTTTTAGTGTTTATGTTGTGTTCTGTGGATAAATGTATGACATGTGGATGCGTTGGTGTAGTGCTGCCATCTATTGTTTTTTTGTGAAAGTTTCTGACTAATGGTGTCCATATTGATCTGATCTCTAGGCTGGGTTGGCTGATCGGTTCTTCTGTTGTTGTCATATGCGATGCTTCCTTGAATTTTCTGCTGTAGCAATTTTCTTCCCTCTTTATTATCTGTGTTTTATCCCATTGCATTCTGTGGCTGTTTTCCCAGGCGTGGGTCCCTAGTTTGGATCTTTCAAAGTATCCCAGCCTGATGTTTGTTTTGTGTTCCCCCACCCTCGCTTCAATTTTTCTGGATGTTTCCCCAATGTATTCCCTCCCGCATTCACATGGGATGCTGTAGATTACGTTTCTTTGTTTTTATATCGGGTGTGTGGGGTTTAGTGTGGACCAGGTTGGATCGAAGTGTGTTCCTGGAGTGGAATGTAATTCTGATGTTATATTTCTTCGTTATTTTTTGGATTCTTTCGGATATTCCTTTTATGTATGGTGTGTGGATCGTGGCCAGTGGTTTTTCTTTTGGAAGTGGGTCTGCTGTTTCTTCTGTCCATATTATGGGGTTTATTATTTTGTGTGGGTAGTTATTGGTTTTGAGATCTTTGTAGAGTGATTTCTTTTCGTTGGTAAGGTCCTGTTCGGTTTTACATATGGTTTTTGCTCGGTGCAAGTGTTTTTACTATGCCAGTTTTTATGTACTTGGGGTGGTTGGAGAGGAAGTTTAGATATTGTCCTGTATGGGTAGGTTTTCTGTACACTTTTGTGGAAAGGGTGTGGTCTTGCGTTGTAACTAGTACATCTAGGAAAAGTATAGTTCTGTTTTTTTCCACTTCCATGGTGAATTGGATTGTGGCGCTTAGGCTGTTTAGGTGTTGCAGAAAGATGGGCAACGTGTGTTCTCCATGTGGCCAGACTATAAAAGTGTCATCCACGTACCTGAACCAGGTGGACGGTTTGAGGTGGTGTGTGGTTAAAGCTATTTCTTCGAAATGTTCCATATAGATATTGATGACTATTGGAGACAGAGGAGATTCCATGGCCATGCCTTCTTTCTGTTGGTAGAATAGGTCGTCTATTTGGAAGTTTGTAGTGGTCAAGCAGAGGTTGAGCATTTCCATTATTTGTTCAGGTTTTAGATTTCCTAGTGGGGTGTCATGTTCTAGGCGTTTCCCTTGTGTGATTTGCAATGCTTCATTTATTGGTATGATGGTGAACAGGCTAACTATGTCAAAGCTGACCAGAATTTCATGTCCAGTGAGTTGTATCCCTTGGATACGTTGAATGAAATGTTCTTTGTTTTTGTGTGTGTTGTTGTGTTTCCTGCGAAGGGGGGTGAGTGCTGGTAGTAGAAATTTTGCCAGGTTGTAGCATGGTGACTCCCTAGTGCTAACAATAGGATGAAGTGGTATGTCTGTTTTGTGAATTTTTGGTAGTCCATACATGAGAGGAGGTTTGCTGTAATATGGATTGATTTTCTTATGATTTCAGGTATGTCCGTCTTAATTTTTCTTACAGTTGCTTGTACCTTTCTTTCTATTGTTGGAGTAGGGTCCTTTTTTAGTTGGGTATAGCTATCATTGTTAACTAATGGTTTGAGTTTTTCTTGGTATGCTGTTGCGTTGAGTACAACTGTGCAGTTGCCTTTGTCTGCTGGGAGTATTGTAATCTCTGTTCTTTTTGAGGTTTGTGATGGCTGTTATCACCTGTTGAGTGATGTTATTGTGTGAGAGCTGTGGTCGTTTTTCGATAGCTTTTCTGATCTCCCATCTGAGTTACTCAGCTTGTTCAGGTTGCATTTCTGCAGTGGCATTTTCTACTGAGGCAATTAGTCTAGTACAGGTAATTTCTTGGGTGGAAGAGCAAAGTTGAGGCCCTTACTTAGTACCCTTTCCTCTTCTTGTGACAATGTGTAGCTTGAAAGGTTCCGAATAGTGGCTTTGTGTGTGTGTGTGTGGGGGGTTCTTGTGTCTGTCTGTTTGTTTGTCTGGTTAGTAGTTGGAATTTTCTATCATGTGTTTTCTTTTGTTTGTGAATAACTTTCTGTTGTGTATTCTGGACTGATTTTGTTATTCGTTTGTAGTCTTGATCTTCTAGAGAATGCAATAAATTCTTGTTGATGTGGTTTATTTGAGAGATAAGCCTCTCTTGGTTCATTCTGTGAAAATTGATGCGTTCCCTTACTAGAGCCTGGCTGGTCCTATCTGCAATATGGATAGCCCTAGGTGATCCGATGGGGGGGATCCAACCTGGTCCACACTAAACCCCACACACCCGATATAAAAACAAAAAAACGTAATCTACAGCATCCCATGTGAATGCGGGAGGGAATACATTGGGGAAACATGCAGAACACTTGAAGCGAGGGTGGGGGAACACAAAACAAACATCAGGCTGGGATACTTTGAAAGATCCAAACTAGCGACCCACGCCTGGGAAAACAGCCACAGAATGTAATGGGATAAAACACAGATAATAAAGAGGGAATAAAATTGCTACAGCAGAAAATTCAAGGAAGCATCACATATGACAACAACAACAGAATCGATCAGCCAACCCAGCCTAGATATCAGACCAATATGGACACCATTAGTCAGAAACTTTCACAAAAAAACAATAGATGGCAGCACTACACCAATGCATCCACATGTCATACATTTACCCACAGAACACAACATAAACACTAAAAAGTAGTGAACAAATTGTACAAAAATACAAACTACAAAAGTCATAAACAACAACGGGACCAGGGTACATAATTCGGACACTATCCCTCCACACACACAGTCTCTATAGACTATTCATATACATAGCACACCAACCCCACTTTACGTCATGCAATCCAGGGCGGTCCAGTCCCCGGGGATCAAGGTGGAAACCTAACGGTGCCACACACAAAGCCTTGTGACCTTGACGTGGTCATCTGACGAAGTGGAGCCTGGGCCACTGATAATCCTACCTGGCAACTTTATGTATATAGAGGTCCTTGTGACCGACATACGTGGTCGACCCTAGGCCACCAAGAATAATCCTCCAAGGCAACCACTTATAGACCATTTATATGATCTAACAAACTACACGCTACGCTGATGATGGAGCCGAAACATAGGTAAATCTTTTTTAAAAAATAACAGTGGTTAAAAGTCCAAAAACTAGAATGAATAAAACACCACTGATTAACTACAAAGAAGAACTGTCAATTCACATTGAGAAACTGATTTTATACAGATTTTTATTCAGTGGAGTAAAGATGAGCGCAGAACGTGGCAACGAGGCACACAGCGATATCTGTTAAAAAGTGGAAACTGCCAGGCTTGCACTGTGAGTTGGTGCTTGCTGTCTTGCCACGTTTCGTGCTCATCTTCACTCTGCTGAATAAAAAACTGTATAAAATTGGTTTCTCAATGTGAATTAGCAGTGATAATGGATTTTAAAAACAGATGAATTGAGCTTCAAAATAAGACCAATTTTGTATTTGTAGAACTACCCAATACTAAGAAAAAGTTGTTTCATAAAATTGATGATAACTGTTTTTTGACAAATTTTTAAAATCTGAAAATTAATATTTATGTTTAAAACATTTCTGCCTTTACCATACTAAAATGTCATCACGATCGGACAACCCATTTTTGATTTATAGAATTTCAAACAGAGCGATCGTTTGAAAAACTAAAAAAAAAAAAAAAAAAAATGGGCCTTTACTAAAAAAATCCTTTTTTTGTTCTCACGAAGTTAAAAATATAAGGATACTCGAAAAAAAATTGGTTAGCATAGATTAACACAGAAATGAATAAGCTAAATTTTGATGTAACTAGTTTTTTTGTAGAATTACTGGTTAATTTTTAATTGGAGTCCAAACCCGCAAACCTATAATTTTTAATCCGATAGTAGTGTCCCAATGTCTGGTTTTGGAACAAACTGATTACTTGTCCTGAGCTGGCTTTCTTACACATTAGGTGCAAACACATAGCAAATTGTTTCTTTCCTTTTCAGTAAAACATAAAGTGTAGTCTCAAGGAAAAAAGGAAAAAGGTTCCATGGTCTTAGGTTTGGATGTATGAATGATAATGCAGTTTGAGGTTCAATAGTGATAAAAATTTGTTTTACTGTCCTGTTTCTCGAAAGTGAATACTTGACAGGAAAGGACACTTACAAAAAACTACATTCAAGAAAAAAAAACACTACTGTAGTTATTCTTTCATTCAGAGGACAAATGAAATTACATAATATGTTTACCAGCAGGCAAGGCAAATCATCTGGATTGACAACTTTTCAACTTCACAAACAGTCCATATCATCTAGGAGGAAGATTTTTACAAGCTGTTTATGACTGTTTAGTGTTAAAATCATCTGGGGAAAATAAACAAATGTGAACTAACTGTACTTCATATTAACTCGCATTCAACTAATAAAAAATTTGCAAAATCACTCACACGTATCTTCAGGAAAATCAATTTACAAATTAACTTTTTACCACACGTAATGCTTTTTCTATTGGTCCCAAAAATTCTCTGCTTGTGCTAACTTTCAAACCTATTTTAGCATATTCTTAAGTGTATTTATTTACATCATTCCCCAGTATGTCAACATTATCTTCACACACTAGTAACTGATTTACACATGCATCATATAGCAGCACTTACTACATCTACTAACAGAAAATAATGTTTTCAACAAATGAGAAGATGATTAACACAGTAATATAAGATTAAAAATAAAAGTTTTCAGTATGCATCAGTATCAAGATTATTAATGTCTACCACCACAAATACCATGCAATCTTAATTGGGCACTTATCCACTGTATAATTTTTATTATCCTGACACTAGATTTTGTACCCAATGACAGCTATTTAACAAATTGATGTTTGAAGAGAGCTCTCTTGAAATAGTGTTAGAATATGAAAAAACAGATGGCATGCAATGCCCAATTAAAATCACAAGCTAATGAAGAAAATTCACTAACAATCAGAGAAATATTGTCTAAAAAACAACTTGAGCTCTATTTACCTACATTACATTGAAATTTCTTGGCTGCATCAAATAAGAGATTTTCCTCAATAGTCTGAAATGCTGAGCTTCAAACATTTTACACACAACTAAATATGTGTAAAAGTAAAAGTAAAATTAGAGATCTGTAAATCAATGAGAAGATGGATAAATACAGAAAGAAAACTGGCACAAATGAGTCATTTTTGAGTGAACAAGAATGAAGGATTGAGAGAAAATGATTGAAATTGTATTTTATAAAAAGTGAAAAACAAATTAGTTTGTTCTCCAAAAGCACCACAAGTGTTTGTAATGAAGATGGAATCTTCATGCTGCCACCACAGACGAGAGGGGCATGGAGGAACAAACATCATGACAAGGTATGGCAGTAAAATAGAACTTGTGGACAGAGATTTGTGTTGAACACAGGGACCAGATACACTAAATTTATCTTGTTGAATGAGTAACACCTGCTGTAGTAAATGTATCCATTGCAGCCACTGAGTTTTAGGCATTCTCTGTTGTTAAGAGTTTGCCTATTACAAGACTTCTGATTTGCTCAGAAATCAACGAGTAACTTTTCCATGATTTTCAGACTGGTAGACACCCTGTGTAAACAGCATGCCACAAATAAGATTGATTGATTGGTTAATTTTACTTAATTTTTCTGCCACTTTTGGCTAATCGTGAAGATGGATATGAGTGATGATGTGTTGAAATTGACGAATGGACACTCACAAACACCCATGTCCAGGCTGGGTTGGTTGAATTGATATTTTAAGTTTACTTTATGCACAGTAAGGCTAATCGGGACTGGACCTACAGTTTAAAGTGGGATCTGAACCACTATGTGCCTCCACCAGGTATCGAACTCGGGAACCCCTTGATTAGAAGGCAGCGATGCCCAGACTGGGATTCAAACCCGGGACCCCTGACTTTGTGATAATCACTCTACCATGGAGGCCGGCAGCATGCAACAAATAAGAGAAGCAAATAATTGCCTCCACTACCTTACCAACACTTAAATTACCCAGCTTAAGCATTGCACGTGAAGAAGAGAAGCAACAAAGTTGAAAGGCAGAAAGCTTGCAAAAGAGATGCATGTGGCGTACACTCTACAACATTCAGGTTTGGCACATTCTGAGAGGGGTATTTGGAGCTTCCCCTTTGCCAGTAAATACTATTTAGCCACATTCAAATGCAGAAAGCAACAGCTAACTTGGATCTGCATGTTAGAACATGTCATTATCATACCTGGCCTTTGCGCCAATCACATTTTGAAAAGTGAGTTCCTGTTCCCTATCATCCCAGATGTCTTCATCATTATCATCTAAAGGATGAATCTTTTGTGCACACACTTGTTTGAATATTTCAGCTTGACGGCCTAATTCATCCTCAGTGAAGTTAAATGTCATACTTGTAAGGCGATCTACAGAGGAGCTGAAATTAACAACATGCATTAGCTACTTACTACTGCTGGTGTTTCACATGGTGCCAAAATCCTACACAAGATGAAATAGCCAAAGGACGAAGAACCATACGAAAACTACAGCAATTAAGAAATGAACACCTTGTAATGTTATGCTATTATCAGGGGTAGAAAAATACAGGGTGCCCAGTTGCCATAGCACCTGAAAATTTTCACCTGGTGTCTGAATTTTTAAATTCTGTTCTAAAAAAAAGGTTTAATATTTCGAGTTCGCTTACAAAAATTTTCATTACTTTTTTTTAAATAATGAGTAAAGTATGTGCTTTTTAATATCAGTGTGTTTTCTGAATCACATGTACCATTAAATCTGAATAATAAACATGCCATTATACATTTTTGCACTGTTGCTAGCCAAAATTTAAAATCTGTGGCAATATGGTAGAGCCTGCCATATGTTAGAATATATTGCATAGTTATTCAAGCAGTTACCAGTTGAGCTGTCTTTCGGAAGGGTACTCTGGCATAACAAATAATTACTTTTAATCCAATCTCTTATTAATTAATAAATTAAATGTTTTAAGATCACATTTCATAGTTTCTCTTAGTTGGATTCATGACTTTCTTATTCTGTAATTTGAAAAAAAAAATTAAAAAAAAAGCTGGCACATGGGTTATTTTTAGTTTTGTCTACCCCTGGCTATATGCATGATGTTAAGATGTCAATAGCTGTGATAAAAACAGAAATAAGGCAATCATGAAACAAAAATTAGAAGTCCCCTTGCATGGAAAATGTGTAAAAGTGAAAGGAAAGCTGCCTTATTTCCGTTTTCATTCCAACTAAATATATAATGTCAAGAACATTTCAGGACTATAAATTAAAAGTGTATACTGTGAAATAATGTGAATTACATATCAACAGTCTACTGTGAAAAGAAGTGAATAGTTTACATTTGGGTTGGAACAGATGTACTCTATCAGTATCACCTGATATATAATATTTCTATAAATAGAGTGTAATTTACTGCCAAATTCTGCCTTTTTGTTATTTTTTAATGAATATCAAGATATAATTCACGTATGTATCTTGCTTTTTGTATTTAAAAATTAATACAGCTTATTTTTCCTAAGGCAAAAACCTACGCAGTCACCTGATTACATACACAAATGAAGAACAATATGAATCATTCAGGTTCTTCATGGATCATTTGTAATGGACAGACTCATGATGCACCAATAAAGACCAATAAATTTTACCCATTTCAATAAATATATGTATATAGAATAAAATTAAATATAACATTAGGATAAATGAATAACCTCATCATTAATGTATATAAACAGGTAACTGCAACAGGTTTTGCTTGGAAAAAAGGAATTCATTAAGATATTTACATTAAAAACCACAGTACATGCATTATATTTTTATATTGATTTAAAAAATAAAATAGCAAAAAACACAGAATTTTGAACTAAATTACAGGCTATTTATAGAAATATGAGAAGCCCATGCCCAGACTTGACAAAACCTTTGGTAGCTGTGGTTGGAATTCAGTTTCAAACATACTCATTGTGTTACAACCAAAAATGTTAAATGGTTTAACGGAGCAGTAGAAAAATTTGCAATACGATGAATGCAGTACAGTACATTGGCATACTGACCACAAGAATATGAAGCTGGTTGCAGAATGAAGCCAAACATTTGAACCAATTCTATCCTGAGCTCATATAGTTCGAGGTACACAATGCATTCCTGAACAGCAGACAAGATATTGTTGTAGAATATGTGGATCAACACGATGTAAGCTTACACAATTATACCCGTTGAAAAAGTGGTTAGGACTTAGAGAAGAAACAGTTACATACAATGTATTTCTGTTTGTATGTCACAACTTCCTGCCTAGGAATGCTGCAAGAAAATGAAAGGGGTGAAATTATTTTGTTTGTCTCCCCTAGCTATTCAAGGCTCTGCAGGTTGTGATTCCTATTATGGCAAATTTTTTAATCAAAATAACCACTAGTGGCTGTACCAATCAGCTTTAGAAACAATTGGAGTTAGCAATCAATACCAAACAACTTGGCCTTTGACACAAGGTGTTGACATAACTACACTCTGCAGCTGCACTGCTTTAAGAATAAAAAAATCTGCATCTGGAGAACATCTACCTTATCCTGCATGTCGGTTGCCAAATGTTTGTAATTACTGCAGTGCACAAATGGCTGCACACACACATATAGAAAGGGCAACTGTGTGGAAAGACAGTGTCAAGAACTTAGGGCATAAGGGCATATTTATAATAATAAGGAACAAAAAAAAAAATATTTCAACCTCCCTCATATATACTCCTTCACTACAGCACTAACCTTTCCTCTACTTGTGCAAAAGGCCTTGAATGTTCAACAGAGTTCATATAAGGTAGAATAATCCATTAAAGACAATTCAGGATTTTTCAAGGAAATCGCAGGATTTTGCTACAAAAATCAAACTATAGTCAGGAGTAAATTGCTGCTATTAGGACTGACAATTAGAACATGCTGAAATCCCTATAACTTACACCATAACCTGAAAAACAATCTTTTGATTTTACTAATATGTAGTGTGTCTACCCAAATTATAAGTAGCAGCAATTTTCTCCAGACCGTACTTATTACATAAATGCCTTATCATCAGCTGTAAATTGACATCTTGTTAAATGGTCCAATTTATTGACAGCTTCAAATATTTTGACAGCTCTCTTTCACTTCCTGCACAACCAAATGGTTAGCACTCTTGCCGGTAGCATGACCAATCTGGGTCTGATTCATGATGATGAACTTGGGCATTTATTATATTGCTTGCAAGAAAATCTAATCAAATTTTATCACAACGACATTTTGTGGCAATGACCCAGTTATTAATGAGCACGTAGAGCAAAGCTTCGCAAACATACTGACAGGGTACAATCTCATGTCACGTGTAAGCCTCTTATAGTGATGTGTTGAAATAACAAAAGTTACTGTTCTCACCAATAATTTTGGAAAAGATTCTAACATGGTTATTTAATGGGAAAACAATATCATTTCTGCCCCTAAAAATACTCCAAAAAAATTGTTTGTATATTACAAATGTTATTTTTTATATCTTCTTTCAACATACTTTAACAAGTAAAAAATGTGTATCAGAATCAGATTAAATATAAGGTTATTACAGAGGCTGATACCAGTTTATACATGCCACTTTTAACTACTTAAATCAGTCTCGTCACATGACTAGGTGTATATAACATATGATGAAATAAAATTGCAACAATCTATAAGCAGTGATACTTACTGCATTACATCTTCCCCATCTGTAAATTCATCATCATGAAACCCATAGTGCTCTATGAATTGAGGTGCCATCTGCTGCATTTGGTAATCAGAGAATACCTAGAAATAAAAAGAAAATAAAGTATACAAGAGGATTAAAAAACTAAGGGTAAATGCTAAGACCCAGATTGTTAATGATTTGGAGTGACAACAGTTCCATGAGAATATAGGCCTTGAGCCACGCAAGTTGTCAATACCACTCGGGTAGATGGGTTCTAATATGAATTTTTGGTAAGGTTGGGATGCCTAGAGATGGAAAGTATGTGATAGCATGTCACAACTCTTTGCCTTCTGTGTGTTATCACTCCACTCCCCAGATAACCTTGATGTAAATGGAAAGCTTTGATAATTTTTAATAGTTTGACATTTACTATTAGAAATGACAATTACAGTAATTCTGATCTAAATTAATAATAATGATGATAATAATTAAGATTATAATAATAATACTAATTAAAATATGTGAATATTTTAATAATTTAATTGACAAGTTGGATGGTATTTAACACCATTACTGGAGTCAATTGACTATTTGCCCATCATTAATGCCGATCGATATCTCTGAATTAACAACTGAAGTGCGCAGCTGTGAGAATGACTGTAGCAGTCCAAGGACAGTGTAAAAGTTCATTGAGAACGTGGGCAAGTGGTACAATGCCCCTAAAGTGCAACTTACTTGAATCAATGGTGTGGAGAACCATAGGAAGGATGGACGCTAGACAGACAGCGAGAGGTATCTGTAGCCCTTGGAGTGTTTCAAAATGCCATTTCTCGCCTGTATATTTGGTTCCAAACAATGGGAAATGTGCGACGAAGGCAAGGTCAAGGCCATCCGCGAGCAACAACAGCAAGAGATAAGGGGTACATCTTGTTAACAACCGATTGGAACAGAAGACAACAGAAACTATAACATGCCATTCTCACAGCAATCGACTTCTTAAAGATGGCCTCTATTCATATAGACTCATAGTGTGTGTTCCATCACCGTACAGCTTTCAGTCCGTAGGAACTTGGCTGAGGAACATCGCAATTGGGGCCACAATGAATGCGGTTGAACATTGTTCTCCGATGAGTTGATGAGTTGCAATTCAGCCCCCAGCCTTACAATAGACATGCCTAATCTGGAGGGAATGTGGAACACGCTATAACCCTGTTTATGTTCAAGAACAAAATGGAGGTGGTGGAATGATATTGTTGGTTGGAATTAAAATTGTGGGATGTACGGACCTCCACGTCATCCAAAATGGCAGTTTGACGGCCCTTAGATATGGAGACGAGAACCTCAGACCTCTCGCCATGCCGTGCGCAGATGAAATAGGTGATAGTTTCCTTTTCATCGGCGATAATGATCATCCTCACAGAGTTCTGTTAGTGCAAAGGTGCCAGAGGACAAGGGAATAGTGAGTATGGAGTGGCCACCATAATTACTGAACTTAAATCCGATAGAGAATGTATGGGATGCACTTGGCAGATGCATTCTAGGTAGGATCGCACCTCCCTCAACTCTTCCTGAGCTGAAATTGCCCAAAGTGAAGAGTGGCGAGGAATCTTCCAAGCTCTCATCGAGTCCATGCCACACAGATGTGCAGCGGTGTTGGCTGTTCGAGATCACACACCATACTAGGGGTGAGTTACTGCTGTGACCATGTCCATTTCTGAGATGTTCTATTGGTACACACATTGCTCTATAGTGACTTACATCATATGAGCAACGGTCCAAGTGGTCCAAGCGACTGTAGGGTCTTTCTGTTACCTGTACTAATCCATACTGTACTGTATCTGTTCTCTGAATGTTCTTTCAGTTGCATAAACATCGGCTGTACATGGTTTTCGTCCAGTTCTTTCTGTTCCTCTCTTGATCCAAGAAGAAGGTGGTGGATAGTTATGGCAGGTCAATTATCAGACAAGACACTATTTGGTTGAATTATTGTGACAGCACAGAATAAGAATCTTCAAATGAGCTTTCTCTTAGAACCATTATCATGGGCATTACAGACATACTTGCGGAAAAATATTATCATCCCTGAGGAAATATCTGGAAATTCAGCTACGACGATTGATGATAAGGCTCTTATTCAAGAGTAAAAGAAGAGGAGTCACACTTTGGTGAGATCTATCTGCCTTCCAGAAGGAAATACTAGTCCAAGAATCTATGTCTGTTTGATACATACAATGAGATGTCTATAAAGAACACCGAAAGGATAATCAGATGGCAATAACTCGGGCAGCAGTCACAGAGCATCTCATCTTCCCAGATTGTCAGAAAGTGAAGGAAATTCCTAAGTCACGTAATGAATAAAACAACTCTAATTGCATTTCTTGTTGCCGAATGTAGGAAACCAGAGCATCTTGTAAATCTTTTGAATAGAACACTTCCCGAACTGTGGAGATAAATGATGGAACATCACATCTGAAGGGAGCCCCAAAGTGCTCAATCTCAACAGTAAACATGAAGAAGATATAGTAATTTGTTGATGAATACTGCCGGTGCTAATGAGGGTTATGAAGAGGTAATGAGAGGCTCAGACGACACAGATGTGTGTATTGTGTGTTTGAGATTCCATGAAAGAATTGTGGTTAAATTCTTTCTGAAATACACTGAAGTGCCAAAAGTCATGGGAAACCTACCTAATAACGAGTGGGACCCCCTCGAGCATGGCGAAGTGCAGCAATTCGATGTGGCAAGGTTGCAACAAGCTGCTAATCCGCTGGAGGGATGTGTAGCCATGCAGTCTCTATTGCCATCCACAATTCGGTCATTGTTGCATGTGGAGGATCCTGGGCACGCATAGTCCGTTCGATGACATCCCACATGTGCTCGATAGGGTTCATGTCCGGCAATCTAGGAGGCTAATTCATGTGTTGTAAGTTGCCAGAATGTTCCTCAAACCAGTCGCGCACCATTGCGGCCCGGTGACATGGCGCATTGTCATCCTGGAAAATCCCATTGTTGCCAGGGTACATGAAGTTTATAAAGGGTTGGAGATGGTCACCAAGCCGCTGAATATAGTGATGAGTGTTCATTGTCTGGTTCATGAGAACCAGAGGACCCAAACCATGCCAAGTAAACACGACCCACACCATAACGGAACCACCACCAGCTTGCACAGTGCCTTGTTGACAACTTGGGTTCATGGCCTCATGGGGTCTGCACCTTACCCGGACCCTACCATCCACGCTTACCAATTGGAAACACGACTCATCTGACCATGCTACACGTTACCAGTCCTCTAAGGCCCAATGCACGTGTTCCAGAGCAAATTTGCATCGCTGTCGCCGATGGACAGTGGTTAGTAGAGGCACAAATGTCGGTCTTCGGCTGCGATACCCCCATGGAAACCAAATTGCGTTGCACTGACCTCTGAGACAAGTTTCTGAGATGTCCTGCATTGATTCCTACTGTCAGATCATGCATTGTTGCTTGTCTGTTTGCCCGGACGAATCTGTCCAGACGTCGCTGGTCGCGGTCATTCATCACTTGTGGGCGCCACTGTGTTGTCCCTGATGCCTCCAAAGCGGTACTCACGGTCCACCCTTGATACTGTGGAGCGAGAAAAGTTCAGTGTCCAGACGACTTCCGAAATTGCATGCCCCATTTGCCTAGCACCAACTATCATCCCACGCTCAAACACCGATAATTCCCGTCGGGTTGCCATCACCATGGTACACGACATTTCACTACACTCACAGAAGTCTACCTGACAACACTGCAACTGCTTCGCGACGTTCGACCGGTTTGCAGCGATGTTACAGCTCCATCAACTAGTTCCCTCCCACTATCCCATGACTTTTGGCACTTCAGAGTATAGTACTAAAATACCCATGTGGGTTCTTGACATTAAGAAAATAGCTTCAATTTTTATTAAAAATGTTTGTCAAGATATGGTAAGTCTCCAAATGCATTTGCAGGAAAAAGAAAAGTATGCGCATTCTTCCTGCCAACAGACAAACACAGGAATATATTTTCGCACCCTCGGAGATCAATGGGATCTCAATTAAATAGTAATGGGCAAACTGTAATTCTCGTGCTTACTGTATGTTTCAAAATCTTCCAAACATTGTGTGAATGACATGACATGTCATCTATTCTGTGCAAAGATGGGTGAGAAAGACATTTATCAACTTGCAAGAACCATGCTTAACGTGCGATTATCAATCCGCTATAAGTAAGAGATTTCTTCTGAATGATCCACGTACACCTAGACCAAGTGGAAGAAGGTGGACATTGAAAAAAACATGATGTAACAAAGGAGCTGGTAATGGATTGGATGGAATGGAAGACAGCATCTTAAACTCCTTTAGTTCTACTAGCATGCAACTCCATTAGAAACTGCCTCCCCGATGGTGCAGTAGTAGCGTCGTTGCCTTATAATCAAGGGGTACCAGGTTTGATACCCGGTGGAGACACACAGTGGTTCGGATCCCACTTTAAACTGTAGGTCCTGTCCCAATTAGGCTTGCATAAAGTGGACTTGAAACAACAAATCAATCAACCAGCCAATTCATTAGAAACTACAAACTGCGTCTTCTGTCTAAATAACATCAAGTGCACTGACAAGTGCAGACTACCCACATGTGAAAATCAATGAGTGATGACACCTATTAATAATAACATGATGATGAATGTAAATAATCAAATTATAACATACATGATATTTACATATTATTTACCAAAAAGTGCTCCCCTGTGCTTAGCACTACGCCATGAAGGCGTATAGGGGGTGTGGGGGTAACGCCCCACACTTTCTTGATCCGGTCGTGAGTGGGGGTGATGTGATCAGCATCACGCCCCTGACCGCCTTTACCCCCCAGGGTTTCCCCCAGGTACCCATGTTATTCGACGCTGGGTGGGCGCCGGGGCCGCTTCCATCGTTAGAAAAGTTCCCGGATTTGAACCGGCCGGGGTTCGAACCCGGGACCTTTAGCATGGTTGTCAGACGCGTTACCGACTGAGCCACCGCAGCCCTCACAAATATTTACCAAATTTGAAAATCGCGAGCCCCCATTCGGCAGCGCCGTGACGTAAATGTGTAAAATTGTACCTTCACATTGCCTGATATGTTTGGCATTGTCGTACAAAAAAATCACGCAAATATTCAAGATAGTTTCCAAGAAAAAAAAAAGATTTTCCAATGCGAAGCACCAGAGTTTTTCCAGTGGGAAATTTGAAATTCGGCGCACGTACATTAATTTTTTTTAGCTCAGGAACTAAGAACACTGGAGTTACAAGTTATAGCTCATTTTGTTCAGTACACATGGGGCTGTAAGCCTAATTGGCATAAACACAGAATTTTCCATTATCGGTTAGAACAAGAATTAGAAGAAAGAAAAAAATGATTTTTTTTTACCAAATTTGAAAATTGCGAGCCCCCCATTCGGAAGATTGAAACACTGATCTTTAAACTGCGAAGCAAGACTACACACACAGACCACCACTGATCTGTATGAAACAAGTACACAATAGCACACAGTCCGCCACTGATCAAAATCACTCACAATTAAACGAAACAGTTCGCAAACACAACCGACCACAGCTGTAACAATGAATTCGCCCTTCCAAATGCCTTCCTGAAAAACAGCCAACCCCCCCCCCCCCCATTTCTCCTCCCTGGCCTGGACAAAGACATAGCTGAAGCCAAAAATAGCATAGCTTGGCTGAGGGGAGACGAAAACACTCATTCGACAAGCTGAGCCCTGCTTGGGAATGAACAAAGATATTGCAAAAATATTTTGTGCCTGTGACTCTTCTCAGCGACCTTGAACCCCCCCCTCCCCCCCTGCGTGCGACTTGGATGACAGCTCATTACCACTGACATGTGAAAAGGAAAGCCAAAAAAAAATATTTTCGTGGGTTCATTTCCTTGCTAGAAGAGCCTATGCATATCCCAGAAATGAGAAAATAGCGAAAAAAAACAACAAAAAAATAAGGAAGTGATATTTGGGGGCTGACCACCTCTCCAGATATAACCAAAATTATATTAAACCTTGCTCATTGTTCATCATATACCTCTAGACTCATGCAGAACTCAAAACATGTATATCCAAACATAAGCAGTCACAGGGTGTCCAAAAAGTCAGATACAACATGCAAAAGCATCTCCTCACCTATAGATGACAAGCTGTCCTTGGCGTAAATACCGGCTGTCACCTATAGGTGACAAGGGTTAATAGTTATAATTATTATAACATAATATTGAATTTAATAAGTATGATGAAATCAAATTTATTTATTCAAATATTGTGATGAATTTATATGCTTTTTATAAAAAATATGAAAAAACATTATATTTCGGCTATGGTTACGAATTCATTAATATTATATAAAAAGCAAAGAGTTATGAGATGCTATCACACACTTTTCAGTTCCAGGCATCCACACATTGAAAAAAAAAAATCATATGAGAACACTCCAAGATTTTTTATCTAGCAATAATCTTCCATCTGTCAGAATCTGTCAGATTCATTGTTCTGCAAAGGACACTAAGAAAGCAAATAGGTTGAGAGAATTGTGTTTTATTTTCCATGCAGCTTTCTTTCCTTTTCCTTTCTCAAAAAATAAAAGCTGTGAAAAACTTGGCTCGGGGTATTAATAAATATAAATTCAATGGGTTAATAAAAATTGCAATTTTTCACATCTGCGAATAAAAATTCAAGCATAATTCATGGATAATTCCCAGAATTCCTGGTGAGTAGCCACCCTGCTCTATATATACTACAGTAGTATTAACAGGTGACATACTATCAATTCAGTGTTTCCTTCAGCCACAAGTGGCTATTCCAGTTTGAGACTTGAACGGAATCTGAGAATTATAAAACTATTGAAAATTTAATTTGGGAGTTCTTTCAAAGTGGACGACAATCAGCCTAGTATGCCAGTTTTAAGACTTGGTGAAGAATCAGAAGTGGCATATAGTGTGTAAACCTAAGCTACATTCCTACAAAGTGCCTTTTAAAGTCTCAAGAGAGTTTCACCAATATTCCATGATTTCCACTGCATAATTGTAGGGTTTAATTACAAATGGTTTCTGTAATTCATGATAGCACTCAAGCTCATTTCTGTAGGCGTATGTTCAACAAAGGTATGTCTTTCCTTGTAATGTTAAGTTCTCCTTGATTCTCACTCTCATTCTCTCTCTTAACAACATAACGAAAAAGTGCATATTACTCACTATCAAATATAGAAATATAAATACGTTAGATAGTATCAAAAATTATTAAAAGTATTAACCTCCGAAACATCGTTTGGATAAATTTATACTCACTCACGTAAGTTGTGAATTTTTGATACTATCTAACGCATTTATATCTTTATATTCTCTCTCTCATACTGATATAGACAGAGTACTAAATATATTATTAAGGTGCAATTTTAACTTGATAGAGAAGGTGTCAAATTCAAACTGATACTTTGTTATTGGCACTTCTGATATTCGTCAGTGTTGGCTCACCCCTAAATTATAACATTAATTCACTAAATACAAAGTGCTGGATGGAAGTAGTAATTTTTACAGGTTTTAGATGACCAGGATGGAAACAAATGCTAACGAACAATAATTTACACTAGCACTGTCAAGAAATATGTGGAGGAAGGTTGAAACAGCTGCAAGAAAGCAGAAAACCGCATCTTACTAATTGGCTTCACCCTCTAATATTAACAGTTAAGTGGTTTGATGGAATTACTTACCTGTTGCAGTGCTGCATCTTGGGAAAATGGAATGTTTTGATATTCTCCATCATCATCTTCTGAGCTGGAGTGGCCAGGGTGCACACCACCCTTAAAAAGTAGAAAGAAATAATACAATACAAATGGGCCTAGAAGCTGCTACAATTAATTTAAAAAACCTGCTCTCTTCAAAATATTAAAAACAAGTTGTTCCCAACTTTCCATTTAATTAAGGTATATCTTTAGAGATTTTTTATTTCACTGTATATATACAGAGCATTCCCTGACATTCGCTACGAGACTCGGCGTCAGCGCTAGTCTTTCCCAGTGAACAGGGTCCGCGACAGTCGCACGCTAGAGTCTGGTTTTTCCACTCTCCCTGCCTTCGCTCTCTTTCCCTTTCTGTTGACATTGCAGACTGACGCCAGTATAAACCTCCCTTGGAAGTTGTGTTGTGTCGTGTCCGTGTGTTGAAGATTCTGGCTTAATATGGCACCACAAAAGTTTACATTACAACAAAGGATTTATCTTGTCGAGTGTTACTTCGGAAATAAGAATTGTGGAGAAATGCGACGACGTTTTGCAATGAAATTTCCTGGTGTTCCCATTCCACATAGGACCACTATATTAAACCTCGTAAAAAAGTTTAGAGTAACAGGATCAGTTCTGAATAAAAGTGGAAAGAAAAACCCATGTGTACTTACTGAGGAAAAACTCAATGAGATAGGACAAAGGTTAGAACAGTCTCCTCGGAAATCTATCAGCCACCTCTCACAAGAAATGGGTGTTTCAAAGCCCTTTTAGGCCCCCCGATTTGTCAGCCTGCAATTTTTATTTATGGGGAAATCTAAAAAATAAAGTATATGAAGACAATCCACACACCACCCGTGAGTTAAAAGAGAGTATTGTACGAGAAATCAGGAGAATTACAGTAGACGAAATTGCATGTGTAAATGCCAATTTCCTTCGGATACACCAGGAATGTGTTGCAGCAGAGGGACATCATTTTCAACACCTTCTGTAGTCAAGGTTAGTACACAATATGAAAACTGTAATTTTAATAGCCGACCTCTACAGACTGTCGCAGACCCCGTTCACCGGGAAAGACAAGTGCTGATGCCGGGCCGCTTGCCGCAGTGTCTCGTAGCAAATGCCAGGGAATGCTCTGTAGTATTTAATATATAGTGGAACCTCAATTTATTTTTTTCAGGGGACCACGATGAAAAACTTAACTTCATGTCTCCATTCCTGACTGATACACTTGCATACAAAAATCTCATCTTATCAGTTGAACTTTGTTAGTAATCTTGCATTATCCAAGGGAGGTATCTCTGTATAATTAGTAGAATGAAGCAACAGAAGAGATGTACTCACCAGAGCAATGCCATGTTTCTTATTGATTTCAGACAGTGTGTTGGCAACAAAGGTGTCCCATTTTGAACTTCGGTCCTCAGGCAAACTGCTAATTTGCTGTTTAATCACATCAGAATATGGACTCTTGTCTGCTTGTTGTACAACATGATTGGCTATTTTTATCAGATGACCCATGTACCCTTTCCTCTGACCACCAGGCTTTGATCTTAAAAGAAACAATTGACAAGTTATTTGAAGACATGATGTCCACTACATAAGCACAACAAAAAAATATAACAAGATGCATAAAATGGCACTTCAATGGCTTTTTTTTCTTTTTGCTCAGATCTATCAGGACTGAATGTAAGTTACAGTGTGATACAACTAAACCACCTCTACAGGGAATGGAACCTGGGGTTCATTGATTACAAGGCAACACCCTTGGGCTTTTCCTGGGAATTTCAACCGAACTATCACCACCCATGATTAGTTTTCATAATGGAGACAGTATCACTGAAACTGAAGCATGTAGAGGCAGTTCTCTATTTATAGCACCATGTGCTGTGAGCCCTTAGTCAACAGGGCCTAGTAACTCTAACATATGACTAAGTCATTAATATGTAATGAATGAATCAGTGAAATTAACAAGGAGCAGTAAATTATATTTATATTTTGCAGACATATATTTTCCACTGAGATACCTTAAAGCCAGAGTTAAGATGATAATCAACATTCCCACACTTTATGTGAAAGCGAATTCCCTGACTAAGTTTTCCAAAATAAATATTAAAACTAAATAGAGTCAACTCTCGATTCTATGACCCTGGGTATAACGACCCTCTCGAAGTAACAACCCTTTTCCCGGGAATCGTGAAAAATTTAGAAAAAAGTTGAAAAATTTGGGAAAAAGTTAAAAAATTGAAGGAAACCGGCCGAAAAATGCATTGTTTTTTTCACTCATTCCCTTCATGAGCGCTCTACCACTCACAATTGGGTCTGAACTAAAAATAGACACCACTACACCATGCTTGAGTGATATCCAATAGCACTTGACCTCTGCCCTCCCCTCCCTCAAGTGCACCAATCTTAACCCACACCCGACGACCGCTACCCAATGCACCAGGCTTGTTTTGCCACGCTTGCTCTTGGATACAAGAGAAGAGAAGATCGAATGTGCTTCAATGTTATTTTAAATCGACCTTCACTTGTTTCCTTGTCCTAAGAGCTGCTGAAAACTCGCAGGGGAGCAGACCAAAATGACCGCTGGACTTGCAGTCTTTGCCAATGTGTATGGCACATTTCATCGATAAATACACCAGCTTGAGAGATAAGATCACAGGAAGGTTCCAAAAATACAAACACCGTCTGTCCAGCTCTGACCTAGAGTTCAGCAGGTTGCCGTGAATGATCAACTCTTGGCCTTGTAGCCGACAACTTCCGGTAACCTCTTTCATTTAAATCATGTTCTTTGTTCCCTGTAACACTTCATAAAAAAGCGAAACTGTTAAGAGATAATCAAAACCACATAGGCCAATTAAAGATCGTCAACCCGCTTAATGCATTGTCATCCAGGTTTCTATAAAAGTTTACTTCGATCTTATGTGCATCATAATCCCACTTCATAAGTTTACCTAATTGTGTAGATGTCGTAATATCTGTCAAAATATTGTTCCGTTGGCTGACTGACTTCTCCCTCTTTTCCTATCAGCAAACGTGGGGGGAGGGGCGATGCAGATTGTTTCAGCCACGATTTTCTTGCTCGTGTGTGCACACGGGCTGATTACAGGCAAGGGTGGAAGTAGACCCACCCCTCTTCCTTTCCTTTGACATCTGAAATGGGGCAACCAGTTCTGGATACATTCTTGAAAACGAACAAAAACCATAGAACAAGTAAAAAAAAAAAAGTGTCAATCCCCCTTTTCCTCCAGCTCATTCTCCACCACTGGTGTGCACAGCAATGTTGATAATTGCAGAATTCAGGTCATATTTTTTTTATGCTGTTGTCTGCATAGGAAATATAGCCCACATTATTGTCTGTTGCATGGTAAAACGTAAAGCAAGGGTCATTTCTTTCTTCTTTACACTGCTGTTAAAAGTTCAGTCTTCGACAGTTGCGTTATCTTTAAAATGCTGTGATTTTTCTCTTCCGCCACCTGTTGCTCGAACTTCCAGCCGGTCTCCTTGTTTTTATGCTGCACCTGGCACCAGTGCTTTGTCTAGCATCTGCAAAGCTCTTGCTTGCTGATAACAGCAATGACTCATCCAGCGCGAAGGAAAAAGTTATTGTTTTGAACCTCGCAAAGCTGTTTTGATTTGACGATAACAAAATTCGATCTCCAGAAAGGAAAACAAGATTAAAACAACTTCATGTTCTGCACCTTCTGTTCTGACAAGCAAAACTGTAAATTTAATTCGCATCAGCCTTTAATTCAGAACCATTCATGCGAAGAAAAAAAAGTGCTCAATGTAGGAATGTTCGCCGAGACCGATTAAAAAGACATTATTCAAGGAGAAAACTTTTGGAGGAGTGGGTGTTTGACATCAAGAATACTCCTAAATCCAACATTAAATTGTCGATTAACATGAGAGTAAATAACGATCTACCAATTTGATATGTGAAAATGTGCAGTTTCATAAAGCTTGTTTTTTAAGTTCATTTTATGCTGATGGGCTAATCGGGACTAAATATACAGTTTAAAGTGAAATTCAATTCCAAACCCAAATGATTATTGACTGCGACGCTGTTTAATGATGTGTCCTAGAATACACATTGGGTGAAAACAGATCGCAAGTGGCGCGTTTCCTTTTTCACTCTGGATTACAATGTAAGTCAAGGAAGGAGTTTGGACTGCTCTCTTGAATGGGGTGATGAGGGTGAATGAAGTTGGTTGAAGCAAAGGAAAAGTGACTCTTTTTTTTACAATGTATTTTACACTGCCGAACCAGAACAAAATTTACAGCCCTGCCCCCTTTGTTTCTTTTGTCTGGTGCCTAGAAAGGTTGTGTTGTTTCTTTTGAGAGATCTAATCTTGCCAGTTAATCTTGTAACAGACAATGCTCCAGTAGACCCGTATAAAATCCAACATTCATTCTGCCAGATATCTCCAGACTTTTGCTGGCGCCAGTCTGACTGGTGTCAAGATTCTTCGAGTTTTGCTTGCAATAAGCGAGAGATTGTTTTCCTTTCCATAGGTCTCAGTGCAAACGGGTTTCTCATGAACTAGAATTGTAAGAATTTCCTGGGAGAGCAACGACTGTGCACAATTGAAAGAAAGTAACATTATTTTAAATCCTTTTTTATGAAAACGTTTTCATGTTCTATTTTCCTTCTCACAACACGTGTCATGTGCATAACAGGTTGTATAACTACCAAGATACATGGTGTTACCATCTCCTAGGCATTTTTATGTACGTTTGAGCTCCGTTTAAGCTGAAAATTGGTGCAAATTCCAATAACGACCCCTTTGAAATACCGACCTTTTTCCCGGGAACTGTGAAAGGCCGTTGTATCAAGAGTTGACTGTAGCTCCATTCTTGGACAGTCATTTTCTTACATAGCCAAACAAACATAGCATGAACGCAAGCAAAACTTTATGAAATTGCTTGTAACAATCCTTATTTGCTTCCAGTTCATCACTTTTCAACATGAAGTATTTACAGAAAACAGCCCAAATATTTAACAGCAACAGCAAATATTTAAAACTAAATAGTGAACAAAAGCAGGAATACCAAAACTTACTGTTGGGCATCATTTTCATCCCATGCATCCACTATCCTTTGAATTAACCTACATTTGGAGAAGATCTGAAATAAAACAAAAAACTTTTAGAATAATTTATAACTAAATCAAAATTTTCAAAAATAACATTAATCAAATTACAAATTCACATAAACATCAGATGTAGGAAGTACAAAATGCCATCAAATATTGCAAAGAATCTATGTCCTTTTCAATTTGATGTATTTTCTTTCTACCCAAACATGTTATAATATGGTTGATTAATAGGTTATTTTATTGTATTTTTTTTCTTCTTCTTGATATTAGTTTTGTTTTCAAGTATGTTGTTCTACTCACATCTGCAGACATGTACCACAAAAAAATGAAGCAAGAACTATTTTAAACATTTTCTTTTACTCCTCCGAATGAAGAGCCTCCTAGTTTGTAGGACTGAACCATTGATTTTGCCTGACTGTTGATATCTTCAGGTTCTTTTTTTATTATTATTATTATTGTTTTATTAATATTAGTGTAATAACATGGATCATTTCACTGTTTCAATATGAAGATGACACAACAAATAAAAAAAAATAAAAAAAGATTTTTTTATGTGTGCTTACATCTTAGAACTTTACTCACAAATATGAGTAACACAAGCACAATTTTTACAGCATTTTTGCTTCGTCTGTTAATAATCACGTATATTGGAATCTGTTAAATAACGCGAGCAAATTCCCTGCATCATCACATTACTACCACCTGCAATAATTTTACTTCAAAATACCCTTACATTTAGTTATAGCCAGTAGCATAACTAACAAGCTTTGCCCCTCCTCCCCCCCCCCCCCCGTAACTTTCAGATGTACTCGTTGGAAGAAAAAAATAATTGCTTTGTTAAAATATTAATTCACGCCTACGTCTATATTAGGTATATACAAATATGAAAATACATAGACCTACATGTAATTTAAATCAATATAAAAACTGATACGAAAGTTTATGACAATAGCCAAACTGTAAAAATTTATATATTATCATTATCCTCAATCACTTTCGATGCCTAATAGCGCCAGTCCACTCAATTGCACTCATCATTGTGTTTCTCAAGTAATTGTTGATCAACTTTAGCTTGGAAAACAACCTCTTGTCACAGGTAGATTCAATCAAAAACAGCATATAAGCAGTTCATACGTCAGGAATACTACTGGCCAGAATTTTGTTTTCTATCAAGAGGAATTCTGCAACTTCACTGATGTTAGACGTTTCTTCTTTTGATTTCAGTTGACACTACATTCCGAAAACAAACAATTTCTGTAGCTACAGTGCAAAATACATCTTCATATTTCTTCCAGAAATTAGTAACGAATTGCACCAAATGCCTGTCGGGGTGTTCCGTTAGGGCATGAGGCTCAAAAACTAATAAGGTGAAACTCCCTCTGATTTGTTTCACATCCTGAAATCTATTGTTTATTTGATTTACTAGAATTTAAAGCACGATAGAAAATCTTTACTTTAAAACAATCCAATGGGTTGAGAAAGCCATTATTATCTTCTGTGAATTCATCAAAGAAGTTGTCTTTTTTTTTAAAACTTTTCTTTTCCGGTTGTAAATAGGGATGGGGAGCGGTGAAACTCAGCATTGCCAGGTCATTTTCTTGCTTGTCATCTACCCTTCAGTGACATAAATAATTCAGCTAATGAAGGTTTTTATTCTAATCTGGTAATCCACTTTCTACTTTTCTAGTGATTAATATTTTCTGTTTGCAGTTGTAGGGGCATAAAAATATAATATGTTTGGGTGAAAATATATTTTAACACCAAAAGAAAAAAGTTTGTGAACTATCAGTCTTTCTTAATTTAACATTTTTACTGTGCACCCAAAAATCATGCGCCCCCTGCACAGCGGGGGTTGCGGAGGTGTTATTTACGCCACTGCTTATAGCATAGTCAGAATAATAAAATGGCTGCCAGTTAACCACACGTTTGCCACATAGTTTTTGCACAGTTTGCATTTTTGCGTGATTTCCAAGCTATCTGAAGCCCTGGCATGTAAGTTGGCATTTTTGGTATTCTACACGGTGCTGAAGAGTATTGGCCGGTATCAAGATTTAAATGCAAACAAATAGTTTCCAATGCCAGTGTCAGTACTGCTTCCAACAAATATTATATGCTCTTTCTTATACTTACATGTGTTAGTAATGTGCTCTCATGAGAATCATCTTCACATATCACATTCAACCCTGAATTCAAAGCAAAGCCTATACACTGCTCAACTTGAGTATGAAGGAAGTTGTTCCAAGTGTATTTGAAAAATAAATCCTGAAATGTACAAAAGAAACAATTACAGCAAAAGGCAGTCTCACTTAGGGCTGTGCTGATACCATTTTGAACAGATATCCATGTTGATACCTTTTTCTTAATAATGCTGAATGTTGAAAATTGCAATTAAAGCAGTTCCGTATAGTTATGAATTTTGGCATATAAAATTTTTATTGCAGTTCTGTATAGCTATGAATTTTAGCATATAAAATGTTGATTGGAACTATACAATATCAATTATATAGCCATATCGGAGGATCGGTAAAATAATAGATTATTTTACCGATCCAATATATCTACAAATATTTTATAATTTAGTGCAAAATTATACCATTTTGTTATAATTTTTATGGATAACTTCCATGTCTTACTTTTTAAAATGTAAATGTCTAAATATACAACATCTTTTACATTGTATTTACCTGGAAACACGCATTTATTAAGGATGTCGATGAACCATTGAAGTTCTCCATGTATCATTAGATTTTATATCGGATCGGCAGAATATCAGTAATCGGTTTCACTAAATTATATATCGGTACTTTATCGGTAAAACTAACTAACTCTCTAACCTTCTTAAACCCGAAGGTTCATGGCTGCAGCAACACAGGCCTACCATCTGTCCCTATTCTGAGCAAGGTCTATATACTCTTTTCCATCCCTACCGATTTTTATTGGTACTTTTTTTACTTTATCGGTATCAACCAAAATTTCATATTGGCCCATCCCTACAGATAATCAGGATGGCTACAAACAAGCAGAAATGAAATTCCCTGACTTTTCCAGGTTTTCCAGGACAAAATTTACATTTTTCCCTGACAATTACAAACTAAACTAAATCGATGTTTTAGCAAATTGAAATAATAAACTCGTACAGATCCAAGTATGGATTTGTTAAGTACCAATATTATCTTCTATGAAATTGATTCAATTTCTCTATTCTCTATGATTTGAATTCAAACCGCAAAATAGTGAATTTGGAAAATTATTACAATTCACAAGCTAGGGAAGGATTACGGAATTTTGTCATACGCAGTAAGTTTAAAATAAAATACTTGATTATTTTTAAAGTTACGACTAAATGAAATTAGAGTGACGAGTGATTGATTAAGAAATACAATTTGTAATTTATCAGTCTCCTTATACATTCTCGGTATTATATGTTGATATTTCCACTGAGGTTTGGAACCCTCTGCTTGCAAGAACCATGAGTGCGGACTCAGTTTTCAATGCATAAAGCTCTCTTCTCTGTAAAGCAAACAACTTAACTCTTGCATATAAGTGAAACAATTGAATCAAACAAAATAAAGTGTCATATTTCCTTACATTATCAATGGCATTTCTGCTTCAGTACAGTATATCCAAGTGAAGTACTGTGAAACTGACAACATGCAGTTATACCATTAATGCTGTCGAAAAGTGTATGTAGGTGTTAGAAATTTAACGCAAGGAATTTATAGAATTGCATTTTATAGGTACCTGATTTAGCTAACCATACATTAAAACAGGAACACTCTAATAATAAAAAAAGTAAAGTTCTCCCCTGTGCATAGCACCACGCCATGAAGGCATATAGGGGGTAACGCCCCACACTTTCTTGATCCGGTCGTGAGTGGGGGTGATGTGATCAGCACCACGCCCCTGACTGCCTTTAACCCCCAGGGTTTCCCCCAGGTACCCATGTTATTCGACGCTGGGTGGGCGCCGGAGCCGCTTCCATCGTTAGAAAAGTTCCCGGATTTGAACCGGCCGGGGATCGAACCTGGGACCTTTAGCATGGTAGTCAGACACGTTACCGACTGAGCCACCGCGGCCACTTACTCTAATAATAAAAGCTTCTGAAAGTTCATATACGAGGGGCATCCTGAAAAAAGCTCCAATGGTGCCTACATGCAGCTCTAGTGGTCGGAGAGCGACACGCACACATGCAGGCAGGAAGAAGTGGCATGTAGCTGTAATCTGGTACAGTTGCAATGCAGCCGTTTTAGGACAGTTCTGGGTTAAAGATTGCAGCTCTCATACAGATTCCCACCGACTGTGATGTAGCATACGTGTAGTAATCATATTCTTGCATGCTCAGAATTTGGCACAGAGCCACCAGCGATCGTGTGAGGTGTGCAGACCGGACGTCGTGAGTGATAGTATGGTCAGACGATGGTGCAGACAATTCACGAAAGGCCAATCAAATGTGCACAACCCCATACAGCTGACTACACACAGGTCCTTTGCATCACTTCAGGTGAGAGATCTTAGATCACTCCCTGTACAGCCCTGGCCTTGAATGTACCGACTTTCATCTCTTTGTTTAACTGAAGACGTTTCTGGCAGGGCAAAGATTTGACAGCTACACTGCGGTAGAGATAGTTTCAGTCTTTGCTGTCCAACACATATACCATGGGCATACAAAATTTAGTGCCATGCTACTACAAATGCCAGAATAACGGTGGTGATTATGCCGAAAATTAGGTTAAGACTCACTGTTACTAATGCAATAAAATTACAACTGATATTCATGTTTTATTTATGCCTAATCGGTAGGGACCTTGATATTTCGTTATTTTTTTTTCAAATTGGTGTATTTTCTTATTTTTTATTTTTTACTATACGGTTATTTTTCTCAAAATTCACATTTTCATTTTAGCACATTTTCTGGCAAATATCTGAAATTATTCCTTCATGGTGTTTTTAAACTACTGTTTCAAATTGTAAGTCACATGGTTTACGCCTCTTCGTGAGAGTGTGATATCTTGAAATTTCTTTTGGGAAAGTTATTTTCCATATCCCTTTTTTTAATTTTAAGGTAAAGATTTTAGATAATGGAATTTTACCCGTATATACTGAAGGGTGCATAATGACCATAAGTGGCGACGCACCCAAAAAATTAAAATCAATCAATCTCACGTGACAGATACCGATATATTATGGCACCAAAAATTAGCATTATCTTTTTTTTGACTTGTCAGTATTACGTTTCCCAAAATTTGCGTTTTTGTTTTAGAACATTTATCTGTCAAATATACCGAAACGTAATACTCCATTGTGCTTTTAAACGATTATTTTAAATTGTAGATCACATGGTCTACGTATTTCCGTGACAGTTTGATATGTTGGAACAGATTTTTGAGGAAGTAAAAGTAAAGTGCTCGACTGCACTTTTCCATGAAGGTGTATAGAGGTGTGGAGTTAAGGCCCCACACTTTCTTGATCACGGCTAAAGGTGGGGGTAATGTGATCAGCACCATGCTCCTCGCTACTTTTATCCCTCAAAGTTTCCTCAAGATACCGGCTTCATATGATGCTGGGTGGGTGTCGGAGCAGTTTGAATAGGTGGAAAACATTACGGTTCTCCTCCGCAGGAGATCGACCCCGGGTCTCTTGCACAGTAGTCAAGATGCCCTAACGACTGAGCTCCATTATTACTCGCACGACAAATATCGATGGTGTGCACTTAGCTTGGTAATTCAAAACATATCTCGTGCGACAAATACGAAGATGTGGCTCCCGTGTGACGGTAGATACGCACTCGATCTCCTGTTAGAACCCTGCCACTTTTCTCTGTGATGCAAATGGTTTTGATAGAAGTTGAAAAAATCGTGTGAAATACATTATTTAATGTGGCTGTTGGAATTATTCCATGTACGTATAACTCTATAGATTACTCTTGAGTACAATGTTGGAAAACTTGCATGTTCTATGTACACAAACATGGCCTAGAAAAGACAAGAATGTTGGATTTCATGGAATTTTTCTTTCTTTAGGTCATTTCTTTAAAAAAAAAATCGCTAAAAATGCCAACAATTCACATTTTATGCCAAATTTGCATTATTTCGATATTTAGAAAGGGTGAAAAATGTGTCCAGATATCACTGCACATTCCTAAACATAACTTCGCAGCAATTACCATTTTTCACGGTTTTGGCATTTGCGAAAAATCAATCGGAAATTACTTTCTGGCCACCCCTCATATAAATCAGTAGATGGAAAGTGAAGATTTTAGCAGGGCTGGCAGAAAAAAGTCAATTCTTGAAGAAAGGGATTTGCTTTTATGATTGAATGATTCGAGTAAATATGATATTAAAATATTTACGTACTTATTATTAGTATTTTATTTCATAACATTGGACATTAACCTTACTCAGTGAGAGATTAATGACCATCTCTCAGGAGTTTAAACAGACAGGACAGAGTGTTGCGTTAATTTCATTGCAATACTAGTGTTGCAGTAAATTTGAGGTTGGGAGCATGCACTTGCCAATTTTTATAGTGTTCACCAATGCAGATTTAAGTTTCACTTTTTCGTGATAGTATTCAATATATATCCCATTTGGTTGGATTCTTCTTGATATCTAAGAATAGTGCAATGTCATTGTAACTTGTGCGAAACCAGTAATATGTCAGGATGATTAAAGAAAACCTTCGTAAGCACTGCTACATTAAATAAGGTGAAGTGAGCCAGAAGAGTAATAAAATTCCAGCAACATATTTGCAGTCTAAAGTTCTTCTTGTTTATGCATGCGATTTTTGTTGGATGTTGCTGTCCATGCAATTTCTGTCGCATGTTGTAGTGAGATACTTTGTCGGGTGGTGATATTTGACTAAAATCGTATGTATCAATGGAACCTATTTGTTTCCATGTTCCTTCAGTTTGCCCAACTAAATGCCTTACTACAACGTCCGACAACTATCGGATGGTGCCACCTGCTCTTATCCCCTCCATCTGTTGACAAGTCCCCTTACTACTCCCATACGGACAACAAAAAATTATAAATCAATGCATTTTCCACGTAATATTTAGAGGCTTAACCTTTACTCCCCCGATAATATTATATGGTATCATCAGAGTAAGGTCATTCTGGCCCGATTAAACCATATGGTATCATGGTGCAGATTACGAAATGAATGTGCTTTTTGGACCCTCATACTCTTCTATTTGGGTTGAAACTCTGACACAGGTCTGGAGCAAGCCTGGGTAAATTCATATTGATGACCAACCTCTCCCCCCCCCCCCCCATCTCCGCAACATATCCATGACACATTTCCGAATAGTTTCACATTTTGGTTCATTGGTCAACTTGTATGGCACCCAAGATCATGAAACAAGTTTCAATCTCTTTGGAATCGTCCATTCTTTGAAGAGAATACTAAGGTTTGTGCCTTCTCCCGAAAATAGCGAGAGAAGAGGGGGGGCGGGCAAACTCCAGATTTTTATGTTGTTTTTTTATTGAAATTCGGTGGTCACGCCCCCAAACCCCACTTCCTCGGTTCGGTGATCTTAATTGTACACGGTTGCATGCTATGATGTTTTAGCTGCAAAACAAAACTTATCCGAAGTAGATTGCTCCCATAGTGCCAGAGTTATAACAATTTCCCTCCAAAAATGTTAATTACCTATTTTTCGTAAAAAAAAAATAATCACATTTGGCTTATTATTCAACTTGTATGACACCCAAGAACATGAAACATGTTTCATCCTCTTGAGAAATGTCCATTCTTTAAAAAGAATACTAAAGTTTGCGCCTTCTTCCCAAATAGCGGGAGAAGGGGCAAACTCCAGATTATTATGGTTTGTGACCGATTACTTTGGGTCACGTAAAATAACGCACACGTAGGACGAAATGGTGATTTGAAAGAACAGGAATAGTGCGTAGGAAGAGTGTTGGATTACAGTGAACGTGTTTTGCATAGTGGCGCAATAGAAGCTGTCGCTAGGCAGTTAAGAGCTTGAATGCTATTGGCATAACATTGCATAGTGTGATTATGCAAAGACCAATCACAGACTTAGAGTTGCAATGGGGTGAGTGGTGCAAAATGAACGAGAACAGTGCGGTGGGTAACAGAAAAGGAGTAACATTAACTTTCTCGGCGCGAAAAGATTTCCTCGGTTAGGAGTAGTGCATTCGGACGTCGCGTTGCGAGTTCCCAGCGATTGATCAAACTGTATCCGGGCGTCGCGTTATAATCACACATCACATTCTCTGGCACAAGAACATCATTAGAAGAAAAGTTGATATCACGGTTTTGTAAAATGTAGTGACTATTGGATTTTAATGTGTATTTTTTCCAATACAAGGTAAAATTAGATATCAGTGGTTTATTTCTTGTTTCACAAATTAGCTAACTTAAGACTTACGAGTGACTGGTCGGTCTGGTACCATAAATCCAGAGCTCGCAAGCCGAAGCAGGGTACTATATTCAAAGCAGAAGTAAAATCAGAAAACAAGTAAGTAACAAAGAAAAAAGAAAACGGTTGAAATTGGTGCCTTTTAAACCCGGGAAAGTTAGTTTTAATCTCACTAAATTTCTAAATTCTAAATTATCCTAAATTTACTTCTAAATTTTCTACATTCTTCGGGGAAGAGCCTTACATTTCCTAGTGAGTTGGATAAACTGTGTTGTGTTTGAGAGGAGGTAAGTAGTTTTGATTGTTTATATCTGTGTTGACCTTGTTGTGCTCGATCACAGCTGGAGGAAAAGTGACGTTGTGCATCGACTAGCCAGGAGAGCGATATGTTTTTTTTTGTCCTGCGTGTTGTGGTGCTGTGTTTAATTAAAAAGAAATGGCTAGAAGAAAGTCTGTTGCCCCTAAATTAAGAGACGACGCCCCTGAAGTTAACTGGGACATTACTTTAGATTGTTGTGGCAAGATGCTGAGCAAAGATGGAAGCATAGAATGTAGCGAGTGTAAACTTTGGAAGCATAAATCATGTGAAAGTATGACTGATGTTGAGTTCGAGTCTTTTGTGAATGAGAAGGAAAAAGTGTTTAGATGTGCAAAGTGCAGTGGCGCGGAGAAAAATGAATCCGGGGGGGAGGATGTAGTGTCGGAAGATCAGAAAAGGGATGATATGAGTAATGCAAATGTGATGGAAATGCTCCGACGGTTGTTAGTGAACTCCGAGAAAATGGATGCGAAATTTGAAAAACAAAACGAGAAGTTAGAATGTATGGTGAAACAAAGTGAAGAAGATAAGAGTGAAATGATCGAGCGTTTTCAAGTGTTAGAAAGTAAAATAGTTAGTGTGGAATGTGTTAGGGAAGAGTTGCGGTTGCATCGTGAATGGTGTAACGAGGCGCATGAAGAGATGAAGAAAGAAATGGGAATTGCAGTGGCAAAGTCGGAAGGAAAATTAGAGATACAAGTGGAAGGATTGAGTAATGTTAAGAATAAGTGTAAAATAAATAGAGGTGACCTTGAATTGAAATGTGATACTCTGCGAAGTGAAAATGAATTGTTGAAAGTGAAACAAAGAGAGATAGAGAAAGAGGTTCAGGTTATTTCAAGAAGAATACTTTTGTTAGAAAGAAATAACGAAGAAAGTGTAGAGGTGTTTGAAAAGAAATTGGAAGAAAGTAAGAGAGAAACACATAATATTATCGATGCTCTTGAGGAAGAAGTGAAGCATTTTAAAGGGTTAGTTTTTGAGAGAAATGAAGAAATGACGGATGAAAGTGTAGAGAAAGTTTTGAAATTTGCCGGTGAAAATAGTGAAAGTAGGGGTCGTAGAGATAGACGTAGTGTAGAAAAGTCTAGGGGAAGTGTTGTTAAACTACCAGTACGAAGGGTGATTAAGAAAGAAAGAGTGAGTGATAGTGACGGAGAAAGCGAGTCGTCTCCTAGTGATGAAAGTGATGAAGAAAGTTTGAAGAAAGGTGCTAGGAGTAAGATACGTATTTCCACGAGTGCCAGCTCAGAGGACTCCGATTCCTATAATAAGACGTCTCGAAGGAAGGAACAAAGAAATAGAAGAAAGGAAAAGAGAAAGCAAGAGAAAGTAAAGGAGAGTCCTATCAAATATAGTGATATAAGAAAGTTGAAAAAGTTCTCGGGTGAAATGGACGACTTGCTACCGTCTGAATTCTTGCAAGATCTCGAGGAAAGTTTAACTTTAATGGGAGTGAAGGAATATCAGTATTTACATGTACTTCCTTTTGTGTTAACTAAGACAGCAAAGTTATGGTTCTTAGAAACCAAGTCTAAGTACAGTGATTATGAGCACTTCAAAAAGAAGTTCTTAAGGAAGTTTGAATCTGAAGATGTGAAATCTACAAAATTGACAGAGATATTAACGCAAAAATTTATACCTGGGCGTGGAAAAGCGATGGAAGAATTCTACTGGGATAATGTGAGACAGTTGAAATTGCTACAATCTTCACTTTCAGAAGACAAGTGTGTTAGTTTGGTCGCTAATCAGTTACCTTTTAGACTAAGAGAAATGTTGCTGGCAGCAAAATGCAAAACTTTGAATTCGGCCGCAGACGTTATAAGAAGGCATGAAATTTTGTGGGCTGGACAGAAAAACTCAGGACAAAGAATGACAGAAGAAAGAAGAGGTGAAGTGAGAGGAGCCAGGCAGAATGAAGGGAGATATGCTGTGAGGAATGTAGAAGTCAAAAGAAACGCTAGAAATTTTTATGGGCAAAATAGAATAACTCCACTGGGAAATAATGCAAGTGTAACTTCTAACTTTGGAACAGCGCCATTTCCTTACCAAGGGCGATTTCCACAGCAAGCTCGTTTCTCGCCGACACCTCGAAGAAATGAATACTTTGAGAGAAGACAGGAAGATCAAACTAGAAATAGTTTAGCAAATAGGAAAGGAAATTTCTAGAAATGTACCGGTTAATGGCCAAGGTTTTAATAACTCTACCGCAAGCCGTACTAGTTCAAAAAACGAGTAATGGAAGAGTCACGTGATTTTTCTCGGATAGTGACTGATAAAATAAGAACCGAAAATAGAACTGATAACGGACAGACGATAGTAAATCGAAAGTGTCTTTACAGTGATGTAGTGAAAAATAGTAAAAATAACCCCGAGAAAGAAATAAATGACATATTAGTTGTGAAAGCTGAAGTTCATGAGCCTCCATTGAGGGAGAAGTTAGTAACTAAAGTAGGCGAGTTGAAAACATTTTTGGAGGAAGTTAACAATAAGGAATTGTCTCCTAGTGATTTGTGTAGTGAATGTATTCCTAATTTTGAGAAAGTCGGGAATAGTCTTCGTATTTTACTAAATAAACTGGAAAATAGAAGTAAAAGAAAAAGTTGCACCTCACCAACTATAGTTGACTTCGAATCAAAGAAATCAGTGGTAGATGAAACACTGAATAAGTTTAAGAAAGAAGATAATAAAGTGAGTTTTAGTGCTAATCAATGCAAGAATAGTATACGAAGAACAGCAGTGGAGAAAGTTGAGAACAAATGTGTACTTGAAGATTATGAATTGATGGGAGACAGTCAGTTAGTGCGATTTGCGAACGTTGTGTTAAACAGATCAGTGAAATTTAACGGAGAAGGAAGAAGATATGTCGGTTTGTGTGAGAGTGGGTGTAAAGTTGATGACTTGTTACAAAAATTAAGGAAAATAGAGCATAGCATCAAGTTCGATAAAGTGTTAGTTTTAATAGGTACAAATGATGTCTTAAAAAGAGGAAAAAAGGAAGATTTTAAGAAATCCTACGTAGAGTTAGTAGACTTATTGGAGAATAAGAGTGAAGAGATTGTTTTGTGTACGGTTCCTCCTGTGCCTGCAGTGGCGAATGATAGCAGTTATGATCATTGGAAAAAAACTTACATTCTTTAACAGAGTGATTAAAGAGTTGGGAAAAAGAGAAAAAGTTCAAGTGCTCAGCCTAGATAGTTTGTTTTTGAAGGACAACGGAGAAATTAACTTAGATAAATATGAGAAGACGATGGGAAATGGTTATAATTATCGACAAGACTTGGTGCATTGGAATGAACTAGCAATGAGAGAATTTGTAATGCTTTTTGAAAAGAGTTTATTACAAGTGTGTGAAATTGACGTGAGGTGGTATGAAGATTTAGTGGATGAAGATAGTGCATTTAATGAAGAAATTTTGAATAGTTCGGCTAACAGAAGAAATATTAAACATTCAGTCTGCGTGAAAGCTAAGGTCAATAAACTTCAAGTGACATGCTTAGTAGACACCGGAAGTATGATTTCGATAATGTCCGAGAAGACATGGAAAAAGGTCACATCTGAGGTGACTAGACCTTCATTAACAAAAGTAGATAATTTAATTTTGATTGACTACACAGGAAAAAAGAAATCTAGAGTTCTAGGAAAAACAGTGACTATACTTAACCTGGAAGGAGCTGAATTATTGATGGAGTTTGTAGTGGTTAAAGATCTTAATCTACCAGTGATATTAGGAAGCGATTTTTTGTTTACGATAGAAGGGGTGTTAGACTTTCAAGAAAAGAAAATGTTTTTTAATACAGAAGTTGGAAGAAACGTTATTAAGTTTTTACCCACACAGTATGAAGAGGAAGAATGTGAAAAGGAAGCCAATGTGAATCGCGTAGTAGTTGAGAGAGATGATTGTTTGAAATATATTGAGAGAGCCGAAGTGTTGCCAACTGCGAAAGTTAAAGACCAAAGAGATGCTACAGTGAATGATTTGCGGGAACGAATACAACTTTCTGAAGAATTAACTAGTAAACAAAAGATGGAGTTGTTGGATGCATTGTCTCCTCTAATAGATGTTTTTTCTGATAGACCGGGCACTTGTAATAAGTTTACATATGACATCAAGTTAATAGACGATGAACCAGTTGTGGGAAAATTCTATTCTGTACCTTATGCATTGAAAAATGAAGTGAGAGGACAAATTGATCAGTGGCAGAAAGATGATATTGTAGAATTGGGTCACTCACCATATTTAAATCCACTTTTGGTAGTGCCTAAGCCTCGAAGTGATGAAAAAAGAGTTGTGGTAGATTTTCGTGCAACCAATCAAAAGATAAGACTAGAACAAAACAGAGTACAGGAAAACCTCGTTAATACGAAGTTCAAGGGACCAAAAAATGCCAACTTCGTATTAAACGACTTCGAGTTATCCAAACTTTTCAAGATGGCGCCTGTTTTCAGGTGTAAATAAAGTAGAGTATAAATTCCCCCACAAAGGATGTTTTATACTTGGTGGTAGCTCAGAAAATAAGCTTTATATGTACTATATAATAATATTGTATGTTTTAAAGAAAGTGTAAAAAATGTTACACAAAATGAGAACACGGAGCTTAACGCGGACACAAAGATTCCAAGGAGACTGTTAACACCATTTATCCTGCCTAGTTATACAACCGGTTATGCACGGGATGCATCTTGTGGCAAAAAGTCTTTTAAAAAACTGTATTTTCTTTTAATTGTCCAAAGTCGTTGCTCTTCCACGAAATTCTTACAATTTTAGTTCATAAGAAACCCATTTGCACGGAGACCTAGGGAAAGGAAAACAATCTCGTTTACTGCAAGAAGTGAAACTCGGAAGAATCTGGACGGTAGTCACTGGCGCAAGCAAGAGACGGGAGATAATCGGACAGAATGAATATTGGATTTTATGTGCGTTCACTAGAACATTGTCCGTTACAGGATTAACTGGTAAGAGAAAATTCTGTTGGGAGAGAACACAACCGTTCCCTGGCAAAAAACAAAAAAATCGGGGCTGTAAATTTTGTTCTGGTTCGGCTGTAAAAGACATCGTAAAAAAAGTCACGTATTCTTTGCTTCAGTTAACTTCATAATTGCCCCCCCCCCCTCCCCCTTTGCAGGGATCAGTTGAAACTCTTCCTCAACTTGCATTGTAATCCACTCTGAAAAAGTAAACACACAACTTGCGATCTGTTTGCACGGCGCACTCGATAATCACTCTGGTTTGGATCCCACTTTAAACTGTATATTTAATCCCGCTTAGCTCATCAGCATAAAATGAACTAAAAACAAGCTTTACGAAACTTGCGTATTTTCAGATTAATCTACAATTTATTGTAGGTTTCAGGAGTATTCTGGAGGTCAAACACTCGCTCCGCGAAAACTTTTCCTCTCGTATTCCTACATTGAGCATTGCGGGGTTTTTTTGGTTTTTTTTTTTTTTTTTTTTAACAGCAGCACGCTAATGGTTCTGAAGAAAAGCGGGGATTATATGGCTTTGCGAGATTCAAAACAATTACGCTTATTCCTTCGCACTGGATGAGTCATTGCAGTTACCGCCAGACGCTAGACTAAACACTGGCGCCAGCTGCAGCGTAAACACAATGAGACCGGCTGGAAGTTAGAGCAGCAGGTGGCAGAAGGGAAATCATGGGCATTTTAAAGATAACGCAGTTGGATCGAACTTTTATCAGCAGTGTGAAAAAAAAATGATCCTTGTATTACCTTTTACCATGCAACAGACAATAATACGGGCAATATGTACTATCCAGACAGCTGCATTCAAACAAGAAAGAGGGACCTGAATTCTGGAATTATCGCATTACCATGCACACCAGTGGCGGATAATGAGCTGTTGTAGAAGAAGGAAGGGGGTCACTTTTTTTTTTACTTATCATGCGGTTTTTGTTCGTTTTGAAGAAGGTATTCAGAACTGTTTGATTTTTTTTTAGACGCCAAAGGAAAGGAGCCAGTGTGCGCACACGAGCAAGAAAATTGTGGCCGAAACAATTAGCAAGGGGAGTCACGCAGACAACAAAACACTGTTTTGGCAAATTTTATGACCGGCACAGTTGGGAAACGTATGAAACGGGAAACTGGAGTTGCAACATACGTAAGATCGACGTCAACTTTTGCGGGAAACCTAGATGACAACGCATTAAGCGGGTTGACGATCTTTAGTTGGCCTATGCAGCTTTGATTATCTGTAACAGTTTCCCTTTTTTAATGAAGTTCTACAGGGCCCAAAGAACATTCTTTTAATGAAAGTGGTTACCGGAAGTTGTCGGCTACCAGGCCAAAAGTTGCTCGCTCACTGGAAATTGCTGTATCTCGAGCTCACGAGCTAGACAGATGGGTGAGACTTCCAGGCACCACGCGTCTTGTATTTTGGAACATTCGTGCGATCTTATCTTGCATTTCTCATCTAGCACTGGTGAATATTTCCAAGGTGGCGCATTCAGCGGGGAAAGAGCTTGACCTCCCATGCACATTGACAAAGAATGTCAATGTCCAGCGGGCATTTCGGGCTACTTCCCTGGAGTTGTCAGCAACTCTTAGGACAAGAAAACATGTCAAGGTCAAGTTAAAATAACGTCCAAGCTCTCTCCACATTCGATCTTCTCTTGTCGACTTACGCAGGTGTCTACTTCGAATTAAGCGAAACCAGTTTTGCGGAAGGGTCTTGTAAACAACTTCGTATTAAAAATTATCCGTATTTCGATTTATCCGTACTGAAATACATTATAAATCCTATCTTATCGGCTGGGGAATGGGAAGAACTTCGGATTAAAGGGTACTTCGTATTAACCAATATCGTATTAACGAGGTTTTCCTGTAGTTAAATTAGACGAGATTTTGTTAAATTTCAATGGAAAGACGTATTTTACCTCTCTTGATCTGTCGGCAGGTTATTTTCAGATACCACTTACAGAAAATAGTAAGGCATGTACGGCTTTTATTTTTGAGGGGAAAATGTACAAATTTAAGAAATTACCTTTTGGAATTACGACAGGCGTTTCTGTCTTTACTAGTGCTTTGAATCATGTTTTGGGAAATGTGTCAGAATTTTGTATAATATATGTTGACGATTTATTAATTTTTGATAGTACTTTTGAAGATCATGTAAAACATTTGCAAATTGTATTGAAAAAATTGCACGAAGCTGGAATGACAGTTAAGTTAAGAAAAACAGAATTTTGTAAGAAGGAAGTTATGTTCTTAGGACACCTTATCTCTGGTTCTGGTGTGAGGGCCAATCCTGAAAAAGTAAAAAGCATTTTAGAATTGCAAGAACCTAGAAACAAAAAAGAGATACAGAAGTTACTGGGAAGTTTCACATGGTTGAAGAGATTTGTACCTAATTTTTCCAATATTATAGCTCCTATAGCTGATTTGTTGCATAAAAATAAGAAATGGCAATGGGGAGCCATAGAACAAGCAAGTTTCGATAAAATGAAAGCGGTAATTGCTAATGAAACCATGTTATGTCACCCTAACTTTAACAAAAAATTCTACATTAGTTGTGATGCATCTTCAGTCGCTATTGGTGGTTATTTGTTTCAAATGGAGGGTGAATGTAAGAAGGTGATACACTATGCAAGTAGAAAATTGACTAAAGCTGAACAAAATTACAGCATTACTGAATTAGAATGTCTAGCAGTGTTATTTTGCATAAAGAAATTTGAAATGTATATATCAGGTCTGGAGTTTGAGGTTTTAACTGATCACAAAGCACTACAATGGCTGAATTCCGCTAAACACTGGAATCTGCGATTGTGTAGATGGTCGTTAGAATTAGGAAAACACAAATTTAAAGTAACTTATGTTAGAGGAGTGGAAAATAATTTATCTGATTTATTGTCAAGAAACAACCCGGAATTGGAAATAGAAAAAGTGTTTGTTAACACAATTGGTAACCTGAAACTTGAAAATTTACCTTTTTCTAAGGAACAATTAAAACAGGCGCAACGAAAAGATGAGAGATTGAGTGAAATCATTAGTATTTTGGAAAATGTAGAGGGAAATGTTATGAGATCAAGAATAATAAATGTAAACAAATTTTATAAACTAGAAGAGGGTATTCTGTTGACTAGAAATTACCATTTTCTGGAAAATTGGAGATTGTGTTTGCCAAAAATTTTTGTAGCGGATGTGATTAAGGTTTATCATGATCAATGTGGACATTTTGGTGTTGATAAAGTAGTAAATAGACTGATAAAATCATTTGTTTGGAGAGGGATGAGAAAGGATGTGAGAAATTGGATAAATGACTGTGTTATTTGTGCTAAAACTAAACCAGATAAACACCCTGTTAAAGCCAAATTGGGTATGCATGTCAATACCGTAAGGGAGCAAGTATTTGTAGATTTGCAAGGCCAGTTGCCTACTGGGCCTCGTAGAGAGAAATTTTTGTTAACAGTGTTGGATGGGTTTTCTAGGTATTTAGTAGCTTACGCTATACCAAACGCTACTACAGAAAAAGTTCTGGATAAGCTGGTTAATTGTTACTTTGTTCATTTGGGTATACCGAAAAGATTGATTTGCGATAGAGGATCTTGTTTTATTAGTAAACAGTTCAAACAGAAAATGAAAGAGTTTGGTGTTGAGATATATTACTGTAGCAGTTATCATCCTAAAACCAATTTAGTAGAACGTGCTCACCAGGAGATTAACCGACTCATGAGAATATATTGTGAAGACATGCATAAAGATTGGCCGTTGTATGTTAGTAAAATTGTTAACTTATTGAATTATTCCATAAATGAAACTTTAGGAGAAGCTCCTGTCTCAGTACATTTAAATGAACAGATTGATGGAAATTTGAAAGCTACATTTGGAATCGAAAATGAAATTAATGTCAACTGGAGTAATAAACTAAAAATGGTGAAAGTCAAAACTTGTGAAAAAAGACAGAAATTTGTAGATAAACATGCTGAAAAAGAAGTAGGTAGAACTGAAATTGTAGAAGGTGATTTAGTATTTTTGAAGACTCATAAGCATAGTTCATTAATTGATAAAAAGATTGCTAAATATTTTGACTTGTTTAGAGGGCCTTATTATTGTATGAAACAAACTAGAAATGGAGTTTTTGATCTATTGGATTGTGATACTGAGGAGTTGGTAAGTGACCAACATGTAGAAAACCTTAAGTTATGGAGATGTTCAAGGGAAAAGAAAATTGAGTACTGTAAAAAATTGAGTGTTACCAATGTAATAGGCTAGGTTTTGAAAACCGAAAAATACTTTTCATTTGAATTTAGAAGGTACTAAGTTTTAGAGCTTTCAATGACAATTTGAAGAATATTTAGTTATTAGTTGATTAAAAAAAAAAGTGTAGTGTAGTTTCTTGTATAAATGTCAATATGTTTAAAGGTTAATTTTTAGGATAAGAATGTTAGGTTTTTTTAAGTGTAATGAAAGGAAGCGTGTTGTCGAGTTATTGTATGTAAAAAAAAAATAATAAAAAAAGATAATTTTATATTTTAGCTAAAAATTGGAATATAGGTTCCTATGTATTTGTTATATTATTGGTGTATTTAGAGAAATGTGTTTCATAAGAACTTGATATGTTATTATGTATTAATTATTGTTAGGTAAACAGTGTACTACTTCAAAGGATAAAGGATGGTGGAAAATAAGGGATTTACCTAATATTGTATAATCTCTTGTACTTTTATATTATATCTTGTACTTTTATATTTTGTGCTGTATAAAATAAATGTCAAATTTAAATATAAATTTTGCCAACACAATGTGGTGATAGGGAATGATGATGCGTGTGTAGTGATTATACGAGGAGTGTTCAAAAAGTGAATAACCAACCGAGGTAGTCAAGTGACCAAAGTAAATAGAACTGATCATTTAGGACCAACCTACAGAAATAAAAATTCCTCATTTGACTCGAAATTTTTATTTTTGCCCAGGGAGGGGCAGATTGTGACCGATTACTTTGGGTCACGTAAAATAACGCACACGTAGGACGAAATGGTGATTTGAAAGAACAGGAATAGTGCGTAGGAAGAGTGTTGGATTACAGTGAACGTGTTTTGCATAGTGGCGCAATAGAAGCTGTCGCTAGGCAGTTAAGAGCTTGAATGCTATTGGCATAACATTGCATAGTGTGATTATGCAAAGACCAATTACAGACTTAGAGTTGCAATGGGGTGAGTGGTGCAAAATGAACGAGAACAGTGCGGTGGGTAACAGAAAAGGAGTAACATTAACTTTCTCGGCGCGAAAAGATTTCCTCGGTTAGGAGTAGTGCATTCGGACGTCGCGTTGCGAGTTCCCAGCGATTGATCAAACTGTATCCGGGCGTCGCGTTATAATCACACATCACATTCTCTGGCACAAGAACATCATTAGAAGAAAAGTTGATATCACGGTTTTGTAAAATGTAGTGACTATTGGATTTTAATGTGTATTTTTTCCAATACAAGGTAAAATTAGATATCAGTGGTTTATTTCTTGTTTCACAAATTAGCTAACTTAAGACTTACGAGTGACTGGTCGGTCTGGTACCATAAATCCAGAGCTCGCAAGCCGAAGCAGGGTACTATATTCAAAGCAGAAGTAAAATCAGAAAACAAGTAAGTAACAAAGAAAAAAGAAAACGGTTGAAGGTTTTTCATTGGAATTTGGGGGTTGCCCCCCCAGACCCCCTTCCTCGGTTTGGCATTCTGAATTGTACATGGTTGCATGCGCTGATGTTTTAGCTGCACAACAAAAGTTATCCGAAGTAGATTGCTCCCATAGTGCCAGAGTTATAACAATTTTCCTCCAAAAATGTTAATTACCTATTTTTCGTAAAAAAAAAACAACACACTTTGGCTTATTATTCAACTGGTATGGCACCCAAGAACAAGAAACATGTTTCATTCTTTTGAGAAATGTCCATTCTTTGAAAAGAATACTAACGTTTGCGCCTTCTCACCAAAATAGTGGGAGAAGAGAGGGCAAACTCCAGATTTTTATGTTTTTTCCATTGAATTTCAGGGGACGTGACCCCCCCCCCCCAAGCACCCTTCCTCGGTCCGGTGTTCTAAATTGTACACGGTTGCATGCGCTGATGTTTTAGCTGCAAAACAAAAGTTATCCAAAGTAGATTGCTCCCATAGTGCCAGAGTTATAACAATTTTCGTCAAAAGAGTGTTCGAAGTCAATGAAGACGATATTCCCTGACATTTCCCTGACTTTTTTTCTCACCTCAAATTCCCTGACTTTTCCCGGTTTTCCAGGTCTGTCGCCACCCTGATAATGTACTTTCCCGAAATTATGAAAATAGTATACATGAAATTTCCAGCATGATCAAATATTGATATAAGTTCTGGTCTAGTCAATATCTGGTATAATGAAACTAGTTATTCATTCACACTCAATTAACTTTTAAATCACTCTTAATACTTCCAAGTTGTGGTGAATGAGGCCAGACGGTTTGATAAGAGCACTAGCACAGTGTATCAATATCAAGGTTTCCTGCTTAGTTATACCACAATTTTTACACATTTATCAATAAGTTCTGCTGATATTGATTCTCTTGAAGTTACTAAGAATTAGGGATGGGCCGATATGAAATTTTGGCCAATACCGGTAAAATACCGATATAAAATGTACTGATACCGATTACGAATATTCTACAAATCCGATATAAAATTCCAAATGGTTCACTGACATCCTTAATAAATGTACATTACAAGATAAACCAAACTTTTGCGATGGAAAAGAATACCTATATTTAGACATTTACTTTAAAAGAAAATGCATGTGATAGAAATGATGTGTTTATATCCATAACAATTATAACACAATGGTACAATATTGCATTAAATTTTCACATATTTATAGATACATCAGATAGGTAAAATAATAAGTAATTTTACTGATACATCGATATGCCTGCATAGGGTACCGATTAATCTGTTCCATCCCTACTAAGAATGGTTTTCAGCAGAGATGATATGTTAATCACAAAAGAACCCTAAAACAAAAATCAATCCAAAGTTTTGATTTCCATAAACTACATAAAATTAGAGTATGTACACACACTCACTTACTCTACGTACTGACAATGAAACAGATCAATCATTACTCTATCAGCATTTATTGATATAGGCATTATCAGGTTGTCTGTAAATTTGTCAGTAATTTTCCATTTCAACATGTCTTTAAACTGCCAACAATTTAATGCAAAACTCTACCATTTTCTTGTTATATTTTTTTACAAATATACACATATATTTCATGTCGGATCCTTAATGTGTATGCATAGACATGTATTATAGAAGTGTCACAGATCTAGAATTTTTTCTTACCAATAATACTTCCACGGTTCCTAAGTTTGCAAGCTCCTTATTGACCTCACTTATGTTTGTAGCAACTAAGGCAGAAATTAACTTTGCCACCTGAAGTCGAGTTGTACCTAATGGTGGGTCCAGAGTTTCTATTGTAGTTTTGATGGGAGCTTTCTGCAAAATAAACAAATGTTTGCATACAAAGTAACTTTTTCATTAAAAAATCAAGAAATAAATTCACACTTTTTACATACTACCTTAATTACTCCCTGTACAATTATATTTTTTACAACTCCACATATGTATCAGTTATTAAGTAACAAAATGTCTCTAGTATAGTTGAATTCTGTTATTTTTTTATGGTTATACATATTATAAGGTGTTTACGACAGTGATAGATTGCTCAAAAGGGGGTCCAAAATATTTGCATGCAAGTACAAGTTTATGTGCCTATCATAATTTAGCCCCCCTCCCATACACACACACACACAGAGATGATATTCATAAAATTAAGAACATGCCAAAGTAAGAATTTTTTGCTTCATTAAAATATTTAATGTTCCTGTTAATAATTTTATTCATGAAGTTCAACAGCTAAAGGCAATGCTTGGGCAGGAAGTGAAATAGCAAATTATTTAAAATCCAATCTCAATAAAGATTAATAATATATAACAAGCACACAATCCTTATTTACTAAATAAATTATTCATTAAAAAGAGAAGTTTTCCATTATCTTTATATTTTATCTTACTACCAGGAACAAACAACTTACTTGGGGTGGATCAAGCAATAAATTATGTAGATCTTTCAGTCTTGGAAGAATAGACATCACAGTTTCGTAAACTGTACTCAATGCCCTCTCATTTTCTCCAGAACCATTCTCATCATGTACACTATTGTTACAAGGATTTGTATTAGAATCATTAGATGTGCTGGAATGAAAACATATGATGTTACAACAATAATACTTTCCATATTATATCAAAATGAGAACAATACATATTTAATCTTTTGGGTCCCAAGCGTCTCGATCGAGATGCTGTGTCAAGGTCGTAGTTTTTACGTTATAACTTTTCTATTTTTGGATTGAATTTAGATTTTTTATATATATATATTGTTCCTAACACATGTATTTAACAGAAATGTTTCTTGCACTTTTTTTTCTTCATGAAAATGGAGGGGAAAAGGCAGGAAAAGGGACTTCTCTTTTGAGTCTCTTTTCAAGGGAAAATTTTTGACGACAAAGGAAGACCGGCTTTGTTGTTCTAAAGCAATGCTTTTCACTCCCGCCGGGTAACTGCATTCGATGTTTATTAGTATCCGATGTCAAAATGAAAGTTTTCCGTGCGGGCGCAAGCAGGGGGTGGGGTGGGGGAGGGGAAGACTGGTTGTTGAATCTGCCTTTTGAGAATGGAATTTCGAGGTGCACTGAAGGAAACCTTTGTTTTTGAGAATAAGTGTTGCACAAGTTGCAACACAGGTTAGCCTGCATTGTTTAAAAATAGAATTTCAAGCAGCTGCAGGAATCGGCGCTCATTTTTCACTGCGTTCTAGCTTTTCGTCCGTGAAAGTTGTGCGTAGGTGTGTGTCGTTTTGTGCCCAAGTGCAAGGATATTTTTTGAGTCAAGTGACAGACTTCCAAGGACTTTTTTGTCATCTACGTGTTTTTCTTGTGGTGTGAAAAGTGTGCTAGTGTCGTTTGTGCCTGCTGTGTCCCCAAAAGGCTTATAGTCGACCATGGCTGCCCCAGTGATCTCCGTTCTGATGAAATCCGAGATGAGCTGGACGATATGGATACAGACTCCGAGTGGGATGAAGAAGAGCTTGACATTCCCTCTGATATATCATCAGAATCTGATTCTGATGATATGTCACAAAGACGTTCCCCTTCCCCTCCTCCTTCCGACTGGCAACCCCCTTCCCGAACAGGTAGAACTACCCCCAACCTTTACTAGGACACACTGGACTGAAGGTTTGACACATTGACGATGCATCCTCTTCCTTGGACTTTTTTCCCTTGACTTTCTCTGAGGAAATCTTCCAGCATCTGGTGACTGATACCAACAGGTACTACCACCAACATATCACAAAGCACCCAACGACAAAGCCCGAACGTGACATGACCATTGACGATATGAAGACTTTCGTTGGTTTGACAATACTGATGGGAAATGACCGCAGATTATGTTGGCGAGACTACTGGTCCAGAAAACCCCACCTTCACACACAGTTTTACGGACAACAGATTTCACGTAACCACTTTTATCACTTGCTCAGATTCCTACACTTTGAGGACAACACGAAGAACCCCTCCCCCCAAGATCCCGATTATGACAGGCTGTGGAAGATGAGGTTTGTTCCTTGACAATATCAATGAGCTTAGCTCTAATTGCTACTATCCTACTGAGCATTTAGCAGTTGATGAAGCTATGGTCTTGTACAAAGGGAAAGTCATCTTCAAACAGTATATTCCAAAGAAACCACAAGAGGTTTGGGATCAAGATCTACAAACTCTGTGATTCTTTGGGATACACCTATGACATGACCGTATATCTAGGCAAGGACAAGAAGAGAGCGACTGCCACGATATCAGCAACGCATGATTTAGTTGTAGCGTTATCGGAAAAGGTGAAAGGAGTTGGTCATAAATTATTTATGGACAACTACTTCTCTTCTCCAGAGCTATTTGATTTGAATTTGAATTTTTTGAATTTAAAATTTTGGGAGCGTCAGCACTTAGGCTATTTTGCTCCCGTCACAGCCCCTTATAATTACAAATAACAACTCTAGCGTTGCATAACTAAAAATGTTAAAATGTTCTGACTACTGTTAAAAGCTGAGGCCGTAAACGGGCACTCAGCACACACAAGGACAACAAACAGGACAACACACACAAAATTATACTGGCCACAGTGCCAGTCGCCAGAGCCTCGTTAGTCTTTAGTCCAGGGTGCACTACGTGGAAGTGAGGTTGACTTTTGGGCGCCTACGTGGAAGGTCACCCCTTACACCCCTCCAGAGCTATTTGATGATCTCGCAACAAGAAGTATCTATTGCTGCGGGACCGTCAATCCCCGACGAAAAGGCCTCCCACCCAACTTTTCAAAGACTGACTTGAAGCTGAAGAGAGGTGACCTACGTGTTCGGGTGAAGAATGACTTCGACTGTGATATGTTGGAAAGACAAGAGAGAGGTGTACCTGTTGACGAACATCCATCAGTCACCAGTTGAGGGAAATTTCTTGGATGACCATGGCAACGTACTCAAGCCGGCTATTGTATGTGAATACAATATGACAGATTTGTCAAGCAGATGGTGAAATATGGGGGCATCAGTGTGATGGTGTGTGGGCAATTTGGCATGGTGGACATTTGCCACTCATATTTTGTGATGGACCCATCAATGCAGCAAAATGCACTGCCATCTTGCAGGATGGACTGCTTCCAGTGTTCCACAACATTATGGATAAAACCCGGTATGTTTTTATTGAAGATGTGCCCCCATGCCACAGAGCCAAAAAAACAAACAAAAAAAAAACAGCTGTTTTGAAACGTCAGCAAGGGATCAGTATCTTGCCTTGGCCTGGCCAATTGCCAGATATGAATCCAATTGAGAACGTGTGGCACCTTTTCCAACAAAACATGGCCAAGAGGTACCAGAAACTCCACAACAAACATGAGTTAATCGAACATGTGTCAGAGGAATGGGGACGTGTACCACAAGGCACCATTGACGGTTTGCTTGAAAACCATGCCATGTCGGTTACAGGCATTCGTGGCTCACAAAGGCAGACAAAACTAAGTATTAAAACCCCACATTCACAGCAACAGCCTATGTATTTGCTTTGCCAATAAATGTTAGTGTTCCATATCATGGGTGTCTATTTTATTGTCACCCTAGTGTAAATAGTTCAATTACTTCATTGACCGATTGGTTGAATTAGGTTATTTTACTTCCCTTTTCTTACACTTTTGACTAATCGTGATGATGGGGATGAGTGGTGATGTGATGAAATTGATAAAGGGATATTCACAAAGAACACCCATGCCATGCTGGACTGGATTCTAACCTGGGACTTCTGTTGTCGCAGGAATTTGTGCTAAGCGCACCACCACGGAGGTTGGCTTTAATTGCTTGAGCTTTAAATTTTAATTTACTTAATTATCGTCAATGCTTAACATTTTCCCTTTGGCAAATTTCTATTCAAACAGCATAAATCAGGAAGACAGAAACAAATGTAAAATGAAAATCAGCATAGAATTGGTTTACACATCGTGTTCAGATTTCACTGTTTCCCCGCACACTTTCAGCTGTATCTTCCCTACTTCCCTTTCCAGTACGTAATTTGTGAATCCAGAATTCCCGTTCCTGAGAAATTTCCCTGTCGTAAACATATAACGATCAAATCTTGCCAACTATCAGGTAAATAGAATAATCACCGTAATAAGCAATAAAAAGAATTGGACTGTGGTAGTTCCCCGAGAGTTACATTGTGGAATACAGATGACAAGCCGGTTTCCTGAGCGAGGAGGCCAATCCTCGGGTAAGAAAACAAAAAAATACAGCTTTGGAGCCAATGAATGGATTTGGTTGAAATTTAAGACAGCCCAGTATCAGATCCTGATCGACAAAATCCCAAAAACACAACATAATGGGAGGTGAATTAAGGGAGATATTAAAGGTTAAAGAGCGAGAGTGGATGACAATACATACAGATTCCCTGTAGAGCGACCGTGCAGAATACAATGGATCCGGTGAGAGGGTAGTCTCCCTTCGAGGAGTAGCGGGAGATAGGTCAAGGAACTCAAATTACACGGGCAAAGATAAAAGGGTAAGATGCCACGGTTTGAGTACGATATAACAAGTATTAGACTGAGAGGGTATCATAATGAACATTTGGAATAGCACATAAATATATAAGCGGGGAAGCGAAAAATACAGTTCATCTTTCACAACCTTACGGGAACCATCCGCGCTTACAAGTACTCGCCTCTTGTGTCTAACCAATCAGTGTTGTGTTTAGTTCGCCCGGGATTGTTTACAATCACAATAGAGTAGAGAGAGGGAAAGAGCCCACATGGGGGGTTCAACCCCTTACCTCCCTCGAAGATGCTGAGATCTAGAAGTGTGAAGCCTTACCACCTAGAAGTCATCTCATTCATCACGCCGCCAGGGGCATCAACATTGCCAAAAGGATTATATCAAACAGAGCCGTCAAGGTAAGCCGAGTGAAAGAGTGTGACATCTGTAAATCGAGAAGCTTCGTTCGCCCCGTCGTAACTATAAACGCCCAATAAACTTGCATATTTACGTATAAATTACTCATTGACATTGCATAAAAAAATGCTTTAACACCTACTTTCCTGTTTTTGATCCTAGGGATCGAACCATTAGGGTTGTAGTTCACCCTTGAACTACAAAAGGTTGCTTGGCTGAGATGGCCCTAAAGAGCCAGATGTGATGTACTAACTAATATGCAATTAAATTACATGTTTAATGTTTAAAACCCAACACTTCTGACTGAGAATGGAAGCATTACAGATAAGGGATGACTTACCCCATTCGGTAAGAGTAGCTCTGTCATAGCAGTGTTACCTCCTTGATGAACCACATCAAAATATCCCCTTGCTGCTAGATTCCTGTGTGTTGTACCTCTCGCTGCGACCATGGCTTACCTGGCTCAGGGATAGCCACGCAGCTTCCTGTTTCAAAAACCACTTTCCTCAACAAAATCTAGGAGCAAGATCTGACACGTTTAGACAAGATTCTACCCGTACCAACGGTATATGCTATGCAGTATCCAAGGTAGCACATGTTAATATACAGAAATTGGTCTGCATAAAAAAAAATGCTTTAACGCCTACTTTTCCTGTTTTAAATATTTTGATGGCACTTGACTTTCCACTGACCCTGTGCAATTACAAATAAAGAAGTACTCAAAATGTAAGCAATCATTCAAGACTGGCTTATTTCTACAAATACCACAGGCTACTACATCCCAACATACAGACTAATGTTCTATATTTAATGATGCCAGTATAACATACCTAGGTTTTCCAAGATCAATTAAGGCCAAAAGAATACCAATTCCCCCAACTATACAGCTTTCACTTTTCTCTCCACTAAATATATGGTCTAGTAGTTGAGTAACAGTTTCAGAGCTGAAAGTAAAAATTAAAACAAAATAGTTACAACAATAGTATTAGTTCACTTCTCTGTTAATACTCTACCATAACACGAATGAAGTGTGCTGCGAGTGAATTCGACAAGCATGCTATAATAATGAGGACATGAAAAGGACCTCAGTGTAGTGTTCTATGGTATAAGAGGTATGGCCATAAAAAAGCTAAACTTTATATAGCACTGTTGAATTATAATACAAGATATTCAACCTCATTGATTGGAATGTGATATTCCATCATATATATGAGGGCAAATCAAAAAGCAAATTACAAGTAACAAGAATCCTGAGAAGCTGGTAATACACCTCTGCAAATAGCTGATGGGTAGTTTGACCATGCACAGTGCAGCACTCGGCTCTTAATCAAGGGACAGCCATGAGGACATATGGGCAATCCGTTGCAGACTGCACCATTGAAGAACAACATGCGGTAGAGCACTTTCTTTAAGCAGAGTGGAACATCCATGATGAAGTAAAGGAAGCATTGCACATCTAATTTTGGAAGAAGAGAAAAAACTTCTATGCAGAATCACAGTGGAACACTACAAGTGAATCGAGCTGCATAGGGAATTCATGATGAAAGTTGTGCGAATTACTCACAAATTTAATATATATATATATATTAATAACTTACGTTTAGCGAGTATCTAGGTAACTCCTGCGACGTTTCAGGATGCAACTGCTCCCTTCCTTAGGCTACTCACGTCTAGGTTATGTATAAATCATAACCACGTCGCTCTCTCCATAGGTACAGGGTATAGGATTGGTAAAAGGTATGTGGTTAAAAAACAATAAAAATCTAAAACCCATTACAAGTGCACGTCAGACTACCATGCTGTTTCCCTGATTAGAAACTGCTCCTTGGAATGTTAAACAAAAAAAAATACCTATGGAGAGTTTGACGTGGTTATGATTTATACATAACCTAAACGTGAGCAGCCTGAGGAAGGGAGCAGTTGCGTCCCGAAACGTCGCAGGAGTTACCAAGATACTAGCAAAACGTAAGTTATTAATATATATGCATAGGAAATATATGTGCAAAAATGATAGGTTCATTTGTTCACAGTTCACCCTTACTTTTTAACTCGCCTTACTAAATAGTCAACTCTCGATTCTACGACCCTGGGTATAACGACCCTTTTCCCGGGAACCGTGAAAAATTTAGAAAAAAGTTGAGAAATTGAAGGAAATCGGCCGAAAAATGCGTTGGTTTTTTCCACTCACTCCCTTCACGAGCACTCTACCACTCATAATTAGGTCTGAACTAAAAATAGACACCACTACACCATGCTTGAGTGATATCCAATAGCACTTGACCTCTGCCCTCCCCTCCCTCAAGTGCACCAATGTTACCACACACCCGACGGCTGCTTCCCAATGCACCAGGCTTGTTTTGCCACGCTTGCTCTTGGATACGCGAGAAGAGAAGATCGAATGTGCTTGGATGTTATTTTAAATCGACCTTGACTTGTTTCCTTTTCGCTAGCATACAACTTCCGGTAACCGCTTTCATTCAAAACATGTTCTCTGTTCTCTGTAACCTGTTTTCTTTCAAAACGTGTTCTTTGTTCCCTGTAACACTTCATAAAAAAGCGAAACTGTTAGAATAATCAAAACCACATAGGCCAACTAAAGATCGTCAACCTGCTTATTGCATTGTCATCCAGGTTTCCACAAAAGTTTACTTCGATCTTACGTGCATCATAACTCCAGTTTCCCACTTCATTCGTTTTCCTAATTGTGTCGATGTCGTAATATCTGCTAAAAAGTGTTCCGTTGGCTGACTAACTTCTCCCTCTTTTCCTGTCAGCAAACATGGGGGAGGGGCGATGCCGATTGCTTCAGCCACGATTTTGTTGCTCGTGTGTGTACAGGGCTGATTACAGGCGAGGGTGGAAGTGGTGGAAGTGGACCCACCCCTCTTCCTTTCCTCTGACGTGTAAAATGGGGCAACCAGTTCAGGATATATTCTTGAAAGCGAACAAAAACCATAGAATAAGTAAACAAACAAAAAAAAAAAGTGACCCTTTACCCCCAGCTCATTCTCCACCACTGGTGTGCACAGCAATGTTGATAATTGCAGAATTCAGGTAATTTTTTTTGGGGGGGAGGGCTGTTGTCTGCATAGGAAATATAGCCCACATTATTGTCTGTTGCATGGTAAAACGTAAAGCAAGGGTCATTTCTTTCTTCTTCACAGTGCTGTAAAAAGTTCCATCTTCAACAGTTGCGTTATCTTTAAAATGCTGTGATTTTTCTCTTCCGCCACCTGTTGTTTGAACTTCCAGCCGGTATCCTAGTTCTTACGCTGCAGCTGGCACCAGTGTTTTGTCTAGCGTCTGCAAAGTTCTTGCTTGCCGGTAACAGCAGCGAGACTCATCCAGAGCGAAGGAAAAAGTTATTGTTTTGAATCTTGCAAAGCTGTTTTGATTTGATGATAACGTAATTCGATCTCCAGAAAGGAAAACAAGAGTTAAAACAACATCATGTTCTGCTCCTTCTGATAAGCAAAACTGAAAATTTAATTCGCTTTTCTTCAGAACTATTCATGCGAAGAAAAAAGTGCTCAATGTAGGAATGGTCGCTGAGACCCATTAAAAAGACATTATTCAAGGAGAAAACTTTTGGAGGAGTGGGTGTTTGACATCAAGAATACTCCTAAATCCAACATTAAATTGTCGACTAAAGTGAGAGTAAATAACGATCTACCATTTTGATATGACAAAATGCACAGTTTCATAAAGCTTGCTTTCAGTTCATTTTATGCTGATGGGCTAATCAGGACTAAATATACAGTTTAAAGTGAAATTCAATTCCAAACCCGAATGATTATCGACTGCGATGCTGTTTAATGATGTGTCCTAGAATAAACATTGGGTGAAAACAGATCGCTAGTTGCCCGTTTCCTTTTTCACTCTGGATTACAATGCAAGTCAAGGAAGGAGTTTGGACTGCTCCCTTGAATGGGGTGATGGGGGTGAATGAAGTTGGTTGAAGCAAAGAAAAAGTGACCTTCTTTTTATGACTTATTGTACACAGCCAAACCAGAATGAAATTTACAACCCTGCCCTTTTTTTTTAGTCTGTTTCCTAGAAAGGTTGTGTTGTTTCTCCTGAGAGATCTAATGTTAGCAGTTAATCTTGTAACAGACAATGCTCCAGTAGACCTGTATAAAATCCAACATTCATTCTGCCTGATTATCTCCCCGACTTTTGCTGGTGCCAGTCTGACTGGTGTCAAGATTCTTCGAGTTTTGCTTGCAATAAGCGAGAGATTGTTTTCATTTCCATAGGTCTCAGTGCAAACGGGTTTCTCATGAACTAGACTTGTAAGAATTTCCTGGAAAAGCAACGACTGTGCACAACTGAAAGAAAGTAACATTATTTTAAATCCTTTTTTTTAAAAACGTTTTCATGTTCTATTTTCCTTCTCACAACACACATCCTGTGCATAACAGCTTGTATAACTACCAGGATAAATGGCGTTACCATCTCCAAGGCATCTTTGTGTCAGTTTGAGCTCCGTTTACGCTGAAAATTGGTGCAAATTCCAATAACAACCCCTTCGAAATAACAACCCTTTTCCTGGGAACTGTGAAAGGTCGTTGTATCGAGAGTTGACTGTATGCTGCAATCCACGTTTTTATTATGGAATGTATTTAATGTGACGACCTGCAGGTTTATCACAAATTTTCTTTCATCTCCTCTATCAGTACTTTTCCATGCCAGATTTTAACTTTTCAACACAAAAATGCTTACAAATAGCTCCCCTAATTGTCCTTGTGATACTGAGTAAACACAAATTTTGTAGGATTCAGCAGGAATCAAACCCAGAATTGCTTACACCAAAGGCAAGAGTACTAACCATCTAGATATGAGGAAGATCATCCAGCAATATCAGCTTTCACTAGTAAAAACTAGACACTGATGTTATTTATAATTATTTACATCTAGTTTTAAATCAATTCAGGTTTTAAACATAACATTTATGTCTTGCAGAGTATGCAAATTTCATATTATTTATTTTCAATTGTGAATAATAATAATAATAAGATATAGAAAAAAAATACATACGATTCCAATGTGTTGAGAACAGGATCTGGATCAGCCCTATCTGTATTTGAGTGAAGGTTCTCCCTAGAAGCCCGTATCACATCACAGAGTAATTGAGATACATTGCAGTGGCGATCAGCATCCACTGAAGGGTCCAGCAATGCTATTAATCGCTGAACTATTTGCTGACTATCCAACCACTATAGTGTGAGAAAGAAACATTGTAAATGTATTTGTCCAAATCGAATCAACCGATATTAATTTTTTGACACTAGTCATATACAATTTAGCAATATCAACAATATATTATACCGATCAAATATACAGTTGTAATTGTTCCCTGAATAATAAATAAGTTGTATACTTAATGAACCACCTTAATTAATAAATGTAACCAAGGGACTCCAATGGTTTTGCTTTGAAACAAACTTTAGGAAGGAGTTGTCTGGAAGAATATTCATATTTGGATATTACATTTATAGCCACATGTAATTACGAAGCAGTAATGATAATAATTAGGGCTAAGCTAACAGGAATAAGGTCTGATGATGCAAACAAGAAGTTTCAAAATTTTACCTGTTGAGCAATTCCAGAGGTAACAGATTGACACTTTAGAAGCAGTTTTATTTATATTTTCTTTCTTTGAAAATGATTCACGAAACATATACCTAATGAAAAAAAATATAACTCAGTAAATTTACAAGTAATAGTCTTTCTTCTTGCAAAGCAAAATTTCTTCAAATGCATTCTGCCAGCACTAAATAAAAATAAATTTGAAGGTACCAGACTGACAATTGGCAACCTATGAATCTGGATGTTCTGAAACAAAGTTAGTGAAATAGTATTGATGAGGTAATATTTTGCAGACAAATTTTAGAGTTCACAAACCTATGTATTGTACATTCGTAATCTAAAGATGTTCTCCTTTAAAACAATGTACAGCGCATTGATCTTCACTGATATATAATTTTGACCATGAAGCTTGATTTTTTTTGGAAATGCTCTGTTATTAGTTGGGCCTCCATTGCAGAATGATCAGCAAAATGTGTTATACAGATTGTAGGTTCAACTGCTGCTTATGGCATGGATGTACACAATTAACACAAGAGGTAGAAAAGCAACATCAGAACTGAAATACATAAGATTGCTATCTGCTTTAAAAAACTACAAACTCTTGTGATGTAAACAGCCAGTTGAGGGCCAAGATCTGCCAAGCAGCTTTTCTTTGCTCGATGCATTTCCCATAGCTGCTGTTTTCTGGCAGAGGAGATCAGGTCCATGCTATTGCTTTGAGGTAACTCCCTAATTGTCCTTACGAAGCTGGGTAAACAATGAATGTTTGGAGCTCCCACCGAAAATCTAACCCGAGTGAGAATGCTTGCACTAAAGATGGATTGGATGGGATTTCTGTGTTGAGCCAGAATATCAACATTGTGTGTCCTGTTTTAAGTCTTCGCCATTGCATCCAAAATAAAACATACAGCCATCCACTAAGGTTAAATAGAAAGTAATAATATATTTTGCAGTAAAAGATATACCAGGTGGGCTGAAAAGTTCGTAGGCTAACATAGTAAAAAATATTTTTTTGACAAAATTCGATTTTATTATTCAATATAGTTGCCTTTGAGGGCGATACAACGATTATAGCGGTCATACAATTTTTCGATGCAATTTTTATAGTACGATTTCTATTTAGCCTCAAAATAGGCCTCAGTTTCGGCGATTACCTCTTCATCAGTGCTAA